>NC_138961.1:234226666-234865000 GCF_055761805.1 Camellia sinensis | reverse complement strand
CAAGACACGCCCACATTCGTAAGAATTTATACGAAGGCTTAACGCCTTTCCATAACTCATACGGCGTCTTGTCCACCTTTTTCCGGGGTACTTTATTCAGAATGTAATTTGCAGAGAGAATTGCTTCCCCCCACATGTTTTATGGCAATCCAGAACTTATCAACATTGCATTCATCATTTCCTTTAGCGTCCTATTCTTTCGCTCAGCAATCCCATTTGATTGAGGAGAATAAGGCGCCGTGGTTTGGTGGATAATCCCAGATTGAGCACAAATCCCAATAAACGGAAATTTATACTCACCACCACGATCACTTCTTAAAGCCTTAATCTTGCGGCCTATTTGATTCTCAACTTCATTCTTATAAAGAACAAACTTATCAATAGCCTCATCTTTGCTTTTGAGCAAATAAACATAACAATACTTAGTGCAATCATCAACAAAAGTGATAAAGTACTTATTGCCACCACGTGATTGTATAAATTTTAAGTCACACACATCACTATGCACTAAATCTAACGGTTCTGAAATTCTTTCAATAGAATGAAACGAAGATCTTGTCAACTTCGCTTCAACACAAGTTTCACACTTGTGTTTCGGATTAATCTTAAAAGATGGTATGTGATCTAACTTGATTAATCTACGTAAAGATTCAAAGTTCACATGTCCTAGTCTACCATGCCACAAATTGGAAGACTCAAGCATGTAAGCAGAAGAAGATGCACCTTTATTCATCTTTGGGATAATAGTCATTACATTGAGTTTAAACATACCCCTAACATGTAACCCTTACCCACATACATTCCGCTTTTGGTTAGAACGACCTTGTCGGACTCAAAAACCATGCGAAAACCATGTTTACTGAGAAGAGACCCTGAGACAAGATTGCTACGAATGTCCGGAACATACAGGACTTCGTTTAAGGTCAGCTCATTTCCTGACGTCAACTTCAGGACCACCTTTCATTTTCCCTCAACAATCGAGGTAGCAGAGTTTCCCATAAACAACTTCTCACCGTTTGTAACCGGCTCGAAAGTTGTAAATAGCTTCTTCTCGGAGTAGATGTGGCGTGTAGCCCCAGTATCAATCCACCATTCTCTTAGGTTTGAACCCACCAGATTCACCTCAGAGACAACGATAGACAAGTGCATATCATCCTCCTCGTGGGAGTGCTCTTGTATATCTGCCATATGAGCACGGGGTTTAGTCTTGTATGGCTTCTTCTGCTTGCGGTGGTCACTAGCCCGATGCCCCTCACTACCACAGTTATAGCACTTTCCAAAGAACCGATAACCTAGTTCCTGTGGCTTGTATGCCGGCTTCTTTGCAACACCACCTCTTGGCCCCAACTTAGAGCCTTTGTTCACATGAGGCTTCTTCCTTACCCCAGAAGGTTTGCCATGCTCAATGACATTGGCCTTTACTGAGGAGGTACTCCCTCCTTTCTTTCTATTATCCTCCTCAATCCGGAGTCGGACAATCAGCTCTTCAACTAACATTTTCTTGCGCTTGTGCTTCAAGTAGTTCTTGAAGTCCTTCAAACCATTGGGAAGTTTCTCAATGATTACAGCAACTGGGAATGACTCGTTCAAAGGCATCCTCTCAGCATGAATTTCATGCAAGATCACTTGGAACTCCTGGACTTGGCTTATCACAGTCTTTGAATCGATTATCTTAAAGTCCAGGAACCGGCCAACTACAAATTTCTTTGCCCCAGCGTCCTCAGTTCTGTATTTCTTGTCTATAGATTCTCATAACTCCTTTGCTGAGCCCTTGGCACAAAACACACTGTATAGTGAGTATGCCAAGCTGTTGAACACATAGTTCCGGCAAACATAGTTTGTCTGCTTCCATGTGTCAAGCGCCATGACTTTCTGCCTATCAGGCTCATTCTCTGCCACGGCTGGAGGATCATCGCTCAGAACCTTTGCAAGGTTTAGCGTGGTCAAGTAAAACAGCATCTTTCACTGCCATCTCTTAAAGTTTACCCCGGTAAATTTTTTTGGGCGCTCATAATGACTAAGCGGTCCTCCTGGAATAACCGGAGTAACGCCAGGGTTGACCACAGAGGTCACAGCAGTAGCGGTTGGCAACCTAGTTACCCTGGGGTTCAGATCCCTACCGACATTAGCAGTAGCAACAGCATCAGTGATAGTTGCCATTTCGAAAATTACACCAGAATGTTACTTCTGTGTTTTCAAAAATTAAACTTAACCCTTAGAAAATTCCTTAGATGAAAAGTTAATTCAAAATTAGTCTCACCACAAAACCTAGAATCGAACATGGTCAAGAAAGTTCTCAAGAAGACTGGAGGGGTCACATCGGTCCCACTTAAAACTCAGTTAACCTTTTGACAAAACTTTCAAGAGCATGTTGACTCCTAGTCCGTGATAAACAATTTAAAGAATTAAATTTCCTTAGGGATGAACTAGGTTAAAACAAACCAATGTCCAAAACTTTTACAAGCAATGTAAAATAATTGCTACAACAATATAAGCAAATAAAACTTGCTACTACAAATTGATAAACAAACCAACTAAATCTCAAGCAAACATGCTTTAAACATTTAAATAAAATAGCCAATCCATAAGTATTCTATTTAGTCCAAAAGCCTTTTCACGCTTAGGTATTCCTATTCAACACAATGGTTAGTAGTCCAAATATTTTTGTTATTACATCCCAAATACTGTTCATTTGATTTTGTATTTTTTTTCCCTTTCCCATTCCCTTTCGCATTGGTATGCCTACAAAGAAAGTTAGTAGCAAACCACAACAAAATACAAACAAATAATCTAAGAAAAAAGTAAATTTAATAAATTAAATGAAACCATCTAGCCAACTATTAAATATATAAGTAACCGATTAATATAAGGCACTAAAACAAAATACAATTTATAACTTCAAAATTAAATTATAATTTTAAAATAAAATTTAATAGTCATGAGTTATTAATTCACAACAACCATGTAAACTTGTAACTCCAAATAAATAAATTAAAACCAAAAATTAATGCATGCAATTAGATAATTCAGATTAGTGCACCCAATTAAATAATTCAGATTAATGCATCCAATTAAATAATTCAGATTAATGCACCCAATTAGATAATTCAGATTAATGCACCCAATTAAATTCAAATTAATGCACCTAATTAAATTCAAATTAATCATGTACATAATTCATAAAACTCTATAACTCCAAAATACATTAAACTAAAATTAATAGGCAAGAGTTACAAACCAATAACCATTTAGCAATTAACATATGCAAATAATTTACAAAAAAAAAAAAATTAAATTATGTAATCTAGTCTAGAAAATAATAAGCATGTAACAAATTAAAAACTAGAATAGAATTAGCATGTCAAAGTTGCAATATCCATAAATTATATTTTATAACCTTAAAATTCATGCAAATCATGGTAGGGAAATGATGAACCATACGTATAAAATAAGATCATACTAATACAATTAAGTAAGCAAATTATGATAGAGCATTCTAATTGAACTAAGCAATCAGAGAATAACATTGCATAATTTACAATCATTGAATTTTCAAAGAAAAAAAAAAAAAAAAACAGTGGGCTTTCTCTTTAGTACAGGTAGTCTACTTAAATAACAGAAGCAATAGCATGCAATATGTCTAAGACACACATGGATCTATTCACTAGCAAACACAAATATATTAATTTACTCAGAATGATGAATCAGTGCAAAAAGGCATAAAAATAATTTTATGTGCATGCAAAGAAGCAAAATCATGAACCGGCAATTAACCTACAAAAAACGGAACAATGGCCTATTCATATAAATTACTTGAATCTCTAAACATGAAAATTTATATTTTGTATCATTGAAACAGTGAGCAATTCCGTAACAGTTCCTAGTAACATTATACAAAGCTAATCTAATTGTCTATATAAATCTATTCGATCAATTTCATAGAAAATATATAAGAAATATGTTTTAAGCTTGTTGTCTAAATTGTGAAATTAAATAAATAGATTTATGAAGAAATCAAAATTATATACCAAGAACATATGCTGATAATTACAACTAAATTTCAATAGAAATACACAAAACAATAAAATGGTAAAGAAACCAAACCGAAGCCTGCACGGCAGCAGTTTCCTTAAAACAGATTTCGCCGCCTCACGGGTCGAGTGCTTGAGGAATCCCGGTATCTGTCTCCCACGATACGACGGTCAAAAATCAACTACGGCCACTACAACAAAAAAAGATTTTTACGGCGCGCAATGCACGTCGTAAAAACCCTTCTACGACGTGCAGGCGCACGTCATATTATGACTAGTCATGGAAAGTCATTCACTTTCAACGACATACTTCGTATGCCGTTAAAAACTATTTTAATAACAGATTTTGTGCGTCGTCATTACTTTTTCTACGACATGCTATAGTACGTCGTTAAAAACTATTTAACGACAGATTTTGTGCGTCGTTGTTACTTTTTCTACGACTACTTTTGCACGCCGTTAATTGGTGAGACAAACAACAACGCTGATTGCACGCCGTAAAATATATAATACAATGACTTGCTCAGCTTGCCATAGATAAGTAGAACATACCACGGTGTACGTGAAATGCCGTGGAATATTTTATATAATGACCTAATTTGCTTACCGTAGAATGTGTATTTTTTTTTTTTTTTAATTCAGCAGATTCTATATTTGACCTGTTTTGTACAATCTAATATTACAAACAAGCTTTACAAAATATTAATCAACTACCAAAATATTATTTCAACCATGAAAAATAAACTATATCTATAAATTATAAACATTCAAAAATTGTCAATAAATACATTCCAAACATCCAAAAAGACTATCCTTAAGTTTTAAATTATCCAAAAAGTTATAAAACCATTCAAAACTGTACATATATAAGTTTGTAAACATTACCCAAAACTATTCAAAAATTATAGAAATCCATTCATCAAAGTCCTAGTAACATTATACAAAGCTAACCTAATTGTCTATATAAATCTATTCAATCAATTTCATAGAAAATATATAAGAAATCTGTTTTAAGCTTGTTGTCCAAATTGTGAAATTAAATAAATAGATTTATGAAGAAATCAAAATTATATACTAAGAACATATACTGATAATTACAACTAAATTTCAACAGAAATACACAAAACAATAAAATGGTAAAGAAACCAAACCGAAGCCTATATGGTAGCAGTTTCCTTAAAACAGATTTCGCCGCCTCACGGTTCGAGTGCTTGAGGAATCTCTGCGTCTGTCTCCCAAGATACGACTGTCAAAAACCAGCTACGGCAGAAGCACTCTCTGTCTAGCTTAGCGAACAAAAACTGTGGCAGCACTCTCTCACTATAGGAACTTTTCTGGCAAACTGACTTGTAAAATGGAAGCAAAAATTTCTATATTGAAACTTGACAGGAGCGTCTCAATTTATATATGTATAGGGGAGAGAAGAAGAGCCTCCAGCTTTTAAGGCTGGTAATTAAAACACCATTAACCAACATCCATAGCCCCTTTTCAAAAAGTTGAAAAGTTTGGATGCCCAAAAGATTCACACCCTTTAGCCAAGAAAAAGGATTTAAATACTCTTTAAAATCCCATTCATGAATCTAACAGACAATTTCTTATTCAAATCTCAATGGGTTTTGGCTCACTTGGACCCAATACAATGAATAGTTGGGACCCAGTTTAATATTTAATTAAAGTCACCACACTTTAATATTAAATTAAAGTCACCAAAAAAAATTATTTTTTCCGACAAGGTGCCTGCAAGGCTACGATGCTCGATGTATTCAATTCGCACCTTGTTTGGTATCTATTTCCCATTTGGGGAGATGCATATATTTGTAATTTTCCTACAGATGTACCAATATATATATATATATATATCATACTCATGTGATTATTATTATGTAAAATATTTATTAATTCATTTGGAATCTTTAGTATTTTTGTAAAAAAAATGAGCTGTCATCTGGATGTTGAGTCCAAACATTGGAATGAGTTGGGCTAAAAATGTCAACTTTGGGCGGAAGAAAAATTCAACTATACATTTCAATTTTCGGAAATTAAGAGGTCATACATGTCGGCACTTGGTTAACGCTTAGCAAAAAAATTGATATAAATTTCTGTATTCAAATTAAATTTATATATTATTATATGAGTTTTGTTAATGTTTGTTTTGTAGTTTTTATAATCAAATCTATTTATATGTGCTATTATTATATGAAATTTGTTTTTTTTTTTGGAGGGATACATCTTAATTTTTTTTTTAAATATTATATATTATTTATTGTATTAACTTTTATGCACATATATAATATTTTTAATTTTTTTTTACACATCAAAAAGATAAACATTAATAAAATTTGTATTATGATTAAAATAAAAATAAAAATAAAAAAGAATAAACTTGTAACAGTTCTATTTTGGTACTACTTCCAAAATAGCAATTCAGTAATGATTGAGACCTCCACAAAACATAACTCTCACAACTCTCAAAATAATCTGAACTATTCATGTCACTATCAAACGTAACTCTCAAAAAAATTTAAATATATCAATAGTCAATGTAGTTATGGGGTTTTCTTTGTAGATGTCCCAATTTGAAACTCAAAAGTCAATCCTCATCTTTATGGAGGGTTCCCCAAAATGAGAGCAACTCATCTGCATTGTTCCCATACTTTTAACTAATCACACCCTTCATTTTCTCCAATCACTGTGTGCCATACTGTGTGGTGTACAAAGCCATAATGTGCCACATAGTGTGGTGATAGGCTGGTGAAACATGCCAATGAATTACTCCCAAAAACACACCCCCTAAAAAGAATAAAGCTATGAAAAAGAAGAAGAAGAAAAAAAATCATCTAACAAGTTGATAATTCTCGTATAATGTGTCAAGTTGGTAGTACAATTTGAGAGCATAGATATTTTATCCAACTAATAGGAAAATAAATAGAAAAAAAAAAAAGTGTGCATCTGTTTCTTTAATTTGGTAGATCGATTTTTAAGTCACATGTTATTCATATAATTGACTAAAAATTCACATTGAAATCATTAAAACATTTGGATCAGGATTTTTTGGTCCGAATCAATTCTTATGAGCAGGTGAATCAATTACTTCGGACTTCTAGTCCAACATAGAGCCCACATCGTAAACCCAAGTCTGCTAAAACAAACACCAATTACATCGGACTTTCAGTCCAACACAAAGCCCACATCGTAAACCCAAGTCCCATAAAAAGGCTGGTCTGGGCCTGGAATTTTAAAATATATTACAATATTAGTTTACATGGGTCCGTACAACTTACGTACTATTATTACAATATGTTTAAATTTTGTATTTTGATTTTTTTTTTTTTAAATTTCAACTATTGTTTTATGAAATTAAATATAATAAATGATTAGATATATGATAGAATTATGTGGTATGCTATATATCATTTTTTGATTTGTTATACACCCGATGATATCGACTCCAATTCTATTACTTTTCATTTTGGGTGAATTTATGAGTCTTTAATATTTCTTCCAAATTTATATAAAAAAATCAAAATTATGGTGTGTAGTTTTTCTCAACAGATAAATATAAAACAAATACTACGATAATTCTCTCATCTTAAAAAAAAATTACTAAGATAAGTCACTGAACTAATAAAGAAGCAGAAGAAAATACATAGACATACAAATGACTAATTTTGTTAATACATAAATCATACTCGCATAACAAATGACCAATTTTATTCATAAGTAAATCATTAAGTAAATTAACAATTTTTAATGATATGAAAAATATTTTTCAGTTAACCATTTTGTTAATAAATAAATCATTAAGTCAATTAACAATTTTTCATGATATGAAAAATTTTCAATAAATTTTTTTGATAATTTGTTATTGCATAGGAGAATTTTTTTATTTATTTTTATTTTTTTAAACTTAGGTATTGTGTTAAATTAAATTTTATAACAAACAATAGTTGTAATTTCTAATATTATAGGACTGATTCATATTTTGAACAAACTTTATAGGTGTATTTGAAAATTTGTTAAAAAATAAAAGATTTATATTTCATAATTGACCAAGAATATTTGTAATTATGAAAAAACTTGTTACATAATTAACTAAGAATGTTTACATAATTATGAAAAAAAACATTTACTCAACATACAAATCACCATTAATAAATTATTCAAAATAAAATGACAAAATAGAAAAAAAAGACGGGCCATGAGAAAGAAAGAGTTTCTTATATATATAGATACAAAGCCCATATCTATAGGTGTGGTTCAAGTATATTATGTAGTTCTTGCTTAGGCTCTTTCTAATATAAAATAAACATTTTGAGAGATCTGAATCTTAAAATATGATCTAATAATTGAAAGTATATTAAAATAGGAGAATATAAAGATTTGAGCACAAAAAATTGTGTGCCCTTAGGCAAGGAATGGAACAAATAAAGGGGCAAAGAATGGACTGGAGATTTGATTTCAACTTTTAATCAGGAATGTTTTATTACAATATATAAGAGTTTTAGAAATTAAATATTTTGGTTTTAAAAGTGAAAATTTTGTTACAAAAGATATTTAGGGATCAATTTCCACCATCATGAAGATAATCGCTAAAAGTTGTCCCAAAAAATAAAAAACAAGGTATTTAGCAACAAAATTTTGAAAATGTCACTAATAAATAGACTTTTAAGGACAAAATAATTTGGCCCCAAAATGGTTTATTTTTTGAGACAAAAAATTTGATCTCAAAAGGATAATTATTCATCACTAATGTCCATTTTTTGTTGCTAAAATTATAATAACGACATTTTTCGCAACAAAATTATTTGGTCCCTAAAAAATAATTTTGTCCATAAATTTTGATCTCTAAAACCTTAATTTTTTGTAGTGCTTGGAATCACATTTACTTATATATATATATATATATATATATATATATATAATTAGCCCTGAAAATTGTTATATTTCTCTAATTAGTCCTTCCATTAATCCATTTTGTTCCAAGAATTAAAGCCGCATCAAGTAACTGTCATGATTTTATTAATCTGTCCTAAAAAACATGATAATAAAATTTAGGGTAAATTACACTGACACTTCCTGAGGTTTAGATTTATTGCAATTACCCCCCTCACCTTTTGAAAATTACATCTCTCTCTGAAGTTTAAAGTTTTATTACAGATTCCCCCTCAGCAATTTAATTTTTTTTAAATACCAAATTTGTCCTCATTGGATAAATTACATTGACACCCCTCACATTTTAGAAATTACAGTCCCCTCCCTCATGTTTAAAGTAACATTACCAATTATCCCATTGGTTAGTATTAGTTGAAAAAAAAATTAATTGAAAAAAAAATTTGTTAGTAAAATTTTTAAATTTCTGTTTAAAAACTAACGTAATCTCATTTTTTTAATTTACGTTTTTGCTTCAAATTTACAAACTGAGACAACCATTTATAAATCAAAAAAATTATCAAACAAGTTTTTATGATAGTTTTAAAAATTTTTGCAAATATAAATTGAAAACTGAAAACGAAATGATTGCCAAACGGGTTTCAGATAGTAAAAATATCATAAAATTAACAAATAATTAAATAAGTTACCAACGTAAGAAATGACTTATCAAAATATTCTTAGGTTATGTACGGTTTGATTTTTAAAATTTTTTAAAAAAAATTAAAAATTAATTTGGTTAAGAAAAAAAATATAATAATTATCATTTTTATATAATTTTTATCTTTCGAGTGCCTAGAAATAATTTTTTACAAATTAAATTGAAACAGCCATACTTATGTATATAACCTTCCCAAAAGTTAAAATGATAATTATTTTTTACCCTTAAATGATAATTATTTTTTATTTTTTATTTCTTAACCAAATTAATTTTTAATTTTTTTTCTAAAAATCAAACCATACATAGCCTAAAAATCTTTTAATAAGTCATTTCTTATGTTGGTAAATTATTTAATTATTTATTACTTTTACGACATTTTTACCATCTGAGGCCTATTTGGTAACTATTTCATTTTCAGTTTTCAATTTATATTTACAAAAATTTTAAAAACTGTCATAAAAACTTATTTGATAATTTTTTGGTTTATAAATTGTTATCTCAGTTTGTAAATTTGAGGAAAAACATAAATTCAAAAAATGAGTTTACGTTAGTTTTTAAATACTCCCTCCGTCCCAAAATATTGGTCCCTTTTGGGGAATCCAACTTTTTTTGGTAGTACACTTATTGGATTTGAAAAAAATTGATTTTCCAAAATTACCCTTTTGATAGTACATTTTTTGGGAATATCAATGTCATAATTGTACTTTTTAAATTGTTTATTAATTTAAAAGAATGGCAAAATAGGAAATTTACATTATTTTGTACTTGATTTATAAAGAGGGACTAATATTTTGGGACAATGAAAAATGGAATAAAGGACTAATATTTTGGGACGGAGGGAGTAGAAATTTAAAAATTTTACTAACAAAAATTTTTTTAGTTAGTTTTTTTTTTCAATGAATTTTTTTTCCCAACTAATACTAACCGATGAGTAATTGGTAATGCTATTTTAAATCTTAGGAAGGGGATTGTAATTTCTAAAATGTGAGGGGTGTCAATGTAATTTACCCAGTGAGGGCAAAATTAGTATTTAAAAAAATTAAATTGTTGAGGAGGAATGTGTAATGAAACTTTAAACCCCAGGGAGGGAGATGTAATTTTCAAAAAGTAAAGGAAAAAACTGTAATAAATATAAACTTTAGGGGATATCAGTGTAATTTACCCTAAAATTTAAAAAGACTAAATTTTTTAAACTTTGCGTTAAAGATGCACATTAATAAAAACCTTATATGAAAGGTGCCGGCAAGGCTACGATGCTTTTTCAGTCCATCATCCCTATACGATGCATCAATGCTGTAATGATCTTCTCAACATAATTAAAAATCTCCCAAATGGTCGTCCACTTCCTATATGTATGAGTATGAGAGACTATTATGATCACTTTGATGCTTCAATATGCAGATTGCAAAGTGGTCCAGAGCCTCCCCATTAGGACTGACTATTATACTGGTCCATGGAAGAATTCTTGCTGTTCACCAATCATATGGCATAAAGTGGATGAGTTCGTGAGGCATGTGCAATCTTTAGTGTGTGCACAAGCTGCCATGCGAAATCTTAGTTGGTGTAGATTCTCAGTTAATTTTATAGTAAAATGTGATGGATATGGAACATTAATGTAAGATTCTGCCAATAATGAAAGATAGCAGTACTTGGAAGCTTATTCCTAACCTCCTAATAACTAACTGGGTCTGTATTATGTATATATCTCCCATCAGTTGCATGCATGTGCAGGATATGTATTCAAAGCTGCTAAGCATGCCAAAGCTCTGTGCATGCCACGTGTTACTTTGTGGGAGAGAGAATCACAGGGATAATCATCATGTGCACATCATGCATCCCATGATTATATTTTCACGTGTTCTTATGTATATATATATCTATATATATATGGAAAAGAAAGTCTAGTACTCAGATTTTGGGTCTCAGAATTTGTGTCAAGAATTATAGTCTAGCGTGGATATTGAAAGTATGAATTGTGTGATCTGTGTATAGAATGAATCTGAATTATATATTAATATTTTTGAATAATTTCCTAATAAAATTTATGAGTTTGTAGTATTATTGTATGTATGTAAATGTCGTAGTGATAGAAGAATATAAGAACACATGATTTGATATGATGCCTCATGCTTCTCTCTCTTAACTTGCAATACAACTAAAGTTGGAAGAACCATAGGATAGGAAGAAGAAGTGGTCCTAATATCCCTTAATTAATTTATATATGTTTCTGAAAAGATGTAGTGGTCCTATAACATCTCTTAATAATTTATGTTGCAGAAAACTTTTGACCTTCTTAATTAACATGTTATCATCAGTTAAATTAATTTGCTTCTTGTCTTCTTAAGAAAAGACAATGCTTATGATCAGAGGAGACAAATATACTTCAGTAAAAATACAATGAGAGCTAAGGTAATGTTTGGTAAGCGAATTAATATAACACTATATGTAAATCAAAACACAAAACATGCAGCGGAATAAAATCATCAGATCATACCTTTTGATGATTGAACCTCGTGGATAAATCACGTGCTTCCAGAATCAGATCAATCAATCCCAGCAGTGGGGTGATATTACAATGGTGAATATCACCCACACAAACCACAGTGCAAAATGACTTTGATCGTTGTTTCTTGGGAGAGAGTCAGAATATGGGTTGAAACAGACTCAACGTTGTTTCTTTTTTGATTACCCATAACCATATAACAAATATTTAATATATTATAATATCTATCCATATCAGTTAAGATACAGATAATATCTAATATATTATATCTATCTATATCAGTTCAAACTGATAACGTCTGTTTCAAGAGTGGTTATCCTAAATAGGTTTGATTTCAAAATCAAAACCTATTTGGATAAGGATTCAAAATCAAATTTTAATGGTCATGCCACATGGGCGCCCATTACTAACATCTCCCACTCGCACATGAGTTGGCATGACACTGCCACATCTCTATCTCAATCTCCCCAAAAACGAACAATCTCATACTAGCCACTGCACCGTGCGACTGCTGAGAACACCTGCATGTGGGAGCTCTATACTAGAAACTCAAAATGAGCCAGCATAGAGACATCAACCCAAAAAGAAAAGAAATAGTGTCTCATATACCCCAGACCCATCTAATTACACCGGTCCAAAAAACATCTCTAATCCCTCAAAAAGAGCATGTTTGACCCTCTCAATTCTTGCAATATATTCACACTCAATTCGCCTCTCATACAGAGCGATGTGAGTTGCCGGCAGTGAATATACAACAGTGGTGTAATACTAGATGATCTTCCCTTTGCACTCATGCCATTTAGTTTAGGATTGACCGCTTTCCCAGTGATGTCCCTTAAGGCCGAATCATGCATGACCGCAGGCAACATACCAAAGTAGCAGAACATCAACCCCTTACCTTATGACATAGTCAAAAGTCACAAAAGGGTACATAAATGAAAGTCATATCAATAATGACTCGTAAGACTCACACGGTGAGGAAGCAGGGATCCATTCTCTCACCTCATTACTCGGTCGCTAAGCACATATAGTATGAATATATGTTACGGTGGAGTAACTCTTCCATAAAGAGTGACGTCATACTCGATACACCGTACAGATATTAGTCTAGTCGCTTTCTAGCGCCTAACCCGAATTCTCTATTTGCTCGCCTTCTAGGCGTCAAATGAGATCTCGAATCTGGCTAATCATAACAGGCACAACATGGAAAGTGGGTACTAACATCCATGTTTGGTCCTTAACACGACCTCATCTTGGTTATAACCAAGGCGACATACATAGTGGATGATTTAAGCCTCTCTTGGCTCCGAATAAAAATAAACCACCAGTCTCATCCTTGCTCGCTCCCAAGCGCCAAGGGCGATTGCTCGTGTGAGTGAGCCAATCTTGCCTGCTGACATCATCATTTGCTAATCATTATGACACAAACCATAATAGTGTCAACATCCCATCATCTCAAAATAAGTGATCGATTTAAAAAAAAATTGACCACAGCTTGCGCAATTATAGATTCCAAACATAAGCCTTATCAGCACCTCTTGCGATAAGTATATACAACGGAATCCACCATGTGCGCCTCACATGAAATGATTTAAGATCACTATCTCTTGCGCAATAACCTCTCTAAAGATATTTTTGGTGACCAATTTGCGTTCATTCTTAATGCGCCCAACTAGCGCAGATGCGCCCAACTAGCGCATTGAATTTTACAAGGAGCAAATTAATATGCTTCTAATAAAGCATTTTATCCACAGTCTAATGAGCAAGGTCAATGTCTAAACAACTCAGTTAACCATTTATCAAAGATAAAACTTATCATGCCGAATACGCCCACATAGCGTACTTTAGGCTCCCACAACAAAGAAAAAATCAAGGAATATAGGTCATCTGTTTCTCCTAAAGACAATCTGAGGATTCACTCAATAGCTAAGGCTCTGGCTTTTACCGATAGGTAAGTCAATGGGTTTGCAATTTTGCATCTAGAATCGTTCTAGGATATTCCTTATGTAAGTCATTGAAGACAAACCGAGAATTTTCCTAAAACAGTCCCTAAGGATCGTACATCCGAGCATATGAATTACATCACCCATGTCCATCATATCTAAAATGGAGGACTGCCCACCCTAGGTGGCGACAACCTTATAAATTCCTGGCTCATAATGACTAAGTAAGGAAAAACTTCTTTTGGACCATTGATCATGCCTCAGTGGTCTTCATCGATCATCGTTGCCCTATCATGGCTTGACGAAATCTAAGAACCACTGTTTGGATAACTGCTTGTAAAAGATTTATTGGAACTAGCAACCTTTTTGCGCTCCTAACTTTTCACCATAAAAGCAGAAGGTAAATCCCTACGGATCTACTTATCCAATTCTCTAATGAGAAATCGGGTCACAGTGTCCACAAATCAATGTTCCGAACTTATGTCAATTATAGCCTAAGTCAAAATAACCTCACTCCCCAGGAGGAAGTCTTCTCATGGTCTACACTTTCCTCAATGGTGCGACCATTCGGTATCTAGCGAGCCTTATGCCTCAAAAATGACTATCCAAATTATGCATAACTTTATAACAGTTTTGCGTCATAATGGAAAGTCAACCAAATTATAAAAAATGGTTAATCCTCAAAGACTTTGTCTTAAACTGCGCAGCATTGATCCACTTTCAAAAAATAGGGGACTAGAGCCTTAGGCATTATCCTAGGCTCTTTATCATCTTGCGGAGCAATCATGAATGTTTCCCTCTCAATCACCCAGTGATGACGTGGAAAATTTTCACATTTGCTACCACGCAACTAAAAATGTAGAGTATTCTGCTCTAATGGAGTAATCCATTAGTAGACACATCGCTCCCACTGTCCCTAGGATATTGGAAATTTCTTTCCATTCTCAACTAGGCTACATAGAGCGCTATGCTTGGAATTCTCCATCTTATAGAGTTCCGAAAACTCTATTCACGTCACCTTTACTAATAAAACTTTATGTGACTTAGTTACACTACCACAAAGCTGCTTACCTATATGCACATGACCCGGAGGGTTTGCATGACCGCATACAATAATGCGCCACACGACCCTTTGTGTTTACAAGACAGCATACAATAATGCGCTATAGAACCCTAGGTCTTAACTTCGCAATCTTATGAGAAGTAGAATAAAGATAAGCTGCTTAATGGTTACAGATCGCCCATAGATGGCTCTCTGCTAACCCATTACTCAAAATGGAGTGTAAAAACTGATATGGAGGGCACTTAGTTAGGGATATAGGCAACAAACTAGTGCAATTCCCAATTGGGAAACATTTTGCGCCATTATCTACCTAACATTAACAATATTTAATTCCTTATCTCTACTACACCAGTGTGTTGTTGAGTACTAGGAATAATCAATGTTCTAAGCATCCATCTCTCTTCACAGAGTTTTTCTGAAAAAATAACTCAAATAGATACTCGCCACCTTGGTCAAAACTAAAAGCACAAAAAACTCTTATCTAATTGATCTCGACCTCATATGTGCAATGTCAAAAATCATCTCAAAACTTTTGACTTATGGGAGATCAAATAGTCTTGACTCAGATGCGTATCGTAATCTATAAATGTGTTGAGATTGAGGCTTAGCTATTGTACCCTCACACATATCTAGTCACAAAATATCATAGTGGACTAAATGCGCCAAAACAAATGACCTTCTGCGGCTTTCCTACTTACTTGTGCGCACCCATTGCGAACAAAGTTACACATTCACATGAGAGCAGGATGTCATAAGCGAGTGGGCCCGAGAAGGCCTACTCAAACCATCATGTCATCATCTCATTAATGTGATTAAGTATAATAAGCCACTGGTTCATGACCAATGTCATAAACTAATTCCAATCATCTTAATGTGTGAGTTCTCGAAGACAAGTTTTAAAGGTTTAGGCCCAACTAGGTAATGACTCACGACTAAGTCATATTCACTAGATCATAAAAAGGATGTCATGGAGATATCAACTGCGCCTAAGTCGCAAATTTAACTAGTAAGTGCTAATCCCCTGCACCTTCAAGTCAATTTTATTCTCCATACACTTTAATACATCTAGTTGAAAGATGACGATACTCCTGTTGCCATCTCTATTTCTCGCTTCATAGTTACTTGCAATTAATTCTACTATCCACAAGAAGGAGAGAATAAGCTATCAACTATGATAGCTCCTGAAGTAACTTAAGCGCGAATTAGGCTAAAGAGTCTAATTCAACACAATGCTCTTACAAGCGATGCGTTAAATTCTTAGAGTCATAACAACCTTGTCAGCCTTAACCTTTTCATTACTATGCTGCAACGTTTGCGCTTAGTGGTAAATGTTATTCAAAACGTTAGCCTTGTAAAGGAATCACACAAAGAAGCACCTCATCCATGTTTCACACTCAAGTGTGGAAACAGTAAGTGTCCACACTTAGACAAGTTGGCAATGCTAATAGATTTTGCAGCCACTAAGCGCTAATCTTTTCACTCAGTGTTAATAGATTTTGCAGCTTCTAAGCGCTAATCTTTTAACTTCACGTGATATTTCAACGCACACTATTATAGTGCATGAAATTTCGCTCAATTCACTCCCAATAATTGGGTAGAGAGCAAAACACTGCTCGTACTGGCTACTCGTCTTACACTTAATGACTAATTTATTTAAGCTCGCATTTCTTGGATGACGTGACTCTTGAATGTTACTTCATCCAATGATGTAACATTATTTACAAGTCAAATTACAAAGTCAATCCGCGCAACTCATTAGTCAAGATCATATACAGATCTATTGAGGGCTTACTAATTTCATAACTCCAAAACTCGCCAACTAAAACTATGTAGCGTGCTGCTAACTATAGCGCACACATTAGTTTTTATTGTGCCAAACAAGGCAACAAAAACACGGCGACTTTGAGTCATGTTTCCTTACTTTGGCTCAATTAAGGTTTGACCTAAAGTCTCCAAGACTTTTTCTCATCTAAAGAATGGGATTAGTTTGTTCACATTTGAACATCTCTACTAAGTCTAGGTCAACCAAATTAACTTCCATAAGCTAAATCAATTTAGAGAGAAATTCGCATTGGGATTAATTTGATTAGCATAATATAATTTTGCCGCAAAAATCTAAATTAAATAGTGACAATATTACACAAGTCGCAAGATCGAAAATCCGCTATGCTCGTAATCATCTCTTGCGCCACAAGTGACAATTATCCAAAATTTAGTTTAATTTATGCGCAAAATATTGGTTTTCGGGAGTTAATCTACAAAGATTTCTCTCAACCGAATAACCTCCCACTGACTATGGCATATACAAAGCATGATAAATTCCATACAATAGCATTTTAATGTAAATCTACAAATAACTCATGCTATATTTATTTAATAATGGAATTCTAATAAATAAATAAATAATCATGCTCTTCTAATTACAACATATTACAAACCCAAAAAAATATGCTGTATTCAATATTTAAATTATGCCATAACAGAAAGTACATCATCCTGAAATTTTCTGGATTTTTTTGGTATTTTCTGGAATTTTAAATAACTAATTAAACACACATAAAATTAGAAATAAAAAATCCAGAAACTAGTAAACAGAAACAATATTCAGATTATGCCATAATTAAAATGTACATTGTTCTGAAATATTCTGAAATTTTTCTGAAATATTCTGGAATTTTAAATGACTAATAAATACACATAAAATTAGAAATAAAAAATCCAGAAACTGATAAAATGAGACAATATTACCAGTAGATATTAAAACATTTCAGAAGTCCATAATAAAAATTTCAACCCCAGAAAATTATTTATGCAATACCAGCATCATTTTAAAGCATAAAAAATGAATTATTAACACAGAAAAAATATTTTTTATTTTCGTAAAATTTTCAAAATTTTATAGAATGTAGAAAAATTAATTCTGAGTCTAAGGGTACCAACCATGCTTAAAACAAAGCTATAACGAATAAATTATGGCCAATTAACGCAATTCAGAATTAAAAAACAAACAAACAGAGCCTTAGAGCCAAGCCAGCGCGGAAAAAACGGCTCGGCTCGGCTCGGCGCCGCTCAGCGCAAGTCGGCTCAAGGATCGGCTCGGCGCGCGGCTCAGCCTCGGCTCGGCCCGCGGCTCAGCCTCGGCTCGGCGCTCGGCTCCGCACGCGGCGCGCGTGCGGGCGCGGACGGCGCGCCTGCGTAGACAGCACCGCCGACGCGCGCGTGATGGCGCGTGCAGGCGCGTCAGAAGGGCATCCGGCGCGTGTAGGCGCGTGGAAGCGCGTGGGCGCGCGTGGCTTCGACGTGGTGGCGCGTGAATGCCACGCGCCGCCTTCCAGGGTACTGACAGTTCCGATTTTTGTACTGCCGGACTCCTTTTTCCAAAATAAAATCATTTATGCTCTAAAAAATGACATTAATGATCATAAAAATGAAATATTTTGGATCTCACTATCTTTTATAAATATACATATGATAAAAGAAAGCACGAAAATATCCATCAATGGCTCTGATACCAATGTAAATCAAAACACAAAACATGCAGCGGAATAAAATCATCAGATCATACCTTTTGATGATTGAACCTCGTGGATAAATCACGTGCTTCCAGAATCAGATCAATCAATCCCAGCAGTGGGGTGATATTACAATGGTGAATATCACCCACACAAACCACAGTGCAAAATGACTTTGATCGTTGTTTCTTGGGAGAGAGTCAGAATATGGGTTGAAACAGACTCAACGTTGTTTCTTTTTTGATTACCCATAACCATATAACAAATATTTAATATATTATAATATCTATCCATATCAGTTAAGATACAGATAATATCTAATATATTATATCTATCTATATCAGTTCAAACTGATAACGTCTGTTTCAAGAGTGGTTATCCTAAATAGGTTTGATTTCAAAATCAAAACCTATTTGGATAAGGATTCAAAATCAAATTTTAATGGTCATGCCACATGGGCGCCCATTACTAACACTATATATCCCTTTTGACAGCACATGGTATGCAGCAATTTTTTGGCTTTCAGAAGCAAGAAAACTATGTTCAAAAGCTAACGAGAAACAGACGAACTGAACCCCGTTAAGTACAACATATGAGGGGCAGTTAAATTTTTTATTTTATTTTTGAAAGTCAATGTTATAGTATTTATTGTGGCACAGATCTTCTGTTCTCAAATCTTCCTTCATGTCCTTTCTTAGAGTATTCATAAATTTTGAATTATATCTCGAGATTCTCACATAATCTAATAATTGAAAGTATATTGAGATAAGAGAACAAAGAGATTTGAGAATAGAAAATCATTAACATTTAATTTCTACTTACAATTTATAAGATAAAAATAATTTAGAGAAATTTATTTTTTTTTAAATTAATTATTTTTTAAAGATGTTTTCAATTTTTACTCAAAAGTTTCATCAAACAGGGCAATGTGCGGGACATTGACCTTATATGTGACGCAACAAGCCTAAGGCCAATAAGGCCTCGTTTGGGGACTTACCTTTTTAACCAAAAAGTCAAAAAGTTACCCTTTTAGCCAAAAAGCCAACAACTCATACAAAAAAGTCAATGACTCTCTTTTCTCTCTACTTTTTGCACATCTTTTCGTAATTAGCCAAAAAGTCATCCCAAACATATAAGTTTTTTTTACCTACTTTTTTAGCCAAATAGCTAAAAAGTTACTAAATTAGCATGTTTCCAAACAAGGCCTAAGTCATATTTGCGTTTAGCCATGTCTAACGACATATGGCACAAGATTTGGCTGTGTCATCAGTCAGATTCAAGACAGGCAATTTCAAGTTGGACAACGAGGCATTCAAAAGTGGAAAGACAAAAAAAAAAAAAAAAGAGTTCAAATTTGATAGAGATTTTTGGAGCGTATTAACTTTTTTTTTAATTTTTTTTTTCTTCATGGGAATTAGATATGAAGATTTTACAGTAGCGAAGCCGTGTTCTTCTGTTATGAGGATCTGACGGTGGTCATTTAGTATGCTGTTCTTACATATAAATTGTAAATCAAAATACAAAACATGCAGCGGATAAAATAATCAGATCATACCTTTAGATGATAGAACCTCGTGGATAAATCACGTGCTTCCAGAATCCTGATAAACCAACCCAGCAGTGGAGTGATATCACAGATTGAATATCACCCACACAAATCACAGTGCAAAAGGCTTGATCGTTGTTTTGTGGGAGAGAGTCAGTATATGGGTAGAAACAGATCATACGTTGTTTCTCTCTTGGTTACCCATAACCATATATCAGATATATAATATATTATTATATCTATCCATATCAGTTAAAACTGATAATATCTGTATCTTGAGTGGTTATCCTAAATAGGTTTGAATTCAATTTCAAAACCTATTTGGATAGGATTCCAAATTCAAATTCAAATGGTCATGCCACATGGGCGCCCATTACTAACATCTCCCACTCGCACATGAGTTGGCATGACACTGCCACATCTCTGTCTCAATCTCCCAAAAATAAACAATCTCATACTAGCCACTGCACCGTGCGACTGCTGAGAACACCTGCATGTGGGAGCTCTATACTAGAAACTCAAAATAAGCCAGCATAGAGTCATCAACCCAAAAAGAACATAAATAGTGTCTCATATACCCTAGACCCATCTAATTACACCGGTCCAAAAAACATCTCTAATCCCTCAAAAGGAGCATGTTTGACCCTCTCAATTCTTGCAATATATTCACACTCAATTCGCCTCTCATACAGAGCGATATGAGTTGCCGGCAGTGAATATACAACAGTGGTGTAATACTAGATGATCTTCCCTTTGCACTCATGCCATTTAGTTTAGGATTGACCGCTTTCCCAGTGATGTCCCTTAAGGCCGAATCATGCATGACCGCAGGCAACATACCAAAGTAGCAGAACATCAACCCCTTACCTTATGACATAGTCAAAAGTCACAAAAGGGTACATAAATGAAAGTCATATCAATAATGACACGTAAGACTCACACGGTGAGGAAGCAGGGATCCATTCTCTCACCTCATTACTCGGTCGCCAAGCACATATAGTATGAATACATGCTACGGTGGAGTAACTCTTCCATAAAGAGTGATGTCATACTCGATACACCGTACAGATATTAGTCTAGTCGCTTTCTAGCGCCTAACCCGAATTCTCTATTTGCTCGCCTTCTAGGCGCCAAATGAGATCTCGCATCTGGCTAATCATAACAGGCACAACATGGAAAGTGGGTACTATCATCCATGTTTGGTCCTTAACACGACCTCATCTTGGTTGTAACCAAGGCGACATGCATAGTGGATTATTTAAGCCTCTCTTGGCTCCAAATAAAAATAAACCACTAGTCTCAACCTTGCTCGCTCCTAAGCGCCAAGGGCGATTGCTCGTGTGAGTGAGCCAATCTTGCCTGCTGACATCATCATCTGCTAATCATTATGACGCAAACCATAATAGTGTCAAACATCCCATCATCTCAAAATAAGTGATCGATTTAAAAAAAAATGACCACAGCTTGCGCAATTATAGATTCCAAACATAAGCCTTATCAGCACCTCTTGCGATAGGTATATACAACAGAATCCACCATGTGCGCCTCACATGAAATGATTTAAGATCACTACCTCTTGCGCAATAACCTCTCTAAAGATATTTTGGTGACCAATTTGCGTTCATTCTTAATGCGCCCAACTAGCGCAGATGCGCCCAACTAGCGCATTGAATCTTACAATGAGCAAATTAATATACTTCTAGTAAAGCATTTTATCCACAGTCTAATGAGCAAGGTCAATGTCTAAACAACTCAGTTAACCATTTATCAAAGATAACACTTATCATGCCGAATACGCCCACATAGCGTACTTTAGGCTCCCACAACAAAGAATAGATCAAGGAATATAGGTCATCTGTTTCTCCCAAAGACAATCTGAGGATTCACTCAAAAGCTAAGGCTCTGGCTTTTACCGATAGGTAAGTCAATGGGTTTGCAATTTTTGCATCTAGAATCGTTCTAGGATATTCCTTATGTAAGTCATCGAAGACAAACCGAGAATTTTCCTAAAACAATCCCTAAGGATCGTACATCCAAGCATATGAATTACATCACCCATGTCCATCATATCTAAAATAGAGGACTGCCCACCCTAGGTGGCGACAACCTTATAAATTCCTGGCTCATAATGACTAAGTAGGGAAAAAACTTCTTTTGGACCATTGATCATGCCTCAGTGGTCTTCATCGATCATCGTTGGCCTATCATGGCTTGACGAAATCTAAGAACCACTGTTTGGATAACTGCTTTAGGCTGTAAAAGATTTATTGGAACTAGCAAACTTTTTGCACTCCTAACTTTTCACCATAAAAGCAGAAGGTAAATCCCTACGGATCTACTTATCCAATTCTCTGATGAGAAATCGGGTCACAATGTCCACAAATCAATGTTCCGAACTTATGTCAATCATAGCCTAAGTCAAAATAACCTCACTCCCCCGGAGGAAGTCTTCTCATGGTCTACACTTTCCTCAGTGGTGCGACCATTCGGTAAGCGAGCCTTATGCCTCAACAATGACTATCCAAATTACGCATAACTTTATAACAGTTTTGCGTCATAATGGAAAGTCAACCAAATTATAAAAATGGTTAATCCTCAAAGACTTTGTCTTAAACTGCGCAACATTTGATCCACTTTCTAAAAACAGGGGACTAGAGCCTTTGGAATTATCCTAGGCTCTTTATCATCTTGCGGAGCAATCATAAATGTTTCCCTCTCAATCACCCAGTGATGACGTGGAAAATTTTCACATTTGCTACCACGCAACTAAGAATGTAGAGTATTCTGCTCTAATGGAGTAATCCATTAGTAGGCACATCGCTCCCACTGTCCCTAGGATATTAGAAATTTCTTTCCATTCTCAACTAGGCTACATAGAGCGCTATGCTTGGAATTCTCCATCTTATAGAGTTCCAAAAACTCTATTCACGTCACCTTTACTAATAAAACTTTATGTGACTTAGTTACACTACCACAAAGCTGCTTACCTATATGCACATGACCCGGAGGGTTTGCATGACCGCATACAATAATGCGCCACACGACCCTTTGTGTTTACAAGACAGCATACAATAATGCGCTATAGAACCCTAGGTCTGATCTTCGCAATCTTATGAGAAGTAAAATAAAGATAAGCTGCTTAACGGTTACAGATCGCCCATAGATGGCTCTCCGCTAACCCATTACTCAAATGGAGTGTAAAATCTGATATGGAGGGCACTTAGTTAGGGATATAGGCAACAAACTAGTGTAATTTCCAATTTGGGAAACATTTTGTGCCATTATCCACCTAACATTAACAATATTTAATTCCTTATCTCTACTACACAATTGTGTTGTTGAGTACTAGGAATAATCAATTTTCTAAGCATCCATCTCTCTTCACAGAGTTTTCTAAAAAATAACTCAAATAGATACTCGCCACCTTGGTCAAACTTAAAAGCATGAAAGCTGTTATCTAATTGATCTCAACCTCATATGTGCAATGTCAAAAATCATCTCAAAACTTTTGACTTATGGGAGATCAAATAGTCTTGACTCAGATGCGTATCGTAATCTATAAATGTGTCGAGATTGAGGCTTAGCTATCATACCCTCACACATATCTAGTCACAAATATCATAGTGGACTAAATGCGCCAATACAAATGACCTTCTACGGCTTTCCTACTTACTTGTGCGCACCCATTGCGAACAAAGTTACATATTCACATGAGAGCAGGATGTCATAAGCGAGTGGGCTCAAGAAGGCCTACTCAAACCATCGTGTCATCATCTCATTAATGTGATTAAGTATAATAAGCCACTGGTTCATGACCAATGTCATAAACTAATTCCAATCATCTTAATGTGTGAGTTCTCAAAGACAAGTTTTAAAGGTTTAGGCCCAACTAGGTAATGACTCACGACAAAGTCATATTCACTAGATCATAAAAGGGATGTCATGGAGATATCAAGTGCGCCTAAGTCGCAAATTTAACTAGTAAGTGCTAATCCCCTGCACCTTCAAGTCAATTTTATTCTCCATACACTTTACTGCATCTAGTTGAAAGATGACGATACTCATCTTGCCATATCTATTTCTCGCTTCATAGTTACTTGCAATTAATTCTACTATCCACAAGAAGGAGAGAATAAGCTATCAACTATGACAGCTCCAAAGTAACTTAAGCACGAATTAGGCTAAAGAGTCTAATTCAACACAATGCTCTCACAAGTGATGCGTCAAATTCTTAGAGTCATAACAACCTTGTCGGCCTTGACCTTTTCATCACTATGCCGCAACGTTTGCGCTTAGTGTTAAACGTTATTAAAAAAAACGTTAGCCTAGCTAAGGAATTATACAAAGAAGCCCCTCCTCATGTCTCACACTCAAGTGTGAAAACAATAAGTGTCCAGACTTAGACAAGTTGGCAATGCTAATAGATTTTGCAGCCACTAAGCGCTAATCTTTTCACTTAGTGTTAATAGATTTTGCAGCTTCTAAGCGTTAATCTTTTAACTTCACGTGATATTTCAACGCACACTATTATAGTGCATGAAATTTTGCTCCATCCAACTCCTAATAATTGGGTAGAGAGCAAAACACTGCTCATACTGGCTACTCGTCTTACACTTAATGAATAATTTATTTAAGCTCGCATTTCTAGGATGACGTGACTCTTGAATGTTACTTCATCCAATGATGTAACATTATTTACAAATCAAATTACAAAGTCAATCCGCGCAGCTCATTAGTCAAGATCATATACTGATCTATTGAGGGCTTACTAATTTCATAACTCCAAAACTCGCCAACCAAAACTACGTAGTATACCGCTAACCATAGCGCACACATTAGTTTTTATTGTGCCAAACAAGGCACCAAAACCATGGCGACTTTAAGTCATGTTTCCTTACTTTGGCTCAATTAAGGTTTGACCTAAAGTCTCCAAGACTTTTGCTCATCTAAAGAATGGGATTAGTTTGTTCACATTTGAACATCTCTACTAAGTTAGGTCAATCAAATTAACTTCCATAAGTTAAATCAATTTAGAGAGAAATTCGTATTGGGATTAATTTGATTAGCATAATATAATTTTACTGCAAAAATCTAAATTAAATAGTGACAATATTACACAAGTCGCAAGATCGAAAATCCGCTATGCTCGTAATCATCTCTTGCGCCACAGGTGACAATTATCCAAAATTTAATTTAATTTATGCGCAAAATATTGGTTTTCGGGAGTTAATCTACAAAGATTTCTCTCAACCGAATAACCTCTCACTGACTATGGCATATACAAAGCATGATAAATTCCATACAATAGCATCTTAATGTAAATTTACAAATAACTCATGCTATATTCATTTAATAATGGAATTCTAATAAATAAATAAATAAATAATCATGCTCCTCTAATTACAACATATTACAAACTCTAAAAAAAATATGCTGTATTAAATATTTAAATTATGCCATAACAGAAAGTACATCATCCTGGAATTTTCTGGAATTTTCTGGAATTTTCTGGAATTTTAAATAACTAATAAACACACATAAAATCAGAAATAAATATTCCAGAATCTGATAAAATGCTATAACTATACCAGTAAATAGTAAACTATATCAATAGTCTACAATAAAAAATTCAGCCCCAGAAATTTAATCATGCAACACTAGATGCATTTTAAAGCAAAAATAATGCATTATTATTTCAGGAAAAATATTTTTTATTTTCATAAAATTTTCAAAATTTTACAGAATGTAGAAAAATTAATTCTGAGTCTAACGGTGCCAACCATGCTTAAAACAAAGCTATAACGAATAAATTATGGCCAATTAACGCAATTCAGAATTAAAAACAAACAAACAGAGCCTTAGAGCCAAGCCAGGCGGGAAAAACGGCTCGGCTCGGCTCGGCGCCGCTCGGCCCAACTCGGCGCGAGTCGGCTTAAGGGGTGACTCGGCGCGGCTCGGAGCGCGGCTCGGCGCTCGGCTCCAGCACGCGGCGCGCGTGCGAGGCGCGGACGGCGTGCGCGTGGACAGCGCCGCTGACGCGCGCGTGATGGCGCGTGCAGGCGCGTCTGCAGGGGCGTCTGGCGCGTGTGGGCGCGTGGCAGCGCGTGGTCGCGCGTGGCTGCGGTGTGGTGGCGCGTGCATACCACGCGCCGCCTTCCAGGGTATTGACTGGTCCGATTTTTATACTGCCGGACTCCTTTTTTCAAAATAAAACCGTTTATGGTATGAAAAAAAGACATTAATGAACATAAAAAAAATATTTATACTCTTAATTTAATCAAAGTAGATTTTTTTTTTTTCTTTACAAACATTCATGTATATAATGTAAACATACACATGTAAAAATATACACATGATTAAAAAGAAACACGAAAATATCCATCAATGGCTCTGATACCAATGTAAATCAAAACACAAAACATGCAGCGGATAAAATAATCAGATCATACCTTTAGATGATAGAACATTGTGGATAAATCACGTGCTTCCAGAATCCTAATAAACCAACCCAGCAGTGGAGTGATATCACAGATTGAATATCACCCACACAAATCACAGTGCAAAAGGCTTGATCGTTGTTTTGTGGGAGAGAGTCAGTATATGGGTAGAAACAGATCATACGTTGTTTCTCTCTTAGTTACCCATAACCATATATCAGATATATAATATATTATTATATCTATCCATATCAGTTAAAACTGATAATATCTGTATCTTGAGTGATTATCCTAAATAGGTTTGAATTCAATTTCAAAACCTATTTGGATAGGATTCCAAATTCAAATTCAAATGGTCATGCCACATGCACGCCCATTACTAACCTAAATAAAAAACCTAACTTTATGATTAGGTAGGTGTCTGTATGCGGATATAATTGTGTAAACTTTATTTAACAGGATTATTAATATATTACATGAATTTGGATTCTAAACTCATGATTTTTTTATTTAACAATTACTGTGGATCACATAAAGGCAACCAAAAGAAAGTGTGGGTGAGTGGATGGGCCTGAGAGAGAGAGAGAGAGAGAGAGAGAGAGAGAGAGAGAGAGGAATTAATGACAAGGTAGGCATGCATATAGATGGGAAGCGAACTGAAGCTGAAGGAGGCATGGGCAAGCATTTAATTATGAAAATTGATAACCACTACTTTCCACCTCCCTGTTCTTTGCTTAATATTAAGAATAAAGTCTAAGATAAAACTAAAGAAACACCTCCAAATTCAGGAGCCAATCAGCTTTTCTGGCAACTCTACAGCACAAGGGACCATGTGTTAACCTACCAAAACAATTTAAATAGCCTTTTAAAGGGAGTATCTTCAACTTTATAGCATCCATGTAAAAAAGTAATGTTATAATGATTGTTTATTTGTATTATTTTATCTTATTATTTGATATGTCAATCTAATCATTAATATCACATTAGAGATGAATATGAGTAGTGAGACTTATTACACTAATATTGTGTAGATAAGTAAGATAATAGATATTTTATGATATCAAATATATTAATTTTGTCATTTGAATGGAAGAAACAGATGATCCTTTTAACTATTCTATTGGCTCGTTTTGGCAACTCAGTTAAAAAATAATTTTTTTTAACATCTTTGAGTCACATTACTTTTTTATTTTTTTAATATATTTTTTCAAAAAAAAAATCAAAAAAATTAACTTTTAACCTATTTTTCAAAACAAGCCATTATTTTACTTAAACATAAACTACTAAAAAATATAAAAATTTCTCTTCATTCATTGGACGATTCTGATTAGTAATTTTTCAAACAATAAGGGAATTGAACAGAATGTGAGTCTGCTAGAAGATCCACCCTTACAAGATAAATTGGAATAACTAAAAAGAAGCCTCGGTCAAAAAAAAAAATCATAACATGTTCCATGGGTTGACAACTTTACTCCAAGTTTTTCATGTGTCCACAAAAACTTGAAGGTTTGTTTTCAATTTATGAACTCAAAGGACAAAAACAAAATGCTTTAAAATAAGTAAATAAATAAAGAAGCTTGATAAAATGTAGAAATTAAAAAGTTTCCAGGTAAGTATATCATTGGCAACACCCGCTCACCAATATGTTAAACTTAGATCTTCTACAACATATCATGTAATAGTAATTATTATTTTATGATTCATGCATCATATATTAAAACTCAATAAATTATAATTATAAAAAAAATCAAATACAACATACAATTAATATAACAAAATTAATTCTAAAATGAGATAAAGAAGTCTAAAATAAATTCCAACCAACATGCAAGTGAGAAAATTTAAATCCGTATTATAGTAAAATACAAAAATTCTAATCAATATTAAATTAAATAAGGCGATTCTTAATTCCGATTACAGATAAATTGAGCAGGAAAATCCATGGTGTTGGAAGGGTCGGTAAGGATTCAAAGGCAGATGACAAGTTGACAACAATCACACTGGCAATTATCAAAAAAGTCTCTTATGTGTAAAGACTATTCAAAGTTTATTATAATAATCCTAAATTGCCATCATCATGGAATTCTTCCCAACATTCCGTTTATCTCCGTCCAAAGTTTATGCCAATCTCAGTCCGACTTATTTTAGTTTATTCACATAGATATGATATTATAATAATAATAAATTAAATACAACGTATAATTAATACCAAAAAAAAAATTAAAGTAAGAGAAATCCCAACAAATATACTGAGAATAACACAGACAATTTTAAATGATTAATCTCTTACGATGTGTTTAGTTGAGAGATTTGAGGGGAAATTTAGAAATGAAAAAATGAAAGTTAGGTGAAATAGGAGATTTCACACACTTTTTTTCTTTTCCTTTTCAAATCCCTCTCAAAATCTCTTAACAAAACACAACATTAATGAAATACAAAAATTCTAACTAAACAGACTAAGACATAGTTTGGGAAGTTGGTTTTGGTGGGTTAGGGGCTAAAATAGTCACAAAAAACAAAATAGGCTATTTTAACCACAAAAAACAAAATATCAAATCAAACCCATAATCATTACACTCCTCTCTCACAAAAAAAGTTAAAAAAGTCAAAAAGTCCTTCCCAAACCAGATTTTTTAACCCCAGACTAAAATAACCAAAAAAAACTAAAAAGTCAAAAAATCAACCCACTTCCCAAACGGAGGCTAAGTAACTCCTGATTCTCATCTACTTAAATTTAAGTCCAATAAAGTTGTTATCACCAAACTTCCTCCCACCTTCCTTTAATATCCCTCACAATAGAATTGACTTTCTAGATTGTGACTGAAAGCTAGTTCAAGTGCCTTAATCAATTGATTTTTCTAGCCTACCTCAAGTGAGAATTTGTATTTGTTTGATTAAATAGATGTGAGGTTTCAGCCAAGTTTGACAGCCTCCATTCTGGATAATTTATTCAGGCCCGTTTGGGGATTTAGATTTGTAGTAAAAAAAATCACTATAAATTATTAAATTATTTTTTTTATTTTTTAAATATTTTTTCTTAAAAAATTAAAGTAGTCAATTTTAAAAGAAGTTCAGGTAATGCTCTAAATTAATAAATATTAGTCTAAATTATAAAAATTACTATTTTTATATTAAAATTTCAATTAAATAAAGTTAATATTACTCTAAAAATATTTAATATTTTTTTCCCATTCTGATCGAGTTGTACTAATGCCGACGGCTTGAAATTCACATTAAATAATTGAATTACAAACTCGAAAAAGTCGGCATGCAAATTTGCACTTGACATCAACAACCAAACAACGAAAACCCAAAAGATTGAAAAGAGGGCTTGTTCGGGTGTCTTAAATAAATATATTTTTTATCTTTTTAGATTAAAAAGTAAAAAAAAAAATAAATGATTGAGTTAACGTTTTGACTTTTTATGAAAAAATGTGTATTAAAATATTATATAAAATTATAAAATTACGAAATTACCCTCGTTGACACTGCACAGCAGTACTGCGCAGTGCACTTTTTGTCACTTTTCAATTTATTTATTTATTTTTATATGGCATGTGTGGCTACAAGTGTACCACGTTGAAAATTTTGTTGGAATGTGTGACTGCACAGTTTGTGCAGTGCTGTTTTGTTTTTGTTTTTGTTTTTAAATTGATAGATTTCTCGCCAAAAAGAGGTAAATAGTATGAACTTTTTTAGTGACTTTTTGACTTTTTAAATTTTTTTGAGGATGCTAAACTTGACCTAAGTCTATGAACCTCTTTTTGAGAACACATTAATAAATAAAATATTTCTTAATTTATTTTAATCATATCATCTCCCTATTTTTTTTATATATCATTTTATAATAAATAAAAACAAAAGTCACTTGATAAGTCATAACTATCCTGAATTTACCTCAAATAAAAATGTATGATTAAAATTGAATTTATGCAGTGTAAAATTCATATGTAAAATAAATTTTAATTACAAGATAACAATTTTAAATAGTTGAGCCTGAATTTGTAGTATTATGTAATGAAAATGTTGTACAAATTTTCATAACCAACCGAACATGATCCTATTGACGAAATGACCATTTTTTGGAATATCCTTTCCATGAACGCAAAAAATAGTTACTATATCAACCAATTTTTATACCTTCCCTCCCCCATCGAAAAATAAATAAATATATAAATAAAATATAAAAGGGAAAATTATATATCAGTGTAAATTAAAAAAATAATTACAGAATAGTGATACAATTATTGAATATTAATAATTAAAATTATAAGATTTTTAGTGTAAAATTATAAGATTTTTAATGCATTTATAATTATTATTTTTTAAATACGCTAGAGTGTAATTCTCTCAATATAAAATGGCCCATTTTGATTCTTTTTTCATATTAAAATATTAATAGAAAGTTAGAATCACTACAAGAAATGTCACTTTTGGTTACTAAAAAATTAGTCGCCAAAAGTCCAATATTTAGTCGCTGAAACGATTTAGCGACTAAAATATTTTGTCGCCAAACTCGTCACCTATATTCTGTCAGCGATAGTATTGGCGACTAAACTTTGTTTGGTCGCCGAAAGTGACTATATTTCGCTACTAAATTATGTTTAGTCGGCAAATGTTATGTTTCCGCCACTAAACCTTTAATCGCCGAATGAGGCTTTTTGGCTACTAAGTTGTTGTGGTCGAGAAAGGTGTCACCTTTAGCTACTAAATAATTAGTCACCGAAAGTACACATTTGGCTACGAAACATTATTTAGTTGGCAAAAGGTGCATTCCGTGACTAAAAATTTAGTGGCCAATAGTTTCTTTCTCTCATTCTCAATTGTTTTAGCTACTAATTATTTGGTTGCCAAAACTTTTTGGATTATGTTTTGCTACTAAATTATTAGTCACCAAAATATTTGATTACGTATTTGGCTACCAAAATATTTGGTAGCCAAATGCTTTAACGTGTTTTTTTTTTTTTTAAAAAAAAAAAAATCTAAACAACCTGTATCCATTATGAATACAACCTGTACGCTGTATAAACAATATAATCCATCAACACTAAATATGTTATCAAGCATTCAACAATTTGCACACATTTTAGCTCCAACCATCCAAAACATTAATATTGAACGTCCAGCTCTATATATAATACAAATTCCATACAAATCAAGTCTAATCCAACGTCAATAATTTCATTTCATACATAATATAGGACTAACCAAATTAATTAACAAAAAAAATCATTAGTTTGTATGTCCAAAACCATCAGGTAAACTTCATTTAGTGGAAGCAAAACCTTCAGGTAAACTCATAATTCATAATGCATCCTCTGCATAAGATAGACGTGCTGGAATGGAGTGGCTTCCTGACGCACAGAGATGAGATTGGTGCATGGGCCATACTAGGACACTAATTCGAGTTGGAAACACAGAGATGAGATCTGCATATCTGAGACTGACAGTTACCTTGCTGCAACAACAAAATGGACTTGGCAAAGTGAAATTTATCAACTTAAGAAGGCTATCAATTCTTGTACCACAAAGAACATATACATTGCACGGTTTTATTACATGATGAAATTTCAAGGACATGTTTCAACAGCTTATGTGTACTACTTGACATAAAGAGGACACATACACGGTGGTCTACACAAAAAAAAATAGGACACTCAAGTGTGGATTAAAACCGTTATCATGGTATCCAGGTTTTGCTTTGGAAAGACCAAAATGCCCATGTCCTCCAACACTTTTGGAACAACACTAATTATGTTTCTACCCTACAAATAGTTTCCTTATTCAGTTCACCAAAATCCATATTCTATCTTCCAAAGTGAACTGGATACGTCAATAACATGCATCCCAATAACATGCTTTCAAAATCCAAAAGTGCCTACATTTTAAAATTTTCAATTTTGTTTGCATACCATTTTCCATTAGGGAAAAAAAATGAAAAGAGCAGAGGTAAAGAATAAAATATGAATCCAAAAGACACCCCATTGTATCCCAGAAAACATGCTTTTATAATCCCAAAGTGCCTAAGTTTAACATTTTCAAAACATCATAACAGGGCAAGTGGATGAACTATCCAAACGACCATGTTGCAAGCTCCTTAGGCAAGTGGATACATTACAGCATAATCTTGAATTCCTTAGGAAAATGCTTCTTTTAAACAATATACTCTTGAAAGAAAAAAGAAAAAAAAGATGCAGCTATTCATACAACATAAAATAATTTTTTTTTTTTTGGTGCTGATTTTCCTAACCTCCTTTTTCTAATTGCAGAATCTCTAAGCACCAACTTCTGGATTAAAATGCAAATACTCCTTTAGTATTTTAAGAATTGCCTAATACAAAACAAGAACTGGGGAGATTACACAGACAATGCAAATTCTGCTTTAAGATGCTTCATCACTATCGATTATCTAGATTCTCAAGCATTAGCTGACTCATCATGCTTGTCAGTTCTGGTTACACGATTTATTGCTCTAGAGTATGCACTCCCAGGAACCTTGATCAAAAAGCTCTTCATCTGTGTTCTCCAGACAACCTTCGTCCTGAAATTAATAGCACAAATCCAACTGTAGTTAACACAAGTCCAACATTTGCTTTCTGGAAGAACGTAGTACCTTTAAATTAGAATCAATTTGGTCTGTTTTTTGAATATTTTTTAGGCCATTCATGATGGCTTTAAGGTGTTTCTTGGCCTTCGCCTTAAATTCAGTGAAGTGTAGGAGTTTAGGCCATTCAATAGGAGTTTCCATGATATCTAGTCCCCCAGAAATTATAATGAAAGGTATACTTATGAAATAGCAAATAAGTATACATAATTAAACAACTTAAATAGAAAGATAATTAAATTGATGATAACAAATCTCCTTACTGATGAAATTAGTTTCAATTTCCTGGCATAGTTAACTGAAAACAGATACACATGTTCAGTACCAACTAAATTAAATCTAGCCATTATGTGGATGATGGGTAAAATGATGATGGATGATGGGTAAAATGATGCAACTAAGAAGATTTTGTTTAACAAAAAAATTGAAGGTTACATATCCTAGTAGTATATATTATTATACATAGAGTCAAACACAACCTAAAAATATTAAATGTTAGATAATTTGAAATAGTAATTGATAGCAATTGCAAACTCCAATTTTCAATTATACCTTGCACCAGGACTCGATGACGCATGTAAACACAATATGGGATTGTGAACTTTCTGAATGTATGCTTGTTGCTCCGACCTTCCTACTTGAAAGCCCCTGAGCCAGAAATAAAAGTTAACAAGCATAAAAGAAAATCCATGAAGTATCAACAAGTAGCAATCTGTAGCACTAATTCAATAAACAACACGAAACATGCTCATGCAAAGAAGAACAAAACTTGAATGCCTTGATATTTGCTACCTTAATTAATACAAGATCTCCGATCTGTTCATTGTGTATCTGAGACAGCAAAAGATAAAAATCAACAAATTCATCAGATTCATCAGTTGCCACTTCTAGGAAATTTTACAGATTCATCAGAAGAAGAAATCAAAAAACAAAAAATAAAAATCAACTTATAGAATACTACTTTCTCGAAGGACATGGATGTGTCAGATGTCCGTTGAATAAACAAAAAGTGAGTACCACACACTTTTTAAATTATAAAGAGGGAAAATTTTTAGGGGAAGAAAGGGGGAAGCACTTAATAAAAGGATGTGGTTGATCATGGAAGAATCTAGAGCCAATTTTGCAAGCATATAAAAATAAAAATTTCAATTGGGTTAAACTCTATTATAACTGCATTAAGAATGTTCAAATCCCCCATGAAACAATGTAATTTCTTCTTGGAAAGCATTAAAAAATTTCGATTATTTTTATTATGTTATTAAAATTTTTTGTAAGATGGCATCAAGATAAGCATGCCTAGAAGTGCATTAATTATGGAAACATTATCAGTTGAAATTAATATGTGGCAAAGCTTAGAACCATAGATAAGAAACAATGCTTTTAGGAGATTAAATGCAGGACGTACTAGGGAAAAATTAGATAAGCTAGCTGAGATGCTACTATCATGTGATACAGAGGCTAATATGTGCTCTAGTAACATGTTTGCTATGAAACTTTTGCAAGCATAAGGAGGCTAAAAAATCATGGAAGAAAAATTAGTAGTGGCAAAACTAGCAAAGTAGATATTGTCTAATTTCTGAAATTAATATCAAGAAGGGAGGGAAAAAAACAGATCCAAAAGGGCTTCTAAATAGTGAAACACCAATGATCCAAAAGGGCTTCTAAATAGTTCATGGCATCCTTAAATAAATAGCCCTTACAGAGCCAGTCCCAAGAAATTGGGATTAAAATTTACTAAGTTGAGATGAGTATTACTCGTTCATGGCATCCTTAAATGAATAGCCATTACAGGAGAGAATAAATCTCTTGCACAGGACAGTCAACATAGCTATATATATATATAGAGAGAGAGAGAGAGAGCATACGCGAGACGGAGCATGGAGCAGAGTTCTTCTCAGCGATGAAGCCTCTGGATCTCGCGGCGGTGGCGGTGGATCTGTGAAGATCGGCGGAGGAGGAGGAGGCAGCGGCGTGAAAAGAGGGCATCGATGGAGGTGGTAGCGGAGGCAGTGGTGGTCGCAGCAGTCACGATGGCAATGGCGGAGGAGGAGGAGGAGGTGCTCCGGTTGCCGGCGAACGCGAGGAGGAGCGGCGGCGAGACGGCGACGCAGCTGGACTCCTCAACCCTTCATCTTCTGAAATGAAGAGATGACCCTAATATTTCACTGGAGAGGTATTGGTTCTTCAAGTGATCTTAGCCATCCGTTTTACATCCTTGATAACTTCTTTTCCCGACTAAAACATAGCTTAGTCGCCAGTTAATTTGTAAACCCTCCAAATTTTCAAAAATCCCTCCAAATATTTTATTTTTTGGTGACTAACATTTATTTTTGTCACTGAAAATACGTTTTTGGCAACTAAATTTTTAGTTGCCAAAGATAAACAAATATTTTTTTATTTACATTTCGGCGACTAACTATTTTAGTAGCCAAATCTCTACCTACGGCAACTAAAATTGTTTTTCGTCGCTGAAAATAAACTATTGGCGACTATTAGTCGCCAAAGGTAAAAAATAATTTTTTATTTTCCAACCGGCGACTAAAGATTTTAGTAGCCAAGTCTCTACCTACGGCGATTAAAATTGTTTTTCGTCGTTGAAAATAAACTATTGGCGACCAAAATTTTGGTCGCCAAAGATAAAAAAATAAATTTTTAAAATTCATTTGGCTACTAAACAATTTAGTAGCTAAAAGTAGCTCTATGGCTACTAAAATTTCTTTTAGTCGCCAATTGTGATATGTTTAGCTACTAAAAATTGTTTTAGTCGCCAATTGTAATATTTTTAGCTACTAAATTTTTTTTAGTCGCCAATAATGAACATTCCCCTACTAAAAAAAATTAGCAGCTAAAAAGTTGACTTTTGCCAACTAATATTATTTTTGGTAGCCAATTCTGTAACTTTTGGCGACTAAATTTTTTTTGGTAGCCAAAAATGGCCGCCAAAAATATATTTTCTTGTAGTGAATTGAAATAAATCAAAATATTAAAAGGCAAAATATAACCATTTTAGAATTTGTTTGGTATCCCTTAAATAAGTACATTTATTTAGATAAATGCATTTATTTAGGTCACATTACCTTTTTACTTTTCTGTACACCTTTTCATAAAAAGTCAAAAAGTATATTTATTTAAATCATCTCAAACAACACCTCTCAAACAACACTAACAATATCACTGTGAATAATTGAGGGGATCCATCATCTTTTCATAAAAAGTCAAAAAATATATTTATTTAAATCATCTCAAACAACACTTAACAATATCACAGTGAATAATTGAGGGGACCCATCATCACCTACCATATACATAGGGTCCACAAATGGCCTGCAGACAAAAGACCGATATTGTTCAATCCGACCAACTCGTCTCATGATCTGTCCCAACCCATTTGAGTACCCAACCCATAAAAGATGATTTAGGATTTTGGACAAAGGTAACCCGAGCCCATCCATAAACTATAAGAGCCCTCATAGGTAAGTTTTAGGGGTGAGCAGCGGATATTCTAATTTGCCCAAATCGACCGAACCAAGCTGGTTCGCCGCATTTTTGACGAATGTGTGATGACGAGCTGACGATTACGGATTGATTTTTTCCAATCTGCCTAGTTTTGGATGGATGACAGATTTAAGTTTTCTTTAGCCGTAACTGAACCGCCAAATCGCAAGCACCCCTAATTTGTTAGATTTTGTATTTTCAATTTGTTTAGATATTCTGTTTATATTTTCAATTGAAAAGGAATTTAGATATTCTGATTTGTTTTCAATTTGAAAATCCTTTTATCAAAAGGCAAAGGTTGATATTTGACATTTTTGTGTGAAAAATACAAGGCTTAATTTTGTCATTTAAAAAAAAAATCAAATTAAATAGTTTTTGAATAAAAAAAAATAATGAAATAGTTTTAATAATGCATGATTTTTTTATATGTATTTATTATTGTTATTTGACAATTTATTTGATAATCTTTTAATTATGTTGAGTTGAATTATTATTCAAAAAAAATGTTGACAAGTTGTTGTATTATGTTTAAAATTTATAAAAGTTCATACTGCCAAACCGATTCTCATTTATCTGCAAATTCGCTCAATTCGCATCCGTCAATTCTGTAGACGGAAGCAAATTGATTTTTTCAATCCGCCCATCCGGCAGATGGATGGCCGATTAGAAGTTCTACAATCGCAACCGAACCACGAACACCCTAGTAAGCTTAATATTTAGTTTGATTTATTTATTTATTTTTTTGTTGTGTTTTCATGTTTGAAGTTTTTTTTCTCCCTACTTGTAAGTATATATTACTTGTTCATTTTTTGATTATACAAGATGTAGAAAGATTAAAAAAAAATACTTGAATTATGTTAGAAAGTAAACAAGAAAAATAACTAATAAAAATATCAAAAATATGTGAACAAAAAATATGTAGCACGGTTCGATTTAACTTTGTCCAATAAGATTTGAATTTATAAGTAGGATGTAATTTTAATTTTTTTAAATTAATTCAGTCCTTATCAACTTATTAATTAATGAAAATCTAAGAAAATATTAAAATATAAGATTTAAACACAATAATTAGGAGCTGAATATGCATCTCCCGTCCAATTAATGACCCTGCCTGTACACAAGGAATGTTTCATCTTTCATTGGAAAATAGATAAATCTATATAATAAAAGAGAAAGGTTTTTGAATTTGTGTGAAAATGTATCAGAGATACATTTCAATTTAACGGCTGAGATGAGTTGTTTTTAACCATTAAAGGCTGAGATGCTTTGTGATGTTTTCAATGTACCGCCCAAAACAATTCTCTATCTCCTGCACCCAAACATTATTTCCATACACTCTCTCTCTCCAACTTCTCAGGTCTCAATCTCTCTCTCCTCAGAGCTCTCTCTCTCTTCCTCTCCCTCCTCTCCACTACCGCTCCGCTTCCACCGTTCCACCGCCTCCAATCTCCACTGACAGCCACTCTTCATCTCCTCTCCCTCCCAGATCTCATATCGTCCTCCGCCATCACCATGTCTTCCCAAAGCAAACGCAGAGAGATGGTGAAACTATAAGTCTCCAACTTTAATTTGGTGTAAACTATTTTAATTTGTTGTGGTAAGAGTGGTTGTGATTTCTGAAATGGTTTGATGGGTTTTGGTTTCTTATAATTTGAAATGGATTTGATGGGTTTAGTTAAATTTGTATGAAACAATAATATTAAGAGTCAATAACTCAAAACACACCCACACAAATATGAAACGACATTTGATGATAAAGAGGATTACATGGTATTCTTATGTGTTTGATTTCTACTTTCAACTAGAAATTCATTGCTCTTATTGCAACCATGGTACTCTTCTTCCCATAAAATTGTTGATTTGTAGGTATATGATTGATATCCTCTATGGTTGGGGTGGTTGTGATTTCATCCATAAACTATTTTGATTTGTAGGAAATTATCATCTATCATGCTTGCTATAGGTATGATTTGTAGATATATGATTGAACTGTTGGAACAATCTTCTGTGTAAATAAAATAATTTGAAACAATTCAAACAAAATAAAATAAAACTTACAATATTTATTTTGTAGAACCGAATAAATAATTCAAAGACCAAGTCGAGTGTGTAACACTCTGTCCTTAAGACAGATTTGCCCCGCTACGGTGCTTACGGTTGAGTGGCGTCTATCTCCCAGGATACAATGATCTTAACCAATTTGTAGTAGCACTCCAAAACAAATTGTTCGGCGAACCAAACCTGTGTTCTAACTCTCTGAATATTTATTCTAAAACTAAAATGAAAAATAATGCACAAAATAAAATATGGACAGCAAAGATGGGATATTGCAGACTGATTTTCGGATATTTAGACTACTGGAAATTTCAAGTATTTATAGGCACAAAATGCTAACCCGAACAGGTACCATTTTGAATTGAACAGGTGTGTTTTGAATTGAACAGATATAAGTTTAAATTCAAACAGATTAGCAAACTGTTTCAACAGATTAACTGCTGGATAGCTATACCCGGAACTGCTGGGCAGTTTCTGGACGTTAACTAACTGAAAAAACAGTTTTAATCTGTTGAAGAATTTCGGACAGAAGTTAGACAAAAATTGAAATTCAAATTTCAATTAAATTCTCGCAATATTTTTTGAAAAATTCAAATGAATTTTGTCCAAAAAATTAATACAAGAACCGACCCGACCTGGCTCAGCCGGGCGAACGGACGACGGCAGCGCGCGCGCGCGTGTGGTGGTTTTGGCTAAGGTTCACTTTGTCCATAATTCCTCCCTTCTACAAACTTGGGGTGCCCCTTGGAGCCCAACCCAAGTATTGTAGGCTAGAATTTATATACTCAACAAAACTCTCTTAAAGTTTCAATGTGGGATAAGCCTCACAAAAAAACCCACATTTAAAACTTAAATGTTTAATTCCACGAACCCGAAAACGACGTTAACTTCTCATTCACTCATAAATGGTTTTGACGTACCGTCTTCACCGTGTGACTTGCCATGCGGCAAGGAACACTTCACCTCTTCGGACCCATCCCAAAAGACGTTTGGGGCCCACTCAATTTTGGGCTCAAAGTTGGCCCAAAATATGCCTATATCAACCATTTTTCCAACAATCCCTCATATGAATGGAATTTGATGGAGAGAAAATGCAACAACATGATCTAAATACAGAGAGTATAGAAATTGGTAATATTCTGCAAAGGATAGGTAGCTTTTGGCTTTGAACCTTCCCTTGTGAGACACTAACAGATTTACTAGCTAACCAGTGAACATGATGTCATGAACTCTTCAGCCGTTTGTGTAAACCAAGATAATAGAACTCACACAGTATATTCCCAGACACAATTTTGTTCTCACTATTGTGTTCATTTTGGCCCTGAACAACCTGTTCTTTCATGAGTGCTCTAGAGAATTGTAACCTTTCACAAATCTCATAGAACCGGCCCAGTTCACACTCATATAGGTGATTCTTATGTAGAGTGTCCTACCATACTCTACTAGGTTTACCTAGATATAAGAATCATTAAAATTTTACTTAACCTCAAATGCTGCAGACATCACTATTTTATCAAAGAAATTGGTAGGAGTTAGACTCCCCAGTGATCCTTCTGAGTCATTCACAACTCGATTGTCCCTTTGAACCTAGATCTTGGGATCTCCAATCAACTAGGTTGGGTTGCCGTTGTGGTAACTCTTATTTAATAGGCTTAAGTCCCATTCCCCTCGATGAATTCTCAACTAACTCTCTTGCTAACCCTTTGGTTAGTAGATCCGCTATGTTGTCTTTAGACTTAACATATTCAATGGAAATAATTCCATTAGAGAGTAGTTGTCTCATGGTGTTATGTCGACGGTGAATGTGTCGTGACTTACCGTTATACATATGACTCTGTGCTCTACTTATTGTTGATTGACTATCCCAATGTATGCATATAGCAGGCACCAGTTTTGGCCATATTGGAATATCTTCAAGGAAGTAGCGAAGCCATTTTGCCTCTTCCCCTACTTTGTCTAAGGCTATAAATTTTGATTCCATAGTAGACCTAGCAATGCAAGTCTGTTTGGAAGATTTCCAAGATACAGTCACCCCACCAAAAGTAAAGACATACCCACTGGTGGACTTTGAGTCTCTAGTATTCGATATCCAATTTGCATCATAGTATCCTTCAAGTACTGCTGGATATCTCGTATAATTCAGCCCAATGTTACGAGTAAATCGGAGATATTTTAGAACCCTTATATTTGCTTTCCAGTGTTCTACTCCCGGGTTACTCGGATATCTACTTAATTTACTTACTGCATAAGTTATATCCAGGCAAGTGCAGTTCATCAAGCACATTAAGCTTCCAATAATTTGGGCATACTCTAATTGAGAAATACTTTCCTGTACATTCTTAGAAAGATACAAATTAACATCTACAGGTGTTTTAGCAAGATGATCATCATCTTTGCTGAATTTGTCAATTATTTTCTCAATGTAATGAGATTGTGACAAAGCATATCCTTATGATATTTTGGTAATTTTCATACCAAGAATCACATCAGCAATGCCCATGTCTTTGATGTCAAAATGTTTATTCAACATTTTCTTAGTAGTTTTAATCATATCATTATTATTACCTATGATGAGCATATCATCTACATAAAGACATACAATGACATAACCTTTGTCTATATTTTTAATATAAACACATTTGTCACACTCATTAATTTTAAATCCATTTGACATCATTGCCTTGTCAAATTTCTCATGCCATTGCTTTGGCGCTTGTTTTAAATCATATAATGATTTAACCAATTTACACACTTTCTTGTCTTTTCCTGGAACAGAAAACCCTTATGGTTGTTCCATGTAAATTTCTTTATTTAACTCACTATTTAAGAAAGCGATTTTCACATCCATTTGATGAATTTCTAGATTGTATAGAGATGCAATGGGAATTAGCATTCTAATGGATGTTATTCTACTAACCGGTGAGTATGTGTCAAAGTAATCAAGACCTTCTTTTTGTCTAAAACCTTTGACCACAAGTCTTGCCTTGTATTTGTTAATTGATCCATCTGCTTTCAATTTTTTTTTTGAAAATCCACTTGTACCCAAGAGGTTTACAACCTGGTGGCAAATCTACCAATTCCCAAGTGTGATTTTGCAAGATGGATTCAACTTCACTATTGACAGCTTCTTTCCATAAAAGAGCTTCAGGACTGGACATAGCCTCTTTAAAGGTTAAAGGCTCATTTTCTAATAAAAATGTTAGAAAACCTGGACTAAAAGATTTTGAGGTTCTAGCACGTTTACTACGCCTAGGTTCTTCTTCCTCATTTTGGTCTAACTCTTACTCTTGTTCTTGATCATGTTCTTGATCCTGACTAGTTATGGCATCATGAGATCTTTTATAGTTACTAGTCTCTTGTCCAGTCTTGTTTGGAAATACATGTTCAAAGAAAGATGCATTCCTCGATTCTATAATAGTATTTACATGCATTTCGGAATATTCTGATTTTTGAATCAAAAATAGATATGCACTACTATTCTTAGCATGACCAATGAAAATGCAATCAATGGTCTTAGGACCTATCTTAGTCTTTTTAGGACCAGGAATAGCCACTTTAGCCAAACACCCCCACACTTTTAAGTATTTGTAGGATGGTATTCTTCCATGCCACAATTCATAAGGTGTTTGATTCACTTTCTTTCGGGATACTTTATTTAAAATATAATTAGCAGAAAGTATTGCTCCCCCCCACAAGTTCTGAGGTAACCCAGAACTTATTAACATGGCATTCATCATTTCTTTTAAAGTCTTATTTTTCCTTTTAGCAATTTCATTTTGCTGAGGTGAGTAAGGAGCAGTGGTTTGATGAATTATTCCATGTTCTTTACAAAATTCACCAAAAGGTGATTCATATTCACCACCTCTATCACTTCTAAGTTTCTTGATTTTCTTACCAAGTTGATTTTCAACTTCATTCTTATATTGAATGAAAGTTTCCAAAGCTTTATCTTTGGTTCGAATTAAATAAACATAACTATATCTAGTATAGTCATCTATAAAAGTGATAAAATACTTTTTCCCACCTCTAGTTTGAATTGATTTAAAATCACAAATGTCACTATGAATTAATTCAAGTGGTTCTGTACTTCTTTCAATTGAATGAAAAGGAGTTTCAGATAATTTTGCCTCAACGCAAATTTTATATTTATGATTTGAATCAATATCAAATTTAGGTAAACATTCCATATTAATTAATCTACGCAAAGATCCATAATTAACATGTCCTAGTCTACCATGCCATAAATTTGAAAACTCAAGTAAGTAAAAAGAAGATGTATTATTATTAATAACTGAGGGTACAACGGTCATTACATTTAACTTGAAAAGGCCATCAGACATGTAACATTTTCCTACATACATCTCATTCTTAGTAAGTACAAATTTATCACTCTCAAATACTAGCCTAAACCCATTCTTAATCAACAAAGATCTGGAAACAAGATTCTTGCGAATGTCCGGTACATGCAGCACATTGTGGAAAGTGAGTTCCTTTCCAGATGTCATCTTGAGTACAATCTTTCCTTGTTCTTCAACTTTGGAAGTTGAGGAGTTGCCCATAAAAAGTTGTTCACCATTGTCCACTGTAGAATAAGATGTGAACATCTTTTTGTCGGCACAAATATGGCGAGTAACACCAGTTTCCACCTACCATTCTTTAGGATTTCCGACAAGATTTGCCTCGGAAACAACTGCAGAAAGATTGATATCATCTATACCATTGGAAATATTGTCCACTTCGGTCATATGGGCTTGAGCAGGCTTCTTACTTGTTCTTCTTATGCTTTTGCCTTTACTACGGTAATCTATTGCCCGATGTCCCTCTTTGTCACAGATGTAACATTTGCCATTAAACTTGTACTTTTTATTTCCCCCCCTCCCCTTTAGAGGCTTGTGATGAATTTTCTCCAGAAGACTTTCGTTTCTTGGTTTTTGAAGCATGTTCCACCACATTTGCCTTAGATTCCATAGGATGCTTACCAGCCCGCTTTTCAGAATTGCAATCCTCAAACGCACAATTAATTCTTCTATAGAAATTTCTTTGCGCTTGTGTTTGAGGTAGTTCTTGAATTCCTTCCAGCCTATTGGTAATTTTTCAATTAAGGCTGCAACTTGGAAGGATTCACTGAGAGACATGCCTTCTGCGTGAATGTCATGCAGAATGAGTTGGAAATCTTGAACTTGACTCATCACAGTTTTTGAATCAACCATTACAAAATCCAAGAATCTGTCAACCACAAATTTCTTTGAGCCGGCATCTTCCGTTTTGTATTTTTTCTCCAAAGACTCCCAAAGTTCTTTTGCTGTCTTGATAGGACTGTAGACGTTGTATAATATGTTGTCAAGTCCGTTCAAAATGTAGTTCCGGCAAAGGAAATCGGCATGTTTCCAGGCATCAACTGCAACAACCACTTGCCGGTCGGTTTCATCCTCTTTTAAGATAGGAGCATCTTCACGGAGGAAACGAGCCAGGTTCAGAATTGTAAGATAGAACAACATTTTCTGTTGCCATCTTTTAAAGTCAGTTCCTGAGAACTTCTCTGGCTTCTTTCCATGATTTATTGGTACTACTGTCACCACAGGAGAAGGGGTTGGTGCAATTGCAACCACCACAGTAGTACTTGTTTGGGCATTTGTTTCAGTAGCCATCAATTCGAATTTATAAAACAAAATTATAATTAGAATTTGCACTACACAGAAAATTAAAACCAAAAACCACAGAATTTTAAATTCTGTAAAAATAAAAGAAACAAGAATGTAACTTTTATTTTTCAATTAATTTGGAAATAAAATAAAATTTTATTTAACCAAATTAATTCCACACAGGAAATTAAATTCTGTAAAAATAAAAGAAATAAGAAAATAACTTTTATTTTTCAATTAATTAGGAAATAAAATAAAATTTTATTTAACCAAATTAATTCCACATAGAAAATTAATTTCTGTAACACTTCAATAATTAAAATACTAAAACAGAATTTTAAGTAATGAAAACTCAGAAAATAATTTCTAAAACTCAAAATTAATTTCTGAAAAAATTTCACAAAAATATATTCTGAATTGTTAATGACACCAGTATCGTACTACTAGTTGTCAAAGAAAATAGACAATATATTACTAGTACTATTTGTCAAATAGCATATAATCACTATTTATTTTTCCAACCAGAATATTATTTTGTAAATCCACAGAAAATAATTTTCTTAAAAGAAGAAAGAGAAAAGGAAACAAACGAAAAATTCTGTAAACAGAATAATTCAAATCTATCTTAAGATTGTTGGAACAATCTTCCGTGTAAATAAAATAATTTGAAACAATTCAAACAAAATAAAATAAAACTTACAGTATTTATTTTGTAGAACCGAATAAATAATTCAAAGGCCAAGTCGAGTGTGTGACACTCTGTCCTTAAGACAAATTCGCCTCGCTACGGTGCTTACGGTTGAGTGGCGTCTATCTCCCAGGATACAATGATCTTAACCAATTTGTAGTAGCACTCCAAAACAAATTGTTCGGCGAACCAAACCTGTGTTCTAACTCTCTGAATATTTATTCTAAAACTAAAATGAAGAATAATGCACAAAATAAAATCTGGACAGCAAAAATGGGATATTGCAGACTAATTTTCGGATATTTAGACTGCTGGTAATGTCAAGTATTTATAGGCACAAAATGCTAACCCGAACAGGTACCATTTTGAATTGAACAGGTGTGTTTTGAATTGAACAGATATAAGTTTAAATTCAAACAGATTAGCAAACTGTTTCAACAGATTAACTGCTGGACAGTTATACCCAGAACTGCTGGGCAGTTTCTGGACGTTAACTAACTGAAAAAAAACAGTTTTAATCTGTTGAGGAATTTCGGACAGAAGTTAGACAAAAATTGAAATTAAATTCCCGCAATATTTTTTGAAAAATTCAAATGAATTTTGTCCAAAAAATTAATACAAGAGCCGACCCGACTCACAACCCCGCCCGATCGGACGGACGGCGGCGCGTGTGTGGTGGTTTTGGCTAAGGTTCACTTTGTCCATAACTCCTCCATTCTACAAACTTGGGGTGCCCCTTGGGGCCCAACCCAAGTGTTATAGGCTAGAATTTATATACTCAACAAAACTCTCTTAAAGTTTCAATGTGGGACAAGCCTCACAAAGAAACCCACATTTAAAACTTAAATATTCAATTTCACGAACTTGAAAACGACGTCAACTTTCCATTCACTCATAAATGGTTTTCACGTACCGTCTTCACCGTGTAACTTGCCATGTGGCAAGGAACACTTCACCTCTTCGGACCCATCCCAAAAGATGTTTGGGGCCCACTCAATTTTAGGCTCAAAGTTGGCCCAAAATATGCCTATATTAACCATTTTTCCAACATGAACACAATAAAAATACTTTTTATTTTTATTTTTTTGGTCATGTGTCATGTGTTAATGATGAAATAAAAAAAATCATACATACAAATTCATTTGATGAATGAATGTGTTAATAGTTAGGATTTGTATAGTCAAGTTAGACAACTATGGCTTTAAATATTTATTCTGTTAATTGTTAAGATTTGAATATTTTTCAGTTAATTGATTTTGAAATTCACGACTTAATTGGTTCGAATTTGTAATATCATATTGTTCAAGCTTTAATTAATCTCATTAGCGAAGGTCTTTTTATTTTCTTAGAACTCTCTATTAGTATGATTTTTAATTTTTAATTTTTTCCCCCATCGTTTATTGTTTCAATTATGAAGTTATTTTCAAATTCCAACTTTGGTTTTAGATTTTGATATCTCCATTTTAGATGTTTTTTCCCTCATTGATTTACAGGTAACATATTATTAGCTTAATGAAGAATAATATATACAAAGTTCTAAATTGAAACTATATTTGTGTTTGTGTTGGAAAAATTAAACATTTTTGATTTCTGAAATGTGAAATGGGTTTCATTTCTAAATGTGTTTTGATTTTTGAATGTCTAAACTGTGTAAACTGTGTTCACATTTTTTTTTTCTTTTCTTTACTCTTGCCTTCATCTGTTGTTTTTACTTTTGCCTCTACCGAAATCACATGGAAGAAGTGATCAAATTTTGATGACATCCATTGTGTATAGCATTATAATGCTTGGACAAAAATATTGCATCTTCAATTTTATAGTGACTGTCATCTCAAAATGTTTAGAGATATTGGGATTAATCTTGGGATAAAATAAAAATAAATAACTGAAAATTCATTTTTAAAATAAAGGCACGGTGTAAATAAAAATTACAAAAGTACAAAATAAAGGAGAAATAATCTTGAGATTAATCTTCTCCTGTCCAATTTTATTACAGGTATACACTGTCATCCCAACATTAATCTTGGGATTAATCTTGGGACAAAATGTTTGGAGATATTGGGATTAATCTCGGGATTAATCCCAACATCAATTTTATAGCAACTGTCATCCCATCATTAATCTCAAAATGTTGTCATTGTGGTTTGAAGTAATATTTTCATGTCATAGAGGAGATATTATATAAATTTTTCTTTCCTTTTCACAATATTTTATTGATTTTGCAATGTTTGCTTTAATGATAGAAGAGTTTTCTTTTTCAATGATCTATTTTTTGATTGTTTTACCTGTTTTAATGATAGAGGTTTATTTATTTTCTATTTTTTTAATTAAGGTGTGAATTGTTTTACCTGTTTTAAGATATTATATAAAATTTTCTTTCCTCTCATTGCTAGAGGAGAAATAATCTTGGGATTAATCTTCTCCTATCCAATCTTCTCCTGTCCAATTTTATTATGGGTATACACTGTCATCCCAACATTAATCTTGAGACAAAATGTTTGGAGATATTGGGATTAAAACATCAATTTTGTAACAACTGTCATCTCAACATTAATCTCAAAATGTTGTCATTGGGGTTTGAAGTAATATTTTCATGTCATAGAGGAGATATTATAAAAAAATTTCTTTCCTCTTCACAATGTTTTATTGATTTTACAATGTTTGTTTTAATAATATAAGAGTTTTCTTTTTCAATGATCTATTGTTTGATTGTTTTACCTATTTTAATGATAGAGGTTTATTTATTTTCTATTTTTTCAATTAAGGTGTGAATTGTTTTACCTGTTTTAAGATATTATATAAATTTTTCTTTCCTCTCATTGCAATTTACAATTGTTAATTTTTGAAATTCCTCGCTCCTCTTTTATTTTTGATTTCATTGTTTTTACCAGTTATCAAACCGAAATTTCCGACTCTAGAGCAAGAACTGAACTGATTCTCACCAAGGTAATCTCTTTCTCCTTCTCTTTTTGCTATGTTTTGTTACCCACAAAAGGTATTATGGGTTTTTAATTCTTGGAACTCTAGAAAATGAAAACCTTAACATCATTTTGATAGGTAAGAAAACCCACCATTTTGATAGCAATTTGTTAGAAACCTTTTTTTATTCTTCAAGTCACTACCTCACTTCTTGGGGGTTTGTTTGGTTGCTCACTTCTAATTCTGTATAATCTGAATTGCTAACCCCAAATCTTGACAAAACTTTACCCTTATGAAACATTCATATATGTGGATGTATGCTTAAGTATTTGGTTGTAATCTTTGTTTAAAAAAATAGTACAGTTAATTTTATTTAATGAACCTTGGGTTTAATTTTAGTTAGATTTTCCCATTAACATTGATTTCAAAGAAGCAATTAGAACCTGTTTTTGAGTTTTGAGATCATTGGGTTTTATTACTTTGGTTCTTCTATGTTGTGTGCTTTTGGATGATTCATGTAACATTTTTTTAATTAAGATAGTATTGTGTTATGTATAGTTCACACGTTGAGGCTCAATTTTACCATCAATTGGTCAACCGACTTGACAAGATCGGATGAAAAAAAATTCACCCGCTTCTAATCGAATTATGATTTGCAACCCGTTTGGGAATTATGGTTCGAATGAGAGTGAAAAAAAATTGAGTCGACTCCGCCCTTTAGCTTTTTGGGGTGGGTGTGTAAAAAAAATAAAAATTTAAAGTCTGTTTCGGAATTATAATTTCTAATTAAAAATTTAAAAATCACTATAAAATATTTTATCATTTTTTTATAGATTTTTTTTGGGTCAAAAATTAGAAAATTAACTAAGTTAGCAATTTTCAAATAAAGCCTAAATACAGTTGAGAAGAGTTTTATTGGGACATTTCAATGGTTGAGATCAGTTTTATTCAGTTTGAATGGTCCAGATTTAGCTTTTTGGGTTAACACCCAACTCTCACGTCTCTCACATCTCAAACACGCCTCAACTCTCACATGTCACAGACATTTTCTCTCTTTCACCCTCATTTTGATTTCAAAATTTGAAACTTCATTCTCTCTCACACCTCTTCCTCTCATTCTGACCACACCTCTTCCTCTTCCCAAGCTTTCGTTCTCTACCATAATAGCACCATCCGAGTTTCCTTTATACAGCTCAATTCACACAGCTCCAAGGAAGAAGGTTAAATTCTCACTTTTTTTTCCCTCTTTTGTTATTGTTTCGTTGTATTTTCATTTGTACCATATTGGGTTAGGTTTTTTTTTGGAAAAGGGTATGAGAATCAATGAATTTTATTAGGGATTTATATTTGTGTAAAATGTGATATGATTTGTGTAGATGTGAGGGTGTGAGAATCTAGCATTTTTATTTGGGTTTTGATACGATAATCTATTTGTGTAAATGTGATATAGTCTAAGGATTTGAAACTCCAAACAAAGCCCCTCATCTGTAACAAAGCACATAGCCTTACAAAGAAACCCAGGTAATATTTTATTTTTTTCTTATCAGCCTAGAAACTTTTCTTGTTGCAGAAACTTTTTATCCCATAAACTTTTCTTGCTGGTCTTCTCTCTCTATTAATGCATGGGCTACATTCCAGTATTTGTGAATGCATAGGACACATTCCAAGCTCATCATTGGTTAGTTGTATACATATGTGTCAAAACCTTTAATAGTAATTCTGCTAACTGTGTCTCTGTATTTAATTTTGTGGCTTGCTAATCAAACATACACACACTTACCTTTTTTTTCTCTCTTTCATTTGCAATATTTTTTTTGGTTCGGCAACCCCATGCTTTGCCATGCAGAAATCTGCAACTGACTAATCATCCTCTAATTTACAGCAATTTTGGTATAATAGAAAAGAATTAGTTTCAACCAAACTATTAAATAGTTCCAAATTGATAAATGTAAATCTTCATCCACTTTTCATGAGATAACATACAAGATAACAAAATTTCAAGAAATTGTTAAGTACTTGAAGCACACAAAAAAAAGAACTCATATCCTATCGTGCTTCCATTATAGAAATTGTCAAATTATTTAGTGAACAATCTTTCGACGTGCCCTCATTTGAAGTCATCGTGAATAATCAAGCAATGTATTCACTGTATGTGTATATATAGATACTAGGATTCTATGCACACACAAAAAAATGTATAATAATCTTGCTTGGGTGATTTAAGGATAGTTCAAACCCTAAAAGACAATCAATTAGATGTTTAAATTACAAGATTATTATGCTAAAAATTATTACAGAGAATGATAAGATTAGTGGTTGGCATTTGAAGGTGTAAGATGAAAATAGCAAAGATACACAGAAGAAGAGATTGAGAGATTACAAATATGACAGTTGGAATGTTTGCATAGAAGAAGGTAAAGGGTGAGGTGAGAGATGAACACACATAGATGGACATGAGTGATGACCCATCACTACTGATTATCCTATATATAATGCACAGGACTCCCAGATTTGAGACACACCAATAGACCTTCTTGAGGCTCCTTTAGCTTTACCATTCTATGTCAATAACTCAATTTTTTGTTTAATGTTTTTTAATTTCCCAACAGTGGCTTCAAGACCCATCGTTCAACACCAACATAGAGGTATTTTACATTGTCTCTTGAATTTCCCTTTCTCTGCTCTTGATCGCTGTTGTTGGTTGATTATGTTGTTTGGATTTGTTGGTTGATAATATTTTGTATTACTTTTAAGATTTCATGTACAGAACACAGTGTTTCCCTTTTGCAATAGTCATGTAAGAACCCACATTTTTCATCTTGATCATGTTCATGAGCATTTGTATGATTGTGACTAGTTTAGCTTGCATGTGTGTGTTGCGTTTGTTTCGTCGAGTTAATGTGATCCATGTCTTGATTTGGTACCTTTGTGATTTGTCTAAGTGTTATGTGCTTGTCTGAGTTATGTTTAGCCGACGTTGTTCCATGCCGAGGTCATCCTTAGTCTGGCATTAGTATCTTGGAACCCCTTGTTGACCTCCGTCATTGCCTTGAACACATTAGCCGAGATGTTACCCTGCACCCCAGTGATCTCGTCCTGGAAGTGGTGTGACCTAGGCCGAGGTGTGGCGCATCTAGGCCAAGATGTGGCACAGCTTAGTCAAGCGTTGTCCTTCCTAGCCGAGGCCATTGTCACCCCCTTGCCGGAGAGCCATTCCGTATAGCGTGTTAGATACGCCTTGTTGTTAGCCGATGTCATAGCCTGTCAGAGAGCCCATGCCGCTTTGCTTGTTGAACACCCTTCCACCATGCTTTGTCTGGCCTGTCAGCCACCTTTTCAGGATGAACCCAACCAGTCGCCGCCACGTGTCTCAGCAGAGGGTTAACCCCAGAACCGGGTATAGAAAACTATCATTTGGTGTCATAACCTTGTCTTGTAGAGAGAGAAGCTCTAGGAGGAAGAAAGAGTTTTAGAGTGAGGAAGTAGATCTTCAAGCTTGATTTCTGGAGATCCAACCGTTAGATCCGCGTTCTAAGGTTAGATTCTTGATCTACTCGTGTTGCTCCTTATGTTTATGTTATTGCATTGCATGATTGAAAATGATTTGTAAGCCATGCATCGTTTTTGAAGCTCGATTTTAGAAAGAGAAAATGACATTCATGTGCTCTTCAAGGAAGTCTTGTTTTGATCCGAAAGCTTTATGCCTAGATTCACGTTTTGTGTTTGTTCTTGCATGATTTCCAAGTATGGGTACCCAGGTCCATGTTTTCAAACTCATAGCACGAAAACCCCAGATTTGTGATGACAGATTATGATCAAACATTCGTATTTTTCATGTTTTCACACCCATGTTCTTCATGATCATCAGCAGAGGGAAACCCAGAGTTTCCCGACCTCTTTCCTTGCATGTGGCCCTCGGGAACACACCTCGGCAAGGAGGTGTGGAACCTCGGCCTAGACCTGGTTGGTGCCCAGCATGTTTTCCGAAAACATTTGTGTATATGAGAGACTTGTTTGAAAGCGCATTCAATAGGCTTTGCCATGTGTTGTAGGACTTGGGCTTGTCTCGACCCCGACGTGTGAAGAACGATGTGAGTGGTATTTTTAATAAAGCTATGTTACATTTGCTTTCATAAATCTCGTCTTGCCTTGTTTTGAAAAGTACTTGATCTAGCATGAATGACTATCCCTATTTTGTATATCAAATGCTATCTTGTTTTGATGACTTGTCTTGACAGTCCTTAGTGCTAGAGGACTCTAAACTTTTGCAGCACAGCTTGTCTTGACAGTCCTTAGTGCTAGAGGACTCTAAACTTTTGCAGCACAGCTTGTCTTGACAGTCCTTAGTGCTAGAGGACTCTAAACTTTTGCAGCACAGCTTGTCTTGACAGTCCTTAGTGCTAGAGGACTCTAAACTTTCGCAGCACAGCTTGTCTTGAAACTCTTGTCTTGATATGTCATCACCCCTTGAAATAAGTAGATGTTATTAACATCCAAGGAACTTGAAAGCCGGCAAATGAACTTGATTTCCCTCTTGATCGAAAAGTATGCTATGTATAGTTTTGAAAGAAATCTTGGATATCAATCATGCAAAACCTTTATTTCTAGTATCATTCACTGAGTATCCAAGCTCACCCTCTCTATATATATGTAGGTGGTGAACAAGAAGGCATTGAGGCCTAGACGTGATTGCCGATGTGTTTTGGGTGCTTTGCCGACATGTTTTGGATTTGCGTTTTGCATCGTCTTGAAGATTATGCTTCTCGGCTTATGTTTTCTTTGTTTGTTTTTGGCATATGTCGGCTTGAGAAGCCTTTTGGTCAGGATGTGTTTTGTATCTCATTCTTGTTGTATCTAAATTGTAAGACTTGTAAAGATGTTTGATGTAAGACATTCCATTGGACTTATGCACGGCTCTCATGGACTATTTAGATTTGGTATAAGTATATATATATTGCTTCCGCACTCGTAAGCCCCATATTTTATACTCTGATTGTGTGTGATTTTTGTAAGACGGCCTTCGGTAACCTCGGGTTACTGGCCATCACGGCACCAAACTACTAGGGGCGGTTTGGGGGCGTGACAAAGAAATCTTGGATATCAATCATGCAAAACCTTTATTTCTAGTATCATTCACTGAGTATCCAAGCTCACCCTCTCTATATATATGTAGGTGGTGAACAAGAAGGCATTGAGGCCTAGACGTGATTGCCGATGTGTTTTGGGTGCTTTGCCGACATGTTTTGGATTTGCGTTTTGCATCGTCTTGAAGATTATGCTTCTCGGCTTATGTTTTCTTTGTTTGTTTTTGGCATATGTCGGCTTGAGAAGCCTTTTGGTCAGGATGTGTTTTGTATCTCATTCTTGTTGTATCTAAATTGTAAGACTTGTAAAGATGTTTGATGTAAGACATTCCATTGGACTTATGCACGGCTCTCATGGACTATTTAGATTTGGTATAAGTATATATATATTGCTTCCGCACTCGTAAGCCCCATATTTTATACTCTGATTGTGTGTGATTTTTGTAAGACGGCCTTCGGTAACCTCGGGTTACTGGCCATCACGGCACCAAACTACTAGGGGCGGTTTGGGGGCGTGACAGATTGGTATCAGAGCACAAGATCCTTGTAGTACGTTAATCACACACCTTGAGTCCTAGAGAGCCTAGGATTTCCCTTAGAAGAATGTTAAGATTGCATCATATTGCTTGCTACTTGACTATGTGTGCATCGTTTGGGCTTAGACGCTCGTTACTTGCGTATGTGTTATTTGTTTAGTTGTTTTAAAGTCTCATCTTGCATCCCCCCCCCCTAGCATCATGAGGAGAGGTAGACCCCCGGTTGGCCGAGATCGATCAGAAGACAGGTTGGAGAGATTGGAAAGGTTAGTCGAAGGCTTGGTTCGTGAGCAGAGGCAATCTAGGCCGCAGGATACTGGTACCACTTCTATGCAAGCCGAACAGACGAATGGCCGATATGCAGCTCCACCCCCTCCGGTGCCACAAGTGCCTCCGCAGCAAGCTTTGTATGGGAACGACACGATAACTCTAATCAGAGAGTTCAAGAAGATGAAACCGCCGAGATTTCAGGGAGGCATAGAACCAATGAAAGCCGAGGCATGGGTTTTAGAGATGGAGAAGTTGTTTGAAGTTTTTCCCAGTACAGACGCTCAGAAGGTATCTCTGGCAGCATTCACGTTAGACGACGATGCTCGTAGGTGGTGGATGATGGTCCGAGAAAGCAATCCGGGTTTGACTTGGGCAAAATTTTTGGAGTTGTTCTACAACAAGCATTTCCCCCTCAGCGTCCGAGACCGAAAGACCACGGAGTTTCAGAATCTGGTCCAAGGGAACAAGACGGTCGCAGAATACGATCGTGCCTTTACTGAATTAGCGAGATATGCGCCTCATATGGTTGACGACGAGTACCGAAAGGCGAGGAAGTTCGAAAGTGGGTTGCGGGGACCGATACAAGATCGGGTCAATATGCTCAATATGCCGACGTACGCCGGAGTACTGGACAAGGCCATCCTGGCTGAAGCTAACTTGAACCGATACCAGAGTTCAGGTGAGGGTCAGAGGAAGAGACAGAGTTATGATAATCGCCGAGTTCCGTTCAATGCCAAGAAGAAGACGAGTACGGACAATTCCAGCAACTCCAATCAAGAGGGTAACGTTAAGCCGATGTGCGCGAGTTGTGGAAAGCTACATTTCGGGGTTTGTCGTTGGGCAACAGGAGCTTGTTATGAGTGCGGCGAGATAGGCCATCGCGTGAAGGACTGCCCGAAAGCAAGGACCGATGATGGGAGGAGGAATGGAAGCACCTCGGGCTCTGCACAGAAGAATAACATCGGCGGAGTACAGGCGAGGCAGGGCAGAGTTTTCGCATTGTTGCCAGGAGACGCCCAGAATGCTGAGACAGTAGTGTCAGGTACCCTCTCAATTTGTTCTCAAGATGCATACGTACTGATTGATTCGGGTTCTACGCATTCATTTGTGTCCACTATATTCGCCGAGAAGTTGGATAGGGAATTAGAACCCCTTGATTACGTATTATCTGTGTCTACCCCATCTGGGAGAAACATGATTGTCACATCCATTTATAGGGCGTGTATTGCTATGATTGAGAGTGTAGAATTGTTAGTTGATTTGATGCCATTAGACATGACTCACTTCGATGTTATATTGGGAATGGACTGGTTAGCGGCGAATCATGCGTCCATTAATTGTGTTACTAAGAACGTCACATTGAAGACCCCAAGTCAAGCCGAGCTCATTTTCCAGGGTAAGGGAGTTGTACCCCCACCTTACTTAATCTCATCCGTGAAGGCCTACAAGTTGATCCAAAAAGGATGTAAGGGTTACTTATGCAGTATACTAAGTGATCTGAATGGAAATGTTGAGTTAGCCGACATACCCGTTGTGGAGGAATTCTCCGACGTCTTTCCGACTGAGTTGCCTGGCCACCTTGTCGATAGAGAAATAGAGTTTACTGTGGACGTCTTGCCAGGAACACAACCTATCTCCAAAACACCCTACAGAATGGCTCCAGCCGAACTTAGAGAACTGAAATCGCAATTACAGGAATTGTTGGATAAGGGATTCGTCAGGCCGAGCACTTCACCGTGGGGAGCACCCGTTCTATTTGTTAAGAAAAAGGACGGCACCCTTCGTCTTTGCATTGACTACAGAGAACTTAATAAGGTGACCATTAAGAACAAATACCCATTGCCAAGAATCGATGATTTGCTTGATCAACTACGAGGAGCACGAGTCTTTTCCAAGATTGACCTTAGGTCAGGCTATCACCAGTTGAGGGTTAAAGCCGAGGACATTGAGAAAACTGCTTTTCGGACAAGATATGGCCACTACGAATTTTTGGTAATGCCCTTCGGAGTAACCAATGCCCCAGCAGCATTCATGGACTTGATGAACAGAGTCTTTAAGCCGTACCTAGATGAATTTGTCATTATTTTTATCGACGACATATTGATCTATTCCGAGAGTGCGAGCGAGCACGAGAATCATCTGAGACTTGCCCTGCAGACCTTGAGAAATAAGAAGTTGTACGCCAAGTTAAGTAAATGCGAGTTTTGGCTTTCCAGCATTTCATTTCTAGGACATGTGATTAATGAAGACGGTATATCAGTTGACCCCAGTAAGATTGAAGCCGTTGTGAATTGGCCGACGCCGACCAACGTGTCCGAGGTTCGTAGTTTCCTGGGTTTGGCAGGTTATTACAGAAAGTTTGTAAAGGATTTCTCGAGGATTGCAGTGCCATTGACACAACTAACGAAGAAGGGAACAGCTTATGAATGGACCGACGAAAGAGAATCAGCTTTCCAGGAGCTGAAGGCGAGGTTGGTTACAGCACCAGTTTTGGTACTACCATCAGCTAATGAAGAATTTCAGATTTACAGCGATGCTTCATACAAAGGTTTGGGTTGCGTTTTAATGCAAAAAGGTAAAGTCATAGCGTACGCGTCTCGTCAATTGAAGCCCAATGAAAAGAATTATCCTACCCATGACCTGGAGTTGGCTGCCGTGGTTTTTGCTCTGAAGATCTGGCGTCATTACCTGTACGGAACATCTTGCCAAGTTTTCACCGACCACAAGAGTCTGAAATACTTGTTCACCCAGAAAGAGTTAAATATGAGGCAGAGAAGATGGCTCGAGCTGTTGAAGGACTACGACATGCAGATTCAGTATCACCCGGGTAAGGCAAACTCCGTAGCCGACGCATTAAGCAGGAAACTAGTCGGAAGTTTGGCGTGTCTGGCGACGGTCTCAGCGGAACCGACAATCGTTGAGGAAGTGAAGAACAGACAGATGGAAGATAAGTTCCTAAAAAGGGTAATCGATGAATTCGTCACCAAGCCGAGGCCGGGATACACTATGGAGAATCAAGTGCTTAAGTTTGAAGGAAGATTGTGCGTGGCCGACGTACCAGAGTTAAAAAGGAAGATTTTACAAGAGACCCATAGTTCCAAGTTTGCCGTTCATCCAGGGAGCACCAAGATGTATCAAGACGTAAAACGGACCTTTTGGTGGCCAAACATGAAAAGAGAGATAGCCGAGTTTGTATCTCAGTGTCTGTGTTGTCAGCAAGTGAAGGCAGAACACCAGAGACCAGCAGGACTTCTTCAACCCTTGTCAATTCCTGAGTGGAAATGGGAGCACATCTCCATGGATTTCGTAGTGGGCTTGCCGAGGACGCAAAGAGGTATGGATTCCATTTGGGTTATAGTCGACAGGTTTACTAAGTCAGCTCACTTTTTGCCGGTCAAGACTACATTCAATGCCAACCGACTTGCCGAATTGTACATAAATGAGATCGTTAGGCTTCATGGTGTGCCGATGTCCATTGTGTCAGACCGAGACCCGAAGTTCGTTTCTAGATTTTGGCAGAGTCTACAAGGAGCCTTGGGAACGGAGTTGAGATTTAGCACAGCCTTTCACCCCCAGACCGACGGACAGACAGAAAGAATGATTCAGACACTCGAAGACATGCTTAGACTGTGCGTGTTGGATTTCCAGGGTAGTTGGGAGTCACATTTGCCATTAGTAGAGTTCGCGTACAACAACAGTTACCAAGCCAGCATAGGCATGGCACCGTATGAAGCTCTGTATGGAAGAGAGTGCAGATCGCCGATATGTTGGACTAAAGTAGGAGACAAAGCTCTAATTGGCCCCGAGTTGGTTCAGATGACCACTGAAAAGATCAAACTCATTCAGCAGAGGATTAAAACCGCACAGAGTCGACAGAAGAGTTATGCCGACCAAAGAAGGAGGGAGTTAGAATTTGAAATTGGGGATCATGTGTTTTTGAAAGTTTCGCCGATGACAGGAGTTTCGAGATTTGGGAAGAAGGGTAAACTTGCACCCCGATATATTGGGCCATTTGAAATTCTTGAGAGGGTCAACACCGTTGCTTACAGACTTGCTTTGCCACCAGATTTGAGTCGAGTCCACAGTGTGTTTCATGTTTCGATGTTGAGGAAATATATCCGAGACCCACTGCATGTAATAGATTATTCCGGAGTTGTGGTTAATGAAGACTTGGGCTACGAAGAGAAGCCGATGAGAATTATCGACAGGCAAGTGAGACAGTTGAGAAACAAGTCGATATCAATGGTGAAAATCGAATGGGAGAAGCATTATGGCGGGGAGGCCACATGGGAAAAGGAAGAGGAGATGAAAATCTGCTACCCGGAGTTATTCGTAGGTCAAGGTAACTTAAGTTTGGGGACCAAACTTCCTTAAGGAGGGTAGACTGTAAGAACCCACATTTTTCATCTTGATCATGTTCATGAGCATTTGTATGATTGTGACTAGTTTAGCTTGCATGTGTGTGTTGCGTTTGTTTCGTCGAGTTAATGTGATCCATGTCTTGATTTGGTACCTTTGTGATTTGTCTAAGTGTTATGTGCTTGTCTGAGTTATGTTTAGCCGACGTTGTTCCATGCCGAGGTCATCCTTAGTCTGGCATTAGTATCTTGGAACCCCTTGTTGACCTCCGTCATTGCCTTGAACACATTAGCCGAGATGTTACCCTGCACCCCAGTGATCTCGTCCTGGAAGTGGTGTGACCTAGGCCGAGGTGTGGCGCATCTAGGCCAAGATGTGGCACAGCTTAGTCAAGCGTTGTCCTTCCTAGCCGAGGCCATTGTCACCCCCTTGCCGGAGAGCCATTCCGTATAGCGTGTTAGATACGCCTTGTTGTTAGCCGATGTCATAGCCTGTCAGAGAGCCCATGCCGCTTTGCTTGTTGAACACCCTTCCACCATGCTTTGTCTGGCCTGTCAGCCACCTTTTCAGGATGAACCCAACCAGTCGCCGCCACGTGTCTCAGCAGAGGGTTAACCCCAGAACCGGGTATAGAAAACTATCATTTGGTGTCATAACCTTGTCTTGTAGAGAGAGAAGCTCTAGGAGGAAGAAAGAGTTTTAGAGTGAGGAAGTAGATCTTCAAGCTTGATTTCTGGAGATCCAACCGTTAGATCCGCGTTCTAAGGTTAGATTCTTGATCTACTCGTGTTGCTCCTTATGTTTATGTTATTGCATTGCATGATTGAAAATGATTTGTAAGCCATGCATCGTTTTTGAAGCTCGATTTTAGAAAGAGAAAATGACATTCATGTGCTCTTCAAGGAAGTCTTGTTTTGATCCGAAAGCTTTATGCCTAGATTCACGTTTTGTGTTTGTTCTTGCATGATTTCCAAGTATGGGTACCCAGGTCCATGTTTTCAAACTCATAGCACGAAAACCCCAGATTTGTGATGACAGATTATGATCAAACATTCGTATTTTTCATGTTTTCACACCCATGTTCTTCATGATCATCAGCAGAGGGAAACCCAGAGTTTCCCGACCTCTTTCCTTGCATGTGGCCCTCGGGAACACACCTCGGCAAGGAGGTGTGGAACCTCGGCCTAGACCTGGTTGGTGCCCAGCATGTTTTCCGAAAACATTTGTGTATATGAGAGACTTGTTTGAAAGCGCATTCAATAGGCTTTGCCATGTGTTGTAGGACTTGGGCTTGTCTCGACCCCGACGTGTGAAGAACGATGTGAGTGGTATTTTTAATAAAGCTATGTTACATTTGCTTTCATAAATCTCGTCTTGCCTTGTTTTGAAAAGTACTTGATCTAGCATGAATGACTATCCCTATTTTGTATATCAAATGCTATCTTGTTTTGATGACTTGTCTTGACAGTCCTTAGTGCTAGAGGACTCTAAACTTTTGCAGCACAGCTTGTCTTGACAGTCCTTAGTGCTAGAGGACTCTAAACTTTTGCAGCACAGCTTGTCTTGACAGTCCTTAGTGCTAGAGGACTCTAAACTTTTGCAGCACAGCTTGTCTTGACAGTCCTTAGTGCTAGAGGACTCTAAACTTTCGCAGCACAGCTTGTCTTGAAACTCTTGTCTTGATATGTCATCACCCCTTGAAATAAGTAGATGTTATTAACATCCAAGGAACTTGAAAGCCGGCAAATGAACTTGATTTCCCTCTTGATCGAAAAGTATGCTATGTATAGTTTTGAAAGAAATCTTGGATATCAATCATGCAAAACCTTTATTTCTAGTATCATTCACTGAGTATCCAAGCTCACCCTCTCTATATATATGTAGGTGGTGAACAAGAAGGCATTGAGGCCTAGACGTGATTGCCGATGTGTTTTGGGTGCTTTGCCGACATGTTTTGGATTTGCGTTTTGCATCGTCTTGAAGATTATGCTTCTCGGCTTATGTTTTCTTTGTTTGTTTTTGGCATATGTCGGCTTGAGAAGCCTTTTGGTCAGGATGTGTTTTGTATCTCATTCTTGTTGTATCTAAATTGTAAGACTTGTAAAGATGTTTGATGTAAGACATTCCATTGGACTTATGCACGGCTCTCATGGACTATTTAGATTTGGTATAAGTATATATATATTGCTTCCGCACTCGTAAGCCCCATATTTTATACTCTGATTGTGTGTGATTTTTGTAAGACGGCCTTCGGTAACCTCGGGTTACTGGCCATCACGGCACCAAACTACTAGGGGCGGTTTGGGGGCGTGACAAGTCAGCTTTCTATTTGACATGTAACTTTATAGAGATATGTCCAATTTTGGAGTTAATAATAATATATTTTGGAGTTGAGCCCATCTCAATCTCAATTAAATAGTGGACGTTTTATTTCTAGGCTTTTAAGTCTGTAGAAAATTTGCCAAAAATTTACCAAATAGGTTTTTGTTTTCAAGCTTCTTTTTTTCTCCTTCCTTGAAAGTTCAAACATTGAATTTGGATGTGCTTTGATTGTTGGAAAACTTTGTTCTTTACCTGCTTGCAAAACTTTTTGCTTTATTGTTGACTGTAAATAAAAGAACAGAACAACAACTTAAAGATCACATAAAAACGTAATTAAACTAAAATAAAACTATTTGGGCCTTAATTGAATTTCATTTGAAAACTTGCCTATGTTCTTATAAAGTTTAATTTCAAATCCCTTCATTTGATTAGAAACTCCCACAGCTTCTGTGAACTTAGATAGATATTTTTGAGTTTGTTTCATGGTAGGTCACCAAAGTTCAACAATGGTTGTTTGCCTATGCCATTTTCTTGGTTTAGAAACAAGAATTTTCAGGTTGAAAGCATAATTTCATCTCTCTAATTGATAATTGATTATTTAATTAATTGTGTTGGGATTACAATTATATTCTAATCTCAACATTATTTACACCGTTCCTTCAGACACGAGTATACGCTAGTTACAAATATATCTTCTAATATTTACTTAAAATATAGATTGTGTCTTTTAATTTAAAAAATTCACAGAATTAATTAAAAAAAATTCATAATTGCTCTCTTATAGAATAATAAAATTATCTAAATTATTAATTAAAACATATTTATAACATTATTAAAAATTATTAATTGACTTAATAATTTATTAATAATCAAAAGAACGATTTGTTATAAAATTAAAAATCTCAAAAAATAAAATACATATTTTGAAATTATAAAAAATAATTTATATTTTAATCAAATCTCAATAAATATATTTATAATTTACCTTGAAAAATACATCTGATTGCTAATCGAAAGGTCGACAGCCAACTCCAAGTGAAATCTTTTCACAGGCAAGAGTCACACTCATGAGACCATTGAAAACAATTGTACAACCAAAAAAAAAAGCGTCACCATTTTGTCCTATCCACTTTAAAACCATCAACCGTACATCTATATTATATATTAAGTAAAATAGAGTTTTTAATTTCAAATTTTATGGGAGTTTCAATTTCTCAATTTAAATTTTTTAATTTTTTAATTTTAAAAAAAAAAATCATAACATTTATTAACTTCTTCTAACTCCCAAATTTTACCTTCATAATAACACTTTAATGCATTAAAAATAAGTATAAAAAAATTCTTTAAAATCCAACACATATAAATTTCTTGAAAAGTCTCAACACATATGATTATTATCCCTCATAATAACACTTTAATGCATTAAGAACAAGCATAAAAAAAATTTCTTAAAAAGTCTCAACACATATGATTATTATTAAAATATAAAACTTTAATATAATATAATAAATAAAAAAAAGACATTTAATTTCTTGAAAAGTCCAACACATATGATTATTATCAAAATATTAAACTTTAATATAATATAAAAAAGGAAAAAAAGAAGGCATTTAAAAAAAAATATTTAAAAATCACAATTCACGTATATAGATAATTGTAAACACAATTCGTGCATAGCACAGGTGATATGCTAGTAGTTATAGAATTAAAAGGCAACTAGAAATCAACATTTTTTTTTTTTTGGTGCTACATGTATCGATATATATTATGATATTATTATCAATTTTATTCATTATATAAATTATAAATACTTAAAATTTTTAAAATTATATTACATCATTTAATAATAAAATAATTTATATATCAATTAGTGTATATAGCATTATTATTATTATTTTTTCTTTCTTTTTTAAATTTTTAATTGAGGATATAAATATAAAAACACATTAGCCTAGTTAATCCTATCTTAACATGTAAAGTATCACTGGCATCTTATACGAAAATGTGCCCAAACCAATTTGTTTGGTGATGATACAGTCCGTTCCGGGTGGATGGGTCAGGCTGCCCAGGCTCTTCAGGTTCCGATTTCGGGTGGTGATTTCGTCAAATGACCTGCAAGCAAGTCCAAAGGGGAACGGGGCAGTCCCCCAGTGAACCCTCCGGCGAGAGAATTAGTAGAGGAAAAACAGGAAAATGTAGGGAAGAAGATGGAGAGATAAAAAGCTTAACATTTTTCTTGTGTTTCTCTTCTTACTTATATCATTTGGTAATCATTTCACTGTCCCTTGTGACGTGCCCCCTTTTCGCCGAAAGCCTGTGCCGTAGCTTACCTTGTTCAGGGTGAGGGGGGACTCTGTTCCGACGGGGAGGTGTTGTCGTAATAAATGTTGTGATGGGTTGCATTAATGGTGATGTGTTGTGGTAATAACTCTGCAGATCTTTGTCTGCTGATGTGGCCCGTGTTTCACCTGCCATGTGCCCGAATACCATTGGCCCCCTGTGTCTAGATGGTCTCCAGCTGTCCTGGGTTTTGCCAACCGGGTTACGCTATTGGTCCTAGGCGATGGGTTCGGGGTGGTTTGCTGTGGGCCGTATGTCTCGTGGGCCTGTCCATGTCATTTGGTATTGAGTTTTTTTTTTTTTTTGGTTAATTTTTATTTCATTTTAGTAACTTTTTTAAGTTTAGCAAAAAAAATTTATTTTTTCAATGTACTAAGTAAAAAATTAATTAAAATATGAAGGAAAAAAAAAAACACTAAAGAAAAAAAAGTTTAACATATTTTTTCTTTCAAGCGATATTTTTTTCAAATTTTTTTTACATATATATATATTTAAATATATTGAAATTAGGTGTATTTATAAAAATAAAAATTATGTAAAATATAAAAATTTTCATTTAAATAATTTTAAAATACTAAACTAAACAATAATATTTTTGTATTTGGCGTTCATTAATTTCCTCTGTTAACCCCCAAGGATTGGCGTAATGAATACAACTTGAGGACTGGAATGTTCTCCACAGGTCTCAGAAAAGAAAGAAAAATATTCTTCTGTCACACGAAGTGTGGGCCTCGGCAGTAACGGGCCGAACTATATGCTTAGAAAATTAATGTATTAGTTTAATATTATATATATTAATTAATATATCAATTAGTATATTAATAAATGATATGATATAATTTTGGGCAAATTATAAACACCCTTCAAGATTTGATAAAAATACAAATTTTCCCCTGAAATTTGAGAAATTACAAATTGCCCTCTGAAGGTTAAATTTTCATGACACATTAGGAAAAATTAGGGGAAATCTATATGAAAATAAAAACTTCAGGAGGCAATTTGTTATGGAAATATAAACCTCAGGGGGTGAGATGTAATTTTTCAAACCTCAGGGGAGAATCTATATTTTCACCAAATCTCGAGGGGGTGTTTGTAATTTGCCCTATAATTTTAAAAAATTTAAATATTTATAATTTATATAATAAGTGAAGTTATAATTTTAAAATAATAATATCATAATATATATTGATATGTTAAGTAATATACTAATTGATATATATATCACCGAAAAATTAATAATCTGACAATTAAAATGCCCAAGTTATTTTATCAACAAAAATATTAAAAATTTAAAAAATTCTATTACATGAAAGTACAACCTACATAAAACTCACATTATATAAAGAAAAATATTTAATGACCTAAATTTGTATGACTCAAATAATTTAAATATGTCAGAATGACATTATTTTATCCAGAATTAAAATTATTTTAGCACATTTAAACTATTTAAGTCATAAATATTCGGAACACCTAACATTAGTGTTATATAAATTCCACGCTTAGAGCTCTAATTAAAACCAGAGCCATCTTTTATACGCCAAGTCACATTGCCAAGTCATATTATTGTCATTCATAAAATACCTTCATTGTTCATTCAAAGGAACGGTCTGTCTCTCTCTCCCTCTATCAGTCATCAGCCCTCTTTCCGTTCCTTCACCTGAAACACGCCCCTCCCCGACTCTTCTTTTTCTCTCGACAACTACTTTCTGTATCTATCCCTTTCTCACTCTTTACATGCAACCATCACGATGGGCCTCTGTTTCTCTCGCAAAGCTGTGAAGAAGAAGAAGCCCTCCAAGCGCATATCCAACCAGTCATCAGTTTCTGCTGCTGGTGGTTCGAGCAATCGGTGGACTCGAATTCGATCGTCGAGGAAGGAGAAATTCGACGACTCCACAATTCACCAGCAGGCTCTCGCGGCGGCGATTCTGTTTCAGCAACACCAGCACCAGTTGCAGAACGGCGGTGGCGGCTCTGTGGCGTTTGATCGTTCGACTTCTTTGCGTTACCCGACCGCCAACTCTAAGAAGCAGCAGGCGTTGCCTCGGAGTTCGAGTTCTAGGGCTCGGTCGCTCACTGATCCTCTGCTTCAGCCTCACCAGCTTGTCAATCAGGTTTGGTAATTCGTAATTTTGAATCAAGTTTTTTTTGTTTTTTTTTTGTTTTTCCCATTTTAAAAAGTAAAATTGTTTTGTGTTTTGGTTTTGCATCACGATTTAAACTAATGCCATTGTTGAAGAGTTCTGATTATATTGAGATTATTTGCTCCAACAACATTTTGGTAAATTTGGTGAAAGTTGGTAAATTATTTCTCCAACATTTTTGGTAAATTTGTTAAAGAGTTCTGATTATTTGTAATTATTTTCATTACATTTAAACTAATGCCATTGGTGAAAGTTGTGTAAAAATTGGACCTTTGACTACAAATCGGAACGAACTCAAATTTAGGCATAATTTATTCTAATTAATTCATAACTTGGGCATAATTTATTCTTCTTCTTCTGATGTTCATTTGGCTGAAGTTTCAACTTTCAGTACAAAAATCCAAATTCATCTGATTGAATTGACTGTATTGTTTTGGGGGGTAAGAAAATTGACTGGAAGTTAGTGGTTTTGAAAATATGCTTAGAATGTAAATTAAGCTGCTGGTGATAGGTTAACATCAGTGCCAGGTAAAAGAGTAATACGATGACTCATGAGTTTTACTTTTTATTCCAAAAGTGAATGGAAGAGCCTCCATGGTGCCTGTATTCCACACCACCAATTTTGACTCAAGTATCTCGATTGGTGATTGTTGAATTGCCAAGTTATTTCCATATTCATGAGATGAATGCACTTCTTTTTTTATTTTTTATTTTTTAACCCTAACGGATTTTTATTTTTCACCAATTCATCTTGGATTTTGTGCTTTATTCCATTAGTTTTTTTATGAACAACCCTCAAATTCAGGTTTTTTTCAAATGGAAACATTTTTGAAATAAACAATGGCTTATTTGACTTGGTTTCATTCTTAAACATTGTTAGCTTATGATGGTTGAAACTTGGAGGTTTCTTGATGGTGTCCCTTTCTCTCCTGTTGACAAACATGGTTAAGTTATTAGTGAACATTTAAGAGAGCCGGTTGATGCAGTTTGGGTCCTCAGATAGGAAGTAGTTGGTGGTAGGCCCTCTACAAAGAGATAGGACGACGTTTTTGAATGTGGATGAATTTTTTGTTATAATTGTAGAGACCAAACAAATACTTAGTTTAAGCTGCCCAAAAGCTCATGGTTCCTGCCCTTGGAAGACCTTTCGTTGTCTTCAATCACTATGTATGTCCATTATTCTAATTTATAATTCTATGGTTACAAACCCAATATTTTATAAATTGATGTATAGGCTATCAATAATTAATATTATTTGATTTGGAGGATATTGATAGAAAAATAAGAGGAATGTCATATTTTTCATCTTATAGCAGCATAGACAAGAGGAATGTCAAATCACAGGCAGCATTTTGGATTAGAATTTGATATAAATTTAGATCTATAGTTATTATGTAATTTTGAATTCTTGCTTTCAAGTTTGTATGCATTCTTTTGGTATATTGAGTTTATGACTATTTCATTAAAAGTGCTTTACATGCTTTGGTCAATGTATTTTCTTATTATACTTGGTATTATCCTAGAAGTCACCTGAAAGATTATCAGACACCGGGACATGGTGATTTCCTAAAAATTAAGATACGAACACAACAGGGATATGACAATTTTATATATATAATTTTTGCTGTTTTTATGAATATTGCACCCACAAATAACCAAAAAAATGAAACATTAACAAAAATTCAACATGAAAAAACAACTCAAATTATAAACTTTAATGAATTTAAAGGGTATTGAAAAATATTATTTTATTAATTATAAACTATTACATCATAGTTGTTTGCCTTAATCAACATCAGAAATTGTGGGTCTGCTTCTAGCACAAATAGAAAACTTTCCTATAATCATTACAAGTTATAAAATTAGCAATTTCAACAATCAAACATTGATTTAGATAAGGGAAAGAATGCCACTTGTATTGTTTATGGAGAATACTACAAAGTGATGATTAACATAGACCAGATGTTTACATAGTCGTGATTATTAATTTATAATGACACTTTTTACAACACATAGAAGATAATATCTTAGAGTGTGTCCAAAGGCAGGACACACATGTTCATTACCTATCCCCGTCATGTCAAGGAGGAAAAAAGATAATTAAAAAATGAGGCATGCCACGTGGTGTGTTTGGTATTCGTCCCAGTATTCGTCCCGGTGTTTCTGTGTTGGACACAGAAACAACAACTAAGTTGAAGTGTCCATGCTTCGTAGATGTGCCTTAGATTTTTTGAGTAGATGTGGAATCAATTAAACTAATTTATTTGCTACCTATCATTTTGTGGTGTCTTGTCTTTGATTCCACGAGTGTAAGTGTTTTTCCTTCATCCTACTTAATTATTCTTATATTTCCTTACTTTCTCTTTGACAGGAAGTAAAGCATGACGAGCTAGAGACCAACCATTTCGTCCTTGTCCATGGAGGTGGTTTTGGTGCTTGGTGTTGGTACAAAACTATAGCACTTTTAGAAGAAGGTGGATTCAGAGTAACTGCCATAGATTTAACTGGTTCTGGAATTCATTCATTTGATACAAACAGCATCACAAGTCTTTCGCAATATGTGAAGCCACTTACTGGTTTTCTTGAAAAAATTGCTGATGGGGACAGGGTACTCTTCTATTTCTATCAGTTTCTTTTCTTGATTTTCGTTTATCATGCTTTAACAGTTTGCAGCTATGTGACAAAGAAGTAATGGAGGCTTTAAAGTGGAAGTTTACTGGGATCTTTTATCAAGGGTTTGCTGTCACAGTTCACATAGATTTGATGAATTTAGTATCTCAGATGTTGTACAATTGAATCACATAGACTTCTCTTCATTATATTTCATAGGTGATGTGGCTAATTTCTAGGGTATCTGGTTCCTTACCAAATTGTTTCTCGTTTTGTGATACTTCCATTAAACATAAGTTGGTGGTGCTTATGTACAGCTCATGCAAGTGAGGTCTGTTACAATCAGCTTTGGAGTCTTTCTTAGGCTGGGGTGTTCAAAATACCCAGAGAACCGAAGAACCGAACCAAACTAACCTCTTTGGGTTGGTTTGGTTTTTTGGTGCATTGCTTTGGTTTTGGGTCTTCAAATTGTCAAACTGATAGGATTGGGTTGGTTCTTGGTTTAGGTCTTGTCTAAACCGAATTAACCCGAGAACCGAACCTAAATATGTATATATAATTTTTTTTTTTTTTGATTATATTGACATGTCTTTATATTACCATAGTCTTGTATGTTACTTCAAAATTCCTATTTTTATGAAGTTTGTGCAATTGAACAAATTTTGAATTGTTGGTCCAAGAGTAATAGACTCTACTTCAAGTTAAATGATTTAGCCTATTGACAAGGTAAATGATTTAGTGTAGAAAATAAGAGAACTCAGGAACCGTATGTATGTGCATTATGAAATGCTAGACCCTGCTTCAAGTTATTCTTTAAATAGGATGAGTCAAAGTTCAAATGAAATGGAAGTTGATAAGCTCACTGATAGTAGTTGTGGTGAACATGTGAAGTCTCTTCAATTTGAATTTTTAAAGCACTTGGAAGAAGAAGAAGAAAATGTTGATGCAAAATCAGAGGTAGACAAATCAAAAGAAAATGTTGGTTCAATTATTTTTAATATAATGGAACCATGGTTCCAAACCGAACCAATCCGAGCTACATTGGGTTGGTTTGGGTTGATTCTAGTATATGATTGGTTTGATTCTGGGTCCAAAAATTTGGAACCGATCATGATTGAATTGGTTCCAAAATTAGTGTCAAATCGAACCAAACCAACCCACGAACACCCCTACAGGAGACATCCTCCAGAATGTTCTTTATATCAGTAGCATTGTTCAGACCTAATGTTAAATTCCATTAGAGTGCTTCTATGCATCACACGATGAATTTAACAGGCTCTTTTCAACCTCCTACATGAATTCACATAACAAATGTCATATGTACATTTTGTAGATATGGTAGGTCCTACACATACACATGTTGTTTGTTGTGTGGATCCACGAGGATGTGAAAAAAACCGGTTCTGGTGACACATCATTTTCCTTTCCGTTAACTGTTGGTTGTCACCAACAGTAGCCAAATGCTGAAGGGATTTGTGGAGGAGAAAAAATGTAAGACATTTGTGAAAACGATTTATCTTATATTTCATTCATTCTTCCCTCCCCTTTTCTTTTCCCTCCCCCAAATCCAATATCCAAACATAGCTGAAAAGGATGAGGGGTCAACATTTGGCATTATTTGCACAAAACGGCTGCTCTGATACTCAAACCTGGGTTTTCATCCTTGGCAACCCGAGATTTCCACAAAGTGGCTGCTCTTATATCAGTTTGAGACATCTACTTATTTGAACTCTTTACTTCTTGATTTATGCAGGTGATTTTGGTAGGGCATGATTTTGGTGGTACATGTATATCATATGCAATGGAGCTGTTTCCACATAGAGTTTCGAAAGCCGTTTACGTAGCTGCAGCAATGTTAACTAGTGGACAAAGTACCCTTGATATGTTCTCCCAAAAGGTTTTCCTGTCACTCATTTATTTTAATGGAATCTTTACTGGCATGTGAGTCAATGGTTCTGGAGTTCAAAAACTGGAACTGATTTATGCATGAAAATTCTTGAAATGCATTTTAAAATTTCTGGAGTGTGGTTTCACTTGTGAAGGTTCTTTAGTTGTTTCCAAATGTCTGCAAGATCAACATATATTTTGTGCACAGTTTACCTTTGCATCTTGCTTGTATTCAGCCACAATACTCAAAATGTGCCTGCCCTTGCATAAATACGCAGAGGGCATCAAACTAAGTTGATTTAAATCTTCAACGCTATACCTTGTGGCATACACTTTTAGCCTCAATGTGCAAATCTCACAAAGCTTTGAAAATGATCCGGGATGAGATTTTGAATTTCAGTGATGTCTTAGGCTATTGGAAATTACTCTAGTGGTCTAGCCTTAAGGCATCAGTTGTATTCCTCACGTGTGTTTGACTCAATCAAATGCATGTTTTGAGTGTAAGCTTCACATGGTGGCAAAATTGATTTGTCTTATTACATGTGGGAACAAGGTTTTCAAATTTATTCAGGTTTATAGATATTTGGAATGTTATGCTAAATGAGTTGGGAATTTACACGTTTGGGTCGATTTCCAATGAGTGACATTTTATAATTATTGCAGGCAGATTCAAATGATCTGATGCGTCAGGCTCAGATATTCCTGTATGCAAATGGAAACACTCAGCCTCCAACCGCAATCAATCTTGACAAGTCACTATTAAGAGACTTGTTATTCAACCAGAGTCCTGCCAAGGTATGTATTAACTTGCTTATAGTTTCTTTTTGACATATGATTAGCTTCCAACAGAAGTCCCGATGTCTAGTCAATATTTGATACATGATTAGCTTTCTGGTTGATCATGTTTGTGCATGTGAGCTTGTTTTAATCTTTGCTAAATTCCATTTTGCTGCTTGTGATCCAGGATGTTGCCCTAGCATCTGTGTCAATGAGGCCAATCCCTTTCGCTCCAGTTTTGGAGAAGCTCTCTCTTTCTGAGAAGAAGTATGGCTCTGTTAGGCGGTTTTATATAGAAACTCCGGAAGATAATGCTATATCCATCACAGTACAGGAGAGCATGATAAACAAAAGCCCACCCGAACAGGTTTTTCGTCTTAAAGGTGCCGACCACTCCCCTTTTTTCTCAAAACCCCAAGCCCTACATAAGCTATTGGTAGAGATCTCAAAGATCCCATCAACTTAGCATCTGTTTGCTGGTTTGCTTTCTGAATTCCCTCCCTTGGTATGTGCAGTGCTGCGAGCATCTTCGCCTTTAAAAAAAAAATTGTTTAGCACCCAAATGTCTACTTGGGGATTTTAATTAATTTAACATGTTCATATCCAATTTCAGAATTCAATTTTCCTGCACTATGAGAAAATCTTCACAAGCAATGTTGTAGGGTTATTTTCTTTTCTTCTTTTTTTGTTTTGTTTATATATTTGAAGTTTTATGATTTGAGGAAAGGATGTTCATTAAGCCTATGAAAATGTTGAATCGAACCTATGATTAATTGGATCCTACAAACAGTGCATAGAGATGTGCACAGGGATATTTGCTCCGGACGAAATTTTTTTCCATAGGCCCGTTGCTAGATAATTTTGTGAATTTTTAATTGAGATTTCATTTCAGTTTGAGGTTGGAATATATAGCTTCCTTCCTTTCAAGCTACACCAATGCAGAACAACATATTTGAAATGTGGTGCATTATTTGTGTGTTCCCTGTTATTAAAATTCTAACATAAATTTTTCGGATGGCAAGCCCGAAAACTCACACCTACAGTGGCTCTCTCTTTCTCTCTCTCTCTCAAGGTGCTGCATCGCACTCCAACTATTGGTTGGCAGTTGTAGCTAGAAATGTGCCATGGTGAAAAAATTATTGATTACGTGGTTATGTTTCAAATTAATCACAAATTTTCTATGTCTTTTCATGTTTCTTAATAACTTAATATAAAATTGTGGATTTTATTTCCTTTACTAATCACAATAATGTTGTCTCTGGACCATTTAATAATTTCGTGACACATAGACGCTTAAACTAAACGGACAATGATTTTATGTTATTTTATTATTTTGATTTTGTCCTCGTGCATTTTAAGATCATTGAATTATATTTATTTTTTTTTGGTGAAGTATAACTTAATAGTAATTAAAACTACTTACAAAAAAAATTAAAGATAGAAGAGACATGACAAATCAAAATAAACTTGTTCGGTGAGGCTTACAAGTCTATTTATAGTGTTTTTTTGTTAAAAAAAAATTTGTCAGTCCTTGATGCACAGTTTATGCCACAAATAATTTATACAGGTTACAGTAAAAAAAAAATTAATTATTAAGAAATTAAAAGAAAATTACTTTTAATTTTTAATTTTAATTTTTAACCTATAAGAAAAATATATACCAAATAATACTGATAAAAAATAAGAAAATATCAAATCAGTCGTATTTAAAAAAAATAATTACTAATTAATAATAAATTTTATAAATATTAATAATTTAAATTTAATATTTTTTAACTATGTAATTATATTTTAAAATTTCCACTAGATTGCAATTGCTCCTAAAAAATAGAGCTAGGTGATGTTGTCGCCTACCACATGATATGTTCCAAGTTAACGCATGTTATTTGTGAGTTTGATTATCATTAATAGAGTCATAATTAAAAATATATATATTTAAGTTATATTCAAATATCACATGAGAAATAATTAAACAATTCTTAAATCATAATAAAAATAATATCATAACTAACTTACAACAGAACATAACCAAACATCACAAAAATAATCATGAAAAATGCATCAGGTATAGACTTCCTAGAATTTTCCCACCATAATAATCATCAACAACATTGCTTAAGTTTGAAGCCAAAATCAAATGGCTTTAAAGCAACCCATCTGTCCACCTTTCCAAATCAGAATTTAACTCTGGCCTCTTGTCGCGCAACAGCAGATTTTTTCCTTGAACCATGAATGTGATTTATGGAATCCCAGGGATTAGTCCAACCGTAAAACAATAAAATTTAAAATTTTGAATTCGAGTTTTTCTAAAGAGTTATTAGAAAAAATTTGCTCAATCGTTAATTTTAAGATCTCAACATTAATTAAAATGTGTGCAAGTTAATTGAGACGTCAAATTATTAAAAATAATAAAATAAAAAAAATGTGAATGACATAACAATCTAACTTTAGAGGAAAATAAAAATAAAATAATATTTGATTTAGTAGTTTTTAAAATTTTTATTTGAAGATACACTTAAAAAGTGAATATTTAATAAGAATTTGAAAAGAAAAACACTAAAAATGATTAAAAACAAAAATATGCTATTTTTATTTTTATTTATTTATTTCAGATTGGTTCATAATTTTTGTTTGTTATTTTTAATACATTGAAAATTAAAAAAATATTTTTTTAAACTAAAAAATAAAAGAAAAGAAAGAGTAAAACGAAGGCCATGTGAATGTGATCGTGTGTAGCTGTCAGGGCTAACAAACTAGACAGGGCGACCACTTAACCGAACAAATATGCCACATGATATGCCAACTCAGACGTTGACCACATCAAAATTTACTTTATTAACACAAACATTGTATACATATAATATAAGCCTATTACCCACACCACAGCTAAGCTTCTTCATCCCTTTTTATCCGTTTCACAAAATTTAAACCTCATCTCTCTCTCTCTGTGTCTATCTATATATACACACAACCATATGTCTCACTCCTTCGTGTTCCTTGTTTCTCTCCTTCTCTGTCTTTCTCTCTCTAACCTCCGTCTCTCTGTGTGTCGGTGATCTTAGGTTAGGATTTGATCCGGAGGAGAAAGGAGAAGCAGGTATGGTAACTCTTACTTACACAATGATCTTAGGTTAGGATTTCATGATTTTGTTTCTAATTTTAATTTTAGCTGTACAATCTTGATATTGTGCGTTGTGCATTCCTTGTTTCTTCATCGTACCTAGATGTGTACCATTTTCCTGTTTTTATTATTTGAAAATCACTCGGTGAGGAGACATTGAGGGTTCGTTTGGTTTGTATTTCTAAAAAATTTTTAGGAAATTTTCTCTACAAATAAGTTTTTAAAAGTAATCAAACCAAACAAATTTTTTCAAAAAAATTTCTCAAAACTTGTAAACCAAACAAGTTTTCCAAACAAATCTCTCTCTCACACACATCAAATCAATCACTTTTTCCAAAACTCTCTCTTAAAATAATTTTCCAAAACATCTTTTGAAAAAAACCAAACCAAACAACTTTTCGTACTTTTTATCTCTAAAACACATCTCTCAAACACAAACCAAACATATCCTGAACCTCCATGATTGTTGTGGTACATATGATTCTATATCTATAGAACGATCTTTTTATTTTTATTTATATATATATTTTTTGATTTGTGCATACATGTTAATCATATAATGTGTGACTAAGTAAAATTTAATAATTATTCTTGCAATTTGATAGCAGAATTATGTCCTAAAAAAATACAAGTTGAACGGATCTTTTTTTTTTTTTTTTGAACAAGAAAAAGAAAGGTGTCATCACTGCCTCCGTGGGCCTAGGCCCGGGTAATTGATTGTCGGTCTGATTTGACCCAATCCATAGGAAGGGACCCACCACCAAGTTGGACGGATCTCCATCACACATTTTTAACTAATTAAAATGTGTGTTTTATTCAATCACCTTGTCACTTACACAATCGAAATGGTTTTTGATCTATTCACGACATGTCATTATTGTTGTTTCTAAGTGCTAGTATATGTACTAGAGACTAGAGTAATGAATTCTTATTGTGAAAATGCACCCATATCCAAGAATATTTAGTAGTGAGAAGAGAAAAAAACTGACATAATAAATTGTGGTTTAGTGGCATACAACAGCTAGCAAAAGATGATGGCCAAGAAGACCAAAAAACCCCAAATCAGGAATTATCAGATCGAAAGAAAGATCATGCAAAGATGCTATGACCAAACCGGGACTGAATCACTAACACTTGTTTTCACATATCTTGTGTGAACAAAGTCTACTAACTGAAAGCATAGCTCTAGGAATATTCGAAATGTTTGCATTTGTTTTATGGGTTAAAAATTGGCTTCCCTGGATCCACGTGCATTCATTACTTTGTATTTCTAGACATTTTCTTTGAGGAATTAGAGTTTCTTATATGGAATTTCGATTCTCTCCTCAATATATTACAAAACTTTGTTGTTGCAATTGCATCTGAACAATGTCCAGTGCCTTGATCTTCTGGATAGAGAAAAAGAACTAAAATCAGAGAAAATGGGTCGTGGAGTCAGCGCTGGTGGGGGGCAGAGTTCATTGGGATACTTGTTTGGGGGCGGAGAGACTACCAACAATCCTCGTCCTGTGCAGAGCCAGGGGCAGGGGTCAAATAATGGGCCTCCACTGAAGCCTGCTGCTGCTTCACAGCCAGCAGATAACACTAAGCAGGTTCCTGCTGGCATTAATAGCAGTCATAGCAACAATTACTTGCGAGCAGATGGACAAAACTGTGGCAACTTCATCACGGTATGATCCTAGTAAAATTTTGTTGCTTATAATCATCACTCCTAGATATTTAACTTTGTTCAGTGTCATTTTCTTGATTTATATAGTATTCCTGTCCTTGTATTTTTTTGAGGTGATCAGAAATTTGAGTTCCCTTTTGTCAAATTAATTTAACTTTACTCCCCCCCATATCCACAAGAGTTCTTGCTTGTAGAGTACTTTAAATTATCATTTCTTCCATTTTGTGGTTGATTTGAAATCTGGAATTCTATTTCTATTGTCATGTCTCATACGGTTACTCAATCATGGTGACAATATTATGGATATTTCCTGGGTGCAGGATCGTCCTTCAACCAAAGTCCACGCTGCTCCTGGTGGTGGTTCTTCCTTGGGTTACCTTTTCGGTGGCAGCGGGAAATGAAGTCTTTGGTACAGGAGAGTGGGAAATGAAGTCTTTGTGCAGATTACTTCATAACTCCAGAAACATGGATATCGCCATCTTGAAACCTTCTTTGAACTTTATTTAATTATTTGATAATGTTGATATATATAGCTTTTGGCTTTGTTATGGGCTAGGTTTACCTTGGCCAGAAAAGTGTTTTACCAAATTAGTCAAATGAATAACTTGTGCGGTTACTTGTTTCAGTATGCAAATAATCTTACCCCTTTGGAATGGAAATACTGACCCCATGTCTTATTGGCTTACTATTTACTTTTATCAAATTTTATTTCTTAATTTTTGGTGGGGTGTAGGTGGAGATGGGTAGATCTGAACACTGCAAGGAGCTGTACTTATTCTGTTAATCGGAAACCAACATTTATATACATAATAATTTCATACCTAGATTGATTAAGTATGAGGACTAATATAAACAGTTTCAAGAACAAACCAAATTTAGAAGTGATTATGTAATGGGATAAACTGAAGCAACTTTGCCACCACTTTACAAAGTATATCGATATGATTATAAACCAAAACTAATTCTACCTTGTGCCACCATTCTGTCAAAGCCAGGAGAAGAATTCATCTGCAAACCTAGACATAGAGGTTGGTTCATTCATATAGGGTGGTTAATAAAGACACTCCTCTAAACAAATCACTATGCTCCACTCATCAACCAAAACCTTCCGACAACTGACGCTCCTTTGACAAATAACATTTCCATTTGAATCAATCAACCAACCAATAAAAGAAGGCTAACAAGACATTAACAGAGGAAGTAAGAAACTCTCCTGTACCCAATCACCTGTTAGCTTAAGAGGAGATGAGATGTACAAATGGTGGAAAACTTTAAAAACTCTTTTTTTTTAATCAAGTGGAGAGATTAGGAAAGAAAATACACGAGTTTACTTGAAGAATACCAATTTCCTTGTCTACCCTGCTCTCACATAACAGAACTTTCTTTACTTTTCTTCTCTCTCCTCCATCTTTACGGAACAAGAGGAAATAATAGCAACCATCTTCTCTTCCTTTTAATTATCTAAACGGAGGGAAGTATAACAAGCTCCTTTCTCTTTTCTCTCATAGTTTCTCAAATGGATGTAATAGCTAGTGGAAGCAGTTATGAACTTATGATAAGAAGGGCTTTGGTTATTTCCCCATTGGATAAGGAAATAAAAAGCAAAGTCATCAAAAAAGAAAGAGTCTTGTTAACAAGGAGCTCCTATGACACAAGAACGAACCAAAAAAGGTATAGAATACAAGACACTTTTGCTGAAATCAAAACACTTTCTAACATTTCATATATTTTCAAAATATTTTTTACTTCAATTCTAATATTAAACAATGAGCCAGAGGCTCTCTTTAACATTTGCCAAAAAGAAAAACTAAAAATGCGGCTAGACTTCACTTAAATCACAGTATTTCCCTGGGCAAGCACAAACAAACAATCCAGTGAGTTTCTTCAGTGGCAATAGTTAGAATAAACAACACATTCCACAACTGATCCAATTGTTGAAAGAACGTTAAGTAGAGAAATTAAACTAGTATTTTGTTTCAATTTGTAAAACAAATAGCATTTCCATCTTTTTCTTTCATGATAAGAAGGGAAAAAGACACAATCCTAGCCAATCAGAGAAACTATAAAAGAGCAATCATCAATAACAATGGTAAACAAAAGAACAACGACAATAATCAGAGGGAACATTCACATGGAATTGTTCAATTGAGTATAAAATTATATAAAATTAAGTATTCCAAAAAAAAAGAAGCAAAAGTGAACCTTAAAATAAGGGAAACCGAGTTTTAGTACTTGCAAGATCCAACATATCAAAGTAAAACCTAACGAAATGCAAAGAAACGAGATTTGAAGAGCCGGTCTCTCAAAACCCTAGCTTAGTGCGGCGCCAGTGCCTGCGCTTGGCATTGTACCTACATATAGAAAAAAAGAAAAAAAAAAAATCAATGGAACAAGTCGAATCTGAAGCATATGATTACTAGGTAACAAGTGATCGAAGAATCAAGAAGTGGAACAATATGAGATTTGTGAAGTGAGAGAAGAGAAAAAAAGGGACAAGGAGGAGGAGGACCTGATGGTGTTGTCGGTGCGCATGCGAATCCAGTGAGGGATGGGCCTGTTTTGCCTCATCTTCTTCGCTAGCTTCTTCTTTATCATGAACGTTTTGTGCGACGGCTGTACCCAAATGTAAAAAACACAGTCATTTACCAAGATATACATACAAACTTACACCAAACACAGAGAGAGAGAGAGAGAGAGAGAGACCATTTCGATCAAGGTAGAGAGCTCCTTGGGGAGGACAGGCGGATAGGGTTGCTGAAGATAGAAACGCGGCAAAAGAATAAACCCTAATCGGCAACCATAAATAGGTACCCGTATGGCTCACTATTTGGGCCGGGTATGAAAGACGGGCCGGGTATGCTTTATATATAGAGGCATTACTTGACACCCCTTAGACCATCTCCAACGGTGAACCAAACTCAGCATCAAATTCAAATTTTGATGAAAAATTTACTTTTTCAAGCTCCAATCGTTGCACCAGATTGATATCAAAATGAGATTTCAGCAAAAAAAGCATCAAACTGAGAACGAGACACAGATTTTACCAAATCACTGTTACTGACCGTTGAAAGAAGTACACCGGTCAACCAGTAAAAGATTCAAACAGTTCAGGAAAAAAAGTTCAAACCGTTAAAAAAAAAAAAAAAAAAAAATTGCCTAACCGGTCAACCGGCCGGTCGACCACCCCGGTTGTTCCGAAAAAGTTCAGAAAGTTCAAAAAAAAGTTCAGACAATTCGCCAAAAAAAAAAAAAAAAAAAATTTGCCTAACCGGTCAACCAGTCGGTCGACCACCCGGTTGTCCCGGGATAGATTTGGTGAAAAGTGAACTGTTGGAGCGAGTGGTATCAAATTTAGTGAAATGGGTCATTTTTTACTCAAATTTGATGAAAAATTTGAGTCACCGTTGGAGATGCTCTTACCGTAGCATATATATATATATATTTTTAATCAATTTTAAGTTACATTATTTAATTATTATTTTTTTTATAAAAAATCAAATAATATATTTATTTAAATCATTTTAAATATATATTTTTTAATCAATTTTAAGCTACATTATTTAATTATTATTTTTTTTTATAAAAAATCAAATAATATATTTATTTAAATCATTTTAAATATCTTCATAATATATATCCCTAATTCGACATTAGATTTTTTTAAAAATGAACTTTTTTAATTGATTTCTTTAATTTTTTTTATAAAAAAAAATTTAAAAATAAAGAAAAAAAAACAACTTTTTGGTAATGATTTTTTTAATTTTTTTTGGAATATTTCTCACTTCTCAAATAACCTTTAAAATCTGAAAATAATGTTGAAATTTTAAGCTCCTCCAACAAAAATATAAATTATATTAAAAATTAGATATCAAATATCAATAAATTTTAGTTATGAGCTTTTTTTGATAAATCCACTTTCTAAGAGTTTTATTCCATCCAACTCATATTCTTTTTTACTATTCCATTAGGTTTTATTTGAGATAAGAAGACCAAAATACCCTTTTCATCTACTTATGTTCAATTTAGTTCACATTATTTTCTTATGTTTCAATAAGTCCTATAGGTGACATAATTACCAAAATACCCCTAATGTGAATGTTCACATCGTCAATGTGAATATTCACATCGTCAATGTGTAGGGGCCCGGCCCATGTCGATCCTCGTGGGTGGACAGAAAAATTCGAGTCATGGATAATGTAAATATTCACATTGACATGTTAACATTCACATTAATAGGAGTGTAAAATTGGCCTGCGTCCCGTGGCGGCGCGAAACCCGCCCGCGGCCTATAGGTGGCCCGGGGCGGGCCCGGTCCGACCCGTTGACAATGTGAATATTCACATTGACATGTTAACATTCACATTGATAAGAGTATAAAATTGGCCCGCGGTCCATGAGCGGCAAAAAGCCCGCCCACGGCCCGGCTCGGCACGTTGACAATGTGAATATTCACATTGACATGTTAACATTCACATTGATAAGAGTGTAAAATTAACCCGCGCCTCATGGTTGCTCGAAACCCGCCCACGGCCCATGGGCGGCCCAGGGCGGGTGTAGCCCGGCCTATTGACAATGTGAATATTCACATTGACATGTTAACATTTACATTGATAAGAGTATAAAATTAGCCAGCGGCCCAGGGCAGGCCCGTTCCGGCTCGTTGACAATGTGAATATTCACATTGACATGTTAATATTCACATTGATAGGAGTGTAAAATTAGCCCGTACCTCGTGGCTGCCCGAAACTTGCCCACGGCTCGTGGGCGCCCTCGGGCGGCCCTGGCCAATTTTTTTTTAATTATTTTTAACTTTTTCTACCAAAATTTTATTATTTTCCACAAAAAAAGACACTAGGCCTTAGCGCGGGCCGAGTCTCGGACCGAGCCTTGAATTGGGCTTAACCGGGCCGATGGGGCGGGCATGGCTTCAAAGTGATGGCCCAGGCCCTAGCCTAGGGTCTCGGACTAGGCTTGAGCCTGGGCCCAAACGAGCCTTTCCTGGGCCGGGTCGAGCCGGCCCACAAGCCAAAAAATTAGCCCTAGGCCTTAGCCTTGGCATAAGGGTATTCGGACTTTAGACGGGCCAATGGATTGAGTCTCGAGTTGGGCCGGTGGGCCTGGGCCTAGCCTCGAGCTTAGGTCGGGCTTGGGCGGGCCTGGTCATTTTTTTTTAATTTTTTTAAATTTTTTCTACCAAAATTTTATTATTTTCCACAAAAAAAATACATTGCGCATTGGCGTGGACTGGGCCTCGGACCGAGTCTTGAATGGGCCTTAAGCGGGCCGATGGGCTGGGCTAGGCCGGGCCGGGCTTCAAAGTGATGACCTAGGCCCTAACCTAGGGTCTCAGACATGCTCGGGCCCGAACCGAAACGAGCCTGCCCCAGGCCGTGGGCGAGCTTCGAGCAGCCACGGGTCGCGGGCAAATTTTACATTCCTATCAATGTGCATTTTAACATGTCAATGTGAATATTCACATATTCACATTGTCAACGGGCCGAGCCAGGCCTAACCCGGGCCGCGGGCAAGCTTCGGGCAGCGGCAAATTTTACACTCCTATCAATGTTAATGTTAACATGTCAATGTGAATATTCACATTGCCACGAGTCGGGCCAAGCCCGCCTTGGGCTGCGGTTGGGCTTCGGGCCGCCCACGGGCTGCGGGCTAATTTTACACTCTTATCAATGTGAATGTTAACATGTTAATGTGAATATTCACATTGTCAACGGGTTGGGCCCGCCCTAGGCCGCTGGCCAATTTATACTCTTATCAATGTGAATGTTAACATATCAATGTGAATATTCACATTGTCAACAGGCCGGGCCGGGCCCGCGCCCGGGCCGCGCCATGAGCCGTGGGCAGGTTTCAGGTAGCCACGAGGCGCGGGCTAATTTTACACTCCTATCAATGTGAATGATAACATGTTAATGTGAATATTCACATTGTCAACGGGTCGGGCTGGGCCCGCCCCGGGCGACGGGCGGGCTTTTTGACCGCTCATGGGCCGCGGGCCAATTTTATACTCTTATCAATGTGAATGTTAACATGTCAATGTGACATGTTAACATTCACATTGTCAACAGACCGGGCCGGGCCAGCCACGGGCCGCCCATGGGCCGTGGGTGGGTTTCGAGCAGCCACGAGGCGTGGGCTAATTTTACACTCCTATCAATGTGAATGTTAACATGTTAATGTGAGTATTCACATTGTCAACAGGTCGGGTCGGGCTCGCCTTGGGCCGCTGGCCAAGTTTATACTCCTATCAATGTAAATGTTATCATGTCAATGTGAATAATCACATTGTTAACGGGTCGGGTCGGGCCCGCCCTGGGCCACTGACCAATTTTATACTCCTATCAATGTGAATATTCACATTGTCAACAGGCCGGGTCGGGCCTGCCCCGCGGGCTGCCCATGGGCCGTGGGTGAGTTTCGGGCAGCCACGAGGTGCGGGCTAATTTTACACTTCTATCAATGTGAATGTTAATATGTCAATGTGAATATTCACATTGTCAACGAGCGGGGCCGGGCCCGCCCGGGGCGGTGGGCGGGCTTTTGGCCGCCCACGGGCCGCGAGCCAATTTTATACTCTTATCAATGTGAATGTTAACATGTCAATGTGAATATTCACATTGTCAACGGGCTGGACCGGGCCCGCCCCGGGCCGCTTGCGGGTTTCGCGCCGCCACGGGACGCGGGCCAATTTTACACTCCTATTAATGTGAATGTTAACATGTCAATGTGAATATTCACATTGTTAACGAGCCGAGCCCGCCCCGGCTCGCGGGCTGGTTTCGGGGCGCCCATGGGCCAATTTTACATTTCTACCAATGTGAATTTTAAAATATGAATGTTCACATCATAAAATTGCTAACCGTTCGAAAAATATTTATAAAGGTATCAAAATTAAATATAAGGGCATAACTGTCCAAGAAAATAGTGTAAATCAAGAAAAAAGACTTTATGGAATAAAACTGTACATACATGGGACTAAATGGGTTAAAAAATTCATTCATGGACTTCTTGGGTTAAAACACTTCTAAATGGAATTTATCAATAATTTGCCCATTTTAGTTTAATTGACACAATCACGTTATATTATTTTTTAAAAATTTAATATTTATTCATGACATCTTGTTTATAAGTTGAAGGGGATTATTTTTCTTCTTAAATATGTTTTTTATTGAAGAAAATAAACTATATAACTTATATGTGAATTATGCAAACTAATATTTATACAAATACATTATGGTACAATTAATTACAATTTTTTGTTTACAAAATATAAATTTTGTGTCAATTTCATCATAGTGTTTAGATTGTGTTAATTTAATCTCTAATACATAAATTTTTAAAATTTAATCTTACTATTTAAATTGTGTCAATTTAACTTTTAATATATAAAATGCATTTCAATTTTGTTGTTTAATTGTATGTTACCAAATTAATTAAAATAAAAATAATATATTTATGGAAAATTTACATATGGTTGAGCTGGATCTAAGCACTTGCTAAATAAGTGTCCTGTTAGTTATGAACACTGTAAACCATTTCTATGGGGGTGGTGAAGGGAAGGCTCTAATTGGTTAAAAAAAATCTACAATTCCTTGGGATTATCCCGTACTCGGAAGAAAAAGCCATTTATTTGAGTAGTTTTTTCTAGGGGTGTAACTCGGGCGGGCTCAACTCGAGCAACCCGAAGCCCAGTCCGAGTTTTTTTAGGGCTTGGGCAACTATATCTTGTAATCTGGACGGGCTTGGGCAGATTTTTGATGCCCGAATTGCAATTCGGGCCGGGCTTGGGCAGAACTAATGGCCAACCCGAGCAACCCGAACCCGAATTTAATTTAATATATTATATAAATTATATAATATATAATATATAATATATATATAATTTAATAAATTATGTAATATATATAAATTAAGTAAAAGAGTTAGTCTTAATTTTTATTTTTATTTATTTTTTTTGGTTAGTCTTCTATTAAGTAAAAGAGTTAGTCTTAATTTTTATTTTTTATTTTTTTTTGGTTAGTTTTCTACCATTAGATTAGCATCTTTTATGTCTACCCTTAGATCTACCTACAGGTTTCTGAACTCGGGCAATTCGGGCAACCCGAGTTCAAAATACAAAGTTTGGGCCGGGCTTGGGCAACAATGTTCGGGTTCATGGTCGGGCTTGGGCAGTGCCAAATACAATTCGGGTCGGACTTGAACAGACCCCCAACCCGACCGAACCCGCCCGAGTTGCACCCCTAATTTTTTCTTCGCCAAATTATCTGAGGCCAATGCTTTTTAGAATTTAATTGTAGATGTTATGTCAGAAGAATCGCCCCCGAAAGAAATTTATTGATTCTTTTATAATTGATAAGACCGCAGGTGTGATGATTTATTTCACACATAAGTATTTAAAAAATATTTATAAATTAATAATAAATTTTTAAAAATTAATGCATATAATAATATACTTTATCATTAATGCATATAATAATATACTTTATCATCAATTATTTCTTAGAGCATCTCTAACCTACTACGTATATAATGCTTGTTAGTTAAAATGTCTAGTATAATTTATTTTTTTCAACTCTAATGTACTAAGCATATGATTAGGCATTTTAGCTCAACTCATATTCACTAGCTACATGTAGCTAGCTTTCAAGATTAGGCAAAATGAGTTTAATTATTAGGATCTTTTTCCTCCATCTTTATTGTTGATGTGATATTTTTTAAAATTAATAATATTTAGATAAATAGTTAAAATAAAAAACATGATTAGAATAAAAATATAAAATAATTGATAAATAAAATAAAATATATATTTTATAATAATATTTAAATAAATAAAATGCCGATTACCATTGAAGATGCTCAGAGTGATTTCCCGTAATTTCATATTTTCTCATTCACCCAATTTTACTGAGATAATTGATTTGAGATCATTAATATATTGAGATAATTGATTTGAGATCATTAATATATTCATCAAACTAAGGCACTATTTGCTTAGGCCATCCCAAGTTAGAGCATCTCCAATGGTAGTAGGCATTTTACCTATCTAAATATTACTATAAAGTATACATTTTATTTTGCCTATCAACGATTTCATGTTTCTACCCCAACCATGCTCTTTATTTTAGCTATTCATCCAAATACTATTAACTTTATAGAATGCCACGTCAGCAACAAAGATGGAGGGAAATAATCTTAATGATTAAATACATTTTACCTAGCCTTGAAGGCTAGCTACATGTAGCTAGTGAATGTGAGTTGAGCAAAAATGCCTAAGCATATGCCTAGTGCATTGGAGTTGAAAAAAGTGAGTCACATTAGGCATTTTGACTAACAAGCATCATATGCCTAGTGGGTTGGAGATGCTCTTAGGGCATATTTTTTTTTTTATCTCTAGTAACTCCGTGCGGCGAAACTAGGGTTTATAATTCGCCGGCTCTGAGAGCTCTACCGTCAAAGAATGACGACCGTCGTGCCAACATCGGAGGAAGATCCAGCGCTGTCCGTCGTCCGCTTCACATCGGAGGTTTCCTGGGCCGACGCCGGCCCCGAGGTACCCCTTCTCTCCCCTTCAAATCTCTTTCCCTTCACAAATTTGAGTTTTCTTCGTTTATTATTTTATGAGTTTTCTTCGTTTTAGGCATATGAAAAATTACTTGTATTGGAACCCATATTCTAGTAATTTATTGGTAGAGTGGAATTTAAACTTGTGTTGTGTTGTGTTGAGGTGGTTGTAATTTTGTACTTGTTTATGATTCGTATTATTAGGTTGTGGAGGCACAAGTGAAAAGTCTATCCTTAGAAGCACAGGAATGCATTGTGATGGGAAGATGGTTGGATTTGGCCTCACTTATGCTCACCTCCGCCGACTTGATATTTTCTAAAGTTTCCGAGAAAGGTACATCTCAAACTATGGATCACCTTCTACATTCATCTTGGAAATTTGATTGTTTAGTGATTCATGACAATAATTGAATGTGTTTCTTTGATAAATTCTTCTTAATTTTACTGCTTTTCTTGAGGTACCAATGATATGGTTCCGAAATTATGTGTTCTGTTTGATTTTGTTATATAATAATGACGTAGGACTATCTGTTTATTATTACATTTTCTGTTTGCAATAATTTTCTATAACATACCCAGCAGACGTGGATTTTTATATTTTATTATTATTATTTTTCTGCTGGTATCTTGCTACACTTATTAATATATCTGGTTAAAAAACTACAACTTTTGAAATTTCAGTATCGTCTGCCAGTCTCCTTTTTAATGCTTGATGCTGTGATACAAGCAGGCTGCTGATTTGCCCCATATTATGTGATTGTCGCACCATCAATGATGAAATGGTGCTGTTATTTACTTGATCAGGATAAATATTGTTGAATGACACCTTCATCAATGAAAGTGTTAACAACAAAATTGTTATAGAAATGTTGAGGCTGCGCTAGTGTATGTACTTAAGTATTAATTGTTTTTTTTAATTGGTGGGAGGGCATAAAAATATCATCCTATCATTATATATATATATATATATATTTGTAAAATTAATAATGAAACTGCTGCTGATTTCCATTTTTGTAAACTTCTCAGTTACATTTACAAGATCTGCTATTGTGATTTCTTACTGCAGATCTTGAGTGCATTTTCACTGTTATTTGCAATCTTGTCACAAAGACTGAAAGTTTGGATGAATCACTAGAGATGGCAAAGCTTATATCCACAAAAATCACCCAACAACCAAATGACAAGCCTGCACTGCGCTTGAAGATGTAATATGATTTGATGATCATTGTTTCGGCATTTATGTGCCTTTGTTAGCATCATCTTATGCTTGGATTTATTTGTTTTTTAATTTTGTTTTCAGTGTGTTCAATCTGTACAACCTACTGGAGAATTCGTACAGCCGGTTCTTTGTTTTCATGAAGGCCCTTGATCTAGCAGTCAATGGGAAGGTCACTGAACATATTATACCTTCTTTTAAAAAGATGGATAACTTATTGACGGAATGGAATATTGGGGTCCAGGATCAGAGAAAACTCTATTGCACCATCGCAAATATCTTGAAAGAAAGTAAAAGGTATAGCCGTCCAAGTGTATGGATTTATTTTTGGACAAAGGTGTAGCTAATCCAATTGGATTATGCTTGTTTATTGTTGTAGAAAAAGTTTTTTATGCTTAAAATTGTGACTAAGGCCTCGTTTGGCAAGAGGTTATTTTAGCCAATTAGCCAAAAAGTTAGTAAATTAGCCAAAAAGCCAACAACCCATATCAAAAAGTCAAAGATTCTCTTTTCTCTCTACTTTTTGCACATCTTTTCGTAATTAGCCAAAAAGTCATCCCAAATATACAAGTTTTTTTTACCTACCTTTTTAGCCAAATAGCCAAAAAGTTACTAAATTAGCCTGTTCCCAAACGAGGCCTAATTCTTTCTGTTTACATTTTCTATAAAAAATTCCTAATTTATTTTGGAATTCTTATTGTTATTGTTTACGTCATTCCAGCTCAGCAAGGGATTCTTTCAAATTCCTGGCCAAATATCTGGCAACTTTTTCTGGTGAAGATGCATATAATATTGGGGAAGCCAAGGAGGAAGCTGTCTGCACTATTATTGAATTTGTGAAGGCACCTGACATGTTTCAGGTATTTCAGTCTTTAACTGAATTTTGAATATGGGTTTAGAGTAAATTGAATTCTGAATTGAATTTTGAATATGGGATTTAGAGGTGAAAAGGAGGAATTAGACTAGCTTCGATTGAAGTGAGAAGTCAAGCAGCGTTGTGATGAATCATTTGGATTTTCTTTGGATAAAAGATGCGTGATGCATGCTTTAGTTATGCTAAGTGATTGTCCATGTGCATTGTGTTTATTGTTCATTGCTTTACTATGGTTCTAGGCTTGTAGAGTGTATGCACAGGTGTTGCACATTTTTACCGTACTTTAGCCTAGATCATACTCTAGTTTTTGGTTCTCAAAGTGTATTCTTTGTGGTGTTTCATGGCAGTGTGATTTGCTAGATATGCCTGCTGTGGCACAATTGGAGAAAGATGCTAAATATGCTTTTGTATATCAGCTTCTAAAGATCTTTCTAACACAGCGGCTGGATGCATACTTGGATTTTTATGCAGCAAATTCCACTTTGCTGAAAAGCTATGGTAATTATTCATCTTGCCACATTTAAATTTCTGGTAGGTAGCTGAGCTGAGCCGAGCTTAGCTTAGCATTCTGGCTTATATCTAATTGTTTCTTGAATTTGTTCCTTTGAATGGTGTAGGTCTTGTCCATGAAGACTGTTTAGTAAAGATGAGGTTGATGTCATTGGTAGATCTTGCCTCTGCTGAATCTGGCCAAATTTCTTATCCACTAATCAAGGACACTCTCCAGGTAAAATTATTTCCCATCCCTGCATCTGTAGGTTTGAATTTTTACACTTTCGTCAATACATAGATGCAAGTTTCTTTTGTAGGTTAATGATGACGAGGTAGAAATGTGGGTAGCTAAGGCAATCACAGCAAAGTTAATTGATTGTAAGATAGATCAGATGAACCAAATTGTAATTGTAAGGTGCGGTCTCTCTCTCTCTCTCGTTTGCTCACTCTCTGTGCTTCTGCATGGGAGAGTGGATCTGATTTGTGAACTTCAGCATTAACTGGTGAATATAATGCTATTTTGTGTTTAGCCGCTGCACTGAGCGCATCTTTGGGATGCATCAATGGCAAACCCTCCGAGAAAAGCTAGCAACATGGAGGGTAATGTTGACCAAATCCTTGTTATTTATTCTGTTTTATATTTTTCTCAGTTAATCTATATGTATGTATATGAATATTACATGTGTATATATTTTTTTGTGGTACTATGCATCACCTGGAACTGGGTCTTGACGGTACAAGAATGGGAATTTGGTTTGTTACCTAGTAATAGGAAAAAAAGTTAGTTCAGTTTACGCTTGTTTGCCCAGATTAGGTGGTGGGTGTGGATAGGAACCAAACCAAACCAAGCCTTAAGTCCCATCAAATGGGGTGGCTGCATGAATCCGTCTTCTCCATTCGATTCTATTCAAGGCCATTTCGTTAGTCAAATTAAAAAGATTTGTATCTCTATTGGTGGGTGTGGACAAGAAATAGAAGTAAATCCTGTTCCTGTACTTTCTCTAGCCCTGCACAGAAATATGCCAGTGATCTAGGCAAAGTGAAAGTGACAAAATTATTTGAAGGTAAATTACACTGTTGGTTCATATAGTTTTAGCAAGATTTTGCTTTGATCCTCGTAGTTCCAATTTCAACAAATTAATCCCCGAATTCTCAATTGCGTTTCAATATGGTCCTTCCATTAGTTGCCATTTGCATTTTGGAGCCACAAAGACATGAGTGGAATTAAAAAAAATATATAACTAGGGACCACCATTATAATTTATCTATTTTTCTTTTTGGGCGGGTATTGCTAAAATGCTTGTGTGAGTCATATGAGGCATTTTTCAGTCCAAAAAGCTATTGACAATTGAGGGAGGGACCACATCGAAACGTAATTGGATTTGTGAGGTTTAAATTGATGAAATTGAAATTATAGGGAGGGACTGAAGTAAAACCTCTCTCAAATTAAACGGACAAATGGTGTAATTACCCTTATTTTTAATTACATTAGAGCTTTTAATGCTAGTATCTCAAGAGTTGTATAAATATATAGTTATTTGTACTTGTGAGAATAATTTTGTGAATGTCAGCTTGGTCTATGGAAAATTTGGTCTATGGAAAATTAGTAGTCAGAAATGATGAAATTATGTTATTGAAAGTACATAATTCAAAATTATTGTTAATTAATTTGGTTATTTTAGATTTACTAGCGTTTAAATTGGGAAAATTTAGGTTGTATTGGCCTCGCTTTGATCACAGTCCAACCACTAGATTGGTCATATCTTTGAATGAATTGTGATTCTAATGGAAAAGGTTATATCTGGGTATCTGGTATTTTGTCTGTCCAGAAGGTATTGTGTTCATTTGGTCCTCATATTGGTCCTGCTAAAGGTAGTCTCCAATCTAAGATACTTCTCCAATCTAAGATACTTCTCAGGCTTCTAGTGTTACTTGTTTACTGGACCTAATGCTTACAATATAAGCCTCATCTTGAGCATCTTTTAGTCAGGTTGATGAGTGAATTTTTTGATGTGCTATTGATGTCTCTGTCATTCCATTGCTATGCCAACATTATTTTTTGTTGAATTTTTCTGGGGATTCAAGTTTTGGTGCCACTTTTTCCAGGGTAATATAACCAATGTCATTAGCACCATTCAAGCTAACAAGATAACGGAAGATGCCACACAAGCAGTGCAGGGCTTGATGATACGTTAAAGTGCCCTGTCATTTGCAATCGAGTTCCGACCACATCCTCCTCTTTGTTAAGTGATAGGTCAGGCCCAAACTACAGTAGTTGCGATTCTCTTTTGTTTTAGTTGAACTGAATTTATATACCATGGAAATTTTGACGAAGACAGGTCCTTTTTATATATCCTCCAAAATTTTGATGTTTGATGGGATGGAATGTATCATTAGCACACACGTATTTTATTTTTTCTTTATCAGAGAGCTAGGCTTTTGGTTGCATAGGCCATCTCACTTTACTTGCTTAATTTCTGTTTCTAATGGTTAATTACAGGAAGTGATGACCTTACAAAATGATTGAAATGGGTATATTGCGATTTGGCTATTTATTTTTTTTGTATAAATTTGGTTTATGTTCTATGGAAATAGAACAATAGCATCATTAGTTAGGGACTCTCTCTCTCTCTCTCTCTGTGGGGGTGACGGACCTAATAGTGTTCTTTGCATGTGCTGAATTGTTATTCTTAGATGGTCAGTCGAATAAGCAAACTAAAAGAATTGTCAATCCATGTAAAGAGCTAAATCAAGATTTGTGAAGGATTATAAAAAAAAAAAAGAAGAAAAAATCATCAGTCACCAACAGATATCATTTAAATGACCCCATGAAAAATGAGTTAATGGATTATCAAAAAGAAAAATGAATTAATGCTGTGACAAAAAAAGTAGTGTCAATTATAGCTTTCAAATGTTTATTTAGGGGGAGTTAATAGCCCCGGAACTTTTGAGGGAATTTGTCAAGATTGTGTGGAATTGCGTGCTTGATCGGGAACAGAATGGCCATCAATTGATGATGTGGTGCGGAGCCTCCATATTCAGCTGCAGGTGCAGCAGACTTGGAATAATGATATGGAGATGGGATCTCATCTGAAAATGATCCGGTTTAAGAACCATTCCGTTCAGCCTTCAGTCGTGCTTACAACAATGCGTTGTCATATGATGGTGCATTTGACATAACGGATACGGGAAGTAATGAGCTGATCAAGAAAATTTAGCTTTTTAAAACCCCTTCTGTTTCTTTACTTCTACATAGCATCAACATGGGTCAAAAATTGGTAGCCATACCCATAGGTGAGACCAATGAATCTTGGGTGTGCCGTAGTGTTCTTTTTCTTTTTCTTTTTCTTTTGATAGACTGTTTTAAGTAATGTTTGCATGTGCTGTGAGTTGTATTCTTAGATTGTTTGGCAGAATCAAGTGTTACCAAATATGGGGTTCAAAATCCTTCTCTAAGGTTTCTGGGACTAATTTCATTTGAATTACTTTGGCTATTGAAGTTAGAGAATAATAGGGAGCAAAAATTTGTGGCATAAAATAAAAAACAAAACAAAACAAAAAAAACTTACAACCAAATAAAAGTTCTTGTTGTGGCCCAATCCATTTGATTAGAAAAAAATTAAAGCATATGAGTAGTGAGTCATATCTGCACTGAGATACTTTCTTTTTGCTAGATTGCTGTAATTAGTTGTGAAGAAGTAGTTTGGAAATACTCCAGTATCCAGTAAGATGTCCTTGATCTCCTGATTGCTACCTGAAAAAGGGATGAACACTCCGGTCGGGGGTGCCGGAATTAGCACTCCGACGGTCAAGTTAGTACGCTCTCAGGTTTGCTTCTATCTCAAGTTATTTATCTATTCTCACATACCTTTCTTTTGTCGACGTTCCTCTTTTTATATTACCCTTTGGGTCCATGGGTCAGGCCCACCTTTAATCTCGCACTTGATGGTTTACTCGGCCTTTTGATTGCGTGCTGGTTCCTATTCGGCTCTTCATATGGTCGACTGAACATTCAGATGTCTTCGGTCAGATCTCCAAATCTCTTCATATGGCCGACTATACTCTACCTTAGATTGTAGTCGAATCGACTAAGGCTAGATGTCTTCAAATTCTTTGGCCTTCCTCAACACATAATTATTCGGTCCTCACAATTGGTCCCCAAACATCCGACTAAAGCCAATTATTCGGCATGTTTGGTTTTAATATATGAAAAATCAAACATACGGCGCTTGCACTCTTTCCAATACCGAAGCATTAGAACGACCATGGTTTAGAAATCATTACAATTTCCCGTCCCTTTGTATGCGTTGTTCATTTAATGCGATATGAAGCCGCGTTGTCCTTTCGGATATTTTTTGAATTTGCAAAGCTCCTTCGAATTCACCTCTACAACTTCCACCTGCTCCCCATTGTCCTTTTCTCTCTACCTTATAAGTTCTTATATTCCTTGCATTTCTTCCTCATTCCAACTCCCATTTTTTTGTTTGTTTTTAGTTTAGAGTATTTTCTATTCTGATTCGGATGGCGAAATATTTGAAAGCTCTTCTCTCCGCGGATCGTGTCTTTGCTTTTCGATGCCATTTTTCCATTCCAGATGACGTCCATCTGTCACTTCTGGCAGATAGCGTACTCGATATGGAGAGGACCGATGAGAGTACGATCATCTTTCCTCTCCTGTCAATCGCTGATGGTGGAGTCCGTTTCCCCGTTCATCCATTTTTGAGGGCCGTCCTTCGTTACTGGGGTCTACTCCCTTCACAACCCAACGTAAACTTTTACCCAATCATAATGGGAATAGTAGAACTAAACCGCCGACTTAGGATTAATCTAGGCATCCCTGCTATTCGGCATTATTATGCCTTGGTGAAATCATCTGGTCGGCAGGGACGCTACTTTCTTAGGGCCAAGGACACTGATCACCATCTAGTGACTATGCTTGCCAGCTCTGGCAAGCGTGTTAACGATGTACTGGTCATTGTCTGAGGCAACTGGGAATTCGGCGAAGACAAAGATCGCCAAGATCCTGTGCCTAGACAAAAAGGCGAACCAGGTGGCCGTATAGTCCCATTTCTATGCGCATTTGTTATACATTTATTCGGCTTAAACTGCATACTAATCGTTTCATTTGTGCAGGTAACGATTTGAAAAAAGTACTTGTCTCGGCCGACGACGCTGTGCTTTAACAAATCAAAACTACGCTCCAATTCTTCGGCCGTCCAAATCTCCAAAAGCAAGGGAGAGCTGCTCATATCTTATTGCGGTACGAGTCGACGTACGTTACTTTTTCGGCCAGTGATCACATCCCGATTCCAAAAGGAGAACAGCAGCTCACGACACTCATTTCCCCAAATTTCAAGAACCTTAGGGAGATTGGTCTTGAAGCTTCGTATTCTGAGCAAGTCGCTGAGCAGGTTGTCGAACAAGTCGTTGAACAGCCGAATCAGTCTAATTTGGACAAATCTGACAGTCTGTGGGAGGAAGTTGACGCGACTCTTAATTTGGCCTTTGAGGAAGCCGGCTTCAACTTTCTGTTCGCTTCAGGCCGAGTCGACGTGTCATTTAAAGATGATATTTTCACCGGCTTATGAGATCTTCCCGGCACAGATCCTGAGAACATGGCTGGGGAGTTGCTCGCGCAAATGGCCAGAAAAAAGAACACTAAGAAGATGGCAGCCCGAAGGAGGGCCGAAGCCGCCAAGTCTGAACCCCCACCTGTTGTGGCTGAGTCTTTGCCGCCTACTCCTGCTGAAGAAACAGAGTAGACTGTTATAGTCGAAACGGAGCAAATGATCATCGATCAGTCGGACAATCTTGTGGCTGAATAGAGGAGGGAAAGACGCCCTGCCAAGCATGAAGTCGATTCTTCAGAAAACCAGACTGATAAACGGCCGCGCGTAGAAGAGTCGGACTTGGCTGCGCCGTTTATCATACAACCAAAAATAAAGAACGTGCCAGTTGCTTCAGATACTTCGGCTTTGAAAGACGCCACTCTGGCCTTAAGCGTGGCCTCGTCGATTCTTTGCCGATTGACAGAGCAGCGTTCTGTGCAGAGCCAGATGTGGTGTCAATACATAATATTCCGTTCCTTTTTATGCCAGCTATCTTATTAATCCTTTGTTTACAAGCGACGGCAAGATCACAGAAATAGGCCGTCGCCATTATGACGTCATCGAGCAAATCGGCTTGCTCAAATCCAAACTCGAAACTGAAAAGGGCAAGGCTGAAGAGGCCTCCCTTAGAGCCGAATCCGAGGTGCGAAAAGCGGCCGAAGAGCAAGCCAGGGCCAAGGCCGAGGAAGAAAAGGCTAAATGTTCAGATCAACTCAGGCAGGCCGCCGAAGAGAGAGCGAATGCGAGCGAGGATGCGCTCAAGTTGGCCAAGGAGGTGGTTGTCAAATTGGAGGTCGACTTAGTAGAATCGAAGAAGGCAAAAGAAATCGCCGACTCCGAGATCTCCAAGGCGTTCCAAGCCGGAGAGAACGCCGCTTTAGAAAAATACGTGGAGGAAGTGCCTAAGTTCGAAAATCGGGACTTCAAACATGGCTGGCTCAAAGCTCTGGCTATCACTAATGTGACATTGGAGCAGCCAATTCCGTATGAGCAACTAGAGGTTGAGCCGTTGGAGTCTAACCCTGAAGAATGAGCTCCATATGTCAATATAATTTTGCTTTTTGCTTTTTGCTTTTTGTTTGGTGTTTTGCTGTACGTGGTTTTCATAGATTGTTGCTTGTTTATTTTGTTCAGAAGTTAAAATATAGGGCAATTTTCATATGTAAAATGACGACTGCTTGTACTCAATTTATCAATGAAAATTGCCTTTTTGTCTATCTTCTGTATATGCTAATTATTAGCCAAGTATGGTGATGTAACTTAATTTGGCAATAACATAATTGGCTATAACATAATCTTTCTGCATGTGCTAATTAATAGCCAAGTATGGTGATGTAACTTAATTCGGCAATAACATAATCGGCTATAACATAATCTTTCTGCATGTCTGTCTTCTGCATATGCTAATTATTAGCCAAGTATGGTGTAGTCATATGGATAAGTCGTTTCAAAGCCGAATAATCATGTCTTGTGTCGATTTGAACATTGAAGAGCCGAATAAAACATATAGCCTGTAATGTCATATTGAATATATCTGCTGATTATAAGGGGTATTGTTAGAGGTCGAGTATCTTACTGCATCTGCCCTTGCCTCAGTTGTCAATGAACAGAATCGCCGAATACTTGTGGTTCGTGGATTGGGTGGGGCACAGTTAACTTGTTGGCGTAATGCACTGTACTTAAGCTGAATAGATTTATTAATCTGCCCTTGCCCCAGCTGATCAATGAACAGAATTGCCGAATACTTGTGGTTCATGGATTGAGTGGGGCACAATAACTTGTCGGCGCAGTGCATTGAAGCGATCGCTTTGGGAACGTTGCACTCATAATTAATAAGTGGGGTGAGGGTTAAGTGCGCGTGAGTTCTGTGCTGTTCTCAAATTCAATCGACTGCGAGAGGGAAAGGAGCATTGTGTCAAACTGAGGAAAATTAGATGTCAAGAAGAATATTCTTCAACAGTAGAGGGGAAGGTAGGACACTAGCTGAGCTGGACTCAGAGATGAATCGAGGTGGCGAACCTACGCGAACGGGAAACAGGACATCGGAGGAGTGCGAAAGGCGTCACTCTCCCCGTCGTCGAAGTAGATCTCCAAGAGGGGGCAGGGCAAGGAAGTCACCCAGGAAGGAGAGGCAGCAGCAGAGCAGCTCTCCTCATTCGCGAAATGAAACCAGTAGGATACCACGCCCCGTTGAGTTCTTCAGTCTTCAATAGGAATAAACCAATGACGGAAGCGGATTCGATTATCCACGATCCAAATGTGGTAGTCGAGTTTGTTCGACAGATTTTTCTGCTCGAAGTCCAGCAATCAATGGTCGGCCGGCCCGACTACGAAGTTTTTCGAGAGGGAGTCCATGGAGTGGTAAGGGGATTATACACCTCTTATGAAATCGGCATGTGTCTTCGCACTGCATGAAGAGAGATAGAGTAGAAAGACGGTCGCATTCGGAGCTTGGAAGCTCATGCAGAGAAAGCCGAGAATAAGCTGAAGAAAGCTAAGGCTTCCGAAACGCAGTCGGCGAGTTAGATGAACTCGATTGTGGCAGAAAATGTGAACCAGCGTCTACTGGTTCAGAAGAGGTAATGTTCGGCTCAGGGATGAATCCTACTTCGATTGTCCGTTTGATTTCTGAATTGATGGCAGAGGCCAGGGAAGCAAGGGCATCTGCATGCGTGTTTTGATCCCGAGTTATTTGATTCAATTCATGGTGGTCGAATTTCGTGAGCAAGGAATTCGCCGTTGTCATGTAGGTTGCCATGCGGTCATTTTTAGCTGCATACTCCCCTTTCAACTGGTTGATGACTAGTTTCGAGTCATAGAAAACAAGTAACCGCCGCGCATCGAGGTGAAGTGCGTTTCGAAGGCCGGTCAATAATGCTTCGTATTCGGCCTTATTATTTGATGCATCAAAGCCCAGTTTAACCGCCTGTTCGATTATTGCCCTTTCGGGGGTCATGATTATTATGCCTGCCCCACTGCTACGTTGGTTGGATGACCTATCACAGTATAACTGCCAAATGTCTCCAACATATATTCTCCAGTTGGGTTTAGGTTGCACTTGTTCGGACTTGAAATCGGCAAGACATCCCGTGAATTCGGCTACAAAGTTGGCGAGTACTTGCCCCTTGATGGCAGTTCTAGGCAAAAACTGGATATCATACTGGCTGAGTTCCAAAGCCCATTTTGAAACGCGCCCTGATGCTTCTGCGCTACGGAGCGCCGACCGGAGGGGATAGTTCGTTAGTACACGTATGGTATGTCCCTGAAATTAATGCATTAGTTTTCTTGCAGCCATAACGAGATAAAGATGAGCTTTTCCATTGGTAGATAACGTGTTTCGGCGTCGGCCATTGCTTTGCTTACATAGTAAACTGGTCGCTGCTCCCCAAGTTCCTTTCTTAAAAGTATAGCGCTGACCGCCTGGTTAGATACCCGCCAGATACAAAATGAGTGGATCGCCTGCCGAAGGGGTTACCAGGAGTGATATTGATTGGAGATAAGTTTTCAAGCTGTCCAAAGCGGCGTGGCACTCGAGGGTCCATTCAAAAGCTTTGCCTTGGCCGTAGATACACGATCCAAGCCGTTATGCTTTTCTATTCGTTATTTTCTTTATTACTATTACCAAATCAAATGACCGGACCAAATACGGATAATAGGTAAAAATATGCTCTTAGGAATCATTTAATCCTATAAATTAAATGATTATTCTGATGTATCATGGAAATTCTTTGAAAGACAAGAATCAAATAATTTTCTGTGGTGGAACAAAATGGATGAATCGCTCCCGAAAAGGAATCTATTGATTCTCTTCCAATTGGTTGGACCGTAGGTGCGATGATTTACTTCACGGGCGAGGTCTCTGGTTCAAGTCCAGGATGGCCCAGCTGAAGTGTGTGAAAGAATTGTCGGCAGCGATCTGTGGAACAACTGATAAATCTATTGAGCGCGGCGACTATTCCCATAAGCTTCTGAACCTCTTTAATCGACTGAGGAGAGCCAAGTTCTAGAATTGCTGTTATATGCCTTGGGTTAGCCTCTATTCCGCAGTGGTTCACAATGTAGCCTAGGAATTTTTCGGATCCGATACCGAATGCACACTTCGAGGCGTTTAGTTTCATTTTGTACTTTCGAAGAATGCCGAATGTATTTGCCAAGTCGGCTAAGTGGGCGTGCTTTTCCTTAGATTTGACCACTATGTCGTCGATGTATACTTCCATGGTGCGGCCGAGCTGTTCCTTGAACATGGCAGTAACCAGTCTCTGGTAAGTTGCTCCCGTATTCTTCAGCCCGAAAGGCATGACCTTATAGCAATAGGTTTCTCTAGGGGTGAGGAATGCAGTCTTTTCTTAATCCTTTGGATGCATATCAATTTGATGATAGCCTCTGTAGGCGTCCAAGAAGCTCATGCGTTGATAATATGCCGTTGCATATACAAGTTGGTCTATTTTGGGGAGGAGAAAACAATCCTTGGGACAAGTTTTGTTTAAATCCGTGAAGTCCACACAAACACGCCAAGATCCATTCTTCTTCTTTACAACTATGGTATTGGACAACCATGTAGGATAGATTACTTCGCGAATTGTTTCGGCCTCCAACAATCGATCAACCTCTTCAACAACGGTTGAAGCATGCTCTGCGGCTGACCGCCAACTTTTTTGAATGATTGGCTTACATTTTGGATCAACGTTTAAGCGGTGCTGGGCCACAAATGGATCCACCCCTGGCATCTCGTATGGTGTCCACGCAAACACGTCGAGGTTGCCGAGTAACAAGGATACAAGCTCGTGCCTGTCAACTTCGTTCAAGGAAGTGCCGATCATGAAGAACTTGTCAGGACTCCTATCAATCTCGACCTGATCTAGGTCTTCAGTTGCCTTTTCGTTAGGAATCTTCTCAATATCCTCGAGGCTCTCCCGATTTGGTACTTCAATCGAATTCACTTCCAGTTCCTTTGGTCTCCTTGCAGCAGCAACAAGGTAGCATGCCTGTGTTGATTTCTGAGAACCCCGAATTTGTTCAATGCCATACTCAGTTAGAAAACGAAGTAATCGGTGGTAGGTGCTCGGCATAGCTTGCATGGTATGCAACCAAGTTCTTCCCATGATGAGATTGTATGGTGAAGGAAGTTTGACAACCAGAAATTCTACGTCTACTGATTTGGTGTCTTTCTGAACTGGTAGTGTGATTTTGCCCAAAGGATACTCAGGGTTAGCATTGAAGCTGAATAATGGGTAATCAACAGGCGACAAATCCGAGTTTAACAAACATTTTGTAATACATTATTTCCGAAGTGCTTCCCTGATCAATGAGAACACGTTCAATAGTGAATCTGTTCACGCGTAACTCAATGACGAGGGGATCGGTGTGGGGGAGAGTTACCCCAATCAAGTCAGTGTCGTCGAAACTAATCCTCCCAGTCTCATGGGGCCGTTTTGATGGTGTGATCGGCCTATGCAGGCTAGGTTGCAACTGAATTGTCTGTATATCAGTTGACGACGGCAGGCTGTATATCATGTGAATCATACCAAGTGGAGGTGAATCTGACCGTAGGGCTACTGTGTTCGATGGATTATTCTTTCGGACGTGTTGCGCCAGCCGGCTGTCTTGTACCAGTTCCTGCAGGTGGTCCTTCAATGCATAACAACTGTCGGTGTCATGACCATGGTCCTTGTGGTACTCACACTGCTTGTCCCTCTTCCTTGTATTGGGAGGTCCCATCATTTTGGGAGGCCATTTAAAGAATGGAAAGTGTTGAACTTTCGACAAAATCTTGCTGACTGGCTCTGCTAACTCCATGTACTTTTTGTCCGAACGTCTTGTGCGCCTGCTATCTACCTGATATTGTTCATTTGATCGGTGTGAACACTGATCACTTGATCGGCGCGAGTCATGTTTTTTGTCTCGTTTAGCCCGATTTTGCGGTTCGGGGCTCCTTGATGGCACGCCGCTTATCGGTTGAACGATTCCAAGCGGAGTCGTCTTAACGGCTTTTTGTCCGGCTTTGACCCGCAGGGCATTGTCTTCCACTTTACAATATTCTTCAACTTTTTTCATTAATGCCCAAATTGTTTTGGGGGGCCGTCTGGTCAACGAACTGCGGAGGGGACTATTAAGATGTAATCCCATTTTAAAGGCGGTGATGGCCATGGAGTCATTGCAGGCATCGTCTACCAGGTTAAAGCATTCCCAATAGCGTGCGGAATATTTATGAAGGGTTTCTTCTGGTTTAATTTGCATTGCCCAGAGAGAATCGGCTTGCTTTGGTTGGATTTCATTGGTGATGAATCTTGCCCTGAAGGACTTTTAGAGTTGATGGAAGCTTTTAATCGATGCCGGCTCCAGTTTATAGTACCATCTGACGGCCAGTGGTCCCAAATTGCTCCGAAACATTTGACACATGAGGACTTCATCGTCAGCATGCTGTGTCATCGCTTGTTTATAATGACAAATATGGTCAGTGGGATCTGATTTTTCGTCATACAGGGTGAATGACGGTGCTTTGAACTTCTTGGGTAGTACAACCCTTGCAATTCGTCGCACAAAAGGGTCATGCTTGTCATCTTCATCCGAATCATCACTTCTCCTTCCTCGCTTGTGTCGTACATGCGAACTTCCTTCAGATAAGCTGGATACATCGACTCGTCCCTTTTTTCTAGGTTCCGGGGATGGTGAGTTAGAATCACTGTCATTATCGTGTTTCCGAAGTTGACGTCGTCGATCATCCTTCTTTCCTAAAGGTCGACCCCGGTCGTGGCATGCGGCCTGCTGGGATTTGGCTAGCTCCAGGGCCAACTCCTGGCGCAGACGCTCGTTCTCAACCATCATGTTTTCCAGACGCTGTTCATTTTGCTTTGCTTGATCCACGATTGTCTGCATGGTCTCTTGCACCGATGTTGAGGGTGAGGTCTGGGCAATTGAGTCAAAGTTCAAGACCTGTCATGTGGTGATATTCTCCGGTCCAAGCATGTTTCTTGGAGGGATGTCATCTATTGGCGTAATGTCGTCAGCGACTACCGGAGGATCATCTGTTACGCCAGCCATGGATGTGCTTGAGTATTCCCATAGACGGCGCAAATTGTCGAAAAGTGGTTTGGAAATACTCTAGTATCCAGTCAGACGTCCTTGATCCCCTAATTGCTACTTGAAAAAGAGATGAACACTCCAGTCGGAGGTATCGGAATTAGCATTCCGACGGTCAAGTTAGTACGCTTTCAGGTTTGCTTCTATCTTAAGTTATTTTATCTATTCTCACATACCTTTCTTTCGTCGACGTTCCTCTTTTTATATTACCCTTTGGGCCTAGGGTCAGGCCCACCTTTAATCTCGCACTTGATGGCTTACTCTTCCTTTTGATTATGTGCTGGTTCCTATTCGGCTCTTCATATGGCCGACTGTCACGACCCAAACCCGGCCCTATGGGTTTAGCACCGTAATCGGCCAGTAATCCGAGATTACCGAAGGCCTGCAGAACAGTAATACAGTAATACAGAGAGTACAGGGCCTGGCGGAAGCCAAAACAGTAAATAAACAATGCCCAATGAGCTGTGACAGTCTGTATGCAAAAGACTTCTCATACATTTATACATAAACAGTACAGAACAGTATACACAATATTTACAATCATTCAGACTAGGGACTCAATCCCTGCATAACAGTACAGTAAACATTCGGTCTATACAAAACAGTAAGACAGTACAGAAGGGGGGAATTGTAAAACGCCCCTAAGCCTTAACATGATAGGCTTGGAACCTCGCAGTGAGGCACATAGGTTGGCTTGACAAAACTAGAGTAATCCTGACGCTCCTAGCCGCGGTCTGGTGCCTGAACATCTACATATATATATGAGCAGTGAGCTAAAGCCCAGTGAATAACATAATGCGTAAAGGGGTTAAGAATGAATGTCCTTACAGTAATGAAAACAGTTCATTGATTCAGTATATCAATCGTTCAGTCAGTACAGTCATATGTGGTACATCCATTAGCATGACAGTAGGTCTTAAAAGACCGAACAGTAATGATGGTCATCAGTCAGTAACAGTAGTGGTTCCAACAAGGGAACCGACAGAGATCTCTGTAACAGTAGCAGTAAACAGTAGGTGCTAAGGATGCCACAATACAGTTCAGAATATAGGACATACATTCATTCAATTAACAGTATTCAATTCAGAAACAGTACAGTTCAGTTGTTCAGAAAATAATCATTTTTGAACATATCTTTACACAATCGTTACTCACAGAGTTTGGGCTACAGTATGCTAGAGCGTGCCTCCCCAGTTGCCAACCCTACACAGTTAACAGATTGAACACACTAAGCTACAGAGCTGGGAAAGATAATAACTTAATCCCTAAGTTGCCTCGGTGTGTTCTACATCTATATCCTCAATAAGATGTCTTAAGCTAGGCCTAAGCATGCCTAGGATGGGATGAGGATGCAAAGATGCACTTTTAAAAGCATTTTCAGAATTTTCAGAAAACAGAGTCCCGCTCGAGCGCAGGTTTCCCCGCTCGAGCGGACATGCAACAAGGCTACACGCTCGAGCGTCAACTCTCCCGCTCGAGCGTACTGTAAAAGTACTGGATGGGTGAAATCTCCGCTCAACGGACGCTCGACGCCTGCTCGATCGTGAGACACATGCCTCCGCTCGAGCGCCCAATCCTCCGCTCGAGCGGACTGTAAAACAGTGCAGAGAAAATACTGGATGCTCGGATTCCACGCGCGAGCGCCACTTCCACGCTCGAGCGGGAGTGCAAAATCTGGAAAACCCAGATTGCACTACCAAGCTCAACTCACATTCAAATGCATCAAAACCAATCATCTTGGGCCCATTTTCTGGAAAACATTTATATACACATGGAATAACATGGTTCAAAGCTCGATTTGAGAAATCAAAGCCCAAGGGTGTTTAATTCAAACTCAATTTCAAACCATTTTTCAAGAACAAGATGAACATGCAAACATGCATGAATTTTAAACAACTCAAGGCTCAATTTGATGCTCTAAGGAGCCAATTGATCAAAAAACAAGATGAAAACATGGACCATTACAAAATTATGGACATGCATGTACCATTTTATCATGAAATCAACTCACAACTCAATAATTCGAACATGCATGCATGAATTATGCTCTATATCAACATGTATGAACTAAAACATGACTTAGCTCTACAATTTAACATGGATCATGCAAGAATTAGCTCAAACACGAGAATGAGAAGATGAAATCCTTACCTAAGTCTTGAATTAGAAGACTAGGAGCTCAAATATGTAATCTATACTTCAATTACTAAGCAATTCTTCAAGTTCCCAAGCAATTCAAGATGAACAATTCAATCTCTCACTCTCTCCCCCTCTTGGTCGACTATGGCAAGGAGAAAGGCTGAGCAATGTTTTGATCTAAGTGTATAAGTGTATACAAGGCTCAAATGTGTGTGAGTGAGATAGTGGCCACTAAGTGTGGCAAAAGTGTAAATAAGCCTAACACTTGCAATTTAATCATACCTAATCAATTTTCAGATAAATACACCATAAAATCACATTAATTATGAGGATCATAAAACATCAATCAATTCCCGGTTCGGCCGCCGATAAGACCTTCAATTAACAGTTTAAACGTAAAACGTGAACAGATCAAGTAAACAATCAAACAGATAGAATACAGATTAACATACATACTCGGTCAATTCAGTTCCAGTTTTCAGTCAGTCAGTTCAGTACTTTAATCAGCTCAATTATCAGTCATGATCAGTTCAGTTTGACGGTAATCAATGTTTATCGGTAAGCAGCGATGAGGGTTATTACACCGACTGAACATTTAGATGTCTTCGGCCAGATGTCCAAATCTCTTCATATGGCCGACTATACTCTACCTTAGACTGTAGCCGAATTGACTAAGGCTAGATGTCTTCAAATTCTTTGGCCTTCCTCAACACATAATTATTCGGCCCCCACATTAGTTAATGCTCCATGTACTGAATTGTTATTCTTAGATAAGCAAACTAAAAAGATTGTCAATCCATCTGGATGTAAAGATCTAAAATAAGATTTGTGATGAATTATACACAAAAAAAAAAAAGAAGTGATGGCCGCGTACCTGTTTCAGTTAAATGGAGCCACGGAAAATGAAATAATGCATTGTTGATGCGGTGTCTGAAAAAACAAAAATTCAGTCAAATATGGTTTGGGTGAGGAGAGGAAAAGAACTCTTGCATAGAATAAATGTAATGAAGTCCTGTTATAGTTTACTTTCACTAATGTTAACAAAAGGTCGTTTATGTATTGGATTGACAGACCTAAGTCTCTAGCTCTCTGTCTTGACGGAAACAATAATCTATCTATCAAGCTTGGCTCCTGTTCAAAAAAAGAAAAAGAAAAAGAAAAACTTGGCTCATTAATTATTATTACTGCTGACTACGACTCCCGGAACTTAGACATACCGCTCACCGCAAAGAAGAGTTTCTTTACTACCTATTTCTCCATAAAGGCTTGAGCGCATTGCTTTCTAACTGTGCCTACTAATTGCTTGAAAGTCATCCTCAACTTCCAGCTGCTCTGCTAACCGAAACTGACTTTGCACTTAGATTGTGGAGTATCCATCTTTCTCTTACTCGTCTTTCATCGACCATGTCCAAAATCTCTTTGCTCCAATCCAAGACCACAAAAAACCATGTATAGTTATAGGCTATCCATGTTTATCCCTCTTTACTACTTCATCCACTCTTACTTTCACAGTTGACAGCAGCAACTCACCTGCTCTTTATCACCCAGTAGATAATATCACAGTTAACCGCAGCTCCTTGGGCAACTCATCATCTGCACTAGATGGCCGGCAGTGAATTGGAGATATTGGTTCTAAATATGTCATTTCACAAGGATCCAAGGGCAAATTGATAAGCTCAACACCTATAACTAATGTAATTAGGCACCATTCAAGCTAACAAGTAAACGGAAGAAACCACACAAGCAGTGCAGGGCTTGATGATACGTTAAGAGTGCTCTGTTATTTGCAATCTAGTTCCAACCACATCCTCCTCTTTGTTAAGTGATACGTCAGGCTTGGTTGGGTCCAAACTATAGTAGTTGGGATTCTCTTTTGTTTTAGTTGAACTGAGTTTATATGCCCTGGAAATTTTGACAAAGACAAGTCATTTCTATATATCTTCCAAAATTTTAATGTTTGATTTGATGGATGGAATGTATCACTAGCACACCATGTATTTTATTTTTATTTAATTAGAGAGCTAGGCACTTTACCTGCATAATTACTATCAGGTAAAGTGCCTAGCTCTCTGATAAAATAAAAATAAAATACATGGGTGTGCTTCTTAATGGTTAAGGTGCTATATTACAGGAAGTGACAACTTTACAAAATGATATGTGAAGGGTATATTGCAATTTGGCTGTTAGTTGGGAACTAGTGCTCTCTCTCTCTCTCTCGGGTGATGGCTGTGCAAGTTTAGACTCGTGTAACGGACCTAGTTGTGTTCTTTCTTTTTGCTAGATTGCTGCAGTTAATGTTGCATGTGCTGAATTGTTATTCTTAGATGATCTGTGGCATATGCAAAGGAAAAGTATTGTCAATCCATCAGGCTCTAAAGAGCTAGAATAAGATTTGTGATGGGTTATGGAGGGGAAAAAAAAAAAGAGTAAGGGAAAAGAAGAGGAAGATGAAGCAACGGGCACCAGCAGGTATCATTTAATTGGCCCCATAAAAAATGAATTAATGCTGTGACAAACAATTATTGTGTCAATTATAGCTTTCAAATGTAGTTAATTTAGGGGAGTTAATTGCTTCTTTAGTTTTTTTTTATTATAGAATCTAAAAAAGCTGATGCATTTGGTAATAGTTAAGAAATTTACCTTTTTGTTAGTGGAAAAGTGTATTTTTTTTAGCTCAAGACAAATATATTTTTGTTTTTTAATGTATTTCACTTAAAAATAGTTATTTTTAGCTCATGTCAAAGAAGGTAAAGTAGTCTTTTTACCTTCAATTCCATGAGACAAATATATTTGGGTGACTATTTTATATATCCCACATTATGTGTAGTTTCTGCGAAGATTGTTTATTTTTGGGTTGACTGACCTAACTTTTATGGCTCTAAGTCTTTGATGGAGAACACAATCCATTAAGATTTGTGATGGGTTATGGAGAAAAAAAAAAAGCAAAAAAAAGAGGAAGAAGAAGCAACGGGCACCAGCAGGTCTATTTTAATTGGCCCCATAAAAAATGAATTAATGCTGTGACAATCAATTATTGTGTCAATTATAGCTTTCAAATGTAATTTTTTTAGGGGGAGTTAATTGGTTCTTTAGTTTTTTTTTTTTTTTTTTTCAGAATCTAAAAAAGCTGATGATGCATTTGGTAATAGTTAAGAAATTTACCTTTTTGTTAGTGGAAAAATGTATTTTTTTTAGCTCAAGACAAATATATTTTTGTTTTTTAATGTATTTCACTTAAAAATAGTTATTTTTAGCTCATGCCAAAGAAGGTAAAGTAGTCTTTTTACCTTCAATTCCATGAGACAAATATATTTGGGTGACTATTTTATATATATATATATATATATATATCCCACATTATGTGTAGTTTCTGCGAAGATTGTTTATTTTTGGTTTGACTGACCTAACTGTTACCAAGTCTTGATGGAGAAGACAATCCATTAAGGTTTGCTCAACAATTAGATTGTGGAGTATGGTCTTTATCGTCCTCGTTTATCATTTCCAAAATCTCTTTGATCCAATCCAAGATCACTACAAAAAAATAAAAATAAAAAATGTTCATTATTATCTCTCTTTACTACTTGCTCTGCCATTTTACTTTTTCAGTTGTCGGTGGCAACTCCCCTGCATTTTATTACCCAGTTGATAATATTGCTGTTAACTGCGGCTTCTCCGGCAAATCATCATCTGCAATAGATGGCCAGCAGTGGATAGGAGATATTGGTTCAAAATATATCATTTCTCAAGGATCCAAGGTCAAGTTGATAAGCTCAACACCGGTTGACCGACTGTTTTCTGTCAATCCTGTTCCCTACGGGTCTGCTCGGATTTCTCGTTCACAATTCACCTATAGATTCCAAGTCTCTGCTGGCCCGAAATTCATTCGTCTTCATTTCTGTCCTGCTTCTTACCCGGGTTTCAAAAGGTCTAAAGATTTTTTTACTGTAAAAGCAGGTCCTTATACCCTCCTTAGCAACTTCAGTGCTTCACTTACTGCTGATGCTTTGGGCTTACAATCTTTTGCCAAAGAATTTTGTGTGAACGTGGAAGAAAATCAGCCACTGATCGTAACATTTTCTCCATCAACAGATGGTACTTTGGATGAGGTATATGCTTTTGTGAATGGCATTGAAATTGTCTCATTGCCAACAGGACTTTATCATACTCTCGAGGGTGATCCAGGTGCACATGTTGCTGGCAAGAAATATCGCTTCCCAATTGATGAGAGCATCGCACTCGAGTTGGTACAACGATTAAATGTTGGCGGAAGTTCCATTTTGTCCATAGAAGATACGGGCATGTTTCGAGAGTGGTCTGAGGACTCCAATCATTTATTAGAATCAAGTCGCTTGCCAGTTAGTACAACAATTCGGATCAAATACACAACTACACCAACATATTCTGCTCCTCAAAAAGTTTACCAAACATCTTGGTCGATGGTTCTGGACCAGCAAGCGAACAAGACCTTCAATTTTACGTGGAAATTACCTGTTGATCTCGGATTTAGGTATCTACTTAGGTTCCATTTCTGTGAGCTTGAATACGAGATAAAAGAGAGTGGCCACATGGTGTTCAAGATCTTTGTTAATAATCAGATGGTTGAGGCTAATGCTGACATTATCAAATGGAGTGGCAGCAATGGGGTTGCAGTGTATAGAGACTACGTGTTGACAATGGAAGGAGATCGGATGAAGGGTAAGCGTGATATGGTTATAGTGTTGTGCCCTCACAATCACAGCTATGAGTGGAGGACCACACACATTGATGCAATTCTAAAGGGGTTGGAGGTATTCAAGTTGAGCAACCCCGACAATAATCTTGCTGGGGTGAACCCGGTGCCTGTGGCAAGTGGTTCGATATTTGGTAACCCAAATCCCCAGAAGTTTGTCTTTGCTAGCGGTGGAAATGTCATTGCAACTGGTGTAGTAATTTTCCTGTGTGTATTGAATATAATTATTTACCAGTTACGTATATTGGGTGACAAATTTGGTGAGAAAAACTTCTCATCATTACCATCTGAGGAGTCGTGTTGTCGCTTCTCACTTGCTGAGATCCAATCTGTGACCAACAACTTCAATGATGAATTGGTCATTGGAAGTGGTGGATTTGGTAAGGTCTACAAAGCACTACTCATCGACGGTGTGGAAACTACTGTTGCCATAAAACGGTTGAATTCAAATTCTAAGCAAGGCGCACATGAGTTTTGGACAGAGATTGAGATGCTTTCCAAGTTTCGACACATGCATCTTGTCAGTCTCATAGGCTATTGTGAAGAAGGCCACGAGATGATCCTTGTTTATGAGTATATGGAGCATGGTACCCTTGCTGATCATCTCTACAAAATTAATACCAGTGGAAATATTTGTCATCTATCATGGGAGCAAAGACTAAACATATGCATTGATGCTGCTCGTGGATTGGATTACCTTCACACGGGTACTCAACATGGTATCATACACCGAGATGTGAAGACCACAAACATTCTAATAGACAAGGATTGGGTAGCTAAGATTTCAGATTTTGGTTTGTGCAAAATGGGCACCACAAGCCATTCTAGAACCCATGTTAGCACAGACGTTAAAGGCACATTTGGTTATTTGGATCCAGAATATTTCTTGACCCGTAGGCTAACCAAGAAATCAGATGTGTATGCTTTTGGGATTGTGTTGTTGGAAGTGCTTTGTGGGAGGGTTGCAGTAGATATAAGGCTTGAGGAAGAACAACGCAGTTTAGCCCTATGGGCTCAACACTGTATCAGAGAGAAGAAACTTGATCAGATCATTGACCCCAGTTTGAAGGACCAAATCTCGCCACATTGCCTGAAGGTGTTTGCAGAAGTTGCTAGCAAATGCTTACATAATCGTCCAAATGGACGGCCTACAATGGCTGATGTAGTGGTGAGCCTCGAGTGTGCATTGGCAGCACAGGATCAGTGCAGGGACATACAAGCAGATGATGCTCTGCCACAAGGTACAGTTCCCTCGTGCGCATTGGTGGCACAGGATCAATGCAGGGATATACGAGCAGATGATGCTGGCACAGTCCCCCCTCCCTCCACTCCTGTGCAATACTGTGAGAATATACCCCAAGCCAAGAAGAGTTCAATGGGAAAGCTCAACAATGTGTTTCAGAGTATTATTGCACTTTTAGGTAAAGGTATGAATGTTCGTTGGAGGAAGACGAAGGTCTATGATTCCAACAGTGGAATGTTACAGTGGGATAGTTCCACTCCGCGGTTACATGGTTTCTCTATCAGGGAGATTAAAGAGGCCACAAACGATTTCTATTACGAGCTCGAGATCGGAGATGGTGGCTTTAGCAAGGTGTACAAAGGCTGGATCAACCACAAAACTGTTGAGGTTGTGGTCAAACGTTTGACATCAGGTGCTATCCCGACAGATATCCACGTTCAGTCCCAGCTTTGTCACCTACACATTATGTCTTTGATCGGTTACTGCTGCGATGAAGGTGAGCAGTTTCTAGTGTACAATTACGGGGCAAATGGGTCTCTCTGCGATCATCTTTATGGGATGGACAGGGGTTATACTCCGCTTCCATGGGAGAAGCGGCTTGAAATCTGCATCGGTGCTGGACAAGGACTGCAATATCTACATTCCAGGCATGAAATCATCCATGGCAACATTAAACCAGCACATATTTTGTTGGACAAGAATTTAGTAGCAAAAGTTTCGGATTGTTGGTTGCCCAATGTGGTCGGTGTCACTACGCTTATCTGTGACAATTTGGAATATTTGGATCCAGAGTACATACAATATCTGCGACTGACAGAAAAATCTGACATATACTCATTCGGTGTGGTGTTATTTGAAGTACTGTGTGCTAGGAATCCATGCGATCCTTCCCTAAAAGAGGATAGAAAAATGCAGTACGCTGGTTCAGAACTTGTGTTCAAAGGAAAACAATTGATCAGATCATTGATCCATTTCTAGTGGGGAGCATAGCCCCAGAATGTTTGAGGGAATTTGTCAAGATCGCGTGGAATTGCCTGCTTGATAGGGGAACAGAACGGCCATCAATGTATGATGTGGTTGGGAGCCTCAACATTGCGCTGCAGCTGCAGCAGATTTGGCACAATGATATTGAGGTCGGCAGCTCATCACATAATGATCTGGTGAAAGAACGGTTTTGTCATGCTCACAACAATGTATTGTCATATGACGGTGCATTTGACATCTCGGATCCAGATACAGGGACCAATGGGCTGCTGATCAAGAAAATTTAGCTCTTTAAAATCCCTTTTTTTCTTTTCTTTACTTTTGCATAGCTTCAACATGGATGTCAAAGTGTTCTGTGGTGTTTTTCTTCATCTTTATTTTGGTAGATTGCTGTAGTTAATGTTGCAATGTGCTGAATTGTTATTCTTAGATTGTTATTCTTAGATTGTTATTCTTAGTTTCTCTAATTTCGTCAAAGTCTTTAGTCCTGTGTTTTGACAGACTCGACCCTGCAAAAACTTTTCTTTTATTTTTTATTTTTTGAATAAAAATTAATTCTTATGCTATGGTTTCCACTTCGGAGCATGCCTGTGTGCCTGTAAAATAATAGATATACAAATTGACTAAAACTATATAGCCTATGGTTGACCCAATGGCTCTTGACGCATACAAGAGAGTGAGTTTTACCATAAATAAGCATCTTTCATGGTTTAATATATATATATATATATATAATCATACTTCAATAATTAAATGATTAGTTATTAGTTAGTAATGAATAGTGACAAAATGTTATATTTCAACAATGTTAGTCAATAGCGACGCAACAAACTCTCTCTATTTATTATCTCATTTGAAAATAACATAATATATACTATCTAATTAAATATTATTAACTTAATTTAAATTTACATACGGAAAATTATAATAACATAAGGCATAAGCATGGAGGAGGAAGGGGAACATAATAATTTGAATTGTGGATCGTGTCAAAATTTGTGCTTGATCCTTCATTTTTTAATTTTTTGTTTTTATGGAAGTGCTATAGATTTTTTTATGGTTATGAAATTTGTTGATTTTTGCTATTTTTTTTTTTTTTGGAGTTAGTTGAGTTATTTGTTGATTTCTAGAATTATTTTGGAATATATATATATATATATATATTGTTGGTTTTTGAATTTTTGTTGAGGGAAGATGAACTGTTTTGAAATACACATTACTATATAAGTTTAAAAATTAGATTCATTTTTCAAGGCTAATTATGTGACAATCAATTAGGGTATTTTACGCAACACTTTCTTATATCTTCTTTAATTATCAACTAATCATATTGCTTACTCATTATTGAATTTAATAAATGAGTCTAAAAAGTAAATTTTCATATCAGTTTTCTTTTGAAATACAATTAGGAAGTGAATAGTATTTCTAGATAACTTTATTGAGCTTGTGCCAAATTATATAAGGTATATAACATTGCCAAAATATAACAAGCCTTTTAACTAGTCATTGAAAAGGAAAATTTTGTCTTTAATAATTTTTTTTAGCAATAGTAACCCTTGTACTTCAACCAACTAGAGCATTGATTATTTATTTCTTATTAAAGAAATTGTAATGTCTTATTTATTTCTTTTCATTATAAACTATTTATTGTCTAGATTTCAAATTGATATAATTTTTTATATTTGTAAATTATAACCATATAGACTGAAAAATAATTCCTTATACCTCACCATTGAAGAATTGAGTGAATCTCTCCACTTTATTTACAACAATGCTATATTGGTTCCTTGACATGGTCCTTATAAATACCCATTAGATGACGTCACCGCTAACGTTAAGCATTTCCCACTTTATCCTAAAATTATTTTTTGTTGTTGGATTTGCAATTATCAGTGATACATATGGACCAATCTCAAAATAAACTACATAGTCAATTTCCTTATTTGACAAATCTTTAAAATGAAATTTTATATCTAAAATAATACCCATTTTAATAATTTGATAAGTGCTACATTTTATAAGTTTTAGTTTGCATAGTATACCCATTTCAATAATACAAAAGAGGTTAAATTTCAAAAAATTAACTATTAACATGAGTGTGCCCTCATACTTTTATGTGGATGTTTGTTCTAGCTCATTTTATCCAACTTATGGCTTTTAACTTTAAAAAAAGCTAAATCAGTGTGTTTGTTGTAGTTTAGTAAAATCAGCTTCAGCTTATTGCAACCTTTTTTTAGAACAAATAAGCTTAAAGTGGGGAAATTCTATTTTCACACACAAAGTTCTCTTACTTCACACACTTAATGAAAAAATAAAATCAATTACATTTTTATTCTAAAATAAAAATACCAAAATATCCTTTTGTCTTTCACATCCAAAACCCTAATTTTCAAGCCACCCAAAAATTAAATTTGTTAGTAGTTTGGTTTGGTTAGTCATCTCCTCTCCTTCACTTCAGGTGAGTTTGTTTGCAGGGGATGGATCATCTCTGTATCTTTACTCACTCCTCCTACTTCTACTTCTACTAATCTGACAGTTTTTTAGCTCCACTTGTAACTCAAGCTCAAGTTCTTCTTAATATTGTTTATAGATATTTCATGTGCATTTTTTTTAATTAAAATTAAATTTAAAAAGGGATAAATGTAATGTATTCAAACTGAGAAAGTGGGATTCACTATGTTTTAAAATGGCAGGGAGACACGTGGGGGTGTGATTCCAATGTGAGCCATAGAAAAAGATTAGAGAGAGAGAGAGAGAGAAATGCATGTGGGAGGTGTGGGGAACGGACTTGAGAAATGGGATGGGACCAAAACTGTAAGCACAACTGCCAGCCTCCTTTGATTGTCTCAATAGGGGTATGAATTTAAGATTGGGTGACAGTGGCTAGTTATAGTTAAAGTTAGAGATTAGGGTTGGTGGTGGAAGGATGGAGAATAGGATATTTCTGGTATAAAGGGTTATGTATTGAGTAAAATATATATATTTTTTCAAATTCATTAAGTATTTGAACTAAGATATAATGTGCACATAGATAAAATGGTATGTGAAAATAGAATTTCTCGTGAAAATGAGAATCACCTTCCGCTACTCAGATTATGCGTAGGGGTATTAATTTTACTTAAATATCCTTGGTCCTTCAAATTATTTAGTCTTGTGCCATAAACCTTACTAATTCTTTCTCTTGCGGACAAAAAGGAAATAAGAGAGAAAGAGAGAGACGACGGCGACTTGGGAGAGACGAACAGCACAGCGACAACTGGTTTTCTGGCCATAAGGAAGAAAAGAGATAAAGAGAAATGGGAAAAAAAAGAATGAATTGGAAAATATATGTTTTAAAGAAAAAGAAATTTTAGTAAGAGAAAATAAATGTGTCTTCTTAGGAAGAGAAGAAGAAGAAAAATAAAAGATACTAGAAAGAAAAGAAATGAAAGAAAGAAAGGATGAGAAGATTACCTGGAGGAATGATAAATGAAGAAGAGATAGAGCAGAGAGAGCGAGAGGGTAAGTTTAGAGTAAAAAAAATATAGACCCAGGAAATTTGTTGGAGAAGATGATGAGGGCATCAATCTAGTGTGGTCACACCATGGTTGGCATTAATCAAGGTAAATTCAATTTATTAATGTTGGAGATGTGAAAAGTCAAGATAAATTCAATTTACAACTAATAAGGGTAAAAAAGTCATTTACACAGTAAAAAGTTACTTCATAACTTATTTAACAAATATTACTCAACAAATTAAATTTATAATCTATCAGCTACACTAAACAGATTAACAATTTCTAATTAAAGTCATAATCTAAAATATGTTTTAACAGTTACACCAAACGGGGCCTATATATACTTCACGTTGCTCTAGTAATCATACAATGTGCGATTATTCGCTTCACAAAATCAATATACTTAATATGACAATACATATATGAAACTCCTCATGAGAAATGCCTTGTCCCCCATTTTATCGCCCAAGGATCCTTTGTCTCTAAAATTTCTGTCCCCCTGTCCCAAATCACTCACAACCATTGGATATGTCTTGAGATTTGTGAATCTTGAAATTCTCATATGATCCAAAGGTTGTGAGTGATTTAAGACAAAAGGACAAGAATTTTTGGGGAATCCTTGCTGCATTTTATCACCCCCACTTGCACCTTTAACGAGATGGCAGATAATAACAACCAATCAACTCTCTTTAAAGTGTGGGACCACTTCACATGAGAGTAAACCATGTCATTAGGGGTGCAAAAGGAGATGTAGAACCACTCAACTTCTAATCTTATTAGACGCAGTGAAGCCATAGATAGTTACTAAAATCAAGACTTGTATTCCAGGCATACCCAACAAAACCTTAAATAATTGAAAGAAAAATCAAATCTTGGAATATAATTGAAGTTTGTAATGTAGGAAGGTTTTTTCTCCATTACTGACCAAGTTGATGGTCTTAATTCTTGATAAAGACAATCCACCAGTTGTCATGACGTTTGAATTAGTTCATAAAATAATCTCTGTTGGATTGGTAAACCTTAGTCCGCGTTATAGATGAAGAACTAGTAATGTTAGGTATGCTCAATTATTATGTATAGTGAATAAAAAATGTAAGTAAACTTATATTTTCTTAAGCTATACTTCATATTATAAAGCCTCCATTGCTCCTGTTCTCATGATATTCTCATCTAGTAACATAGTAATTCATTCTCTTCACTCCGACAGTGTCATTCTAGAGTGAAGTGAAAAAAAATATCATACTACCACTTAATCAAAAAACATTTTGTATTGGTGGTTGAGGTAAAAGGATGATGGAAGTGGTGGTGGAGATGGTAAGTGGTGGTGTAGTGACGTTGGTAAAGATTGTAAACATGTTGGCTTTTGAATGTGGGAATACAACTGCAAATGTTGCTTTTGAATCGGAGGATTTGTGCCGTCACTTTTCGCTTTTTGAGACATAACGGGCAACCAACAACTTTGATGATGCTTTGGTCATTGGGAAAGGCGGATTTGGTGTCGTGTACAAATGCTTCATTGACGATGGAGCCGTCATCGTCTCTATTAAGCGGTTGAACGAGGAGTCCAAGCAAGGGGCTTAAGAGTTTTGGACCGAGATCAAGACGCTTTCCAATCTCCGACACCTGCATGTCATCACTTTGATTGGATACTCTGATGATTATGAGGAGATGGTACTTGTCTACGAATATATGGTCAATGGAACACTCGGCCGATCATCTCTACACGAATATTGAAAAAGGAAATTGTAATGATCTTTCTTGCCTCGCTTGGGAGCAGAGGCTAAACATTTGTATTGGTGCTACTTGCGGATTGGACTACCTTCATACAAATACCAAGCCAAGTGTCAGGGATGTGAAGACCATAAACATTCTATTGGATGAGAATTTGGTTGCTAAAATTTTAGATTTCGAGTTGTCCAAAATTAACACAACAAACTACAACCACATTAGTACTAATGTTAAAAGCACGTTTAGTTATTTGGATTTAGAATATTTCTTGATTCATAGACTAACCAAAAAGTCGGATGTGTATGCCTTTGGCGTGGTGTTGTTTGAGGTGTTATGTGTAAGGCTACCAGTAGATACTAGAGTTGAGGAGCAATGTAGTCTAGTCCTATGAGCTAAAAACTGCATAAAAAATAAAACACACAATCACATTAGGATACGTAAAGTTAATCGTCGCGGTGTAATGTTATTAGAAAAATCAAGTGATATGTATAGGGATTGTAAATTTTTTAAGAACATTAGTAACCTCTTTTTCAAAACTCAATGATACGTGCTCTTGCATTATTTTAATCAATGTTATGATATGTAAAAATATATTTTGCTTATTGTATGAATAAAAAAAATTAATGTTAATAAAAGGAAAAATTAACCCTTTTGAGGTCTATAGAAAGTTCAACCTTAATCTTTTTGAGAAAAATTATAAATGCATCGATGTCTTGAGTGGTCCAAATGTACAATTTTTTAAAATCACGATGTGAAGACAAACAACACATGATAAATGGGTGGCCAAGGTTTCAGATTTTGAATTGTCGAAAAAATCCGAATAACATTCAATGCCCACATCCGCACCATGGTGAAGGATAGTATAGGGTATTTGAATTCAAAATATCATGACATCAAAAGTTGACAGAGAAATTTCATGTGCACTCGTTTGGAGTGGAGATTTTTTTTTTTTTGATGGGATGGTTCGGATTGTTTGAAATGTTGTGCCTCCACTAAATAAGATGCCAGATAAAGAAAGAAATGATGGAGAAAAAAAAGATATTATTGAATAGGTACACCACAATGTATTTTTTGCAAGTCATATGATAATTTTTTACTACACAGAGATCAAGTTAGCTTAGCTGCGTGGGCTCGACTGTGCCATTAATTAGAAGGGATCATTGCTTGATCAAATCGTTGATCCGTTTTTGAATGGTAAGATTGCTCCTGACTGGAGTAATTTATTATGGTGTTTTTTGTATTTCCTCTTTTTTATTGATGTAATCTCATATGAAATTTATGTTTTTTTATCAATAATTTTTTTTTTTACTCATCAAAAAAAGATTGCTCCTTATAGTTTGAAGAAATTTTGGGAGATAGCAGTGAGTTGTTCGTTTGCATGATGAGGGAATCGACGGCTTTCGATGAATGATGTGGTGTGAACCCTTGAATTTGCGTTGGAGTTACAGGAAAGTGCGGAGGAGGGAATCAAACCTGATGGGTCTCATAAAGAATTTGAGGACGAAAATGCCCTCTTGCTAAACGATGGAATTGAGATGATTGAGAATAATGGTGGACAGGTGTCGAACAGTGGGATGACAATGACGAGCAATAGTGGCACGAGGAGCATTTAGACGATGTTTGGCGTATAGCTAGAAAGGTTACAATATTTTAGTCGGACCTGCCTCCTCTCCAGTTATTGGAGAAGAGAGTTCAGCGTTGGTGGCCTTAATTCGGACCTATGTTAATAATTTAAATTGTTCAATATATAAAATCCGTCGAGTAAATTATTCTTGTAAAAAATCATGTTGATTGAATATCGATAATTATTGAGAAATTTAGCTATAAATCCCCTTTTACTTTCCTTTCATTGTTAAAAGGATTAAGAAAAAAATTATACTTTCTAAATCCCTTCATAATTATAAAGTCTTGCATAAATGACAAAATTTATTATTTAAATATTTTATCAGACTATTATATCCCTCAACTAGATCTTCCCACCTTCTCTGTCTCTCTCCTCATCCGCACTACCAAGATCAGCGACAGACATCACAGATTTCACACCCGGTAGTAGTGGTGGATCTAGATCTGGAACCAAAAGATTTAGATCTTACAGTTGACCAGAAACAACGACAGATTTGGATTTTCGATTCAACAGCAAAGGCAATGTTGAAGACGATGGCCTCGTTGACAGCAACTTCAATTGCCGCCGGCTTCTCGAGGTTATGCTGTTGCGTACGACGGTGTCGACGTGAAGAATGCTTCGGTGGAGGTAAGGCTGGAGTTTGAATACGGTTACGATGCTAATGTGGTGAAAGGTTTGGAGTTTGATGTGGTGAAACAGTGAAGAAAACGACAACTGAACTTGTGACGAAAGTTCTATCCCAATCCGTAGCACAGAGTCCGCGTAGTCTTTGGATCTCTCTACGGCTGTAAGAAGAACAAGAAAATATATGTATATATATATATATATATATATATATATATATATATTTGTGTGTATGAGTGTTGTTGAACACATGTGTTCTTTTCATTGAGATTTGTGATTGTTGATCGAGTTTTAGAAGTTTTTCTTCTCAATTAGATATGTTGATTTGTTAATTAATTTGTTTTGTTTTTGTTTGTTTGTTTTTATTATTATTATTTATTTTTGTTGCTTTTGATCTAACCAGAGTAAAATTTTACTCTGATTCTATTGCTCTGTTTTTTGTTTCAGATAATGAGAGTAAATTTTACTCTGGTTCTATTGCTCTGTCTTTTGTTTCAGATAATGAGAGTAAAATTTTACTCTGATTGTATTGCTCTGTTTTTTGTTTGAGAGAATTAGAGTAAAATTTTACTCTGGTGTTAGAATGACAGTAAAATTTTACTGTCAAGAGGTGGTCATTGCCAAACACTTCAGCTGCCACAAACACTACCTTCGCTTTTTTACTTTTGTGTAGAGTAACATTTTACCTTTAGCTTCAGAGTTTCACAGTTTACTCGTTTTTCAGAGTAAAATTTTAATTTTATACAGAGTAAAATTTTACTTTTGTGTAGAGTCTAACATTTTACTAATTTTTCAGAGTAAAATTTTACTTTTGTGTAGAGTCTAACATTTTATTAATTTTTCAGAGTAAAATTTTACTTTTATACAGAGTAAAATTTTACTTTTAGCTTTAGAGTCTCACAATTTACTCGTTTTTCAGAGTAAAATTTTACTTTTATACAGAGTAAAATTTTCCTTTGAAATACACAGTGAAGATAACTTAATAGGAGAGTTGATAGATATGAGAGTAATATAGTAAAAGAAACAAGTTTCAAAATATTAGGGGGTTTTGAAAGTACTTATATAATTCTTGTCCTTTTGAAAGACAAATTAGATAGTGAGGGGGCTATCACCAAATCCCCCATAACTATTTGATCAGATCACATTTTCAAAATAATTTTCAAATATAATTTACGAAGTAGATTGCGATAGAAATATGATTTGATCATATAGTTATTAATATCTAATCAATGTAATTTTTTCATGAATAATGCACTTAACGAGTTTTACATATTAAACAATTTACATTACTGACATGGGTTAAGAGTGTAAAAATGGCTTGCGGCCTATGGGTGGCCCAAAGCCCGCCCTAGGCCCGAGGTGGGCCCGAGCTCGAGCCCAGCCTGAGCTCCTAAGCCAGGGCTTGGGCCATCATTTTGAAACTCGGCCCGGCCCGTAGCCTAGTCCATCGGCCCGCTTAAGGCCCGCTTAAGGCCCACTTAAGGCCCGGCTCGAAACCCAGCCCGCCCGAGGTCTATAATCTTTTTTAGTGGAAAATAATAAAATTTTGGTAGAAAAAAATTTAAAAAAAAAAAAAAAAATGGTCAAGCCCGCCCAAGCCTAAGGCTCAGCCCAGGCCCATCAGGCTGGCCCATTGGCCCGAATACTCCTTGAGAGGGAGATTTATGATCTGGATTGGGCCGTGGTATTGTTGGACAAATTGTGGGCCGAACACATTTGGGCCATGGTAGCCTGGGCCCATCCAGAAGGGATTTTTGCTCGGCAATGGCAAAGGGCGTGTGGAACCGAGCTACTCAGACTTGGTACAGAAGCCGGTCAAGCGAGGGTTCGGCTGAGATATCCGCAGCCTCACAGGGTTTCACGGTCCGTGCATTGCTCGGTCAGAAGGCGCGCACCCGTGACTCGGCATGAAGGCCTTTGGTTAACCGGCATGCCCTACTTTAGGCTTGGCTTTGCCGGAATGCACCCGAGCTTGGCTTTTACGAAGCTCGGTTATTAGAGCATTTGGGTATGAAGTGCAACATGGCCGAAGGAAGCCGAGATGCTGCATCCCGGTTGCCGAGCTCCCAGTAGAGTGGGCTGGCAGTTTAGGTAGGTGATGTTCAGCTGGATTTGTGCTGACTGATGGAATAGCAGTACCACGTGTCGAGAGACTAATGAGAGTAGATCTAGGGCGCAGAAGGTATATAAGCATGTCTGCGCCCCCCATGCTTGGACAGACGAACATTTGGTAAGAGGAAACACTTACACTCAATAATCCTCTCTCTCTCTATCCCTGTGTGTCTAACTTGATCGTCGGAGGGGTATTCCGGCCACACACCGCCGGGTAGCTCACCGCCGTTGTGCTTGCAGGACGATCGGACAGACAGGAGCTTGGAAGAAAGGAATACGGGCTTGCTTGAATATTTGCTCCCCGTACAATTGGCGCCGTATGTGGGAAACTTGACAGACAAAACCTTGTCTTCCAGGCTCATCTAATTGCCGTCCATGGCGAACAACGACGAGATTCTGTTGTCCGCCATCGACGGAGTTACCCCGGAGTCGGGCAGACGGAGAGAAGAACATCCCACCATCATTCCTCCGATGGCAGACTTGGAGACTTCTCCAGGAGGACACTCAAGAGGCGCGCGAGATAAGCGCGGAAGAAGCTTTGGTCATTCTTGGAGTCCAGACGATCATCGGTGGCGGAGAGAATCGCACGCCAGGCGACTGAAACACAAGCTAAGGGACTAAGACACCGTCATCCGGCGAATGGCGGCGGAGATGGAGGATCTTATGCGGCATGTCAAAGGAAAGGGTGTAGCTGGAGTGGGCGACCACAGTGAGCGCACCCAACCACGCCATTCAAGCAGTCAGAGCCAGCGGCGTCCTCCGTCCATTTCAATCACCAGAAGTTACAAGGTTGGAGATTCCGACGCGCACGAAGAGAAGTCCAGCGGGCAAGATAGGACCTATCGACCCTCAAGTCCGGCGACGACGTCGAGGTACTCTTATTCCGCTCATTCAGAGGATTTGCGGGAAGTCTTGAAGGAACGGGCTCGTCGGTGGGAGGCTCAGAGGGTGCCGGCGTTCCAGCGCCTATCCTATGGGTTCACGCCAGTGAAGAGGTCAGAATGCCTCCACCCGGCCTCGCTGCGCCTCTCCTTTTAAACACAGACTTGGCAAGGCTGAGCGCCACTCCTTTCTCCCTGGAGATAGAAACAACACCGCTTCCGGTAGGGTTCCACCAGCCAAAGTTCATGCTTTACGACGGAAAAACCGATCCTTATATGCATGTAAGCCACTTCCGACAGGTCATGGCCGGACATAGGCGAAATGATGCCCTTATGTGCCTTATCTTCCCGTCAAGCTTGGGCGAGCTGGGCTTGAAATGGTTTGAGAGGCTGCTAGAGGGGAGCATAGAAAGGTGGCATCAGTTGGCGGAAGCCTTTGTGACGCGCTTCAAAACCAACACTAAGACGTCAAAGGAAGTTGACCACCTTCTCAGTGTCAAGATGGAGCCAAGCAACACACTCAAGGCATACAACTCCAGATACTGGGAAACCTTCAACGAGATCTTGGATTGCCCGGTCAACCTTGCAATCACGCAGTATAAGCGCGGTCGCCCTGTCGGACATAGACTGCGGGACTTGCTTACTATACACTAGCCGACATCCATGGGCCAATTAATACAGCGCATCAACGAGCACATTCGAGTAGAAGATGATGTGGTAGCATCAACCGTGAAGGCAACTCTGGTAGCAACAGATAAGAGGTCGGCTGGCAAGGTGCACGCGGTCGGACAGGAGACCAACCGTTCAAATGATCGCACCGAGGAGTCTGACCGAGGTTCAAATCGTCGAAACTGGGGTAGGGGTCGACGGAATGACCGAGATGAGTACCGCCGCGACGACGAAGCTGATGCGAACATAAGGTTGAAAGCCAGGACAAGCATCACCACGGTCTTTAAGATTCCAATTTATCACATACTTAGTGAAATCCGTGACGAGGATTATGTCCGGTTTCCCGCTAAGTTAGGCGATGCGCAGAAGGGTTTCAATCCACGGTACTGCTGCACATTTCACCGGGAGCACGGACACCGGACAGAGGATTGTTTGCCTCTAAGGCAACACTTGGAAGAGCTAGTCGCAGCTGGACACCTGGACCTTTACATTGACGGGGGCGTGAAGGCAAATCAGGCCCCAGTTGATCCGCGAGGATCGGATGACTTGGAGGCACCTCCTCAGGGCATTGTTAATGTAGTCCATGGCATTGTGGAACCGACGCGCGTATGTGAACTCCGAGGTATGATCAAGAAGGCGGAGCACATGAGGGAAGTTTTGTCGGTCCAGTTCGCGATCAAAAGGGGCAAGACCGAAGAAAAAGACGTGATCAGTTTCTCTACGAGGGACCTGGGGCGCATTAAGACGCCGCACAACGATGCCTTAGTGGTCACACTCTGCGTCTAAGAATTCGATGTCAAACGCATCTTGATCGATCAGGGAAGCTCGGTCGAGATCATGTATTACGACGCATTCAAACAGCTCAATCTCCGGGATACAGACTTGGCTCCGGCAACTTCGCCACTGGTTGGTTTCAACTCACAACCTGAGTGGCCTTTGGGAAAAATTATCCTGCCGGTCAAAACGGGATCTGTGGTCAAGCAAGTGGAGTTCTGGGTGTTGCAGGTGCCATCTACTTATAACCTAATACTTGAAAGGGGATGGCTTCACGCTATGCAAACCGTAGCGTCGACCTTCCATCAAGTGATGAGATTCCCCTCGGCTATGGGGACAATTGAGGAGATTTGGGGCGATCAAGTAAGTCGAAGCAATGCTTCGTGGCAGTCAACGGGAGCCGAGCTGCCAAAGGCTTCGTCCAAATGGTAGAACGACCGGAAGACCAAGGAGTCCTTGACGATGTGGGCACTAGGGCCGAGGACAAAGTCGTCGAAGAATTGGTCGAAGTGCGAATTGATACAGAGAGACCGGACAGGTTCTTCTTGCTCGGCTCAATCCTTACTGCACAAGAAAGGACCGAGATGGTTGAGTTTTGATGGCCAACATCGAAGTCTTCGTATGGTCGCCGTATGACATGCCCGGCCTCGATCCGAGTTTTATATGCCATCACCTCAACGTCTTCCCCGGAGCCAAACCAGTCCTTCAACAAATGAGGAGATCGGCGGCGCATCACGCCGAGGTAGTTGCAGAGGAAGTGAAGAACTTGCTTGAGGCACGAGCTATTCAGGAAGTGCACTACCCTCGATGGATTTCAAACACGGTTGTTGTACCAAAGAAGAATGGGAAGTGGCAAGTTTGTGTCGACTATAAGACCGTCAACCGAGCTTGCCCTAAAGACAGCTTTCCATTGCCCAGAATAGACCAGCTCGTGGACTTAACGGCTGGACATCATAGGCTCAGTTTCTTGGATGCCTACTGTGGTTATCATCAGATTGCCATGCATGGCCCCGACCGCGAGATCACCTCCTTCACTACACCGAGGGGACTTTTCTGCTACCAAGTCATGCCTTTTGGTTTGAAGAACGCCGGGGTAACTTTTCAAAGGATGGTGACCAAGATGTTCGCTCCTCTGTTAGGCTGGACAATGGAGGCTTATATAGATGATATGGTGGTTAAGAGCCGGCATCAAGCAGACCACTTGTCCGACCTGGCCGAGATGCTCACCATTCTCAAATGACACAAGCTATGCCTGAATGCGTCCAAGTGTGTCTTTGGCGTGGGATCCGGAAAATTCTTAGGCTTCCTAGTCACGAACCGAGGCATCGAGGCAGACCCCACACAAATCAGAGCCGTCCAAGAATTAAAGCAGCCTAGCTCTCCTAAGGACGTGCAGCATCTGGCCGGAATGGCCGCCGCGCTTAACCGATTTATAAGTCGATCATCAGATCGCTGCCGTCCTTTCTTTCAAGCTCTGAAATCAAAGTTCTCATGGGATGAAGAATGTGACCGGGCTTTGGCCGAACTCAAGCAGTATTTGTCTTCAGTGCCCTTGTTGGTCACACCGAAGCCTGGCGAAGAACTCTACCTTTATCTGGCCGTTTCTCAGTATGCAGTCAGTGCGGTGCTTGTCCGATCAGAAGGAATCAAGCACCTCCCCATCTTCTACGTCAGCAAAACCTTGCTACCAGCAGAGTCGAGGTACTTGCCGCTGGAAAAACTTGCACTGGCATTGATGATGGCCTCTAGGAAGTTGGCGCACTATTTCCATGCTCATACCATCATCGTTTTGACCGAGTTCCCCCTCAAAGCTTTGTTTGAACGGGCAGATTTCTTCGGTCGAATTCTCAAGTGAGCGGTCGAACTGGGATAGTTTGACGTCAAGTTTCAGCCACGCACTGCCATAAAAGCCCAGACATTGGCAGACTTCGTTGCCGAATTCTCATCAGGAACTCATCCGGTATGCCCGGTGGACAATGTCACGGCAGATGAGGAGGTGAATGCAGGCCGGACCGCAATAACACAGCTAGGCGATGACGGCGACGTGGAACTTGCGCGCCCCGCCGAAGAACCTTCGGTCAATACAGTACGACAGCCCGGCGATGCGATGACAGAGCTGGGTATCACCGACCAACCTGCTCCGATCGGTGTCGCATCACCAGGGGGGAAGAAATAGAACCATATAGCATAGAGCCTGTAGCCGGCATAATACTGCAACCCGGCGATTCACCTACGGACTTAGGCATTACGGATTAAATTGCTGAGTCTAGCGCCGAATCGCCGAGGGGGGCTGAAGTGGAACCGCCCAACACAGAACTTGAAGCCGAACAGCCGAACAACCATGATCCCATCAACCTTCAAGCCTCTCAGGACCCCTCAGACAGTTGGAAGCTCTTTGTTGGCAAAATGTGGAAACTTTTTGTTGATGGAGCCTCGAACCGTCACGGTGCCGGGCTAGGTGTAGTGCTAATTTCACCAGACGGGCTGACTATCGAATATTCTATCACCCTCGGATTCCCTGCTTCAAACAACGAGGCTGAGTACGAAGCGCTTTTGGCCGGGCTCAAGAGCGCGCTTCAGATGCACGCATCCGAGCTAATGGTTTACAGCAATTCCCAGCTTGTGGTTAACCAAGTTTCTGGGATTTACGAAGCAAAGGATGACAGAATGATCAAGTACCAGGCTCTGGTCAGAGACCACATCAAGCGATTCTAGGCAATAAGGGTCCAACAGATTGGCCGAGAAGAAAACGGCCGAGCGGTTGAACTGGCCAGCCTTGCTTCCATGGTCGATAGCACATCTCCCAACCCTCTTCTAATTGAATTCCTCCCGCAGCCCAGCATTGAGGAAACAGGGCAAACAGAAGTACTCTGCACCGAGCTAGGTCCGTCATGGATGGACCCTATTATCCTCTTTCTCAGAGACCGGACCCTTCCAGCCTAGAAGAAAGAAGCACATAAAGTCCGGGTGAAGTCAGAGCAGTTTTGGCTCTCTCCGTCAGGCGCTTTATACAAGAAGTCTTTTACCGGTCCTTATCTAAAGTGTGTGCACCCGAGCAGCGTGGACGCCTTCCTGTACAAAATTCACGAAAGCATCTGTGGCAGTCACATAGGGGGCAGATCTTTGGCCTACCGAGCTATTTCGCAAGGCTACTAGTGGCCGTGCATGCAAGCCGACGCGCAGAAGTATGTTCGCAAGTGTGAGAAGTGCCAGAAGTTTGCCCGATGTGGGGGCTCGATATAGTGGGACCACTCCCAACTACACCAGGCAACCGGAAGTTCTTCATCGCAGCCACAGACTACTTCACCAAATGGGTTGAAGCAGAGCCTTTGGCAACAATCAAGGAGAAAGACGTCAAGCGGTTTGTCTAGCAGAACGTGGTAACGCGGTTTGGCGTCCCAAAAATTCTGATCTCTGATAACGGCACGCAATTTGACGGTCGCCTATTCAGAGGATTTTGTGAAGATTTAAAGATTGAATTCTACAACTCTACCCCGGCTTACCCACAGTCCAATGGTCAAGCCGAAGCCTCAAACAAGACCATCCTTGATGGGTTGAAGAAGAGGCTTGCAAAAGCCAAGGGAAAATGGGCCGAGGAACTCCCCAACGTCCTTTGGGCATACCGAACAACCCCTCGGCGATCTACCGGGGAAACACCTTTTGCTTTGGCATATGGCATGGAGGCGGTCATACCTTTGGAAGTTGGAATTCCTACCCTCAAAAGTGAAAGTTTTGAGCCAGAGCTGAATGCCGAAGCCATTGCCCTGGAATTGGATCTCGTGGAAGAATGCCGGGAAAGGTTCTCATCCATGTGGCCGCTTACCAATAAGAGCTCTCAAGGAAATACAACAAAATGGTGCACCCCAGACCGTTCAAAGTAGGTGACTGGGTCTTGAGGAAGGTCATGGGCAATACCCTGGTGCCAGGTGAAGGCAAACTAGGGGCAAACTGGAAAGGACCCTACAAGATAATTGGTCTGGCGGGCAAGGGGGCATACCACTTGGAGGACCTAGAAGGCAGAGGAATACCTCGGCCATGGAATGCTGCCAATCTCAAACTGTACTATTTTTAGCTTATGTTCTCTTTTTGTGCAAAGGAATTTTTTGCCTTACACTTCAGAATGTAATATTCTTTTTGTCAATATATAGAAGTGTGTCATCTTTGCCTTAGCATTCTGATTGATGCTTTTCAATTTTGAGATTCTCAATCGTGATGCTTTACTCCAGTTGATTTTGAGATTAAAATCGAGATGTTAACTCCGGTTGAATGAGTTGATGTTTTGTTCAACTTTTAGATTCTCAACCGTGATGTATTACTCCGGTTGAAGGAGTTGATGTTTTGCTCAACTTAATTCTTAACCGTGATGTCTTACTCCGGTTGAATGAGTTAATGTTTTGCTCAACTGTTGGATTCTCAACCGTGATGTCTTACTCCGGTTAAAAGAGTTGATGTTTTGCTCAACTTAATTCTCAACCGAGATGTCTTATTCCGGTTGAATGAGTTGATGTTTTGTTCAACTCTGACTCTCAACCGAGATGTTAACTCCGGTTGAATGAGTTGATTTGCTTAACTTTTAGTTTGAAACCGAGATATTTTACTCCGGTTAATCAAGCTGGTTAGTCTTGCCGAGGTATCTTGTTTGGTTTAAGCTATTTCGTTTGAAGACCATACAAACACTTGAAGGAAATTGAGTTTTTTCGTTGATGAGAAAAGTAATTACAAGAGGGGCGGATAGCCCGGTTACATGTGCAAGCCAAAAAAAAAAAAAAAGATAGAAAGAAACCTAAGCTAGGGTGGGAAAGGTCAGGGAATTCGTCCTTGGTTGCCTCCAGGTTGATTGTTTGATCTTGGGCGCCGGGCTACTCTGGTTGGTTCTCTTGTTGGGCGTTACCCTCTGCTTCTTTTTCTCCTTCTTCCTCGGCCTCAGCCTGCAGTGCAGCGAAGATATCGTTGGCGTATGGCATAAGGTAAGTCGACAAGAAGACAAATATGTCAGTCCCAAGTCCTTGGCCGAGCTGTTCACAAGCAGTCTTCCAACCCGCCTTGAAGTAGATATCTTGGGTGGCATGAACCTGCTTCGTGTAGCTCTCCTCGGCCTCCTTGAAGCTGGCATTATTGGCGTCCTCCAGATCCTTCTCCCTTGACTGTTTCAAGGCCTCCAGCTCGGCCTTTATTACATCTCTTTCCTGCTCGGCGACATCAAGCTGGCCGAGCAATTTGTTGTTGTCCGCATTTGCGATTTGCAGCGACGACTTGGCCCGCCTAAGCTCGGTTTGGAGGCTGGTAACCTGACTGGCAGAGTCATTGGCCTTCTGCCACAGTTGATGAACTCGTTCCATGACCAAGTGTTGCTTCTGGATGGCCTACAAGAAGAAAGCTTGATCAGAGAGGAAACTGTACGAACACTTGTGAAAATTTGAGTAGAAGTTTGAGACTCTTACCCTAGTTATGCACTTCACTGCAGACTTCACCAACCGGGTGTCTGGCACGTGGTCACTGCCAACCACGTTGCTCGGTAGGAGAAATGCTTTTGAAAGGTCAAAGGCGAGTAGGTGCTCTTTGTCGCCTTTGGCAGAGGTTGTTGCCGGGATCTCCTTGCCCCAGTGTTTGAGCTGCGGTTTCCACGTGGGCATTGGGTTGACTGCGACTGCAGGTTGCTCGGTATTGAGCTCCGCAACCAGCTCAGCAGATGGGTCTGCACGAGGTCTTTTTCCAGCACGGCGGAGGTCTTGGCTTGCTTACCCGGCGACGGGAGATGCCAACGCCACCACGGCCCCGCTGGATTAACTGGTAAGCGGGTTGGTATGCTCGGTATCTCGGTGGAGGTTGCGGTGAGTAAGTTCTTGATACGGCTTCTCTTTGCCATTTCTTCTGCCTTGGTTAAACGGATGAAGGGGATGTCTGGCAGTGTGGGATCTGGAGGAGGTGATGGAGCACGGAGAAAGTCTGTGACCTTACTCCGGCGTGGAGCTGAGTACCGGTATGTTGGAGTGTAGTCGAGGAGCTCGTTACAATCTCGGTTGCGGTAACAGAGCACGATCCTTATGGCTGTTTCGTTGGGGTAGTGGTAGTTGGCTTGCAAGGCTTGGATGGCTGCAAAGAAAAGAAGAAAAGTGTCAAGTACAGAATATCAAAGAAAGATAAATTGACCAAGTAGTTAGCATGGCTTACATGTCTCGCCGAAGTTCTTGCTAATGAACCAGCCCGGTACGTCGGCTGTTTCATAGTTACAGGACACCTAGAAGAAGTCGTCGTCGTGTAAGTCCTTGTCTGGGGTGCCGGTCACTAATTTTTCTTTGCCCGGTCAAATTTTTAAGTAATAGGCGAAGCCGTCGCCCGTGTGTCCAAGCGTGTATTGACGGAGTATCTCGGCTAAACCTAAGTTGGTTCCTAGCCGGTTGTTTAACTTGTGGACCCCGTTGATTATTCGGTAAGTGTTTGTTGAGACTTGAGTGAGTGCTAGCCCGGTGCGTGTAGACACCCCATTTTTGACCGCCCTTAAGACTTGGGCACTACTGATGGTTTGCTCGGTGTTGAGAGATGTGCAGGGCAAAGAATCAGTTTCTTCAGCTAGAAGAGAGGCAAATCTTTCAAAACACTTTGTTTAGGGGTTTGGAGTTGAAGAAAAGAGGAAAGGAGAGGAGAAAACTGGTCTGGGAGAAGTTCGGCATGAATCCGGGTAGGAGAGAATCGAGCAGCCCTCGCTAAATCGGGCTTATTCAATTGCATACTTGGATTTAAGCTATGAGGCCACCATCGTTGGAAAGAAGACTTCCAGGGCTTCACTTTGTACTCAAGAATCTCCCAAAGCCAAGTCCGGGTGGAGGAGATATGATTGGTTGAAGCTGGGCATCATCCCGATTTGATCGAGTCTGCGCGGCTTCACCGAAAAGGGCATAACTTTTTGCACAGGAGGAATTTTGATGCAAGGTTCACGCCATTGGAAAGATAACTTCTGGGGCTTCAATTTGCATACCCACCGGCCATTTTTTGACATTGGAATCATCTATCGGCAATCTATTTTGCCGACCGGCAAAATATTATGCCGACCGGCACTTTATTTTGGCCGACGACCAAATTTTCTGGCCGGTTTGCACCATTTGCACCCTCCAAGCCTGGTGCATCCCAGCTGTGCCAGTTGGAATGCACCAGCACACTCCCCCGTGCATATATGTTGCTATTTTGAACCCTTGACCACCTTTGGACCCCTCTTTTGTACCCTTTGCTCAAGGCTTCTTGAGGAAGCCTTGACCCCTTATCTTGTCTTCCTCAAGAAGCCTACCAGCTGTCCAAGCTTCTCCAATAAGCCTTGAACCCCTTTGACCCCTTTCCCTTTACTTAGCTTGTAAGTTAAGTGCTTTCCTTGCCTTATATAAGCACCTCTCCTCCTCCTTTGTTTAGGTTGGATTTTTGGAACAAAAAACCAGAGATATATAGATATATCTGATATATACATACATATATCCCTTCATCTCTCACTATATCTCTCCCATTCAACCATCAAACACCCTTGTTCTTGGGCCATTTCTTCATCAACTCATAGCACAAGGCATCCAACGCCTATTCCAGCAGCTTGAGGCTGTCCTCCAGAGGTTAAAAGCTCCCAAACTTGGTCCAAGAGGTGTTGGTTTGCTGGTCTTCAAGGGTGAGTCCTCATCTTCCCTTTTCTAGCCTTTTCTTGCTTCATATCTAAGCCATAGTTTCTTGCACTTTTGGGCTCCGACCCAAACTTCAAATCATCATATTTTGAGGTCCTCTTCATGTTTGATTGAGGACCTCTTGCTGTTTGAGGATAGTAGCTAGCACTTCCTTCATTAGCCCTCTTTATGCCATAATTTTGCGTAATATTTTTGGCTTGTGTGTGATCTGTTTTGAGGCATGTTATAAACTGTGAAGTTGCTTATTTTGAGCCCTTATTCAACATTGAAGAAGGGCTCAACACTGTTTGGATACTCTATGTGCTACTTGCTTTGAAATCCATGTGCTAGCCCCGTTTTTGTATGCCATTTTAGCCCTATCTTTGCTTGTTGTTTGGCCATGTCATAAACTATAAAAATGCTTGTCTCAGGGATGTCTTGCTTCTGTCTTCATGCTCCATGTCCATATTATGCATGCTTTGTATAGCTGTAAGCCATTTCATATGCCTAATTTTGCATTTCGGGAGAAATTCCATGCATCGGGTGTGTTTTCGCCTCATTTCGGGGATGTTTTCCCCCACATTTCAGTGCTGAAATTCCACTAGCATGTTTGCATATCATTTCCATGCTTTTGCATTGCGTATGCCATTGCCTCGGTTTGCGTGCCCGTGTGCATGCATTTCGAGGCACTTCATTTTCATATTATGGCCACTGTTTTGGGCCTAACTAGAGCTGCCTAATTCATGTTTAAGACCATCCTTTGCTTATTCGCATGCTCATCTTGCATGCTTGCTTGTATCGGCATGTTGCATCCTTAGCTCGTATGCCTAAGTTGCATTGCATCTTGCATGCATCACCTTGCCTCTTGAGATGAGTATGATAGAGGTTAGGCCTCCTTGTGTGTTTATTTGGTTTGCATGCATTTTGAAATTGAAGTTGCACACTTGATTCTTTGGGCCATCATGTATGGAAATGCGTGATTGGTGGTCCGAGAATCGGGGCACATCCTCCTTTGAGTCATTAACATGATAAGGAATGTGATAGGTGCATAAATTGCTTGAATTGCATTGCCATGCAAGATTTTGCCCTCTGCTACTGTGAGTTGCAGGTTCTGCAGGAATTTATTGCCGGCCGACAGTATTTAGTGCCGACCGGCAGTCAATCGATGGCCGGTGGATCTATTTTGTGCCGGTGACTAAATGCTACTGCCGGTGGAAATTTTGCTCAGCCGATGATATCCCCCAGTGTCCTGAGAGGCATCCCTGAGACTTTGGCAGTTTTCAGAGGAGCAGAGCAGGGAAAACAGAGGCAAACTATGCATGGCAGTGCGATTCCGAGCCAGTCCCAAGCATGTGTTGCATCTGGCCCTCGCCCCGAGGCGGTTTACTGTTTTTCTTTAGTTTAGTTAATTTGTTAATTAATTAAGCAATTTGTAATATTTAATTAGCTTGCGTAGTTAATTAATTTGTATTATTATTTGGTCCCTCTGAGTGAGGGCAAATTTGTAATAAGTGTGCGTGAGTGTGTGTATGTCTTCCAACCTCACGTCTTTCTTCCCTTTTATTTACCTGCTTATGATGGTAGATTAGGGCACATTTATTTTAGCATACCTTATGCTATGCATGCGTGCATTCATGCATTTGTTGACATGCATCAGGCTCGGCACATCATGCTAACTGCACTTGTATTTCAATTCCAAGTTGAGAACTTGTTAGTTGTAGCATTTCACATGCCATCTTTAGGATAGCCGAGCCTGTTTAGATTTCATCTTTGCATGTGTTGCATTAGCCATTTTTAATATGAACTAGGATCATGCATATGATTACTAACTAGTTTCTGTTTTGGCTCGGAGTACTAGGTAAGCTTTTATGCTTTAGCATATCGCATACGTGTGAATGTTGCCATGATAGCATGATTACCATGAGGCTAGCTGCTTATGTGATATAACTGCTTGAATGCCTGTGGATGGAGGTCGAATTGCTTAAATTGGGATAACACATTAAAACTGTGAATTTTTAAGCCCACTAGATAGTGGCAAAATCATCTTTTCTAAAAGCCCACTTGAGGGTGGCAAAATATGCATTTTAGCCTACTTGCGAGTAGCAAACCATTTTCAAAACAAACATGAAATGTTTTGTTCCAATTTGGGCGATTTGGTCTATACTTGTTTGCTGCGCGCATAACATAGTAATTCTAGGCTAACAATTGGTTTAAGAACACATAAAGTTTTCAAAAACGGATATCACGGTTAGTAGAGGCCGGTCTTCGGACCGGGCGAAAGGGGATGCTCATAGCTGACCTTCCCCGATCGTACCCAAGCTCCCGAGCCGAGACAACTCCGGTGATGACGGACATGTGGCCTTCGGCACCGAGTCAGGGTTTCCTAAATTCTCCCATAAAAAATATTTAGGTGGCGACTCTGTATCTGGCAAAGCAGTCCATGTTTGGCACTACTTTTTCAAAAATCTGTTTCTCAAAACGATTTGCCAGATTTGGACTCTTTGGTTCAGATTAAGAACCGTGATACAAATCGAGTCCGAACTGTAGCATGAGGCCCACACGGGCGCGTCTACAGTTTCTGGCGACTCTGCTGGGGATTTAGAGAGCTTGACTCGAACTCGTGATATCCTGTTTTGATTTCACTTATGTGTTTCTTTGCATTGCATGTGCATTGGTGCGCCTAGGAACACCGTGTTTGCCATCTGCCATTCCTGAACGGTTTGCCGGAGGCTTGTCTTGTCAAGGCATGACCATAAGGCTGATCGGTTATGGGCTCTGACAGTATGGGAGCACAAACCCTGGTTTTTACCGGGGCACCCTTTTGACCATTCGACCTAGTGCATATTCGGAATCCGTAGTGACCATTCCAAACTAGGACAGGTTGCTTACCCGATAGGTTGTTTGAAACTGTTGTGTACATAGTGAAACCCTAGTTCCTGGCAAAATAGGACAGGGAAACCCTACCCCAACATAGGGGTGTTTTGGCTCTCTCTTACTTGCTATGTGCTTTTAGAGTGTATCTCTACAGGAATGCATATACCAGTTTACAAGTCTGGGCATCAGGCCTATGGGCACCAGTTCAGTATTTTGGGATTCAGTTTACCTGAGGGTATCAGTTTACCGGCAGAATTTTGGGCAGAATTTAGTAGAGAGCACAGTCGTTCAGCTATGTGCATACCTGTTCTGGTGAAATCAAGCTGAGATACGGTCTGTTTTCTCTTTTGCAAGGTAGTCGTGGAACTATAGCTTCAGAGGGCTCCAATATCCCCCGAGGTTCATTGGATTTGTACTGATAGACTTTGTCAGGTCAGAGACTCAGTTGAAGGAGAATCAGGGCCAGAGAAGGCTAGTCAGGCACAGACCACCAGTACAACAGCTACCAGATCAGTGATCTTTGAGCAGTCGGGCTGAGATTTCCGAGCCTATTGCCGACACAGATATACCGGTTGCTCAGTTAGATTAGAACAGTATGTCGAGTCTGGAAGAGATGGTGCGCCAACTCCAGGATAGTATGAAAGCCATGCAGCAAGACGCTGTCCGTCAAGCAGAATTCACCAAACAACAGGCTGTGGCCATAACCCAACAGGCAGAGACAATTGCCAGATTGGAGCAGCAAACTGGAGTATCTACTTCGCACCAGACTCCTCCCCCACCAAGAGTTCCCATACTCGGGGAGGCAACCCACGTCCAAGAGGATACCGACCTTCCAACGGGGCCAGCTCCGCCCCCGATCCCGCCTCAACTATCCAAAGCACCCACTCCTATCAATCAAACAGGTTCTCCCTTCGAGCCCGAGGTGGAGCCCGTGGCATTAAAAATGCACAAGCTTGAAAAACTGTTCAAGAAATCTCAAGGTGCGAAGTCCATTCCGGACATTGGAGACGGATACACTGACGCAGCCGTGACGCTGCCAGATCGGTTTAAGATGCCACAAATTGATCGTTTTGACGGATCTGGGGATCCCATGGTGCACCTACGACTATTTTCAGACGTCCTAAGGCCAATGGGCCTCACTAGACTACAGAAGCTGTCTTTATTTGGCCGGACCCTGTCGGGTGTAGCGGCCGCATGGTACGCCAAACTGGAGGATGACGTCAAGAGAAGTTGGGATGAGATGGCTGATCGCACAATATTCATACAATACACAAATCGAGATTACGACCCGTGATCTTGAGACGATGAGGCAGGAGCCTAAGGAGAGCTTCTCAGAATTCGTGGCCCGCTGGAGGGCCAAGGCCTCAATGATGACCATTAGGCCAACAGATAAGGATCAAATACGGATGATTGTGCGCAATCTCCAGCCTAAGCTAATGCAGAGAATGATTGTAATCCCCTTTCCCACTTTCTCAGAGTTACACGATATGGGGGTACAAATCGAAGATGCAATGAGGCAAGGTCTGTTTGACCAGGATAAGGAGCAGCCCAGGAGGGCATTTTCCCGCAATTCGAATGCGACCACCAGCGGTGACGCAGCTGCAAGGTCTTCTGAAGTGGGCATGGTCACCACCACCGCATCAAAAACAGCCACCCCATTCACCGGTGCGTCCGGAAGTAGCTCACAAAAAACCAAATATCCACCTCGAGTCAAGAGGATTTTCACCCCACTCCATATGCCTTTGTCAAAGGCTCTGGAGGTCTTACTTCGGAAAGGACATCTGAAACCGTTGGAACAACGGCCCCTACCCGATCCTATCCCTGCAAAGCATGACCAGACTAAGTACTGTGCGTACCACCAACAAACCGGTCATGAGACCGATAGCTGCTTTCGTCTGCGCCATGATGTACAGGATTTGTTTGACAACAAGGTCATTGCCGCACCAGCTCAGTAAAGTCTATCACCACTGGATCAGTGAACTCGGGGGATAGTACGAATATGTGATCAGGGGATGAACCACCTGTGGGCGGCACTCGGTTTACTCCAGATGTGGCGTGTGGCACGCACTGTTTTGAGCATTTGCGAATACTGGTTTTTGTAGCTTCTGACTTGGGTGTTGAGTCAGTTTTGTGGTTTTGTTTTAAGTCTGTCTCTTTGTTTTGAGTCAGTCTTTTTGATTAAGGGTCTGTCTCGTTGTATCGAGTCAGTCCTATTGTACAGAAGACGGGTGATTCCGAGGGTGTTACTTCGGATATCACTACTTTGCTTTGTGTTTGTCCTTTTGAGTCTGTTTCTGCCAGGGAGCCAGTTGTGCCAACAGATTTGAATGAACAGCAGTGATTTTCACACTCTTGTGTTTGCTTTTACTGTGTGCCAGTTGCGCTAGAAATTTTAAACGAGATGGCGATATTTGACTAGAAGCTGTGCCTTTTCTGTGCCTTGAAGTCATTGTAATGACCTAAGCTTTTCAAAACCTTTTTGAACACCGTGGTGATAAAAATGAAGAGGAAGGAATTCCTCAGATTTTGCAAAATTTGATCAAACTGAGGGAAAGAGAGGCGTGCTAAGCCCTTAATGAATGAGATCATGTTTGTTAATGTGAGTACTGAGAAGGATCCTGGCTTGATCCAGATTGGTCCCACACTGTCTTCAGCGCGAGCGATTTGTCGTTTTCTTAAAAACTTTCGAAAAATGTTTTGCGCAGTCCTGTGAAGACTTGTGTGGAATCGCTCTTGAGGTCGCTTTCTTAAAAACTTTCGAAAAATGTTTTGCGCAGTCCTGTGAAGACTTGTGTGGAATCGCTCTTGAGGTCGCTTTCTTAAAAACTTTCGAAAAATGTTTTGCGCAGTCCTATGAAGACTTGTGTGGAATCGCTCTTGAGATTGTGCAGCCTAGGATCGCTCTCAGCCTCAAGATTCTGTCCATTTGTTTTCAAACCTCGGACTTAAATTCAGAATGTTCAATGATCAACCGCCATATGAGGCCTGTGTGGCCAGATTCGAAGCAGCCCTCAGACAAGAGGCAAGAAAGTCAGATCAAGAAGATTAGATCTCATCAGAAGAAGCTTGCAAAGCTAGAACAGAAGTACCCTTCAAACTAGGGGCAAAGATGTCAGACGTGCTCGAAGAGCCGAAGATGAGTCCTCTTGCAAATCAACAGCCACTCTCCTAGATACGGATGGCTTCAAAATCCTACAACCATTTGGCATGGACCAAACTACGCTTTTACCCTTTGAGAGGCTCGCTGGGCCGAAAACCCGGAAGGGCGACCCAGGCAAAAGTTAGAGCAAGAGAAAAATACAAAAAAGAAAAAATGCAAAGAAAAGAACAAAAAAAGAAAATCAAAAAAAAAAAAGAAAAGGAAATGAAATGAAAAGAATTGAAAAGAAAAGAAGAACAGAGCTCGCAAGGTCGAAAACCCGCAACGGGCGCCTTGGCAAAAGTTAGAGCCTAAAAAGGAGAGGTTAAATACCCGAGTGTACCTTAACCCCGAACTACGTAAGGCTTGATTCCCATGTTTGGGATACGTAGGCAACTTCATTCTGAAGTCCAGCCGTAAAACACTTCAAATTCAACTGTGTCCATGTAATGGTTCTAGTCATCTTTGTCTTTTCTGTATCTGGGAGTTCGGTTGCAATCATCGCTTCGAGGACTGATTATAATGCGCTGCAGTGCCATTCACACAAGGGGCAACTTTCCGTTGCCATTCAATGCACTGCGGTGCCGTTCAAACAAGGGGCAACTTTCCGTTGCCATGCAGCTCTCTTCGAGCAAGAGGGCAATTTTTGTCCAGATCCGAGGTTGTACGTCTCAAGAGTAAGTTCCGCGCTTGTTAAGCATCGGCCGTTTGCAAAAATAGTTTTTGAGAATTTTTACTGAGGTTGACTAATTTTCTCGAAAATTGTTCCATCTTTTCCAAAAACTGGACCATTTCTTGGACCCAAAAAAGGAAAATTTTCAGTGCTCATAGCCTGACTTGCATGATTTCAAATCAAAAATTGAACAAGTGTGTTAATCTAACTCTCATGTTGGTGAAAATTGTTTTAGTAGAAAAACCAAAACAAAAAATGGTCAAAATAATGAACTAGGGGCACAGTTGAGTCAGGCTTCCTGTCTTTTCCCTGTTGTCAATGCATTTGCCAGAAAGGGCACTCTACTTGCCAGAAAGGGCACAACTGAAGTCAACAACAAAGGGCTGAAAGCTCTCTCATCCTCCAAGCAACGAGGTATCAAGACAAGTGCGAAGCACGAACTGGAATGGGGCGAGATATTCCACTCCCTTATCTGGACAGATATGACCACGTCCAAACTCCCCAGCAGGGCATCATCAACCGATGTTAGCTGCAGATTTGCTACACACCCAGTTGTAGCACAACCCCTCTGTGGGAAGAATTCACTGTTGTGAACAAGAATCAAAAGCTGGTAGAATACCAGGGGCAAGAACCCACAATTTCCAGCTTATCCATCAACCACCCAGGGGAGGGATGAAAAACGAGAGATTAAAGAATAGAGAGATGTGCGCTGAGAGAAAAAGCGAGAAAAGGGCTTTGAGAGAAAAACCGAGCTTGAGAGCCGAGTGATGTGAGAATCATAAATAAGAAAGGGTGTGAATAATACCCGGTGAAACAGGCTCCCTGTGCACGTCTGTGTGTCGTGTCTTTTGTTTTGTTTGTCTCGATTCTTGCTTTGAGTCATTCCGAGCGTGTCTCGACGTGTTTAGGTTGTTTACCTTTTGTTTTCCGTTGTTGAGTCTTTCTCGCTGTGTTCAGTCGTAGGCTCAATACCTGGTCGAAAACTCATCTCTCAATTTCAAAAATAAATCGTTTTGTGCTCAGAGTGCTGTGCCATCTTTCACGTTTGTGCAAAACAAGATTCTTTTTTCCATAAAACTGCAGGGTCCACCCCCGATAAGTGTGAACGGTGAAACCAGGACCTATCTGAAGCTATGATGGTTCCAGACTGCAAAGCAAAGACAAAAGAGCGAAAATCGAAGTATCTGAGTTTGTGTCAACTTCAGAAAATTCCGTGATTGTACTCCAGACGTACCTCTTCAGGGCTTTGTCAATGCTCCGAAATATGAGTGTACCTCTACCTCAGGCGCAAGATCAATCCTGCTTCAAGGTTATGCACTCTTCCACTTACATTGTTATGCACCCACTTCACTTGCATTGTAATGCGTTATACCTATCAAGTTTCTTCCTCAGTCATGCACGATATTGTATGCACGGTTCATTCAAAGAAGTTCCGTTTTAAGGTTATTCACTTTTGTGTATCAATCACACACACTCACTTTAGTGTATCAATCACACTTCACTCACTTTAGTGTATCAATCACACTTCATTCGCTTAGTGTATCAATCACACTCTAATTTCAATTACACTCTAATCTACTTAGTGTATCAATCACGCTTCAGTTACGCTCTCATTCATATAGTGTATCAATCACACTTCATTTGCCTTAGTGTATCAATCACACTTCATTTGCCTTAGTGTATCAATCACACTTCACTCGCTTTGAGTATCTATCACCCACATTCTCATTTAGTGTATCAATCACACTCTCTTCACTTAGTGTATCAATCACATTTCTTTCATTTTGTGTATCTATCACACACATTCTCGTTTTCTGTATCACACTTTCAGTGTATCAATCACACTTCATTGATTTAGTATATCAATCATACTTGTTCACTAAGTGCATCTATCACACTTTGTGTTCACCTTTAGTATATCAATCATACTTGTTCACTAAGTGCATCTATCACACTTTGTGTTCACCTTTAGTATATCAATCATACTTGTTCACTAAGTGCATCTATCACACTTCGTGTTCACTTTTAGTGTATCAATCACACTCTGTTCACATAGTGCATCTATCACACTTTGTGTTCACTTTTAGTGTATCAATCACACTCTGTTCACATAGTGCATCTATCACACTTTGTGTTCATTTTCAGTATATCAATCATACTTGTTCACTAAGTGCATCTATCACACTTTGTGTTCACCTTTAGTATATCAATCATACTTGTTCACTAAGTGCATCTATCACACTTTGTGTTCACCTTTAGTATATCAATCATACTTGTTCACTAAGTGCGTCTATCACACTTCGTGTTCACTTTTAGTGTATCAATCACACTCTGTTCACATAGTGCATCTATCACACTTTGTGTTCACTTTTAGTGTATCAATCACACTCTGTTCACTAAGTGCATCTATCACACTTTGTGTTCACCTTTAGTATATCAATCATACTTGTTCACTAAGTGCATTTATCACACTTCGTGTTCACCTTTAGTATATCAATCATACTTGTTCACTAAGTGCATCTATCACACTTCGTGTTCACCTTTAGTGTATCAATCACACTCTGTTCACATAGTGCATCTATCACACTTTGTGTTCACTTTTAGTGTATCAATCACACTCTGTTCACATAGTGCATCTATCACACTTTGTGTTCATTTTCAGCATATCAATCATACTTTGTTCACACTGTGCATCTATCACACTTTGTGTTCGCTTTTAGTATATCTATCATACTTGTTCACATAGTGCATCTATCACACTTTGTGTTCATTTTCAGTATATCAATCATACTTTGTTCACACTGTGCATCTATCACACTTTGTGTTCGCTTTTAGTGTATCAATCACACTCTGTTCACATAGTGCATCTATCACACTTTGTGTTCCCTTTTAGTATATCTATCATACTTGTTCACTAAGTGCATCTATCACACTTCGTGTTCGCTTTCAGTATATCTATCATACTTGTTCACTAGGTACATCTACCACGCTTTGTGTTCACCTTTAATGTATCCATCACACTACGCTTACCTAGTGTATCCATCACACTCTCTTCATTTTTGTGTATCTATCACGCATGTTTGTCCACTTAGTGTATCTATCACACTTCGTTCACTTTTGTGTATCTAACGCACATGTTCGTGAGAATTGCATAATTCTCTTACATCCTTTTTGCATGAGATGTAGTTTGGTTCATGTCTACTTGCTGACATAGCATTCGCTTAAAATGTTGCATTTATTTTGCATAATTGCTTCATCACGGCTGCATTCGCGTTATTTTGCGCACCTCACTTGTACTTGTTAGTACATTGCATTGTTTTGAGTGCAAACTGGCTTCGCGTGGCGTATAAGTCCAATTATCAAAGTCTTCCTGCATATCATTTGCATCTTGCCCCTGAACTACGCTGGTTTGATTCCTTGCAAAGGGATACGTAGGCAGCCTGTGGGCACAACCATTTATTTATCGGTATTTTATTTTGTTTGTCCAAGTCTTCGGCCTTATCAAAAATAGGTCGTCTCTGGGCTTTGACATTCACTCCCGTCATTCTTATGACTTCCGAGTTCTGTCAAAGAGGGGCAACTGTAGACACCCCATTTTTGACCGCCCTTAAGACTTGGGCACTACTGATGGTTTGCTCGGTGTTGAGAGATGTGCAGGGCAAAGAATCAGTTTCTTCGGCTAGAAGAGAGGCAAATCTTTCAAAACACTTTGTTTAGGGGTTTGGAGTTGAAGAAAAGAGGAAAGGAGAGGAGAAAACTGGTCTGGGAGAAGTTCGGCATGAATCCGGGTAGGAGAGAATCGAGCAGCCCTCGCTAAATTGGGCTTATTCAATTGCATACTTGGATTTAAGCTATGAGGCCACCATCGTTGGAAAGAAGACTTCCAGGGCTTCACTTTGTACTCAAGAATCTCCCAAAGCCAAGTCCGGGTGGAGGAGATATGATTGGTTGAAGCTGGGCATCATCCCGATTTGATCGAGTCTGCGCGGCTTCACCAAAAAGGGCATAACTTTTTGCACAGGAGGAATTTTGATGCAAGGTTTACGCCATTGGAAAGCTAACTTCCGGGGCTTCAATTTGCATACCCACCGGCCGTTTTTTGACCTTGGAATCATCTATCGGCAATCTATTTTTCCGACCGGAAAAATATTATGCCGACCGGCACTTTATTTTGGCCGACGACCAAATTTTCTGGCCGGTTTGCACCATTTGCACCCTCCAAGCCTGGTGCATCCCAGCTGTGCCAGTTGGAATGCACCAGCACACTCCCCCGTGCATATATGTTGCTATTTTGAACCCTTGACCACCTTTGGACCCGTCTTTTGCACCCTTTGCTCAAGGCTTCTTGAGGAAGCCTTGACCCCTTATCTTGGCTTCCTCAAGAAGCCTACCAACTGTCCAAGCTTCTCCAATAAGCCTTGAACCCCTTTGACCCCTTTCCCTTTACTTAGCTTGTAAGTTAAGTGCTTTCCTTGCCTTATATAAGCACCTCTCCTCCTCCTTTGTTTAGGTTGGATTTTTGGAACAAAAAACCAGAGATATATAGATATATCTGATATATACATACATATATCCCTCCATCTCTCACTATATCTCTCCCATTCAACCATCAAACACCCTTGTTCTTGGGCCATTTCTTCATCAACTCATAGCACAAGGCATCCAACGCCTATTCCAGCAGCTTGAGGCTGTCCTCCAGAGGTTAAAAGCTCCCAAACTTGGTCCAAGAGGTGTTGGTTTGTTGGTCTTCAAGGGTGAGTCCTCATCTTCCCTTTTCTAGCCTTTTCTTACTTCATATCTAAGCCATAGTTGCTTGCACTTTTGGGCTCCGACCCAAACTTCAAATCATCATATTTTGAGGTCCTCTTCATGTTTGATTGAGGACCTCTTGCTGTTTGAGGATAGTAGCTAGCACTTCCTTCATTAGCCCTCTTTATGCCATAATTTTGCGTAATATTTTTGGCTTGTGTGTGATCTGTTTTGAGGCATGTTATAAACTGTGAAGTTGCTTATTTTGAGCCCTTATTCAACATTGAAGAAGGGCTCAACACTATTTGGATACTCTATGTGCTACTTGCTTTGAAATCCATGTGCTAGCCCCGTTTTTGTATGCCATTTTAGCCCTATCTTTGCTTGTTGTTTGGCCATGTCATAAACTGTAAAAATGCTTGTCTCAGGGCTGTCTTGCTTCTGTCTTCATGCTCCATGTCCATATTATGCATGCTTTGTATAGCTGTAAGCCATTTCATATGCCTAATTTTGCATTTCGGGAGAAATTCCATGCATCGGGTGTGTTTTCGCCTCATTTCGGGGATGTTTTCCCCCACATTTCAGTGCTGAAATTCCACTAGCATGTTTGCATATCATTTTCATGCTTTTGCATTGCGTATGCCATTGCCTCGGTTTGCGTGCCCGTGTGCATGCATTTCGAGGCACTTCATTTTCATATTATGGCCACTGTTTTGGGCCTAACTAGAGCTGCCTAATTCATGTTTAAGACCATCCTTTGCTTATTCGCATGCTCATCTTGCATGCTTGCTTGTATCGGCATGTTGCATCCTTAGCTCGTATGCCTAAGTTGCATTGCATCTTGCATGCATCACCTTGCCTCTTGAGATGAGTATGATAGAGGTTAGGCCTCCTTGTGTGTTTATTTGGTTTGCATGCATTTTGAAATTGAAGTTGCACACTTGATTCTTTGGGCCATCATGCATGGAAATGCGTGATTGGTGGTCCGAGAATCGGGGCACATCCTCCTTTGAGTCATTAACATGATAAGGAATGTGATAGGTGCATAAATTGCTTGAATTGCATTGCCATGCAAGATTTTGCCCTCTGCTACTGTGAGTTGCAGGTTCTGCAGGAATTTATTGCCGGCCGGCAGTATTTAGTGCCGACCGGCAGTCAATCGATGGCCGGTGGATCTATTTTGTGCCGGTGACTAAATGCTACTGCCGGTGGAAATTCTGCTCAGCCGATGATATCCCCCAGTGTCCTGAGAGGCATCCCTGAGACTTTGGCAGTTTTCAGAGGAGCAGAGCAGGGAAAACAGAGGCAAACTATGCATGGCAGTGCGATTCCGAGCCAGTCCCGAGCATGTGTTGCATCTGGCCCTCGCCCCGAGGCGGTTTACTGTTTTTCTTTAGTTTAGTTAATTTGTTAATTAATTAAGCAATTTGTAATATTTAATTAGCTTGCGTAGTTAATTAATTTGTATTATTATTTTGGTCCCTCCGAGTGAGGGCAAATCTGTAACAAGTGTGCGTGAGTGTGTGTATGTCTTCCAACCTCACGTCTTTCTTCCCTTTTATTTACCTGCTTATGATGGTAGATTAGGGCACATTTATTTTAGCATACCTTATGCTATGCATGCGTGCATTCATGCATTTGTTGACATGCATCAGGCTCGGCACATCATGCTAACTGCACTTGTATTTCAATTCCAAGTTGAGAACTTGTTAGTTGCAGCATTTCACATGCCATCTTTAGGATAGCCGAGCCTGTTTAGATTTCATCTTTGCATGTGTTGCATTAGCCATTTTTAATATGAACTAGGATCATGCATATGATTACTAACTAGTTTCTGTTTTGGCTCGGAGTACTAGGTAAGCTTTTATGCTTTAGCATATCGCATACGTGTGAATGTTGCCATGATAGCATGATTACCATGAGGCTAGCTGCTTATGTGATATAACTGCTTGAATGCCTGTGGATGGAGGTCGAATTGCTTAAATTGGGATAACACATTAAAACTGTGAATTTTTAAGCCCACTAGATAGTGGCAAAATCATCTTTTCTAAAAGCCCACTTGAGGGTGGCAAAATATGCATTTTAGCCTACTTGCGAGTAGCAAACCATTTCCAAAACAAACATGAAATGTTTTGTTCCAATTTGGGCGATTTGGTCTATACTTGTTTGCTGCGCGCATAACATAGTAATTCTAGGCTAACAATTGGTTTAAGAACACATAAAGTTTTCAAAAACGGATATCACGGTTAGTAGAGGCCGGTCTTCGGACCGGGCGAAAGGGGGTGCTCATAGCTGACCTTCCCCGATCGTACCCAAGCTCCCGAGCCGAGACAACTCCGGTGATGACGGACATGTGGCCTTCGGCACCGAGTCAGGGTTTCCTAAATTCTCCCATAAAAAATATTTAGGTGGCGACTCTGTATCTGGCAAAGCAGTCCATGTTTGGCACTACTTTTTTAAAAATCTGTTTCTCAAAACGATTTGCCAGATTTGGACTCTTTGGTTCAGATTAAGAACCGTGACACAAATCGAGTCCGAACTGTAGCATGAGGCCCACGCGGGCGCGTCTACAGTGCGGCGTAAGAATTCAGTTATCAGAGGGTTGACCGGGAAGTGAAGACCTCCTTCAACGATGGATAGCACGGTGAAGGGGCATTGATCTAATCTGTCCTAAGTGGTTGTCTCAATTTCGTCGAGCTTTAGATGGACGTCGGCCGGGATACCATACTCTTCCCGGAATACGGCCAAGGCGGCCGGAGTGTCAACAAGGAAGCGGAAGTGCCCCATTTGTGGCCGGCTGGTTTAGCTCGGCTGAGGTGGTTTGGCACAAACTGGAGATAGGGCGGCTGCTCGGTCTTTGAGAGCCTCAGTGTGGGTCTGTGGTCCCCTTGGACTCTGCAGGAAAATGAGGGTAATAGTAAGTGGAAGCGCGGTCGTATAAGCGAGCTTGACTTTAGCTCGGTCATGAAAAGTGCCAGGCCACCCCGATCGCAAGGAGCTCGGTCGCTCAAGCGGAGCAGATGTTAGCCCGGTCAAGCGACCAAGTTCTCTGCCTACCTCGGTTTCTACTAAGGTTTTGGGCAAACTTGTAAGTTGCTCAGTCTTAATGTTTTTTGGGATCAAAAGAAGACCTGGAGCCCGGTCCACCCCAGATCTTCAGGTGTTCATCAGGGAGGATGAAGAACATCAACGAGTGCAAGAGGCATGAGAGGGTTTTGGGGTCCTATACCGTAAAATCTATGGATTATGTGCCCTAAAGCGTGGAATAACAAATGAAATAGCAACAAAGAGCTCGAAGGACTTACCAGGGTAGAGGCAGATGCAGTTCCTTCAAGCACAAACACAGAGGAAGGGCGAGAATGGAGGCTTGGCGTGGGCACTGCAGCTTCAAGACTCTTAGAATGGAAGAGGGTCAGTAAAAACGAAATGAAGACAGACTGGGCATGTATATAGGCCCAAGGAACTGCCAAAAATTTTGAATACGAGGGGACGTCAGGGTTGGTTGCTCGAGGCCAATCAACGCACGACACGTGTCCCTATTAACGACGGCGTCAGTACTGAAGAGACAGGATGGTGAACCGAGGCGTCGACCGGGCAAGTTTTGAAGTCAAGTATGTCAACTAACCCGGTCATCGTCTTGCAAACTGAGAACCGAGGAAGTGTTACCCCGGTCAGAACAGATAATTCCGATCACGCTTGCGCGGACGGAATTAAGGGGCAATTGAGAGGGAGATTTATGATCTCGATTGGGCCGTGGTATTGTCGGACAAATTGTGGGCCGAACACATTTGGGCCGTGGTAGCCTGAGCCCATCCAGAAGGGATTTTTGCTCTGCAATGGCAAAGGGCGTGTGAAACCGAGCTACTCAGACTTGGTACAGAAGCCGGTCAAGCGAGGGTTCGGTTGAGATATCCGCAGCCTCACAGGGTTTCACGGTCTGTACGTTGCTCGGTCGGAAGGCACGCACTCGTGACTCGGCATGAAGGCCTTTGGTTAACTGGCATGCCCTACTTTAGGCTCGGCTTTGCCGGAATGCACCCGAGCTTGGCTTTTACGAAGCTCGGTTATTAGAGCATTTGGGTGTGATGTGCAGCATGGCCGAAGGAAGCCGAGATGCTGCATCCCGGTTGCCGAGCTCCCAGTAGAGTGGGTTGGCAGTTTAGGTAGGTGATGTTCAGCTGGATTTGTGCTGACAGATGGGATAGCAGCACCACGTGTCGAGAGACTAATGAGAGTAGATCTGGGGCGCAGAAGGTATATAAGCATGTCTGCGCCCCCCATGCTTGGACAGACGAACATTTGGTAAGAGGAAACACTTACACTCAACAATCCTCTCTCTCTCTCTATCCCTGTGTATCTAACTTGATCGTCGGAGGGGTATTCCGGCCACACACCGCCGGGTAGCTCACCGCCGTTGTGCTCGCAGGACGATCAGACAGACAGGAGCTTGGAAGAAAGGAATACGGGCTTGCCTGAATATTTGCTCCCCGTACACCCCTGGGCTTGGGCCTGGGCCTAATTTTTTGGCCTGTGGGCCAGCCTGGCTTGGCCTGAATTTTGATGGGAGCCCGCGAGGTTCAACATGGACCGGGCTGGGCCAGATTTACACCCCTAACATGGGTTTGGATGGGTCTAGATTGGGCCACCAATACCGAACTCTCCTCAAGAGAGGAGCCAAGTCCATTTTATTATTATTATTAATTGATTATGTCATATGCATGTGAGTGATGACTTGCGCCTTGCTTGGGAAGAAATTTTTGACTAAAATAATTAAAAAATTATAATGTCACATTAAATATATTAATTAATCATTTTTTTTTTCTTATAACTATCTATTTAATTAAAAAAATGGTCTCCAATACATTAATTTTCTTCATCTCATGTTAAAGGCACGTTCAGTTATTTGGATCTAGAGTATTTCTTGACTCATAATGTCACGACCCCATTCTGCCCCTAGTAGAATGGTGCCGTGATGGCCAGTAATCCGAGATTACCGAAGGCCAACTTTCAAAATTCACACACAATCAGAGTATTACATATGGGGTTAACATGTGCGGAAGAAATATATACAAATCTAATTAGTCCATAAGAGCTGTGCATAAGTCAAATGAAATGGCACACATCTTTACATAGCTTTACAACTTGAATATAAGCAAAATAAAATACATATTACATCTTGATAAAAGGCTTCTTGAGCCGACATATTCAAAATACATGAAATATAAAGTCAAGAAGCATAATCTTCAAGATGCCGACATAACATGGATCAAACATCATCTTGCAAATAACATATGTCGGCGTCACCGCCTTCATGCTTGTTACCTACATATATATAAGGAGAGGGTGAGCTTGGATACTCAGTGAATGGTATAAGTAATAAAGGGGTTAAATGAATGATTCCTGAGGTCCTTGTCAAAACAATACATATATCATAGCTTGTTCAAAACATGGGATGAATCAAGTTCATCAATCAAATCTTGGCCTTTCAAATCTTCTTGGGATGTTTAATAACATCTACATAATACATGGGGTGATGACATTAACAAGGTTGTGCTACAAATGCTTATAGTCCCCTAGCACGTACGGACTTTCAAGAATGTACTAAAGTGCTTATAGTCCCCCAGCACGTATGGACTTTCAAGAATGTGCTACAAGTGCTTATAGTCTCCTAGCACGTACGGACTTGTGCCACAAAAGCTTATAGTCCCCTGGCACGTACGGACTTGTGCCACAAAAGCTTATAGTCCCCTGGCACGTACGGACTTCCCGAGAACGTCACCAAAACAAAACTTACTTGATACATAAAAATAGGGATAATCATTCATGCTTAACAAATACTTTCAAAACAAAGCAAAGCAAAGCCTTTATCAAAACATATAACATGGCTTTATTAAAAATACCACTCACTTAGCTCTTCGGACGTCGGGATCAAGGCAAAGGTCCAAGTCCTACAAACACATGGCAAAGTATACTGAACATACTTCTCAAAACAAGTCTTACATGCATGCAAATGATCTCGAAAAAATATGCTGGAAGTCAAAACACTGTTTTACATGTCAAGAAGACATGCTGGGCACCAACCAGGTCTTAGCCGAGGTCCCACACCTCCTGGCCGTGGTGTGGTTACTTAGGCTTCGGTGTGCGGCTGCATGCCGAGGTGCGTACAAGACAAACTAAAGATGTAAGTGATCATGCAAGGTAGGCCAAGGTGAGATACGATGCTTGGCCTAAGTGTGAGGTCTAGGTAAGAGTGATCTCGGCAACTACACTTAGGGAAGTGAGGTCTGGAGATCTGGGTTTCCACCCGTGAAGAACATGAATGCTAAAATCATAACTTCTTTATTACAAAATTTGGGATTTCATGCTATGAGTTCGAAAACATGGACCTGGGTACCCATACTTGAAGATCATATGAAAACAAACAAGAAAACATGCATCTTGATACAAACTTTCGGATCAAATCATGACTTCTCTTGAAGAACACATGAATACTATTTTCTCTTTCTAAAATCGAACTTCAAAGCAATGCATGGCTTACAAATCATATTCAATCATGTAATGCAATAACATGAACATAAAGAACTACATGAGTAGATCAAGAATCTAACCCTAGAACACGGATCTAACGGTTCGATCTCTAGGGGTCGAGCTTGGAAATCCACTCTCCCTCAAGAACTCCTCTTCCTCTCCTAGAGCTTCTCTCTCCTCTTCAAAAACAAGGATATAACAAATGATAGGTTTCTCCCTCTGCTGACTGACTTAACACTTAGCTCGGACATGTGGCAACAGCTGGTTGGTTCTCCTAAAAAAGGTGATAGATTGACAAGACATGTGTAAGACAAAGCGTATCTAACAAGCTACCCGGCAAGGCACTCCGGCAAGTGATGACATTGGCTAAGGACAAAGTTTCGGCAACTAAGGTGACAATGACCTCGGCTAGGAAGGACAACACTTGACTAAGTTGTGCCACACCTTGGCCTAGATATGCCACACCTCGGTCTAGGTCATACCACTCTAGGACAAGATCACTTAGGTTCAAAGGTAATATCTCGGCCTAGATAATACACATCTCGGCCTTGGTGATGAACACCTCGACCAAGATAATGACATCTCGGCCAATATGTCAGGGCGAAGGTGGAGGTCAAACAAAGTGGTTCCAAGATAATTCTAGACTGAAGATGACCTCGGCTAGGAATGATCTAGGCTTAACATAATTTATGCTTGAGACACCAAGGAAGGAACAAAGCATGCATACAACACTTAGACAAATCACATGAGGACAAAACAAGGCAAGATTCATGAATGCAAACTTAACAAGACAAAGTTATGTAAATGAACATGAACATGACTATGACATGAATATGGGTTGTTACACATAAACTAACTAAAAAATCGGATGTATATATCTTTTGTGTGGTGTTGTTTAAGGTGTTATGTATAAGGCCACCGGTGGATACAAGAGTTTAGGAGGAGCAATGCAGTCTACCTCTATGGGCTAAAAATTGCGTAAAAAATGGAACACTTTGAAAAATCTTGAAATCTGCTAGATATTGATTTGTGATTATGTATCAATTTAAAGTAATAAAACAATCCCAATCAAACAATCAAGACAAATCGACACAAAGATTTTAACGTGGAAAAATCACAATTGGAGCACCTCCAATTGTGATAAAAAAATCACGGGCAACAGCCACAAAACAATCCACTAAGAACATATAAATGAATTGCATAGGTATACTCTCAATTACTTAGCGAATCCATGCCCGAATTGAACCAACCCTATGTGCCTCTTCCAACCCCGTCTTCACCTCGGAATTGTCTTGACGATGAGCCACTCCAGAATCCACCAAAGTTTCAGGCTCGAATTCTTCAGAATCCACCGAAGAACAACTCTCTCTTTTGTGTAGAACAAACAAATAATCCTTTGATGTATACTCTTTAAACCAAGAATTGAATACTCAATCAAAACATCAAAGAAAACTAGCAAAATATTCCCAGATATAAACCTTAATATCCAAGGAGAAGATCTGGAGGAGTAAATCCTAGTTTTGGAGTAAAACAAATACTTATACAAATTTGGGATTGCGAAGCTCGCTCGAGCGAGGAACTAATCTCACGTGTTTTTCCATAAGTGGCTTCGCTTGAGCCACACAACCTTCGCTTGAGCGTACATTCATCTTTCTCAGGTTTTTTGCCAAACGCAGCCTTCGCTCGAGCGAGAACTCCTTCGCTCGAGCGAGCAAGGGCAGACATCCAACTTCGAATGCAATTTTGCATTTTGCTTCGGGGGCACTGCCCTTCGACCCCGCCTGGGCGTTGCCCCGGACCCGCCAAGGGGCACTACCTCCTGGACCCCCGCGAGCTGACCGGGCAGCTCAATCCCGTCATAATCAGTGAAGTGACAATCTTAAAAGTATTAACATCACAAACTTTTTTGCAAGGCACAATTCGGGTTGGATTCACATCTAAAAACTCATAGCCTCACTGAAATAAAAAGTGCGAAAATAAGTACAATTGAAAGGAGTTTTGTCAACCGGAATTGCCAAGAATAAAAACGTAACATACTTGATCAGATCATTGATCCCTTTTTAAGAGTGCAAATATTGAAAAAATTTGCAAAAATTGCTAACAAATGCTTACATACTCAACCAAAAGAAAGGCCTACAATGGCTGAAGTGGTTGAGAGTCTCGAGTGCATGTTGGCATTACACAACAATATACGTTGGTGGAAGGAAACCACCAAGGCAATTTTATCTGCTGCAAGTGTAATAGTTAAAGATTTTGATCTTAGGCCGAGGTTGTGGAAGGATCATGGTTGTAAGAATGGACAGTCATGGCGGTCCAGGAGGGATCATGATTCTAAATCACGACATCTGGATATGTAATGCTAATGGTCACAGTGTAATGTTATTGGAAATAACGAGTGATATGCATCGAAATCAAACAATGTGATTGTGAATTTTTTAAAAATATTACTAACCTCTTTTTCAAAACTCAATGAGACATGTTCTTGGATTATTTGTCAATGTTATGACATGTAAAAATATGTTTTGCTTATAATATGAATAAAGAAAAATTAATGTTAATAAAAGGAAACAAATAGCCCTTTGAGGTTTGTAGGAAGTTCAACCTTCATCTTTTTGAGGAAAATTATAAATGCATCAATATCTTGAGTGATCCAAATGTACATTTTTTTTAATTGCGATGTGTAGACAAACAACATAGTATTGGATGATAAATGGGTGGCCAAGTTTCAGATGTGTAGACAAACAACATACCATTGGGTGATAAATGGGTGGCCAAGTTTCATATTTCGGATTATGAAAACTAAATCCGAACATGTCCAATGCCCTCATCCATACCATGGTGAAGGCGTATAGGGTGTTTGGATCCAGAATATTGTGACATCAAAAGTTGACACAAATTTGATGTGTGTTACTTTGGAGCGGTGTTTTTTTTTTTTTTTTTTTTTTTTTTTTTTTGTTTTTATGAGTCTTAAAATTTGGTTTGGAGTGGTGTTGTTTGAAATGTTGTGCGCTAGGCCTCCACTAAATAAGCAAGGCCGGTCCTGAACTTTTCAGGACCCAAAATGAACTTTCAAGTTGAAACTCTTGATATCTCATACCCCAAAAAATATTGTTAATGAAATAGTAAATATTCACAATTTTTATTTTTTATTTTTTAAAATTTTCTAGTATCCACACAAAATTTGTTGAATATAAATACTAAAATATAAAGAAATTATTACAAAGACTGAAAAAAAAAAAAAAAAAAATCCAATTTTGTTGCTTTATTATTTAGCTAAATTCAATTTACAAGAAAAACAAAATACAAAGCTATAATACCAAAAATAATTTATCCAAACGTAGCAAAGTGATTTCTCATTTAATGGCAAAGCACAAAGAGAAGAATTTTGGAATGGAGCAATTATACATCCTCTAATTTTGGAGTTTTAATTGAGCTCTAATGATAAGGTAGATAAAAAAAAAAAATTAAAATCAAAATATCACGTCACAGTAAGGTCCAACTCCATTAAAATTCATTAGAACTCTTTTATTAAAATTCCCAATCATTTTTGTTTGGAATGTCATTGTTGATGTATTTCTGTTCGGCTTTTGCTTTTGGTTTGGACCCTTTTGTCTTTAGCTTGGGCCTTTGTAGTCATATTTCAATGTATAAGTGCTGCAAATAATTGGGGCCCTAATTTTGAGTTATTTTCTTGAGTTATTTTCTGGGGTTCAAAGCGGGTCCAGAGCCGGTCTTGTAAATAAGATGCTAGACACTAATAAGAAAATATAAAAAATTTTAAAAAAATTATTAAATGGATACGCAGTCACATAATTTTCGTAATTCATATGATAGTTTCTGGCCTGACAGAAATGAAGTTAGCTTGGCTGTGTGGGCTGGAGGACTGTGTAATCAGAAGGGATCATCGCTTGATTAGATCCATTTTTGAACGGTAAGATTGCTTCTGCGTGTTTGAAGATATTTTGGGAGATTGCAGTGAGTTATTTGTTTGCATGATGAGGGAATCGAACGGCTCTCGATGAATGATGTGGTGTGAACCCTTGTATTTGAGTTGGAGTTACAGGAGAGTGTGGTGGAGGGAATCAAACCTGATGGTGCTCGCGAAGAATTTGAGGACGAAAAAGCCCGTTTGTTCAACGATGGAATTGAGATGATTGAGAATAATGGTGGACAAGTGTTGAACAGCGGGATGACAATGACGAGCAATACTGGCATGAGGAGCATTTAGTCGGTGTTTGGCATATAGGTATAGCTAGAAAGGTTATAACTAATACGGTTCCGATTCGTAGCTCGAATTTTCCGTGGCATGAGTGGATCGAAATTCTAAAACGACGTCGTTTTAGAATGTTTTTTGATTCTCTTACAGGTAAGATAATATTTTCCGTACCATTCGGGCCATTCGAGCCTCACTTTCTTGAGCTACGGAGCATTTTTCTAATATTTTATTATGAGTAATAATACTCCAGAGGGCGCTGTTCTGCCTATGAAATTTATTATGCATCTTGTTTCGATGATTTAAATTGTTTATGTTGGTAGATATTTTATATATTTTATTTGTATAAAGAAAATTAGATTGATTTGATGACTATAATTAATTTATTTTATTACATTTATCATCAAAAAAATATGATTTATTTTTTTTTGTCGTCTATATCTTTTTTTTTAATTATTATTTATAAAAAATGAAGTAAATTGCATTAGTTACAATTATCGGATCCGTTGTTCAATTTGTTTATTTATTTATTTATTTTTTGTGTGTGTGTGTATGAAATACACGAGGTATGCAACAAAATAAATAGTTTATATCATCAAAACGAGATCTGTGATAGATCCCATGGGCCAGAACAACGCCCTCCAATCTAGAGTTTGGACTAGAGGGTATCCTACTACTACAAACTCACCTTTATCAATTTAGAAATTACTCAGAAATTAATCTCTATCACATTCTACATAGATTCCATACTATACAAATTAATCTTCAAACTTCCTTTTTATTATTGTTATTAATTGATTATGTCACATACATGTGAGTGATGACTTACGCCTTGTTTGGGGAGAATTTTTTTTACTAAAATAATTAAAAAGTTATAATATCACATTTTATATATTAATTTATTAGTTTTTTTCACAATTATCTATTTAACTAAAAAAAATATTCTAAACACTAATTTTTTTCATTATAAAAAAAAATTAAAAAATGACTAAACAAAGCTTCCAGAAATTTCAATGCCTACCATAAGAGTAATCAATAACCATGCATTCACGCTGTTTCCTAAGAAAGCAAAATAAAATGAATAAGTTATAATTATTTAATTAATTTAATTTTTTTATATAAATAATATACATAAATAGCTCCACAATATGAACAATTAAATTATTAACGTTAGAATGGTTGAAAGAAATATGAGAATTGTGTACCTGTATAATAATATTGAATAGAATACAATAAGTGAGCCTGTATTTATAGGCTGAATACAAATCTAGATAAGTATAGAAGGAGATAGAGATAGAGAGAGATAGAGATACAAGGAGATAGAGATATAGATGGAGATAGAGACAGTGAGATATCTACAATACAAGAAGATAAATCTAAATCTAAATCTAATATATACATTAACAATTAAAATAAAATTTGTGATAAGTCCAACAAACCCGAGCAACACTATCTAGTCTAAATTGTGGATTAAAAGCAATCTCAATAATCCTATAATATTTTCCGAATAATTAAAAAAAATTTGAATCACAATCCATTAATTTACATGAAATCCACGTGCGACCCACATAAAAAATCACAATAACTTGTTTATGCCTTTGCCACACATATACATGAACTAATCTTTCATCCAAAATTATTTCCTCTTTCCCTTTTCCTTAACCTTGGCGGCATCTAGTGTCCTTGGGTTATTCATGTAACTTGCACAACACTAGTTCATTTCTTCTTTGTTTTCTGGCTACAACAAATGAAGATGCTTCCTCATTATTGCATGAAGGAGCCACAATGCATATGCCCAGTTTGATAAAACTGAATTTGTAATCAGTTTTTTTTTTCTTATGTTTAGGTTTTGAAAATGTGTTAACTTATGCTTTGTTATTGTGTTCTAGCAATGTTTGTTGTTTGATAAAAAAAGAAAAATTCAAATAAATTTTCCTACAGTATGCAATTTTTTTTTTTAAAGAACTATCACGTTAAGTTTATATATATTTAAAAAATAAAAAATATTATTTATTTTTATTGCACTACTAAGTGAGATCTTAATTAGTGGCAGGAGAGACTTTAGAGTTGTTTTTAGTGTTGACAAAGTATATAAAATGTATTAAGCCTTCGTTTGGGATGTGGGTTAACTTTTTTGTCTATTTTAGCCTAGAGCTAATAAGTCTTGTTTGAGATAAGCTTTTTGGCCTTTTTGACTTATAGCGATTCCGATTTTGATTCAACCTTTGTTGTATTTCGGACTCGGGTTTCGTGGTTTAGTGTTGTTGTTCATCTATTTTCTTCTTGTTTTCCTTTAAGCTTGTCTTTTGGATTGTTGTGGTTGTGTTTGGGACAAGTTGATTGCTTAATTTCCAAACTCTTGTTGCTCAGATTTATGCTTCTTCGCTCGTATAGCGATCCCGGTTTCCCCTTTTCTTTAACTGTTGTACCCGGACTTAGGTTCCGTGGAGTTGGTTGTTGTATATGTCTTGATTACATCCTTTAATCCTTTTATTGAGTCTTGGGTTGTGTTGGGAAGATTTAGAGCAGGTTGGTTGAGCTTAGGAACCAAGTCTAGTTGCCCAGATTTTGGCTTGTCCGCTCGAGCGGGAGTTTGGGCGCTCGAGCGGGGATTACACCTATCCAGTATGCCCTGTGTAGTGTTGGACGCTCGAGCGGGGGATTGGCCGCTCGAGCGGGTGGTTGTGACTGACGCTCGAGCGAGGAGTTGGGCGCTCGAGCGGGGACCTGTCTGCAAAAAAACTTCTGGGAGTGTGCATCCGCCGCTCGAGCTAGAGTTTGGCCGCTCGAGCGGGAGTCTGTGAGTGGCGCTCGAGCGGGGGTTTCCACGCTCGAGCGGGGCGACTGTTATAAAAATCCGAGACCCGACTTTCTGGATCATTTTTCATCTCCCTTTTGATTCTAAAACCCTAGAACCGTCTTCTCCCTCTCCCTACACACATTCTCTCTTAGGTTTGATCTACTTAGAGTGTATTTCTACCCTAAGTCCTTTGTTAAAAAGATAGAGTGGGTCGAGGGCTTCCGTTTAATCTGAACAATCTTGGGTTTGGAGCACTTTGGTTTTTCGTCATCTTCTCCATTCGAGTTCTTCGCTTCGAGATAGGGATTTCCTACTCCATATTATAGGTTTTGTTCTAAGTTTTGGTATTTTGATATGTTGGGGGTTGTTTGGAAATTTTGGGAAAAACCCTAGTTGTTGTAATAAATTAATTTAGGGAAAATTGGGAAATTTAGTTGAATTCATGGAATTAATGAATTTATGGATTAAGTGGTGTAGTTGGTAGTTTAATCACTCACCTATGAAAATGTTGGAATCATGTTAGTTGATACATTTATTTCCTGTTTAGAAATAACTGTTTTGGGCTATCGGTGGAGGATAGTCGTGATTGTTGTAGGCATTGCATGTGGATTAGGGAAAACTGAAACTAATTGCATTGGTTAAGTCATTGATTTAGACTGTTGAATTAATACAGAAAATACATGTATTGATTGTGTGTTGTATATGACAAGTGTTTAATACATTGTATATGCATTTTTGTTTGGGAGGAGATAGGGGATGTACTCCACGGTTTAGGGGAAGATAGGGGATGGACCTCTAAACCGGTTTTTGTTTGGGAGGAGATAGGGGATGGACTCAATTAGCATCACTATTATGTGTGCTTATTGATATTGAAGTGTTTTTTACATGTTATTGATACAACACTAAAATGTGTATCAAACGAGAAGTATGAAGTGTTTGATATGAGCCTGGGTCTCATTTGTTTAGTTGATATTGAAAGTAATGTGAATATGATATATAGTTCACTGTTGTAAGTTTGGCCAGGTTCTGAGCCATGTTGATAATAATGGAAAGTGAAATGTGTCTTAGACATTAGTGTCATGCGACTGTATAATGATATAATTGTTTATCTTGGTTAACCATCTATTGAATGCTATTGCTTTATCCAATGCTTATATTTGGTTTAGTATATTTTTACTGGGCTGTGGCTCACCCTATATGGGAACATCATTTTCAGGTCCAGGTGATAAGCTACCTCCAAGGACTTAGCTTGGAAGGATTTGACTTTTGGATTTTGAAGACTATCTTCAGTTAGTTGTTTTTATTTGATAGTACATGTAAACATTCAAGCCTAGGGCTTTACTTGTATCTGAGTTAGAACTCATATTTTTGTGTCCAAGTGTTGGCTTGGAAAGATGTAAGCCGTAGGGCATTTAATATGATGTTACATGTAATGCTTTTATTTAGTAATACTCTGATGAATGAGATAATGAATTGTTTTCTTTAAATAATGCATGTCAATGATAAATATATAATGGGTTTATTTTGAGGGCGTTAGAACTTGGTATCAGAGTGTACCAGGTTTGAATACTTTGGGTACGTGGGAAGTGATTAGTATCACAATGGGTTCGTCTCGTTTGATAGAGACTTAGTGAAATGTTATATGCTTATATGATAACATGTTTATGTGATTATGTGGGTATGGAACGTAGTTTCTAGGAGGTTAATTGGACCCTTGAGTTTCTAGTAGTCTTGTTGGAAAGGCACTTGATCAATGCTGCTTCCAACCGGAACTATAGTAACGCTTCGAGACTATTATCATCCAGGAATGAAATTCGTAGGTGCTTATGTGATTATGTGCTTACGTGGAATGAATTATTGTTGTCCAATGCATTAGGACGCGAGTGTTTAGTTTCGGCACATTTATTAATGTGCTAACGTCTTTGTTTCCTTTATTAGGATGTCAGGACGAGGACGAGGACGCGGTAGGCGTGGTAGGCCGGGTAGGCAGGAGGTGCCTGTGCCAGAGGAGATTCCGACAGTACAGGAGGGAGTTGGCCAGGCCAATGTGGCCGAGCCAGTAGGCCAGCAGGCTATGGGCACTTTAGCCCGAGAGATAGCAGGGGCATTCAGGGAGTCAGTAGGCATTCTTAGGGCTGAGAATCAAGCCCAGGTTGTTCTTGCGGATGCAGGACCTTCTTTTCTGAAGAGGGAGTTCTTCCGGTCTAATCCGGATGAATTTGTGGGTGATCCTAAAGAGCCGCTTAAGGCAGATGAATGGCTCGAACAGACAACGAAGACGTTTGAGATGCTTGGCATCGAAGACGAGGGGTTGAAAGTGACCTTGGCATCGTTCCAGCTGAAGGGGGATGCGGGTCAGTGGTGGAAGTTCACTAAGGGTCGTATAGGAGGTACGTGGGAGGCTTTTGTAAATGCTTTCCAGGAGAGGTTTTTATCTCCAGCTGTCAGGGAAAAGCTGAGAGACTAGTTCTGTCAACTTAAGCAGTCGAGTTCTTCAGTGGCCGAGTTTGAGGCTGCATTTACTAGTTTATCCAGGTTTGCACCTGAGTTGGTGGCGTCTGAGGATCGTCGTTGTATTGAGTTTGAGAAGAAGTTGAGGCGTGGCCTCAAGCTGAGAGTTGGAGGAACTATGATTCGGGATTATGGGCGTATGGTTGATGCTGCAGCCCATATGGAGATCATGATGCAGGAGAAGGAGGAAGGGCAGAAAGGCTCCAAGAGGAGTCAGGATGGCCAGAGTGATGGCAGGAGACAGAGAGGTTTCACTCCTCAACAGTCTCATAGTAGCTTTTCTAGATCAACTTTTCCAGTGCCAAGTGCAGGTTCGGGGAAAGGCAGCCAGGGAGACATTACCCGTTTCAAGTGTGGCCAGCTGGGCCACAAGTCTCCAGTTTGTCCTCAGCGGGGAGGAGTACAGAGAGCAGCATCTTCTTCGGCTCGATCCCAGAGCCAGAGTCAGGGTAGAGGCCAACCACTCTCGTGTTACCAGTGTGGTCAGCCAGGGCACTTGAAGAGGTATTGCCCGCAGTTGAGTGGCACATCTGGTGCATCTGGTTTGAGGCAGACTCAGAGTCATCAGCAGTCGGTTCAGGCCTTGAAGGCCAATCAGGGGGCTTCATCGTCCCAGTCGGTGCAGCAGTCTTATGCTCCTAGGGGTGAGCAGGTTGATCAGAGGTCGTCTGGGCACGTGTATGCTGTTACCGCGCAGGATCTTGTACCGGCTCCATCTGTTGTGAGAGGTACTTTCTTGTTTTGTAACTCGGTTGCTAATGTTTTGATTGATACGGGTGCATCTCATTCCTTTGTGTCTGCTGCATTTGCATCTGTTTTGGAGTTGGAGTTAGCACAGTTAGCATCTCCTATTTGTGTAATGTCACCTCTTGGGGGTGAATTGATTTTGAAACAAGGTGTTAGGGGTTGTGATATAGAGGTCGACTATCATAGACTTCCGTTTCCTTTTGTAGTTATGCCCATGAAGGGCTTCAATGTTATTTTGGGTATGGACTGGTTATCGTCATACCGGGCAGTTATTGATTGCTACAGTTAGAGAGTCACTTGTTGTACCGTAGGCGGGGAGTGTTTTCATTTTCTGGGGGACCGGGTTGGTAGTGTTTTGCCACCGGGATGTGATTCGCGAGGTCGGAGTGAGCTTAGTGGTCTACTTGCTAGCTTTTGAGTAGTGAGTGTGATGAGACCCAGATTGTGTTGCCAAGGGTGGTTTGTGAGTACTCGGACGTCTTTCCCGAGGATCTTGTTGGTTTGCCACCGCATCGAGAGATTGAGTTCTCTATTGACCTAGTGCCCGGCACGACGCCAATTTCTATGGCACCTTACCGTTTTGCCCCAGCCGAGTTAGTTGAGTTGAAGATTCAGCTCCAGGAGTTGCTAGATAAGGGCTATATCCGTCCTAGTGTTTCACCGTGGGGAGCACCAGCCCTCTTTGTTAAAAAGAAAGGTGGTGCTTTGAGACTTTGTATCGATTACCGGAAATTGAATCGGGCTACGGTTAAGAATAAGTACCCTATGCCTCGTATAGATGATCTGTTCGATCAGTTGAAGGGTTCCCGTTGTTTCTCGAAGATAGACTTGAGATCGGGTTATCATCAGTTGAGAGTCAGGGAGGAGGATATTCCGAAGACGGCATTCCGTACGCGGTATGGCCACTATGAATTTCTGGTGATGCCATTTGGGCTCACCAATGCACCGGCAGTGTTTATGGATTTGATGAACCGGATATTCTGGGAATTTCTAGATAGTTTTGTAGTCGTCTTCGTGGACGACATTCTGATCTATTCACCTTCGGAGGAGGAGCACAAGGAACACTTGGGGGTGGTGCTTGAGTTACTTAGAGCCCATAAGCTTTATGCTAAGTTTGAGAAGTGTGAGTTCTGGCTAGAAGAGGTGAAGTTCTTAGGCCATGTGGTTTCCGGGGAAGGGGTGTCTGTTGATACATCCAAGACGGAGGCAGTGCAAGATTGGGCACAGCCTAAGAGTGTGTATGAGATACGCAGTTTTCTGGGATTAGCTGGGTATTATCGCCGGTTTGTGAAGGATTTCTCCAGGTTAGCTTCGCCTTTGACTAGATTGACTCGGAAGGGAGTCAAATTTGTTTGGAGTGAGACTTGTGAAAAGTCGTTCCAGGAGTTGAAAGTTAGACTGACCACCGCTCCAGTCTTGATTATTCCGGAGAGAGGGTTGGGTTATGCAGTCTATTGTGACGCCTCACGAGAGGGTCTAGGTTGTGTGTTGATGCAAGAGGGGAAAGTGGTTGCCTATGGCTCACGTCAGTTGAAAATTCACGAGAAGAATTACCCTATGCATGATTTAGAGTTAGCAGCTGTGATATTTGCCTTGAATATTTGGAGGCATTATCTTTACGGTGAGAGGTTCGAGGTATTCTCGGATCATAAGAGTCTGAAATATCTGTTCACACAGAAAGACTTGAACTTGAGGCAGAGGAGGTGGATGGAGTTCATTGAGGATTATGACTTCGAGTTGCATTATCATCCGGGAAAGGCCAATGTGGTGGCCGACGCCCTTAGCAGGAAACCTGTTGGTGACATAGCTAGTATAGCCATTCGGGAGTGGAAGATGTTGGGTGCACTTGGGAAGTTTGATTTGCTTCTGGGCGAATCCGTTGAGGCTGCGGCCTTGTTTTTTGTTGTTGTGCAGCCTACACTTGTGACTCGAGTGTTAGAGGCTCAGAGGGGTGACCTTGAGGTAGAATCCCTCCGAGAGAAGATCTCCAGTGGGAAGGTTGAGAAGGGTTTGACGGTGTATTCCGACCTGAGTGTGAGATACCGAGACCGTTTGTTTGTGCCGGAGTCTTGCCGAGAGGAAGTACTCCGAGAGTTTCACCATTCACGTCTTACGGTGCATCCGGGAGGCACTAAGATGTATCGGGATTTGGGTCGCCAGTTCTGGTGGCAAGGTATGAAGAGAGATGTGGCTGTTTTCGTATCGAAGTGCCTTACTTGCCAGCAAGTGAAGGCCGAGCATCAGAGGCCAGCGGGTTTGTTGCAACCCTTGCCTATTGCCGAGTGGAAGTGGGAGTATGTCACTATGGACTTCGTTGTAGGTCTTCCGAGGACTCAGCGGGGTAGTGATGCTATTTGGGTGGTTGTAGACCGGTTGACTATGTCGGCGCATTTCATTCCTATGCGCGTGAGAGATTCAGTAGATCATCTTGCCGACTTGTATATTCGGGATATAGTGAGATTGCACGGGGTCCCAGTGACATTCGTCTCGGATAGAGATCCTCGTTTTACTGCTAGGTTGTGGCAGAGTTTGCAGAGTGCCTTGGGTACTAAGTTGACCTTTAGTACGGCCTATCATCCTCAGACTGACGGGCAGTCTGAGCGTACTATTCAGATCCTTGAGGATATGCTTCGGGGTTGTGTCCTGGACTTTAGTGGGACGTGGGAGAGGCACTTGCCATTGGTGGAGTTTGCCTACAACAACAGCTTTCAGTCTAGTATCGGTATGGCACCGTTTGAGGCCTTGTATGGCCGACCGTGTAGGTCTCCTGTTTGTTGGGCCGAGGTGGGTGATGCACCTTTGTTGGGTCCGGAGTTGGTTAGGGAGACGACGGAGAAAGTTGAACTTATCCGTAGGAGGCTTGTTACAGCTCAGAGTCGTTAGAAATCTTATGCTGACCGTAGGAGGAGGCCTTTAGCGTTTGAGATAGGTGATCATGTCTTTTTGAAGATATCACCTAGGCGAGGTTTGATGAGGTTTGGGAAGAGTGGGAAGTTATCCCCTCGATTTATTGGCCCTTTTAAGATCCTTGAGAGGATTGGGGAAGTCGCTTACCGTTTGGCTTTACCGCCGCAGTTGTCTGGGGTGCATGACGTCTTTCATGTTAGTATGCTTCAGAAGTATGAGCCGGATCCATCGCATGTGTTAGATTGGACCGACTTAGAGGTAGATGAGGACGCCTCGTATGAGGAGATACCGGTTCGGGTCTTGGATAGGCAGGATCAAGTCTTGCGAGGCAAGACCATTCCCTTGGTGAAGGTTTCGTGGAAACATCACGGAGTGGAGGAAGCCACTTGGGAACGTGAGTTGGAAGTCCGCGAGAAATATCCGGACTTGTTTATTGATGAGTAATCTTGCATTAGATTTTGTAATATTGCTGGACTTAAGAGCTTTATATATGTCTTAAGTTGTAAAACATTGGTAATGTTTTGGTTTAATGGAAGTATGTTGTAGAATTTACCTTGATATGGGAGTTGATTATGATATTGCATATGTTGGCTATATTATAAAATTGGAGTTGTATCATGTATATTGATTATGATATGAACTGTGAACCATGTATGTTGAAAATGGTTGGAAATGGAAGAAAATTGCATGTTGATAATGCACTTGTAATATATGTTGTGAAATGCCTCTTGAAAAGAGATGGAATTGACCGGTAATGGGTCGGAATGTTTTAATATTATGTCGGAATGTTGTTGGACATGGAGAAAACCTTTTTCTGAAATTGTGTTTAATTTCGGGGACGAAATTCTTTAAGGGGGGGAGGTTATAGCGATCCCGGTTTCCCCTTTTCTTTAACTGTTGTACCCGGACTTAGGTTCCGTGGAGTTGGTTGTTATATATGTCTTGGTTACATCCTTTAATCCTTTTATTGAGTCATGGGTTGTGTTGGGAAGATTTGGAGCAGGTTGGTTGAGCTTAGGAACCAAGTCTAGTTGCCCAGATTTTGGCTTGTCCGCTCGAGCGGGAGTTTGGGCGCTCGAGCGGGGATTACACCTATCCAGTATGTCCTGTGTAGTGTTGGACACTCGAGGGGGGATTGGCCGCTCAAGCGGGTGGTTGTGACTGACGCTCGAGCGAGGAGTTGGGCGCTCGAGCGGGGACCTGTCTGCAAAAAAACTTCTGGGAGTGTGCATCCGCCGCTCGAGCTGGAGTTTGGCCGCTCGAGCGGGAGTCTGTGAGTGGCGCTCGAGCGGGGCGACTGTTATAAAAATCCGAGACCCGACTTTCTGGATCATTTTTCATCTCCCTTTTGATTCTAAAACCCTAGAACCGTCTTCTCCCTCTCCCTACACACCTTCTCTCTTAGGTTTGATCTACTTAGAGTGTATTTCTACCCTAAGTCCTTTGTTAAAAAGATAGAGTGGGTCGAGGGCTTCCGTTTAATCTGAACAATCTTGGGTTTGGAGCACTTTGGTTTTTCGTCATCTTCTCCATTCGAGTTCTTCGCTTCGAGGTAGGGATTTCCTACTACATATTATAGGTTTTGTTCTAAGTTTTGGTATTTTGATATGTTGGGGGTTGTTTGGCAATTTTGGGAAAAACCCTAGTTGTTGTAATAAATTAATTTAGGGAAAATTGGGAAATTTAGTTGAATTCATGGAATTAATGAATTTATGGATTAAGTGGTGTAGTTGGTAGTTCAATCACTCACCTATGAAAATGTTGGAATCATGTTAGTTGATACATTTATTTCCTGTTTAGAAATAACTGTTTTGGGCTATCGGTGGAGGATAGTCGTGATTGTTGTAGGCATTGCATGTGGATTAGGGAAAACTGAAACTAATTGCATTGGTTAAGTCATTGATTTAGACTGTTGAATTAATACAGAAAATACATGTATTGATTGTGTGTTGTATATGACAAGTGTTTAATACATTGTATATGCATTTTTGTTTGGGAAGAGATAGGGGATGTACTCCACGGTTTAGGGGAAGATAGGGGATGGACCTCTAAATCGGTTTTTGTTTGGGAGGAGATAGGGGATGGACTCCATTAGCATCACTATTATGTGTGCTTATTGATATTGAAGTGTTTTTTACATGTTATTGATACAACACTAAAATGGGTATCAAACGAGAAGTATGAAGTGTTTGATATGAGCCTGGGTCTCATTTGTTTTGTTGATATTGAAAGTAATGTGAATATGATATATAGTTCACTGTTGTAAGTTTGGCCAGGTTCTGAGCCATGTTGATAATAATGGAAAGTGAAATGTGTCTTAGACATTAGTGTCATGCGACTGTATAATGATATAATTGTTTATCTTGGTTAACCATCTATTGAATGCTATTGCTTTATCCAACGCTTATATTTGGTTTAGTATATTTCTACTGGGCTGTGGCTCACCCTATATGGGAACATCATTTTCAGGTCCAGGTGATAAGCTACCTCCAAGGACTTAGCTTGGAAGGATTTGACTTTTGGATTTTGAAGACTATCTTCAGTTAGTTGTTTTTATTTGATAGTACATGTAAACATTCAAGCCTAGGGCTTTACTTGTATCTGAGTTAGAACTCATATTTTTGTGTCCAAGTGTTGGCTTGGAAAGATGTAAGCCGTAGGGCATTTAATATGATGTTACATGTAATGCTTTTATTTAGTAATACTCTGATGAATGAGATAATGAATTGTTTTCTTTAAATAATGCATGTCAATGATAAATATATAATGGGTTTATTTTGAGGGCGTTACAGCTCGAGCGACACGTCTTGCGCTCCAGCGGATTTTGCAGACTCTCAGTAGTTTTGCAGGTCTGCAAAACTATTGGGAGAGTGTATTCTATACTCCAGTGGGTCCTTGTGCACTTGAGCGGCCATTTCTTGCCCTCGAACGGTTGGTCTGTTTCCTACAGAACTACTGGATGCGTGCTTTCTACCCTTGAGCGTCACTTCTTGCGCTCGAGCGGTTAGCGTATTTTTCATTGTGTTTTGGCGCTCGAACAGAACAACTTATTGTGTTTGACGCTCGAGCGTCACTTCTTGCGCTCAAGCGGACTGTGCGTATATCAGTTTGCAGCAGCACCTTTTTACATCACTTTTTTACATCTTTTTCCACCAAAATCGTAGATCGGGACCCTCTCTCTCTAAAACACTTTTTATCTCTACATTTTCACCTAGTTCTAGTGATATCTCTACCCGCTTGCCTTTGTTAAAATGTTAGAGCATCTCAAGGGCTACATTTTGATCTTATTAAAGCTTGGTTTCGGCGTTCTTGAAGTTTCTCCATATCTCCCTTTGGTCTTCTAAGCTTGAGGTAGGAATTTTCTATACCTTCTTATGGTTTTTAACTTTGTTATTGGTTATTGTATAACAATGGCGGGTTTTGGGAGTATTTTGGACAAACCTAGGGTTTGGGATGTAAAATCAAAAGAGGGGTTTCTAGTGAATGTGATATAAATGGTTATGGGGTTTGAAAATGAGGTATATTGTTTCACAATTGTTGATTTTGGCATTTGGGTTGACATTTGGGAAAGAGGGAAGTTAACCTAAAATGGGTCAAATATTTAAATAAATAAAATTGGTATTATAAATATGAAATTGGATGAATGTTGATGTAAATGGTGGAGTTGGATATGCATTACCTCACACTTTTGGAAATTTGAATAAATTATCTGTTTTGAGATTGAATATCTGTTTAGAAATATCTATATTGGGCTATTGGTGGATGATAACTATGATTGTTGTAGAAATTATATAAGGATTTGGTGAATTAAAACTAATCTCTTGTGGGTTGTCATTAAATATGACTATGTTTTAAATATATTGTATATGTATGATTGGTTGGGAGGTATAGCGATCCCGGATTTACCCTTGTTGTACAGTGATCCGGACATGTGTCCGTGGAGGTCGGTAGTTGATTATTATCTTGTTTACATCCTTTTTACTTTGTAGTTGAGTTATGGGATGTGTTGGGCAGGTTTGTTACAGGTTGGTTGAGTTTAGAAACCAAAACTAGTTGCCCAGATTTTGACCTGTCCGCTCGAGCGGGGGTTTTGGCGCTCGAGCGGGAATTGTGCCCATCCAGTATTTCCTGTGCAGTGTTGGACGCTCGAGCGTGGGATTGGCTGCTCGAGCGGGGTTGTGTGAGTGCCGCTCGAGCGGGGAATTGGAAGCTCGAGCGGAGACCTGGTTCTGTAAAAGTTCTGGGAGTGTGCATCCGCCGCTCGAGCGGGATGGTTGACGCTCGAGGGGGAGTCTGTGAGTGACGCTCGAGCGGGGCGACTGGGTTTAAGTTCCGAGTTTTGACTTTTCAAATCACTTTTTCACTTTCTCTTCTCTCTCCTACTTTTCCAAAAACACCATTGTTGAGCCTCTCACTCTAGAACTCTACTTTCTCTCTAGGTTTTGATCTAGTAGGAGTGATTTGCTCACCTTTGGCCTTTACAAAAAAGTTATTGATCGTCGAGGGCTATATTTTAATCTGAAAATTTCGGGATTTGGAGCACGTTGGGTTTTGTCATCTTCTCCCTTGGGGCTCCGGATTTGAGGTAGGGATATCCTACTCCTCTCTATGGATTTTGTCTTTAAATTTTAGTATTTTGAGATGTTGGGGTTGGTTTGGTAATTTTGTGAAAGTTTGGGACTTTTGTGTAATTTTACAAAAGTTAGGGTTTTATTTATAATAAACCTAGATGCATGTTTGACATAGAGAAATGGAATAAATGTTGAATCATTGATAAAAATGGGACCTTAAGGGTTGAAATGTTAATTATGAAAAATACCCTAATTACATTGTTTGATTAATTGGGTTAATTAATCGTGAGAAATGGGGTTATGAAATAGGAATGTTGAGATTGGGAATGTATGGGGTTAAAGGGTGTAGTTGAATTATTAATCACTCACCGAAATGAAATGTTGATTAAATATCCGTTTGTGCATTTATTTTCTGTTTAGAAATAACTGCTTTGGGCTATCGGTGGAGGATAGTCGTGATTGTTGTAGGCAATGCATGATGATTAGGCAAACGAAAACTAATCAATGGAATGTGTCATGGAATTTGACGATTGATAGAATACATTAACTGTATGTATTGGGTGATTGTATATAGAACCAATGTGTTTGTATACGTTATGTGTAGAGGAGGAGATGGGGGATGTACTCCGCGGTTTAGGGGAAGATGGGGGATGTACCTCTAAACCGGATAGCGTTGGGAGGAGATAGGGGATGAACTCCGTAGATACAGCTCATATGCTTGTCTAGAGAAGTGAAGATAGAGCTCATATGCTTATCTTTGTGAAGTGTAGATATAGCTTATATGCTTATCTGTGAATGTGGGATATTGTTGTTATACATATCTGTTGAGAATGTGGATATAGCTTATATGCTTATCTGTGAATGTGGGATATAGTTTTTATACATATCTGCTGAGATAATGATAGAGCTAATATGCTTATCTGTTGAAAAAGGAAAAATGAAAAGTAACGTGGACTCATAAGTCGTATGACATAAAATGTGATTTATGTGGATGTATCAGTGTTGGCCATCTATCAATTGCTAATCTTTTAGTCATTGTTCATGGTTGGTTTAGTGTATTTCTACTGGGCTGTGGCTCACCCTATATGGGAATATCATTTTCAGGTACTGGTAGCATGCCACCTCCAAGGACGTAGCTTAAGAGGCTAGAGGCAGGCGGACTTTTGTCGTTTTATTTCTTTGTTGTATTACATGTATATTCAAGCCAAGGGCTTAATGTGCAAATGAGTTAGCACTCTTTTGTTGTAACCAAGTGTTAACTTGGAAAGCTGTAAGCCCGTAGGGCATTTGCTTTTGTTGTTAACATATAATACTTTTGTAAGAAACTACTCTGATGAATAGAAGGAAGTTTATCCTTTTTACCAATTCATGTCTATATTGGTGGGTTTAATGTTATTATTTTGAGGGTGTTACAGGAGGAGAAAATGAATGTACTCCATGTTTAGGAGGAGATAGGAGATGGACTCTATTGAATTAAGTTGGCCTGTGTGCCCTGGGTGAAAGTTCAAAAACCGCGCGTATACATGGGTGCCGATCCCGTGGACGAAATTTTCGTAAAATGGCAAATCGAAGTGTTTGTGTGATAATTGTGTTAATTTGGGAACCACTGAGTTGTAGTCTCAGATGGGTCATCTAAAAGATAATGAAACTGGCTCATGAATTGAGATGAAATGAATTAATTTGAATTGACGAGAAGGAAAAGGTAGGGGTGAGCATGGTCTGGATTGGACCGGATTGGGATAAAACCAGGACCAATCCGTTATCTACGATTTTTGAAAAATTGGAACCAATCCAATCCGTTTAAATCATGGAATCAATCCAAACCAATCCATTTAAATACGGATTGGATCGGTTTAGGACCACAGATTTACATAATTAAATAACAAATATATATATATATATATAACACTTTAATTTCATAAAAATATACACATAGCGCTATATTAGTTCCACAATAGCAACATACTGTTCTAGAATTTAAACAACCATAAGAAAACTGGTTTCACCATAAGTATTTAGACCATTACAAATTAAAACTAAAAACTAACAAATAAAAATAATAAAATAAGATATTATACGGTTTTAGGTTTGAGTTTAGATTTTATATAGAATAAGAAGATACTATGGGGGGATAATGTATAATAAAAATATAGACTATTTATATACGGTCTGGATCGGTTCCAATCCGGAACCGTGGGGTTCAACCCGGAACCAATCCGTGGACTACGGATTTTTAATTCTTCAATCCGGAACCGAACCGCGGATTCAAAAAATCAATCCGAACCTATCGGATTGGACTGGACTGGATCGGATTACGGATTTTACGGATTCCTTGCTCAGTCCTAGGAAAAGGGGATTGAGGTGTGAATTTTGGCACTTTATGATTATATAGAAAATGAATGTTTTATCACTGACCTTGTAAATGCACATTTGACTTATACCTTCGTTAAAACTCATATATTGTATTAGATTTTTTCTATTGGGTTTTGGCTCACCCTATCTGGGAAAAATCATTTTCAAGTGTTGATATTATACCTTCGCCAAGGTAGTAGCTTGGAGGGAGTTTGGGGCACGAGCTTCACTTTTTGTTTCTATTTGTATAGCTAAGGGCTTAAATTGTATAAAGTTAGACTCTATTTTGTTGTAACTAAGCAATAACTTGGAAAGATGTAAGCCTTTAGGGCACATAATTATCTATTTAACTTTCATTCCTCTTTACTACTTGTAACACATGCTGTAGATTCAGGGTGAATTATTTATGAATGTATATCGCATATGTCACTTTTGCATAACGATTCAGGTTAATGGAAGTTTATTATTTTGATTACGCTGTCTTATGTATATTGTGTTGGGTTGAATTATTGTAATTATTTCGGGGCGTCACATGACTTTTATAAAAGAAAAAATAAAATGATTATGGTTTGGATGTGATGTTTGGTCTTATTGGCCTTTTATTATATGTTGTCTTTTTGTGACTATTTTAGCTCAGGCTTTTTGTGCCAAACGAAGCCTAAAATGTGTAAAAAAATATTTTAAAATATATAAATAATGTATCAAATTATAAATTTTTAAAAATTTTATCCGTAAATCCCATATGCGAAAATGTTAATCCATTTAGTCCTAAGAGTTTTCTTATGAATCAATTAGTTACTTTTATTTTAGAAAGTTGTATTTATTTGATTTGGTACCATTTTAAGTTTAAGTGAATGCCCTTTTGTGATTTATTTTTTTAATTTTTTGGTTGGTTTTTGGGATGAGAATGGAAAAGTGAGGTGTGCAATATTCTTTTTGAGAGGATTGGTGGATGAAGTGTTGGTCGTCGAGTTTGGAAATCTATATTTCTGTTAGTGTGAGTTTTTGGTGTTATATTGAAATGTTACATATGAATGCTACACGTTTGAAAAAAGTATATTAAGAAATTTTGTGTGTTACATTAATTGGAATGTTACGTTTGGAAAAAATACATTAAAGAGTTTTTTTGAAATGTTACATTGTTACATTTGTAAAAAGTGCACTAAGAAATTTTTTAGTGTGTTACATTGGAGTGTTACGTTTGGAAAAAAAAAAAACACTAAGGAATTTTTTAGAGTTACATTGATTAAAGTGTTGCGTTTAGGAAAATTATTAGGAATGTTACGTTGTTACATTTAAGAAAAATACAATAAAAAGTTTTTTAGTGTGTTATGTTTGAAAAAAATATACTAAAGAATTTTTGTGTGTGTTACATTGATTGGAGTGTTATATTTGGAAAAAGTACACAAAGAATTTTTTTAGAATGTTACATTGTTACGTTTGAGAAAAGCATAGTAAACAATTTGTTAGTGTGTTACATTGATTAGAGTGTTACACTTGGAAAAAAAATACACTAAGGAGTCCTTAGTGTATTTTAGGATGCTACATTGTTATGTTTGAGAAAAGTACACCAATGAATTTTTTAGTATGCTACATTGGAGTATTATGTTTGAGAAAAATATATTAAGGAGTTTTTGTGCAATGTTATGTTATTACGTTTGATAAAAGTACACTACGGAATATTTTTTAATATGTTACATTGGAGTGTTATATTTTTGGAATGTTGCATTAAAATATTACATTTGAGAAAAATACACTAAGAAGCTTCTTTGAAGTGTTACGTTTAGTAATTTCAATATTATGAGAAAATTTACATTTGTCCCTCAACAAATAATACACGTGCATTTATACTTGATCATTTATGTAATTCACACTAGAATGAGATCTTTGGGTCCATAAAAAGGGAAGATCAAACAATTCATAAGATTATTATTTAAAATTTATTAGTGTTTCAATCAATTTTTTATTACTTAATATTTATTATTGGCAGCCTTTAAAATTAGTAAGACCCTTAATATTAATATATTACTAGCATAATTATCCGTGCTACGCATGGGTATAAATATATAATCAAAAATTAATTTTTAAAATTAAATAATAATTTCAAAAATTTATCTACAATATTTAGGAAAAATGATTTAGAATTAAATAAATTTTATTTATTTTTATCACAGTTACATATAAGAGAATTTTTTTTTATATTCTTATGTCATCAATTGTGTGCTTTAAGTTCTTAATAACAAATATATGTCATAATTTAAGTGGTAAAAATTAAAAAATAAATCACAAAAATTATATTTATGATAAAATATGAATACATTTCGTCTTACAAGTTCCATAAATTTAATTTATCATATGATAGTAGCAAATTACATTTGTCAATATAGTAATTTTTTCATGTTTTGTGGAGTCTAAAAATTATAATTTGTCTTATGTTATAAGATTTACGTAAAAATGAATTAGGATTTAATTGTGATATTAAATTTGGGCTTAACATTAAATTTACGCCAACTTGTCCTTCACTTAATTATTAAGAATTGTCTTGTTTTGTTCCCAACTTATATGAATCATTTGACCTATCTATTTATTAAATTAGTAAATATTTTTATAATAAAAATCAGAAATATGGACTTATTTTATGCATACTTATTAAAAAGTTTGAGCTATAGTTAAAAAAAAAAACTATACATTTATGTTTAAAACAATTAAATGAATAGTTATATATATTTATGTATAAAAAAATTATTTAAGATAAAGTCACCTTAAATTATAGGTCATGTTCTAATCCTAATAAATTTAAATTTTATATTTAAATTATGTCATAGTTTATCAGTTCGTGATTGATATAAGCTAATTTGGGGGTTCTAATATTGGATTAAACATTAAAAAATAGTCAAGAAAATTTAGTTCAAGTCAATTTTTTTTGTCAATAATTCTTGATTTAAGCCTAGTCTTTAGAGAATCGTCTAATTCATGTCCAATCCATGAGTTAGTAGATCTACCTATTTATTTAATTTTTAATTAAATATATTTTAAAAAAAAAATTTATAACAAAAATAGGAAATATGTACATATGTGTTTGGTATATTTATTAACAATTTCAAAATTAATTAAGAAATTATGTTCTTATTCTTAAAAGGATACATTACATTGGTAATCTCTATATTTTAACTCTTGTGTTATTTTTATCCTTGCAATTTTAATTTGCTCAATTTTGATCATAAATTTATAATTTTGTCTCAATTTGATCTAATTGTTATAATTGCTGGTGTTTTTTTTTTTTAATTATTATTGAAGATACACACATGAGTAACATTTGTTATACTTTTATAGACAAAATTATAAACTTGTTCAACTCAATAAGTTAATTTCAACCAACTCAATAACTATTTTCTTTCAAAAATCTTAACCGGCATTATCAATTGGATCAAATTAACACAAAATCTAAAATTAGGGGTAAAAATCAAACTAATTGAAATTACAGAGACTAAATTGACACAAGAGACAAAATGCGGGGACTATCAATATAATTTATCCTTCTTAAAATATATCTAATATTGATTGTATCAATTTTAAGATATATTTATATCTGAAAAACTATTTAAGATCAGATCAGGTTAGAACCTGAATAAAAAATTAATGCCTTATTAAAAATATTTAATAATTATAGATTCAAATTTGATCAACTTTTCATTTAAATTTTTTCATAGAATTAGGTTGTTTGATAATTTTAATTTATAGTTCCAATTTTTCCTTGTATTTTTTTAAAAATATTTAAAAATTATATATAGTTATAATTTCTTTTGAAATTTCCTTTTCAATCTCAAATTAGTTATAACTTGAATTTGGTTAAAATTTATTTTTGACTTCTCATTTACAAAAACTAATAATAAACATAAATTAATTTTTTGAACATTGTAAAATGGTAAATAAAGAAATATATTATCAATAATAATAATAACAAAACATATTTTTATTTATCATGTGACGTCTAACCACTGCATTGATAATAGACATTAATAATAAAATTCATTACGATAATATAACAATAATATATCAAATGATAAGCAACATGTGATCACAATAATTTTTTGATAGTTATACAAAAGTACCTAAAATTATATATAAAAAACAATATATGATTTATATTCAATTTTTATATGGTAAAATTCACACTTAATCTCAACCATATATTAATTTTCTAAATCAATTTATCACCCAAACTATCTACTAATCTTATAATATTCACCTTTTCAAAATCCACTCAAATAATGCTTTGGCCGAACTCATCATCACCCTTGTTGTTGCCATGCTCACCACCTCCACTAACCATTTTGGAATTCCGGTCTAGTTTTTTATCTTTGTAAATATAAAAAGACAATGTTGTAGAAATAAAAAGATATTGTTAGAGTTTTAAAGAGTTAAAAATGAAAAAAATAAAAAAAAATGTGTGATTTTAGATTAACTTATTTCATATATGGGTGTTGAATTTTTTTGTTTTGTTTTGTTTTGTTTTGTTTTGTTTTGTTTTTTGTTTGTAAATCCATAAATTATAGAATAGTGTTCATTATTTAAAATTTTATTTATTGATAGGCAAGTCAATTAAATGTTTTTAATTTTTTACAAATAAAAAATTTGAAAATTTTGTTTAAGAAATTTTAAAAATGGCCAAATCATAAAGAACTATATAAGATGGCTTATCCTATATATATATATATATATATATATAAAACTCATAACTATATTATCAATTCACATATATCAAAAGAAATAATAACAACAATATAAAAAATACACAAATATCCACCAAAAAAAAAAAAAAAACTTCAAATCAACTCCCAAAGCAAAGATAATTAACAGATATATATTTATTATCAATTTAGTTGGAAAAAAAATACACTGGAACAAAAAAGTCATATAGAGAAAAAAAATACTCACACGAAAATATAAATTTACAAAAAAAAAAAAAAACTCACTAACAAACAAACTTGAAATAAGTTTGGATTATTGGCAAAGAGAGAGAATAATCATTGCATCATTACATTTGGGGAGGAGTTGGCTGGGCTGAAAAAAAGATTAAATATTGGGTATTTTAAAGAGACAATTGTTTGAATTTTTAATTTGATTGAGTTTTTAAAATTTTAGATTTATATTATTTTCGGAAAAGGTGAAAATGAGATGAAGGTGGCTTACCATATTATTTTGAATTTTGAAATTCAAAATCATAGATAATTAGTGTCTTTATTTTATTTTTATTTGAATTGTTTTGATCAATATTATTTTTGAAAAAAGTGAGGGTGACTTATCATATTATTTTGAATTTTAAAATTCAAATAAATAATTAGAACTTTTTTTATATTTGAATTTTTGACTCAACAAACTAACCAATAGATTTTTTTTTATTTCTTTAAAAATTAACAAATTAAAAAATTAATTTAAGAATTTGAAACTTTCATAATCATTATTCTTAAAAATATCATTTTCCACATATATATATATATATATATATATATATATATATATATTTATAGATGCTGAAAAATTCCTTTCATAGTAATTTATGCATTTTTCTATGGCAGACCATATGCACATTCGGCTAGACTTAGGCAATAGTGAAATTATGATTGATTTCGGTGTATCACCGGCTAATATATATTCACATGGTGCTCATAATTAATAAAAAAAGTTTTATCGATGAAATTTAGCCCCGGTTTGATTTTTCTTTTAGGCTAAAAATCACAAAACACTACAAGAATTAACACTTTTGGCAACAAAAAAATTGGTCGCTAAAAGTCAATTTTTGGTCGGCAAAAGTTATCCGCGACCAATTTTTTTGGTCGCTACTTTGGTCGCCAATTGAGGGTCGGCAAAAGTAATTCGCGACCAAAATTGTGGTTGGTCGGCAAAAGTTGGATTTCGCGACCAAATTTTTAGTTGCTAAATGTTTAATTACCGCGACTAATTTATTTTGTCGCCAAAACACTTTGGTCGCGAAAAGTGATATTTTCGCGACCAAAAAGTTTGGTCGCCAATTATCACATTCAACGACCAAAAAATTTGGTCGCCAATCGTGACATTCCGCGACCAAAAAATTTGGTCGCCAATTGTGACATTCTGCAACCAAAATTTGTTTGGTCGCCAATTGTGACATTTCGCGACCAAAAAATTTGGTCGCCAATTGTGACATTCTGCGACCAATATTTTTTTGGTCGCCAATTGTGACATTTCGCGACTAATCAATTGGTCGCCAATTGTGACATTCTGCGACCAAAATTTGTTTTGGTCGCCAATTGGGACATTTCGCGACCAAAAATTATGGTCGCCAATTGTGACATTCTGCGACCAAAATTTTTTTGGTCGCCAATTGTGACATTTCGCGACTAATCAATTGGTCGCCAAAACTATAAAAACCAAACCAAATTTTGGTCGCCAATACCCAACAAAATAAACCTGTAATTTATAATAATTCATCCAATTTATTCAATATAATCTGTAAAAAGAAGAAATCATTCAAACCAACAAATAAATTGAATCATCAACATTCAACAAAATACATATATCAATCATTTCTGAACCTGTTTAATTAAAGTCAACAACTATTATAAGTTTACATCCGCAAATAATTCGAAACTACATATTTCATTTAGCATAAAAATTAAACACATAACAAGTACTTGTTATTATGCTTTAAATTTTTATCCATGTACATCAACCCAAAAATATAACTAGTAGTCTACCAAATATTTTCTATACACACACATCCAAAAATATAACTACTAGTCTACCCTAATATTTTCCATATACATCTATACAAAAATATATAATCCTTCCAAAAATACAAAAAGTGCCAATTTGTCCTGTACAATTTAGCTTTGTGCACGAGTTCATCCATCTGTACCAAAGAAAAAGAGAAATAATGTCAGTTAAAATTGGACAAATAATGAAAAATGTCCATGAAAAGCAAAGGTCACATTAGCAAATTAAAATGACTACCATTATCAAATTGTAAATAAAACAATAGCATTCTTATGTCTATAGAATAAATTGGATGAGCCACAATTTCCCGTTTAACCAGTTTGTGACTATTGGATAGTTTTATTTCTAATCGTTTTTATTTAGAGATAAGTATTAGAAAAAGCAAATACTAATATATTACTTTATATTTATCATGCATGTATTGATCAGTGATATAAAAAAATGTTTAAAACAAAAAATAATATATAGCAGCTCTCTAATAAATTTGATACATCGATGATTAATAGTTTGTATTTATAGTTGACTGTCACCTATAAATACAAACTATGAATTGGTGTTGACAGTCACCACCATATATAGCACACCATCCAAAGCATCCAGACAGATCTGATGCAGACCACCAAAATTGCTCCAGATCAGTCCACCTTCATGACTGATGCAATACTTCACCATGCAGACCACCAAAGGAAGAGAAAAGAAGGAAAAAAAAGAAATAGAGAGGAGCTAATTCAGAGCAGTTTTGGACCCCAAACGCCCCGGTTTTGCCTACTTTGTCACACTTTTATGTCCTACATAACTAATAATGCGTCCTATCGAAGCATTGCTTGCTTTCACAAGTTTGTTTGATCTAGGCCGAGGTGACCGCTACGATCTCGGGTTGTTTCCAGGCTGTTTCCAACTTTTTGCCCCAACCGGCTCGTTTTTGCCTTATCTATCACATTTTGGTTTCCATGGAACAGTCACAAATTATTGTTTTACTAGTCATCCTTGGATCAGTGGAACATTACAATGTTTAAAGTTTCTATACTGGTCAACATAAACTAAACTGTAAATTCCATCTTTTATATAGTTAAACAAAAATTAGTTTAAAGACAATCATTTCTCTATGATATTCTCATCAAACGTTTATTTGCCTTTACTTTGAACATAAATATAATCAAATATGGTTTAACACACTTACCAATTACCATGACTATCTATTGTCGAGAATTTGGTAGATTGCGATTTTCCAAAACTTGCGCCAACATGCTCTGAAGTCCAAAAAGCTGCCGCTGCATCTCCTCACGTTGTCTTGTATTCTCTGCCTCTTTCATTTGTAAAAAAGCTATAAAAAAAAATGAAATTAAAATTAAAAAAAAAAAAAGATACTAAATATCACTACTGAATGGATAGCAGAGAGAGAGTGCTTGAGAGATGACTATCAGTTTCACTACTTGCCTACAAAATTAACATACTAAATATGCACTAGTTCATTTTGATGACAGGAAAAGATTATAAAAAATAAATAATTAAAAAAAAAGAAAAAGAAGAAGAAGAGGAAGAAAGAAGAAAATGCATTAGTTAAGTAGCTTTGCATACACTATGCATTTAATCATAGATGTATATATGCACATAGGTACACATAATACATGCTCGGTATATTGTTTTCTCTTGATCTGTTGTTCATGTTATAACAGGCTGGAAGACATTCTTGATCATAATTTTCTCAAACATGAATGTCTAATTTTCTCAAAAAAATGTGCCCACCTGAACATAATAACCCACTCGCGAATAGGTTAGTCAAAAAGTCAACCTGGTTTACTCCTTCCAATAGCCTCAACTCCATCTCATTATGTACAGGAAACAGAACTACTCACTTATGTCCCAAACTATCTTGGCAAAAACTATTGTGTAGTCTAGATTTTTTTTCTGTATTTTGGTATATAACTAGTCAATAGTCTTTCTTCACCAAGAGTGATCGATGGGGCGGCCCCTACCACCTTGCAACCAAGTTTCTATTTTGTCTTGGGTACTTGATGTTCTTGCTATTTTAAGGCAATTAAGTACGTTTATCATCGACTAGAGAAACAATTTCTTCACACATGACTGCAAATTTGGTACAACTGAGTTATGGTTGATGGGGAGGCCCCTACCAGAGTGTAATGCTGTTCGAGCTAAGTCTGCCAAATGAAAATGGAGTCAGATTTTGTACTAGACAGTTCATCCTCAGAGAGTATGTCTTGGTTTGATGACTAAGAAAATGATACATGAATATTTACCCCCCTTTCTTTTTACCTCCTACGTACGAACCATATGTATAAATATAGGACCTATCATATCTATAAAATAATAAGATCCACCATTATTTTTCAACGGATCATGCTAATGACAAATTAATGTGTAGTCTAGATTTTTGCAGTGTTTGTGGCGGGCTTCATCCCGTTCTTTTGAAGATCCTTCTCAATGTCAATCATATCACGTGGTAGTTCAATTCCCCGGAATAGCAGTTTCAGGTCGTCATCAACCTTGATTGGCACTCGAGGGTCATTTGGATAGGCTATGTCCTATTGCGAGTCGAAGTTCGACAACAGCCAGATTTGACCAGCAGCTTTCAAAGCCTATGAAGAAAATACAAATTTTGCTCTAAAACTCCAAGAAAAACCAAAATTAAAGGTTATAATGCAAAGTCCATGCAAGTATTTGGCTATTATTTTAGGCGGTAACACAAACCTGTAGATCCTCCATGACAGTTGGGTATGCATCCTTGAGATCAATAACAGCAATGCCCTCTGGAAATTTACGTATTAGGATAAGTAGTTGATTCTTGTCCTTCAGAGCATGTTTGGACTGTAATCAAATAAAGACCAAGTAAATTCTCAGCATAAAGACAACTTTTTTTCGAAGCTTTTTGGGCAGGCACCTGTAACAATCTATGAACTCTTGGGGAAGACAGAGAAGTTCAATTGTCTGCTAGGGTTCCAGGTGAAAAGATTAGGATTTACCTTGTAAGCGAAGCACCTCCCATCATAGTTCACTTTTGGGTTATTCCTCAAACTGTCAAAGACAGCCTTGTTGGAATTAATGTCAACATAACATGCTTCATTTATTTGCTCTGGTGTAAAGGCTTGCCTTGTCTGCAGAACAAGAAACATAAATAATTAAGGTGTAATTAATCCCTTTCAAGTGAGCCTACAAAAAATGAGAGGACAAATCAACCAATGACTTCCCACATGCCCCTGCCTCGCACACTGGCATCCTGCAGGGGTAGGTGGGTTGTGCAGCAAGTATCAGCAGCAGGAATAAGTTCAAGGCTCACAGCATAAGAAGTATTGGAGGAACTATAAAACTTCTACAACCTCTATATTTTTTTGCTAAGTCTATAACATAACCTCTATATTTGAACACTGTAGATCTACCCAAAGAAATCTCACATTATCCAACCCCCAGCTGGATGAAAAATCTCGAGAGATAAATAATGCTCAATATGTAAAGAGCCCCAGAGAAATTGGTGTAACAAGTAGTGTCAGACTTGTCAGTGTTGGGAACCATAACCAGTTTCCTCTTAGCCAATATCATTGCTAACAACTGTTATGTTATGTGACTAAGCACTTTGCATCCTTATTGATGAAACTGATAGTTTTCATCTAACATGTCCAAAACATCAAAGGTAAATATAGAAATTTTCAACTTCTTAGGAAAGAACTTGTATAAAATCGATATTTTCAAGCACTTTCTACTTATCCATCCCCCCGTGATAGATTTAGTTACAACGTGTCCGTGAATGTTCTGACAGAGGCAGAATGTTCATAAGAAGTGGTATGAAAGAGCACCTACAAAAGGGAAAAGAAGAGATATCCAGACTTTAAAATGATGTTGAAGTGATGGAGGCTGAAGTTATTGAACTGAAAGCAAACTAAAACATCTTTAAACCAAGATCAAGATAAACAAATAAAGGCTGATGGACTTCCATTAAATTAGTAAATAAATATAACTAACAATTAATACCACATCCTGTTTATAAAACTAAGAATGAATCAAACTTCAAAACATAATTGCCGATTCTTGTAATGTAGAGATTGTGGCACTTGCTTGGCCTCCGAAAAAATAAAAGATTACCTTCATATGATGCAAAAATTATAACCATAGCTTTACAAAAATGACAAAGACCCGAAGCAAGGTCAATTGACAAGATCATGAAAGAAAAATACAAAAAAGGATAGAACTCAATTCCCCTAAAGCTACTGACATAAAGAAATGACATGAGACATTCTAAACATCACTAGAGGTCCCACATTTTAGTAACACATTTTTGGTAACAGATTCTAAACATTCTAAACAGATTTTTGTAACATACAAAATTTCACCATTGTCCATTGCATATAGATAAAACCAAAAGAAAAAACTAAACAAGAAATTCGAGCAAGTATCATTAGCATCAACAACAAGCCCATTCATCAAGAGGCAGCATTGGAGCTTAACTAAACCCAGCTTAAAAACAAACATGGAGCTCTCTTGAGATAGTTCAGTGAAAGTTAGCTCTGTTTCTAGTTTTAGTAAAGCATCTTGAGGTGGAGATTTAGCCTTTGGTCTACAGAATATAAGTACATTTGAGTGGTAGACTACTAAAAGGAACAATCAACCAAATGAAATTGAGCCCAGCATGAAGACAAATTATATACCTAATAAGCACGGTCAACCCTTTAATAATTACCTAATAAGTTCATAAACTTCAATAATTAATAAGTTTTAAATTTGGTATTTTGGTGGACGATTAATAATTCAATTTCTAAGAGAATAATTTGTGTTGATAGACTGTTAGTGAAGCAAAAAGACAAAAGTTTGATTTTCAAGATAATTTTTACACATTTCTAAACACTTTTACATATTTCTATACACTTTTACCAATTTCAATACACTTTTTACGCATCTACCAACATTAATGACAACCCTATGGGCAGTCGTTAGCATTTTCCAATAATTATTTGTATAACCAAAATGTATACCACTATAAAGATATATATGAAGATTTTTACTGTGTTTTCCAACAGGACATCTAATGAATGAAAGGAATGCGGTTAGTTTAAATGTAAATTCATGTCTTATCTGATGGGTTTATTGTTATTATTTTGAGGGCGTTACAACTTGGTATCAGAGCGTACCGGGTTCGAATACTTTGGGTACGTGGGAAGTGATTAGGATCACAATGGGTTTGTCTCGCTTGATAGAGACGTAGATGTAGTACCATGTGCTATGTGTTTATTTGATAACATGCTTATGTGACTATGTGGGTATGGGATTTAATTTCTAGGATGTCGATTGGATCCTTGAGTTTCTGGGAGTCTTGTTGGAAAGGCACTTGATCAATGCTGTTTCTAACCGGAACTCTAGTAACGTCTCGGGACTATCATTATCCGGAAATGAAATTCGTAAGTGCTTATGTGTTTATGTGCATATGTGGAGTGAATTACAGTTGTCCATGCATTAGGACGTGAGTGTTTAGTTTTGGCACACCTATGAATGTGCTAACGTTCTGTGTTGCCTTTATTAGGATGTCAGGACGAGGAAGAGGTGCTAGGCGTGGTAGACCTGCGAGGCAGGAAGTACCGTTACAGGGTGAGATTCCGGCAGTGCAGGAGGGAGTTGGGCAGGCCAATGTGGCCGAGCCAGTAGGTCAGCAGGCTATGGGTGCCTTGGCCAGAGAGATAGCAGGGGCTTTGGGTATTCTTAGAGCTGGGAATCAGGCAGCTGAGGCAGGGCCTTCTTTCTTGAAGAGGGAGTTCTTCCGGTGTAATCCGGACGAGTTTATCGGGGATCCTAAAGAGCCGCTTAAGGCAGATGAATGGCTCGAACAGACAACGAAGACGTTTGAGATGCTTGGCATCGAGGACGGAGCACTGAAAGTGACCTTGGCATCCTTCCAACTGAAGGGAGATGCGGGTCAATGGTGGAAGTACGAGAAGGCTCGTGTTGGTGGTACTTGGGAGGCGTTTGTGAATGCTTTTCAGGAGAGGTTTTTATCAGCAGCAGCTAGGGAGAAGCTGAGGGATCAGTTTAGCCGGCTTAATCAGCAGGGCTTGTCGGTGGCCGAGTTTGAGGCTACTTTTACCAGTCTGTCTAGGTTTGCACCTGAACTGGTGGCGTCTGAGGAACGCCGTTGCTATGAGTTTGAGCGGAAGTTGAGGCGGGGCCTCAAGTTGAGAATTGGTGGGTCTTACATTCGAGGGTATAGACACCTGGTAGATGCTGCAGCTCATATGGAGCTTATGATGCAGGAGGAGGATGAGGGCCAGAGAGGCTCCAAGAGGAGCCAGGATAGTCAGGGTGATGGCAGGAGGCAGAGGGGTTCTAACCCTCAGCAGTCGCAGGGTGGTGTTGCTAGATCGACCTTTCCAGTGCCGAGTGTAGGCTCCGGGAGAGGTGGTCAGGGGGATTTCACCTGTTACAAGTGTGGCCAGCTGGGTCACAAGGTATCTGTTTGCCCGCAGAAGGGTGGGGGTCAGAAAGCTGCTTCTTCTTCAGCTAGACCGCAGAGTCAGAGTTTGGGCAGGGGGCAGCTCTTAACTTGTTATCAGTGTGGACAACCTGGGCACATGAAGAGGTTTTGCCCACAGTTGAGTGCCACTTCGGGAGCGTCTGGTTCTAGGCAGACGCAGGGTTTTCAGCCAGCTCAGTCTGTGCAGGCCTCGAGGGCCAATCCGGGAGTTTCGTCATCCCAGTCTGTGCAGCAGTCTTTTGCTCCGAGAGGTGAGCAGGTAGACCAGGGGCCTACGGGGCGCGTGTATGCTGTTACCGCGCAGGATTTAGTACCGGCTCCATCAGTAGTGAGAGGTACTTTTCTGTTTTGCAACTCAGTTGCTAATGTGTTGATAGACACGGGTGCATCTCATTCTTTTGTATCTGCTGCATTTGCAGCTGTTTTGGAATTGGAGTTAGCACAGTTAGCATCTCCTATTTGTGTGGTATCGCCTTTGGGTGGTGAGTTGATCCTGAAACAGGGTGTTAGAGGATGTGATATAGAGGTCGCCGATTATAGGCTTCCTTTTCCGTTTGTTATCATGCCCATGAAGGGTTTTGATGTTATTTTGGGTATGGACTGGTTATCGTCATACCGGGCTGTTATTGATTGCTACCGCCAGAGGGTTACATTGTGTACCTTGAGCGGGGAGTGGTTCCATTTCTTGGGAGACCGGGTTGGTAGTGTTTTGCCACCGGGGTATGATTCGCGAGGGCGAAGTGAGCTTAGTAGTCTACTTGCTAGCTTTAAGAGTGGTGAGAGTGGTGAGACCCAGCATATATTGCCGAGGGTGGTTTGTGAGTATTCGGATGTCTTTCCCGAAGATCTTGTTAGTTTGCCACCTCACCGAGAGATAGAGTTCTCTATTGATTTAGTGCCGGGTACGGCGCCGATTTCTATGGCACCTTACCGTTTTGCTCCGGCAGAGTTGGTTGAGTTGAAAGTTCAGCTCCAGGAATTGCTAGATAAGGGCTTTGTTCGCCCTAGTGTTTCACCGTGGGGAGCACCGGCCCTCTTTGTTAAAAAGAAAGATGGTGCCTTGAGATTGTGTATTGACTACAGGAAGTTGAATCGGGCTACGGTTAAGAATAAGTATCCTATGCCCCGTATAGATGATTTGTTTGACCAGTTGAAGGGTTCCCATTGTTTCTCTAAGATAGACTTGAGATCGGGTTACCATCAGTTGAGGGTCAGGGAGGAAGATGTTCCTAAGACGGCATTCCGTACGCGGTATGGCCATTATGAGTTTTTGGTGATGCCATTTGGGCTTACCAATGCACCGGCAGTCTTTATGGACTTGATGAACCGGATTTTCCGGGAGTTCTTAGACCGCTTTGTGGTTGTTTTTGTGGACGATATCCTTATCTATTCGTCTTCTGAGGAGGAGCACGAGGCACACTTGAGAGTGGTGCTTGAGTTACTTAGAGCCCATAGGCTGTATGCCAAGTTTGGGAAGTGTGAGTTCTGGCTGGGGGAAGTCAAATTCTTAGGCCACGTGGTATCCGGGGAAGGGGTGTCTGTTGATACATCCAAGGTTGAGGCAGTGCAAGATTGGGCACAGCCTAAGAGTGTGTTTGAGATCCGCAGTTTTCTGGGATTGGCTGGGTATTACCGTCGGTTTGTGAAAGATTTCTCCAGGTTAGCGTCACCGTTGACTAGACTGACTCGAAAGGGAGTCAAGTTTGTGTGGAGTGAGACTTGTGAAAAGTCGTTCCAAGAGTTGAAAGTTAGATTGACCACCGCTCCGGTATTGATTATTCCGGAGAGAGGGTTGGGTTATGCGGTTTATTGTGATGCTTCACGAGAGGGTTTGGGTTGTGTGTTGATGCAAGAGGGGAAAGTGGTAGCTTATGGCTCACGACAGTTGAAAATACACGAGAAGAATTACCCCACACACGACCTAGAGTTAGCAGCAGTGATTTTTGCCTTGAAAATCTGGAGGCACTACCTTTATGGTGAGAAGTTTGAGGTATTCTCGGATCATAAGAGTTTGAAGTATCTGTTTACACAGAGAGACTTGAATTTGAGGCAGAGGAGGTGGATGGAGTTCATTGAGGATTATGATTTTGAGTTACATTATCATCCGGGAAAGGCCAATGTTGTGGCCGATGCCCTTAGTAGGAAGACCATTAGTGATGTTGCTAGTATAGCCATCCGGGAATGGGTGATGTTGGGAGCACTGGGCGAGTTTGATTTGCTACTGGGCGAATCTGTCGAGGCTGCGGCCTTGTTTTCTGTTGTTGCGCAGCCTACACTTGTGATTAGAGTGTTAGAGGCACAGAGAGGTGACCTTGAGGTAGAATCCCTCCGAGAGAAGATCTCCAGTAGGAAAGTTGAGAAAGGTTTGACGGTGTATCCCGACCTGAGTGTGAGATACCGAGACCGTTTGTTTGTACCGGAGGCTTGCCGAGAGGAAGTACTCCGAGAGTTTCATCATTCGCGCCTTGCGGTGCATCCGGGGGGTACTAAGATGTATCAGGATTTGGGTCGCCAGTTTTGGTGGCGGGGTATGAAAAGAGATGTGGCTGTTTTCGTATCAAAGTGTCTTACTTGCCAGCAAGTGAAGGCCGAGCATCAGAGGCCAGCGGGTTTGTTGCAACCCTTGCCTATTGCCGAGTGGAAGTGGGAGCATGTCACTATGGACTTCGTTGTAGGTCTTCCGAGGACTCAACGGGGTAGTGATGCTATTTGGGTGGTTGTAGACCGGTTGACTAAGTCGGCGCACTTTATGCCTATGCGTGTGAGAGATTCGGTAGATCATCTTGCCGATTTGTATATTCGGGACGTAGTGAGATTGCACGGGGTCCCAGTGACGATCGTCTCAGATAGAGATCCTCGTTTTACTGCTAGGTTGTGGCAGAGTTTGCAGAGTGCCTTGGGCACTAAGTTGACCTTTAGTACGGCCTATCATCCTCAGACTGATGGGCAGTCCGAGCGTACTATTCAGATCCTCGAGGATATGCTTCGGGGTTGTGTCCTGGATTTCAGTGGGACGTGGGAGAGGCACTTACCATTGGTAGAGTTTGCCTACAACAACAGTTTTCAGTCTAGCATCGGTATGGCACCGTTTGAGGCCTTGTATGGCCGACCGTGTAGGTCTCCAGTTTGTTGGGCCGAGGTGGGTGATGCACCTTTGTTGGGTCCGGAGTTGGTTAGGGAGACGACGGAGAAAGTTGAGCTTATCCGTAGGAGGCTTGTTACAGCCCAGAGTCGACAAAAGAGTTATGCCGACCGTAGGAGGAGGCCTTTGGCGTTTGAGGTAGGTGATCATGTCTTTCTGAAGATATCACCTAGGCGAGGTCTGATGAGGTTTGGGAAGAGTGGGAAGTTATCCCCTCGGTTTATTGGTCCTTTTGAGATCCTTGAGAGGATTGGTGAGGTTGCTTATCGGTTAGCCTTACCGCCGCAGTTGTCCGGGGTACATGACGTGTTTCATGTGAGTATGCTTCGGAAGTATGAGCCAGATCCATCACATGTGTTGGATTGGACTGATTTAGAGGTAGATGAGGCTGCCTCGTATGAGGAGAGACCGGTTCGGGTCTTGGATAGGCGGGATCAGGTCCTGCGTGGCAAGACCATTCCTTTGGTGAAAGTCTTGTGGAAACATCACGGAGTGGAGGAAGCCACTTGGGAACGTGAGTTGGAAGTCCGAGAGAAATATCCGGACTTGTTTGTTGTTATGTAATCTTATATTTAAATTTTACATCTTGTTGAACTTAAGAGCTTTTATATATGTCTTAAGTTGTGAAACATTGAAAATGTTTTGATTATTGGAAGTATGTTTTGGAACTTGCCTCATATGGAAGTTGAATGTAACATTATATGTGTTAAGTATATTGTTGAAATTGGAAAGATAGTGCATAATGTTAATGCATGTTGAAAGTACATATGTTGTTTACATATTGTGATATGTCTCTTGTTAAAGGGATGGGATGACCGGTAATGGGTCGAATTGTTGAATGTTCAAGTGTAGCATTGTCTAAATTGGAGAAAAACTTGTTTTTTGAAAACTTGTGCTTAATTTCGGGGGCGAAATTCTTTAAGGGGGGGAGGTTATAGCGATCCCGGGTTTACCCTTGTTATACCGTGATCCGGACATGTGTCTGTGGATGTTGGTAGTTGTTATTATTGTGTTTACATCCTTTTACTTCGTATTTGAGTTATAGGATGTGTTGGGTGGTTTTGTTTCAGGTTGGTTGAGTTTAGAAACCAAAACTAGTTGCCTAGATTTTTGGCCTGTCCGCTCGAGCGGAGGTGCTGGCGCTCGAGCGGGGAATACATCCATCCAGTATCTTGTTGTGCAGTGTTGTGAGCTCGAGCGTAGGGATTGGGAGCTCGAGCGGAGGCCTGGTTCTGCAAAAGTGCTGAGCGAGTGCATTCTGCGCTCGAGCGGGAGTTTGGCCGCTCGAGCGGAAGTCTGTGAGTGGCCGCTCGAGCGGGGTGTTTTTGCGCTCGAGCGGAAGACTGGGTTTAAGTCCCGAAGTTGTGACTTTCCAAATCACTTTTTCACTTTCTCTTCTCTCTCTTACTTTTCCAAAATCACCATTGTTGAGCCTCTCACTCTAGACTCTACCTTCTCTCTAGGTTTTGATCTAGTAGGAGTGATTTACTCACCTTTGGCCTTTACAAAAAAGTTGTTGATCGTCGAGGGCTTCATTTTAATCTGAAAATCTCGGGTTTTGGAGCACGTTGGGTTTTGTCGTCTTCTCCTTTGGGACTCCGAATTTGAGGTAGGGATAACCTACTCCTCTCTATGGGTTTTGTCTTTAAATTTTGGTATTTTGAGATGTTGGGCTTGGTTGGGTAATTTTGTGAAAGTTTGGGGCTTTTGTGTAATTTTACAAAGGTTGGGGTTTCATTCATAATAAACCTAGATGCATGTTTGGCATGAAGAAAATGGAATGATTGTTGAATCATTGATGAAAATGGGACCTAAGGGTTGAAATGGTAATTATGGAAAATGGCCAAATTACCTTGTTTAATTAATTGGGATAATTAATTGGTGAGAAATGAGGAAATGAAATGTTGATTGAATATCTATTTGTGCAATTATTTTCTGTTTTAGAAATAACTGCTTGGGGCTATCGGTGGAGGATAGTCGAGATTGTTGTAGACAATGCATGATGATTAGGTAAACGGAAACTAATCAATGGAATGTGTCATGGAACTTGACGGTTAATTGAATACATTAATTGTATGTATTGTGTGACTGTATATAGAACCAATGTGTTTATATATTTTGTGTGTAGAGGAGGAGATAGGGGATGTACTCCGCGGTTTAGGGGAAGATAGGGGATGGACCTCTAAACCGGATAGGTATTTGGAGGAGATAGGGGATGTACTCCGTAGACAGAGCTCATATGCTTGTCTAGAGAAGTGAAGATAGAGCTCATATGCTTATCTTTGTGAAGTGTTGTAAAGTGTGGATACAGCTTGTATGCTTATCTGTGGATATTGTTGATATACATATCTGTTGTAGAGTGTGGATACAGCTTGTATGCTTATCTGTGGATATTGTTGATATACATATCTGTTGAGAATGTGGATATAGCTTTTATGCTTATCTGAATGTGAGATATAGTTTTTATACATATCTGTGGAAATGATGATAGAGCTAGCATGCTTATCTGTTGAAAAAGGGAAAATGAAAAGTAATTGGGACTTGTAAGTCGTTGACATAAATATGTAATTTATGTGATTGAATCAGTGTTGACCAACTATCAATTGCTAATGTTTTAGTCATTGTCCATGGTTGGTTTAGTGTATTTCTACTGGGCTGTGGCTCACCCTATATGGGAATATCATTTTCAGGTACAGGAAGCATGCCACCTCCAAGGACATAGCTGGGAGGCTTGTGGCGGGCATAGTTTGTCGTTTTACTTTGATGTATTACATGTAATTTCAAGCCAAGGGCTTAATGTGTAAACGAGTTAGGACTCTTTGTTGTAACCAAGTGTTAACTTGGAAAGCTGTAAGCCCGTAGGGCATTTTGTTATGAGGTTAAACATGTAATACTTATGTCTTAGAATTCTAATGAATGAAAGGAATGCGGTTAGTTTAAATGTAAATTCATGTCTTATCTGATGGGTTTATTGTTATTATTTTGAGGGCGTTACAGGACACCTAGCAATTGAACCATTTCTACATCTAAAAGTATATTGAGATTGTATCAATCCTCTAATGTTATTAATATGAGTGTAGCCATCTCACACCAAAAAGAATTAGTTTCCTAGATTGAAGTCCATTTTCCTTTTGTTTTTTTGAACAGCAAAGATAAAGATTTATTGATGATAAAGAAAAAAACATGCAAAATTACATCAACAAATCGGAAAGTGCACAAAGATTGGTGAGAAGTCAATCAAGAGCAACCAAAAGATGAAAAATAGAACAATAACACAGCAAAAACAGCTTCGAACAGTAGGCCAAACAGAACAACTTCAAAGCAGAACAGAAACAACTTATGCATACCCGGTTATAAAGGAGCTTATGCACCATCGCCCCTTGGTAGAAGCCGCTGCACAAAATCTGTCATTGAGGGTGGGACAACTCTGTCATTCATACCCTGTTCAGTACAAGAAAATTCAGAGGAAGGGGAAAAAAAAGGTCAGCATAAGTGAATCTATATGATTTAGATTGGTAATCCTTCTGAAAAACAAGTGCAACACAAATAATACAGAATCCTGCTCCTCCTAATTCCAGAGTGACTATTGCAGACCAATGTTCAACATAATCAAGACATGAACTAACTTACAAACCCTAGACCAGTGTAAAAGCCTAAAAAAGTCTAGTTTTACAAAAATTTCAGTGGGTACAATATTTGCATGCATAACAAGAACCACACCATCAAATTACATTATAACAAGGCACAATAATAATCAGATTCAAATGATTGGATTTGACAACTTACATGAAGTGTGACAATTGCATTTGGATTTTTCTCCACTGCATAAACTCTCAACTTCCGTCCAGTTTCTTCAGCTGCCTATTATGAAGATAAGAAAAGCAAAATAAGGTTTTTAACAAAAAAGATCAAAGTTGCAATAAAATCAAGCAGCCCCTTTCAGAAACATAAGCCACAACTAATATGAAAAAACTATAAAGCAAAGTAGTGCAAGCACAACTCCCAAGGAATTGAGCATTGATGTATGTACACTAATTATGACATCCTAGATGTTTAAAATAGTTTCTTTTATATACATCTATGAGTGTGTATATATAACCAAAAACTTTTCTAACACAGGTCGAACACGTAAATATCGACATCTCTCTTGATTTTCCATTTCAGGGAAGTCGACATTTTAGCATTTAGCATTTATGTAATATGTCAAATCCAAATTTTGTGTTTCCATCCATGTTCATCTCCACGCAACATAGACATAAGAGTAGACCTGAAACGATGCTCTAACAAGAGGTCCACGTCCAGCTCCCACAACCATCAGTACCTACAACACGAGAACAGAAGTGTCATGACCTTCACTGTCAAACTGCAACACATGCCATAATTGCTGATAAGATATTAAGACAACGAGAATGAACTCAGCTATACTTTATTCCGACACATATATTTGAATAAGTGCTGAACTCTTCCATTCAAATATTTGAATAATTTATGCCAAGTTTAATACGGCTTAAACAATATTAACCACCAGCCTTCAGTACCAATTACCACCCCAGCCACCATCACCAACTTACTGTCAATGTGATTTACAGCCAACTCTGAACTTCCTGTGGGAAGGCTGTGCTCTGGTTTCCCAGAAACTACTGCCTGAGGAAGACATTGCAAAAGAGAAAGATCAGCATATATTGCGGAATGACAATGTCGTGTAGAAAATCATAAGAAAGAACAACTTTTGTTTCTGCAGTAGGCCTAAATTAATCACCTACTATGTCTTAAATTATTGTGAATCTATGTTATAAGGACTCAAGTATGGGCATTAGTTGCCAGTATGTATACGTGTCAAATTTATCTAATTCGCAATCCCAATTTCATAATTATTTTATTTATTAATTATTTAAAGGTAAAATATGTTACCAAAACATGGCTTTTTTTACGCATATGATGGGAGTTTTATGCATAGTTTTGTAGTAAGCTCTACAACTTAAACATATTTGTTGGGCATGTCCAACTAGACATGTCAGAAACATATCCCATACCTTAGTGACAAGTGTACGACAGAGGTACTTGACAAATTTTAAATGGTACAATGGAAAAGATGCAAAAGAAAGGAACGAAAGAAATTTTAACATTTGCGCCATCGTATAAAATTGGAAATGAATCAGAAAACTATTGGAACATTCCAGCTACAAAGAAAAATCAATCATCACAAAATCTGCATTGCATTGAATGGCCAACTACCAATTTTGTTTCAATTAAGCACCTTAACATTATATAACTGAAATGACAGATTCTGAATGCCTACTCCTTCCCCCCCCCCCCCCCCGCGCCGAACAAAAAAGAAGGAAAAGAAAAGAAAATAGACTTTGTGCAGCAAGAAACATTGCCACAGAATAAAGAATAGAATATAGATATTTATATGACAGTTGTCAGTTATCCCACTGATTTCCCAAAAATAATATTTGAAATCTTAATAACAGCAACATTCTACAACAAAGTATAACACAGTAATCATTAAAAACATAATTTTGAGATCCAAGTGTCTCTTCAGCACTAAAATTTGATATACAGAAAATGACAACGCTACCTGTATTGAATGGTTAAAAAACACAGACAACAGCTTTTGGTGACACTTTGACAGACACGGATATCCCCGAGCATTTGTTAGAAAAGACTGGCAAATCAACAGTCACAAATGTGAGTGTCTGAGTCACAGAGACTGCATGAAATACTACTTAAGCTTAGAAAAGGTATAATCGATAAACCCTTTACACTGGTATGAATTATAGCTGCTCTAACAGATTCCCCAAACCATCTTCCAATTGAATTTGATGAAGGCAGTGAACTCCCAATGAAAAGATTGGTCACGTGTCAAACCATAGAATTACTGGTGGTTCTATAGTATTGACCACTGAAACTTCACATCATTTAAGTACTTCTGCATTCAAAGAAAGATAGATAGATATGGGTAGGGATCCATTTACACCTGCTGTAAGACATTTTTATTCTTACACACATCTATAACATTTTATGCAAGCCACCTTTCACAAATCCTGCCGATGGATTTCATGCTCAACTTTTGCCATTCATGCGTGCCAAGTATTAGATCAATCAGCAATAAAAAAAAAAAAAAATTAGGCTATCCATACACTTGCATTTTGTGTATAATATGACTATATATACGAAAGCGATACGGATTAGAAAACTCTTGACCTTCAATTTAACTGAAATTTGGCAAGATTGAAAGGTATAAGATAAGCATGAAATACAAAGGTAGGATTTGTGAAAGTTTACACACAAGTTACAGAGGGGTGTAAATTAAAATTTTACACTAGGTGGAAACAGATACATCTCCTATATATAAATTAATGTTTATATATACTCACAAAACATCAAGGGCAATGGACAACTGACTGTGATGTTCACATAGAAGACGGAACAAAACACAGAATTCCAAGTGAGACAAAAATTTAAAAATAAACAAATAATTAATTAAAATCCATAAAATCAACAGCAAAATCCAAGAAATTTTCCTCAGAAAAGAATCAAATCATATACCACATTCATATAAATACTAGAATCAAACTTAAGAAAAAAAAAAAAGAGACAGAGATCGTAAATTAGATAATCAATGTGAATTTTCTTTCTTTCTTTCCTCCAAACATTTTAACATAGACCAAAAAACAAACACCTTATAGGCATGCCAAACACTAAGGAGAGACCATATGACTACTATCATTGATACATACAAACACTGTATTGCGTGTGTGTATATATATATAGATGTAGAGTTCATCAATACCTGGTAATTACCAACAATCTGTGCCTTTGTGACAACACCAATTGCCTTTGTGACAACACCGTGGTTAGTAGTTGAGTATAATAATCAACAATCTGTGCTTTTGTGACAACACCAATTGCCGGCTTGTCCATTAGAACAAGCCAGTGCTTAGACTTCCCCACAAGAAAGAGTGCTTCCAGATAATGTATTCAAAGGAGAACCTAACTGAGCCTCTGAATTACCATAATCTATTTTTGCAGAGTTAAAATCGAGGTCAGGCCTAACAGATAACACCCCAAGTAAACCTACAAGAGTTGTGTGCATAGAAAAAGAAAAACTATTAATCTAACACTAAATTTTGATAGTGAAGCCTCCTAACATTACAATAACATTCAAACAAGCAGAAAACCTAAGCATTAATTTCTCCCAATTGATCATGGTGTTTCTAACTTTATCATGAGGTAAACAGCTCACTAATGCACAAGAATACCTAATGATAGAACAATTAACAAGAAAAACATCAATTAAACACCAACCGTGTAAGAAAATCAAGCAATACAATAGGCAATACTTACACGGTTGTATTGCTCAATTTCAATATTTAACTATACTAGGCAATACCCCTCCTTGACTAATTAACATCAAACTGGGCATTCAACCGTGTAAGAAAATTGAGTAGTACAACAGGACAATCAAACAATAAACCCAAACTTACCAGTGAGCTCATAGGAAGTTTCTTCATCAATGTCACAGCAGAAACCGAAATGGGTATCCCAAGAAGCATCATATATACACATCTGAGCATCTTTTTCACTGTTGAAACCACAATTGAGACACTAATTAGACACACAACCAAGAAACTGAAAATTAAATTTATGGGTTTATACAAACATACATAGTTGGAACATACCCACTTGCCCAAAACACTTTGTAGGGTTTCTGGCCGCCGTTTTTAGCGTATGAGAGGAGTCAACTCTTGCTTGTCTACACAACACAAAGACGAGTGGGATGAGAAAGGGATGAGTGAGAGGGTTTTGAAGAGTTTAATCGGCTCCAACTTCTCCACCTAAAACAGAGACGAGAGGGATGAGCAAGAGAAAGTTTTGAAGAGTTCAATCACAGCTCCGATTTCTTTACAGGGATGAGACAGAGGGATGAGCGAGAGAAAGTTTTCAAGGGTTCAATCGCAGCTCCGGTTTCTTTACAGGGATGAGAGAGAGGGACGAGAGAGAGGGATGAGCGAGTTCAAAGATCCCTCCAAAATAAGGGGAAAACATGTGTCCCTCCAAATCCTCCAAAATTTGTAATTTTATAAATCATGGAAAGAGAGGGAGTTGTAATTTTATAAATCCTCCTAAATTTGAAATAAATTTTTTGGTGATTAAATTTTTTTTGACATAAATTTAATTTTGATTTTGACAAATATTAATATTAAATAATTTTAATTTTAAAATTTTGACATAAATTTAATTTTTTTTGACAAATATTTTAATTTTATTTTCCATTCGACGACTACATTGTTTTAGTAGCCAAAACTCAATATACGACAACTAAAATATTTTTAGTCGCTAAAAATAAATTTTTTGGCGACCAAAATTTTGGTCGCCAAAAGATAAAAAATAATTTTTTATTTTCCATTCGGCGACTACATTGTTCTAGTAGCCAAAACTCAACATACGGCAACTAAAATATTTTTTGTCGCTAAAAATAAGTTTTTTGGCGACCAAAATTTTGGTCGCCAATTCCACAACCAACTTATTTTTGATATTACGCGACCAACTTATTTTTTAGTCGCCAAAATGTGACCTTCCGCGACCAAATTTGTAGTTGGTCGCCAAAACCATACCACTTTCTGCGACCAACTCATTTTTTGGTCGCTAAAATATAACCTTCTGCGACCAATAATATTTGGTCGCCAAAAATAATGATCATTCGCGACTAATTAATATTTGGTCGCCAAATGTCATTTTTTCGCGACCAAAATTTTTTTGGTCGGCAAAAGTGGTCGCCAAATGTGTAAATTCTTGTAGTGAAAGGACAAAAAAAAATAAAAATAAAAAAAGTCAAAAATCACAAAAGGACAAAAAAAAAATTGCCATTTCAAAGCTAAAAAGCTAAAAAAGCCAAACAAAAAACCAAACAAACAAAAAAGTTTCAGGCTAAAAAACTTAAAAAGCCAAAAGATCAACTAAAAAAGTCATTGCCAAGCGACCCATTAAATTTAAAAGTTAGATTTACTTTTTAAATTTAGTGATATGTTAAAAAAATATAATGAGTTAATAATTAAATATTTTTCAATTATCAATTAATATCTTCTTCACATAGTCTAGAAATGAGTGTTTTGGGAAGTTGGTAAAAAATTAACTTTTTGATTTTTTGAGTGACTTTTTTGGCAAAAAGCTGTGTTCTTTTGGATAAAAAAGATGACTTTTTTTGGCTAAAGAAACTAAAAAGCCAAAAAATTGACTTTTTTTAACTTGTTGCCAAAATGCACCAAAGTAAATTTAAAAAGTGAATTTTCATATAATTTTGTTTTTTAGCGTTATTAGCTAAGTATGAGACAAAATTACACACTTAGGGCATCCACAATGGATATGTTAAAATTGTGTGTTAAAGTGTGTTATATGACAAAAAGTGTTAAAAGTGGGATCCAAAAATATGTGTTAAGAGTTTGTTAATTTAGTGAGTGAATAGTGAATGAATGGTGGTACAATGGATGTGTTAAGAGGTGTGTTAAGATGTGTGTTAAATATATATATATATATATATATATATATGTATATAATAAATAAAATAAATAAATAATTTAGTTTAATCAAAAATTTCAAGCCCAAAATTAAATTTCAAGTCAAAAAAAAAAAAAATTCCCAACAAGTTAAAAAAAATAAAATAAAAATTTGCCGTTGACTGGTCAGCCGGTCGGACATTTGGCCGGTCAACCGGTAAAACAAAACAACGTTATCCTTCGCTAGCTAAAACGCTAGCTGCAGATAACAAACATTTTAACACACACCACTAACACACCTACTAACAGCTCCATTGTGAGAGCAAAAACAGAAAATGACTTGCTAAAAATTAGCAACTGACACTAACACAGTGTTTAGCTACTCCATTGTTGATGCTCTTAATACATGTTGGAATTTTTCATTATTCAAGAACATGTAAATAATACAATTTAGGATAAATTATAGTTAGATTTAATTCTCATCAACTCTTATTCAAAATAAGTTCTAGTATAATCGTCGTTACAAATAATCTTTTGTGATATTTTTTACATATGTCGCTAAAAATTGACAATTAGTAACTTTTTTTATCACAATTTTTATAAATTATCATTAAAAACTTATAATTAGTGACATTTTTCTGTGACGAATTTTTCAAATTGTCACTAAAAATTGAAAATTAATGACTTTTTTGTAACAACTTTTTTAAACTGTCGCTAAAACTTATAATTAATAATATTTTTTATAATAATTTTAAATTATCTCTAAAAATTAAAAATTAATAATATATAATAAAAAATATTATTAATTATCATCTGCCTTAATAAATAACAATGCCGCTACATACACCCAGTGACGTGGTGACCCCTAGTGACGTGGTGATGAGGTGGCAGCTGATGTGTAAACACAGCTGGAAAAAAAAAAAAAAAAGAAAGGAAAAAGCGGGAATTTCTGTCTTCCCTCATATGTCCTCAACTCTCGCCGCCATCCTCGTCTATTCTCGTCTGTCTTCCCCCGCCTATCCTCACCTCTTGCCGCCATCCTCCTCTTCCACCATAGCTCGCCGGGAATTTCTACAAAAACTAGTGGCTAGTCTTTCTCCAGAAGGATTGAAATTCTCCGTATGGGTTGTGGAAGTGGGCCTCAGATGTTAACTCATTTCTTCAGAAGAATGTGAAATTTCCTCCTCTTCCACCATATCAGATTACTAGCTCTCATCTATCCTCAGAATTCCTGTAATTTTGCTTTGTTTGGTTTTTCTCTGCTCTGTCTCTGTCCATCAATCTGGTTTATGAGGTAAAAAATCAATTTCATATGCTAATCTTTCAGTTATATGCTAATTCTGAAATCTGAAATATAATCTGTAAACTATAATCATTTTGTCATTTTGGACAAGAGTTATGTTTTTTAGGTAAATCTGTTAGCTGTGGACAAATCTGTTAACTGATTTGACTAACTTGGCTACACTAGATTGACATAGTGAAACATCACCGTTAGTGAGTTGGCTCTAGGTGGTAATCGTCACTAAGTTCCTACAAGAGCAAACCCCTTCACAGATTAAAATAAAGATAATAAAAATATACATGAAAAAAGTGGGGGCCTCCATTTTCTTGGATCCCTTCTGCATAGAATTGCAATTACTGAGTGTGAAATGAAGTTTCATCCACTGTTACCTTGCATTGATAGTGCATATTGGAACTCCACTCTTCCAACTCCGGCACTCTGTTTGGCTACAGTCCGTGGCCCTCCAGCCAAGAAAGGCATGCTTGGTAGCAAAAAGATAATCTGGGCATTATGCTCAACTAGAATATGTGTGAAATTGTATCCCTCAACATTTTATTTATGGATTTTCTGCAACCATAGCACCATTTTAACCAAATAAAATTTATATAATTTTTATGAGTAATTGTGCTCAACTGTGGTAGCAAACTTCATAATCTGTAATCTGTAAGCTTGGTAGCAAACTTCATAAGCTTGGTAGCAAACTTCATATAATTTCCATAATCTGTAAACTGTGTAGTTCCATAATCTGTAAACAGTTTATATAAAATCTGAAATATGAAGTTTAGTTCCATAATCTGTAATGATATTTGTTTAATTGTTATTTCAGTACGCAAAGTGGAGAAATGGAGGTTGATTCAAATGTTGAAGGTGAGAATCCTTTAATAAATGAGGGCGAACACGTTGAAGAACCTAAAAAGGGTATGTGTTTTAGCTCAAGGGAAGAGGTGAACACATTTTATGGCAAATATGCTAAGCATGTCGGATTTTCTATAGCTCATAGAGCACAACATTTTGGAGATGATGGGCAATTGCTAAACTTTTCAATTGAATGTTCTCGAGCGGAGTAGAGAAGAAAGACATCAGAAGTCAACCCTCTAAAGCCATGTTTGTCCACAAAAATTGGTTGCACAGCAAGGGTACGAGGTAGTGTACAAAAGGATGGGAGATATAAATTAACCACAATTAATCTTGAGCATAATCATGATTTGATTCCCACCGACTCACGTCATTTTGCAATGAATAAGAAAATTCTTACTCCTGTGAAGAGAAGATTAGAAATTAATGATGAAGCAGGGATTGGGGTGTCTATGAACTTTCATTCAATGGTTGTCGAAGCAGGGGGATACGAGTCATTGACATTTGATGAGCGAGATACAAGAAATTACATTGAGAGAGCTAGAAGGTTGAGGCTTGGGGAAGGTGATGCCGAATCACTTCAAAGTTATTTTATGAGGATGCAAGCACATAGTGTGAGATTCTTTTATGTGATTGATGTTGATGAGGAGTTTCACATTAGAAACTTGTTTTGGGCTGTGTAGACACCCCATTTTTGACCGACCTTGAGACTCAGACTGTAACGCCCTCAAAATAAACCCATAACAACCATAACATTAACATGCATTTATGAAAGAAAACGAATCATTTGAGTTATTCATCAGAGTATTCTTATTGAAAGACATCACATGTAACATTCTGCAACATCAAAATAAATGCCCTAAGGGCTTACATCTTTCCAAGCTAACACTTGGACACAAAAAGGATGAGTACTAACTCATTTACAAGTTAAGCCCTAGGCTTGAATGTTTACATGAAATCTCAAAAATAACAAAATAAAACATATAACTAAAGACAAGTCTTCAAAATCCCAAACATCAAATCCTTCCAGGCTAAGTCCGTGGAGGTAGCTTATCACCTGAACCTGAAAATGATGTTCCCATAAAGGGTGAGCCACAGCCCAGTAGAAAAATACTAAACCAAATATAAGCATTGAATAAAGCTATAGCATTCAATAGATGGTTAACCAAGATAATCAATTTTATCTTTAAACAGTCTCATGACACTAATGTCTAAGACACATTTCACTTTCCATTATTATCAACATGGCTCAGAACCTGGCCAAACTTACAACAGTGAATTATATATCATATTCACATCACTTCCAATATCAACAAAACAAATGAGACTCATGCTCATATCAAAACACTTCATACTTCCCATTTGATACACATTTTAGTGCTGTATCAATAATCATGTAAAAACACTTCAATATAATAAGCACACATAAAAATGGTGCTAATGGAGTCCATCCCCTATCTCCTCCCAAACAAAATCCGGTTTAGAGGTCCATCCCCTATCTTCCCCTAAAACGTGGAGTACATCCCCTATCTCCTCCCACACAAAACAATGTATGTAAACACATAACATATACAACACACAATCAATACACATAATATCTGTATTAATTCAACAGTCACAATTAACGACCCGACCAATGTGCTCAGTTTCAGTTATACCTAATCCACATGCATTGTCTACAACAATCATGACTATCCTCCACCGATAGCCCAAAACAGTTATTTCTAGACTTGGAAATAAATATGTCAACAATTCAATAGGTGTGTGATTTAAATTATCCAACTACACCATTTAATCAATGAATTTCTCAATTTCCCCCAATTCCCTTAAATTAATTATACAAATTAATTTGTTAATACAACTAGGGTTTTTCCCAAAATTACCAAAGTATTCCCAACATATCAAAATACCAAAACTTAGAACAAAACTTATAAGATGGAGTAGGAAATCCGTACCTTGAAGAAAACAACTAAAATAGAGAAGATGGAGATGATGATCCAAAATCCAAAGTGCTCCAAATCCTCTCTTTTTCAGATTAAAAGAAAGATCTCGCGAAGCTCTACCTTTCTTCCAAAGGAACTAGGGTAGAAGACCACAAGGAATAGATCAAATCTTAGAGAGAAGGTGAGAGTAGAGAGAGAAACCCTCAAATGGCGGTTTTTAAAGGTTAAGAAAGAAAAGGTAGGTCAAAAAGTGATCCAAAAAGTGAAATCACGGACTGATATAATCGACTCTACGCTCGAGCGTAGAAAGCCCCGCTCGAGCGTAAGACACAGAATCATGCTCGAGCGTGAAGAAAGCCGCTCGAGCGTCGATTGCACCCTTCCAGAAGTTTTGCAGGCGCTGGCACCCGCTCGAGCGTCAAACTCCCCGCTCGAGCGGAGGAGCAAAGACAAGGGATCACGCTCGAGCGTAAAAAAAATACCGCTCGAGCGGAAGAACTGCAGAGCAAAATACTGGGAGATGGAAAATCACGCTCGAGCGTCAAAATTCCCGCTCGAGCGGATAAACAATAACGAAGGGACCGCTCGAGCGTTAAAACTTCCGCTCGAGCGTGAAGGCCAAAATCTGGGCATCACCTATCGGCATCTAAAATCAACCAACCTGTAACAGACCCGCCCAACACAACCTATACTTCAAATACAAAGAGATTAAAGGACAACAACAACCAATAAGTAATGACAGGATCCACGGAACCTAAGTCCGGATACAATAATTTAAAGAGAAAAGACCGGGGTCACTATAACCTCCCCTCCTTAAAAGAATTTTGTCCCCGAAATTAAGCACAAGGTTTCGAAAACAAGTTTTTCTCAAATTCCAACCATAAGATAACTCACTAATAAACAACTTGACCCAACACCGGCCATTCCATCTCTTAACAAAGAGGCATGCCACAATTATGCAAAACAACCATATATTTCAACCTGCATTAACACTATGCAATTTTCTTTCAATTTCAACAATTTTCAATATATTCAATATATACAATGTTCCATTAAACTTCCATTTCGAGGCAAGTTCCAAAATATTTCCATTAACCAAAACATTCTAAATGTTTTACAGCTTAAGACATATATAAAAAGATTTAAAGTTCGACAATATTACAAAATCTAACTACAAGATTACAAATCAATAAACATGTCCGGATATTTCTCGCGGACTTCCAACTCACGTTCCCATGTGGCTTCCTCCACCCCGTGATGTTTCCACAAAACTTTCACCAAAGGAATGGTCTTGCCTCGCAAGACTTGATCCCGCTTATCCAAGACCCTAACCGGTCTCTCCTCATACGAGACATCCTCATCAACTACTAAATCGGTCCAATCCAATACATGTGATGGATCCGGCTCATACTTCCGAAGCATACTCACATGAAACACGTCATGTACTCCGGACAACTGCGGTGGCAAAGCTAAACGATAGGCAGCCTCGCCAATCCTCTCAAGGATCTCAAAAGGACTAATGAACCGAGGGGATAACTTCCCGCTCTTCCCGAATCTCATCAAACCCCGTCTAGGTGATATCTTCAGAAAGACATGATCACCCACCTCAAATACCAAAGGTCTCCTCCTACGGTCGGCATAAGATTTTTGACGACTCTGTGCGGTAACAAGTCTCTTACGGATAAGCTCAACTTTCTTCGTCGTTTCCCTCACCAACTCCGGACCCAACAGAGGTGCATCACCCACCTCGGCCCAACAAACAGGAGATCTACACGGTCGGCCGTATAAGGCTTCAAACGGTGCCATACCGATACTAGACTGGAAGCTGTTGTTGTAGGCAAACTCCACTAATGGCAAGTGCCTCTCCCACGACCCGCTAAAGTCAAGAACACAACCCTGAAGCATATCTTCAAGGATCTGAATAGTACGCTCGGACTGCCCATCAGTCTGAGGATGATAAGCTGTGCTAAAGGTCAACTTAGTACCTAAGGCGCTCTGCAAGCTCTGCCATAATCTGGCAGTAAAACGAGGGTCCCTATCGGAGACGATCGTCACTGGAACCCCGTGCAACCTCACTATGTCCCGAATATACAAGTCGGCAAGATGATCTACTGAATCTCTAATGCGCATAGAAATGAAGTGCGCCGACTTAGTCAACCGGTCTACAACCACCCAAATAGCATCACTACCCCGCTGAGTCCTCGGAAGCCCCACAACGAAGTCCATCGTGACGTGTTCCCACTTCCACTCGGCAATAGGCAAGGGTTGCAACAAACCCGCTGGCCTCTGATGTTCGGCCTTCACTTGCTGACAAGTAAGGCACTTAGATACGAAAGCTGCCACATCTCTCTTCATACCCCGCCACCAAAACTGGCGACCCAAATCCCGATACATCTTAGTGCCTCCCGGATGCACCGCAAGGCGTGAATGATGAAACTCTCGGAGTACCTCTTCTCGATGAGACTCCGGCACAAACAGACGGTCTCGGTATCTCACACTCAGGTCGGGATACACCGTCAAACCCTTCTCAACCTTCCCACCAGAAATCTTCTCACGACGAGATTCTACCTCAAGGTCGCCCCTCTGAGCCTCTAACACTCGAGTCACAAGTGTAGGTTGCGCAACAACAGAAAACAAGGCCGCAGCCTCAACGGATTCGCCCAGAAGCAAATCAAACTCTCCAAGTGCACCTAACATCTCCCACTCTCGGATGGCTATACTAGCTATGTCACCAACAGGTTTCCTGCTAAGGGCGTCGGCCACCACATTGGCCTTTCCCGGATGATAATGCAATTCAAAGTCATAATCCTCAATAAATTCCATCCACCTCCTCTGCCTCAAGTTCAAGTCTTTCTGTGTGAACAGATATTTCAGACTCTTATGATCCGAGAATACTTCGAACCTCTCACCGTAAAGATAATGTCTCCAAATCTTCAAGGCAAATATCACAGCTGCTAACTCTAAATCATGCGTAGGGTAATTCTTCTCGTGAACTTTTAACTGACGTGAGCCATAGGCAACCACTTTCCCCTCTTGCATCAACACACAACCAAGACCCTCTCGTGAGGCGTCACAATAGACTGCATAACCCAACCCTCTCTCTGGAATAATCAAGACTGGAGCAGTGGTCAGTCTAACTTTCAACTCCTGGAACGACTTTTCACAAGTCTCACTCCAAACAAATTTGACTCCCTTTCGAGTCAATCTAGTCAAAGGCGAAGCTAATCTGGAGAAATCTCTTACAAACCGGCGATAATACACAGCTAATCTCAGAAAACTGCGGATCTCAAACACACTCTTAGGCTGTACCCAATCTTGCACTGCCTCTGTCTTGGATGTATCAGCAGACACCCCTTCCCTAGAAACTACATGGCCTAAGAACTTCACCTCCTCTAGCCAGAACTCACACTTCCCAAACTTAGCATAAAGCTGATGGGCTCTAAGTAAATCAAGCACCACCCTCAAGTGTTCCTCGTGCTCTTCCTCTGAAGGTGAATAGATAAGGATGTCGTCCACGAAGACGACTACAAAACGATCTAGAAATTCCCGAAATATCCGGTTCATCAAATCCATAAATACTGCCGGTGCATTGGTGAGCCCAAATGGCATCACCAAAAACTCATAGTGGCCATACCGCGTACGGAATGCCGTCTTTGGAATATCCTCCTCCTTGACTCTCAACTGATGATAACCTGATCTCAAGTCTATCTTTGAGAAACAACGGGAACCTTTCAACTGATCGAACAGATCATCTATACGGGGCATAGGGTACTTATTCTTAACCGTAACCCGATTCAATTTCCGGTAATCTATACAAAGTCTCAAAGCACCACCTTTCTTTTTAACAAAGAGGGCCGGTGCTCCCCAAGGTGAAACACTAGGACGTATAAAGCCTTTATCTAGCAACTCCTGGAGTTGGATCTTCAACTCCACGAACTCAGCTGGGGCAAAACGATAAGGTGCCATAGAAATCGGCGCCGTACCGGGCACTAGGTCAATAGAGAATTCAATCTCTCGATGCGGTGGCAAACCAACAAGATCCTCGGGAAAGACGTCCGAGTACTCACAAACCACCCTTGGCAACACAATCTGAGACTCATCATCCTCACTAATCGAAAGGTTAGCAAATAGACCACTAAGCTCACTCCGTCCTCGCGGAACATACCCCGGTGGCAAAACACTACCAACACGGTCCCCCAGAAAATGAAAACACTCACCATTCACGGTACAACAAGTGACTCTCTGGCGGTAGCAATCAATAACTGCCCGGTATGACGATAACCAGTCCATACCCAAAATAACATCGAAACCTCTCATAGGCATAACTACAAAGGAAAATGGGATTCTATGGTAATCAACCTCTATATCACAACCCCTAACACCGTGTTTCAAAATCAATTCACCCCCAAGAGGCGACATTACACAAATAGGAGATGCTAACTGTGCTAACTCCAACTCCAAAACAGATGCAAATGCAGCAGACACAAAGGAATGAGATGCACCCGTATCAATCAAAACATTAGCAACCGAGTTGCAAAACAAGAAAGTACCTCTCACAACAGATGGAGCCGGTACAAGATCCTGCGCGGTAACAGCATACACGCGCCCAGATGACCTCTGATCAACCTGCTCACCCCTAGGAGCATAAGATTGCTGCACCGACTGAGACGATGAAGCCCCCTGATTGGCCCTCGAGGCCTGACCCGACTGAGCTGGCTGCTGACCCTGAATCTGCCTCAAACCAGATGCACTAGGTGTGCCACCCAACTGCGGGCAATACCTCTTCATATGCCCTGGCTGACCACACTGATAACACGAGAGTGGCTGGCCTCTACCCTGACTCTGGCTCTGAGATCGAGCCGAAGATGATGCTGCTCTCTGCACTCCTCCCCTCTGAGGACAAACTGGAGACTTGTGGCCCAGCTGGCCACACTTGAAGCAGGTAATGTCTCCTTGACTGCCTTTCCCCGAACTAGCACTCGGCACAGGAAAAGTCGATCTAGAAAAGCTACTCTGAGACTGTTGGGGATTAAAACCCTTCTGTCTCCTACCATCACTCTGACCATCCTGACTCCTCTTGGAGCCCTTCTGTCCTTCCTCCTCCTCCTGCATCATGATTTCCATGTGGGCTGTAGCATCAACCAAACGCCCATAATCCCGAATCATAGTTCCCCCAACTCTCAGCTTGAGGCCACGCCTCAACTTCCTCTCAAACTCAATACAACGGCGTTCCTCAGACGCCACCAATTCAGGTGCAAACCTGGATAAACTAGTAAATGCAGTCTCAAACTCGGCCACTGAAGAACTCGACTGCTTAAGCTAGCAGAACTGGTCTCTCAGCTTCTCCCTAACTGCTGGAGATAAGAACTTCTCCTGGAAAGCATTCACAAAAGCCTCCCATGCACCTCCTATACGCCCCTTAGTGAACTTCCACCACTGACCCGCATCCCCCTTCAACTGGAATGATGCCAAGGTCACCTTCAACCCCTCGTCTTCGATGCCAAGCATCTCAAACGTCTTCGTTGTCTGTTCGAGCCATTCATCTGCCTTAAGCGGCTCTTTAGGATCACCCACAAATTCATCCGGATTAGACCGGAAGAACTCCCTCTTCAGAAAGGAAGGTCCTGCATCCGCAACAACAACCTGGGCTTGATTTTCAGCCCTAAGAATGCCTACTGACTCCCTGAATGCCCCTGCTATCTCTCGGGCTAAAGCGGCCATAGCCTGCTGGCCTACTGGCTCAGCCACATTGGCCTGGCCAATTCCTTCCTGAGCTACCAGAATCTCCTCTGGCACAGGCACCTCCTGCCTACCCGGCCTACCACGCCTACCGCGTCCTCGTCCTCGTCCTGACATCCTATTAAAGGAAACAGAGACATTAGCACATTAATAAATGTGCCGAAGCTAAACACTCGCGTCCTAATGCATTGGACAAAATAATTCATTCCACGTAAGCACATAATCACATAAGCACCTACGAATTTCATTCCTGGATAATAATAGTCCCGAAGCGTTACTATAGTTCCGGTTGGAAACAGCATTGATCAAGTGCCTTTCCAACAAGACTACTAGAAACTCAAGGGTCCAATTAACATCCTAGAAACTACGTTCCATACCCACATAATCACATAAACATGCTATCATATAAGCACATAACAGTACATCTAAGTCTCTATCAAGCGAGACGAACCCATTGTGATACTAATCACTTCCCACGTACCCAAAGTATTCGAACCCGGTACGCTCTGATACCAAGTTGTAACGCCCTCAAAATAAACCCATAACAACCATAACATTAACATGCATTTATGAAAGAAAACGAATCATTTGAGTTATTCATCAGAGTATTGTTATTGAAAGACATCACATGTAACATTCTGCAACATCAAAATAAATGCCCTAAGGGCTTACATCTTTCCAAGCTAACACTTGGACACAAAAAGGATGAGTACTAACTCATTTACAAGTTAAGCCCTAGGCTTGAATGTTTACATGAAATCTCAAAAATAACAAAATAAAACATATAACTAAAGACAAGTCTTCAAAATCCCAAACATCAAATCCTTCCAGGCTAAGTCCGTGGAGGTAGCTTATCACCTGAACCTGAAAATGATGTTCCCATAAAGGGTGAGCCACAGCCCAGTAGAAAAATACTAAACCAAATATAAGCATTGAATAAAGCTATAGCATTCAATAGATGGTTAACCAAGATAATCAATTTTATCTTTAAACAGTCTCATGACACTAATGTCTAAGACACATTTCACTTTCCATTATTATCAACATGGCTCAGAACCTGGCCAAACTTACAACAGTGAATTATATATCATATTCACATCACTTCCAATATCAACAAAACAAATGAGATTCATGCTCATATCAAAACACTTCATACTTCCCATTTGATACACATTTTAGTGCTGTATCAATAATCATGTAAAAACACTTCAATATAATAAGCACACATAAAAATGGTGCTAATGGAGTCCATCCCCTATCTCCTCCCAAACAAAATCCGGTTTAGAGGTCCATCCCCTATCTTCCCCTAAACCGTGGAGTACATCCCCTATCTCCTCCCACACAAAACAATGTATGTAAACACATAACATATACAACACACAATCAATACACATAATATCTGTATTAATTCAACAGTCACAATTAACGACCCGACCAATGTGCTCAGTTTCAGTTATACCTAATCCACATGCATTGTCTACAACAATCATGACTATCCTCCACCGATAGCCCAAAATAGTTATTTCTAGACTTGGAAATAAATATGTCAACAATTCAATAGGTGTGTGATTTAAATTATCCAACTACACCATTTAATCAATGAATTTCTCAATTTCCCCCAATTCCCTTAAATTAATTATACAAATTAATTTGTTAATACAACTAGGGTTTTTCCCAAAATTACCAAAGTATTCCCAACATATCAAAATACCAAAACTTAGAACAAAACTTATAAGATGGAGTAGGAAATCCGTACCTTGAAGAAAACAACTAAAATAGAGAAGATGGAGATGATGATCCAAAATCCAAAGTGCTCCAAATCCTCTCTTTTTCAGATTAAAAGAAAGATCTCGCGAAGCTCTACCTTTCTTCCAAAGGAACTAGGGTAGAAGACCACAAGGAATAGATCAAATCTTAGAGAGAAGGTGAGAGTAGAGAGAGAAACCCTCAAATGGCGGTTTTTAAAGGTTAAGAAAGAAAAGGTAGGTCAAAAAGTGATCCAAAAAGTGAAATCACGGACTGATATAATCGACTCTACGCTCGAGCGTAGAAAGCCCCGCTCGAGCGTAAGACACAGAATCATGCTCGAGCGTGAAGAAAGCCGCTCGAGCGTCGATTGCACCCTTCCAGAAGTTTTGTAGGCGCTGGCACCCGCTCGAGCGTCAAACTCCCCGCTCGAGCGGAGGAGCAAAGACAAGGGATCACGCTCGAGCGTAAAAAAAATACCGCTCGAGCGGAAGAACTGCAGAGCAAAATACTGGGAGATGGAAAATCACGCTCGAGCGTCAAAATTCCCGCTCGAGCGGATAAACAATAACGAAGGGACCGCTCGAGCGTTAAAACTTCCGCTCGAGCGTGAAGGCCAAAATCTGGGCATCACCTATCGGCATCTAAAATCAACCAACCTGTAACAGACCCGCCCAACACAACCTATACTTCAAATACAAAGAGATTAAAGGACAACAACAACCAATAAGTAATGACAGGATCCACGGAACCTAAGTCCGGATACAATAATTTAAAGAGAAAAGACCGGGGTCACTATACAGACGTCACCAGTTGAGCACTTGGTGATGTTGCATAATGTGCTTGTTCAGAAGCTTTAGAGTCACGGCCGTGAGCCTTCCGAACCCTCTTTTGTGTCTTGTCTCGGTTTGCGAACCAGGCTCGGTTTTCTCTATTTCTTTTCCTGAGGGGAGGGAGAGGTCCGGTAGACCATCTCTCAGTGGCCGTAGGCTACATTTGGTGGCCGTAGGCCATTTTGCCCATTTCGGAGTCCGGTTCCCGGTTTTCGGGATCGTTGGCCATGTGCCTCGATTCGGGACCGCTTGACCATCTCCATTTGCTCTGATTTTTGGCATACTTCCTATTTTCTCCCTTTTGAGGGACACTGGGGTCTGAGAAACCCACTTCGTGGCCGAACACCACTTTCGGTGCTTAACAGCCCATTTTCGGGACCCCGAACTGCGCGTTTTGGCCCCCGAACTTTCGTTTTGCAACGGTTTTCGTCCATTTTTGGCAGGTACCTCTGTTTTATCACCGGGGAGGTCACTGAAGGGTGGGAGGCCAGCAATTGTTGCAGCAACCAGTTATACATCCTCCGACGCCCTCCGGCGCCCGTTTTTCGCACTTCCGGGCTAATGTTGAACACCTTGGGCCCATTTTCTCGAACTTTGAACCACATATTTGTGATGTACACACATGGGAGGACCCTAAAAGTTGGTGGCCGGCCATTAATGCTACTTGACCCTTTTGACCCCCTCCTTCCGGGCTAATGTTGAACACCTTGGGCCCATTTTCTTGAACTTTGAACCACATATTTGTGATGTACACACATGGGAGGACCCTAAAAGTTGGTGGCCGACCAGTAATTCCACCTGACCCTTTTGACCCCCTCCTTCCGAGCTAATGTTGAACCCCTTGGACCCACTTTCTTGGACTTTTAACCACAGGGTTGTGTTGTACACACATAGGAGGACGCCATCAATTGGTGGCCGGCCAGAAAATCTGCTTGACCCTTTTGACCCCTAGCCGGCCGGCTAGGGGGTGTGGCCGGCCGGCCACCTGCAGCAAAAGTAACAGGCCGGCCGAGCTCCTTGCACTGTGCACTTTACAGCTGTGGAGCTTTATCCCCCAGAAAAGATCTTTATCCGGGGGATATTTTGTGGGGGAAAGTTGCTCTCCTTTTCCCCCACCTTTACACCCCCTTTTTGACCCTTATAACCAGCTGGTGGCTTCACATTTTGGGGTTAGAAAATTTGGTCTTTAAGCCTCAATACACATCTCACCCTCCATCTCTCTCATTTTCCTAAAAAGCTCCAAGTCCTACACCACCATTTACACTACAACACCAAGCTCTACCACCACCACTCCATTCCAAGAGCAAGGAGAGGAATTCCAGCAGCTAAGAGGCAACAAATTTGGCCCAAGAAGCAACAAAAGAATTGGTCTTCAAGGGTAAGTTGCAATTTCCCCTTTTTGGCCCTTTTCTTGGATCTTTTGCAAGTCATCCATGCTTTTTGCTTTGAGCTCCGGCCATAACTGAAAGTGGCCTTATTTTGAGCTCATTTTCATGTCTCATTAAGGGCTCAACCCTGTTTGAGCCCTCCATATGCCACTTGCTTCAATACCCTTCGTAAATACCGTTTTCTTGCATGCTATTTTCGGCCCATGAGTAATCTGTTTTTGAGCATGTTGTAAACTGATATTAGGCTTATTTTGAGCCCCTCTTCAACATTGAAGAAGGGATAAACACCATTTGGGACTTCCATGTTGTACTTACCTTTATACTCCCTTTTTGGTCCCATTTTTGCATGCAATGGCAGCCTACCATGATTTTGTTTTTGGCCATTTTACAGTTATGAAAAAGTGCTTATTTTAGTCCATTATTTATGTTTCATTTAGGTCCTTTCATGGTTTGGGACCTCCATATGCCACTTCATGTTATATCTCACTTTCGGTTCGTTTTCTTGCATGTTTTGTTAGCCTACCATGCTTTTGTTTTTGGCCATTTTACAGTTCTATAAATAGTCTTTTTTTTCCCATTCTACATGTTTCATTAAGGGTCTTCGGCTGTTTGTGGATTATTTTGCATACCTCATGTTATAGCCACTTTTGAGCCTTATTTTGCATCGCATTTCTATCATGTTTTTATTCTGATTTTGAGGCTGCCATAAACTGTAAATGTGCATATTTTTGGTCCCTCTTCAGTGTTGTAGAAGGAAATTTTTCAGTTTGGATTTTTCTTATATCACTTGCTTCATTACCCCTCTTTTGGCCCCTATTCTTGCATGCCATTTTTGCCATATCTATGCTTTCTGTTTGGCCATGTTTATAACTGTGAAAGTTCCTTTTTTGGGACTTCCTAGCTTCTGTCTTTGCATTACATGTCCATATTGTGCATGCATTGCATAGCTATAGGCCATTTCGGGGGCCTAAATTCGCATTTCGGGACTATTTCATGCATTTGGCGTCATTTCGTTTCATTTCGGGACTGTTTTCCCCATATTTCATTGCTGAAATTCTATTAGAATGATTGCTTTTCATGTTTTCATGTCTTCATGTCATTACATCGCATTCCGCCATTGCCTCGGTTTGCGTGCCTGTGTGCACGCATTTCGAGGCACTTCATTTTTCATTCACCGGTATCCTATGTGAGTGTGGCTGAGGCTCACTCATGTTGGTATAAGCCCATATCATGCTTCCATGTCATTTGCATCACATTCTGTCATTGCCTCGGTTTGCGTGCCCGTGTGTACGCATTTCGAGGCAATTCATTTTCATCCACCGGCATCCTATGTGAGTGTGGCTGAGGCTCACTCATGTTGGTATAAGCCCATATCATGTTTTCATGTCATTACATCACATTCTGTCATCGCCTCGGTTTGCGTGCCCGTGTGCACGCATTTCGAGGCAATTCATTTTTCATCCGCCGGCATCCTATGTGAGTGTGGCTGAGGCTCTCTCATGTTAGTATAAGTCCATATCGCATTTTCCATACCATTTGCATTGCGTCTGTCATTTTCTCAGTTTGCGTGCCCGTGTGCAAGCACTTCGAGGCATCTCATTTTCATAGCATAGTGCATACTAGGTTGTATCTTAGATTGCATTCTGTCATTTTTTCGGTTTGCGTGCCCGTGTGCACGCACTTCGAGGCACCTCATTTTCATAGCATAGTGCATACTAGGTTGTATCTTAGATTGCATTCTGTCATTTTCTCGGTTTGCGTGCATGTGTGCACGCACTTTGAGGCATCTCATTTTCATAGCATAGTGCATACTAGGTTGTATCTTAGATTACATTCTGTCATTTTCTCAGTTTGCATGCACGTGTGCACGCACTTCGAGGCATCTCATTTTCATAGCATGGTGCATACTAGGTTGTATCTTAGATTGCATTCTGTCATTTTCTCGATTTGCGTGCCCGTGTGCACGCACTTCGAGGCACCTCATTTTCGTAGCATAGTGCATACTAGGTTGTATCTTAGATTGCATTCTGTCATTTTCTCGATTTGTGCACGCACTTCGAGGCATCTCACTTTCATAGCATGGTGTATGTTAGGATTGTATCTTAGTCGCATTTCATGCATATCATGCATATTGCATCGTGTTCGGAATAGGAGTTAGCCCGGGCACGGGAAACGAGGTGCATTTCGTACTCCGAGTGACGGAATGTGTCTCAATTCCCCAGTCGCCGACACTCCGGATTATCCATGATGGAGTTAGGTTTTAGCTGTAGTTTCATGTGCATTCATTCTATATTGAGTTGTGCATTTCGACTCCTCGGCCATTATGCCTTGGTATGCGTGATTGGTGGCACGAGGATCGAGACATGCATATATCTGTGCAAATACATTGCTATGCCCCTTTCCTGCTCTCTGTTGCAGCAAAATCAAGAATCAGCAATTTTTTCGGGACTTGGCATGCATTTCAAGAACAGGTGTAAACAGAGGCTAATTGGGGCATTCGGTGGATTTCCGCGCAAGGCAACCCGGACATGCATCATCCATCAGAAGCAAGGCAGTCCCTGGCTTGCACGCCAGTTTTATTTGCTTTCTTAGTTAATTCATTAATTAATTAGGAATTTGTATATTATTCGGACTGTAATATTTAAAACTGTAATATTCTTTTATTCGGGACTGTATATTTATTCGAACCCTCCGAGTGAGGGCATAACTGTAATAAGTGTGCGTGAGTGTGATGTATGTCTTCCAACCCCACGTCTTTCTCCCTTTTATTTACCAGCTTATGATGGTTAAATTAGGGCATATTTCGATTAGCATACAGTATGATAGCATGTTTGCATCATTCATCTGTATTGCATGCACCGGGCTCGGCACATCATACTAACTGCATTGTACTTTCAATTCCAAATTGAATACATGATAGTTGTAGCATTTCATATACCATCTTAGAATAGCCGAGCCTGCTATAGTTGTATTTTCGCATGTATTGCATTAGGCATCTCTGTATACTTAGGATCATGCATGATTTCTAATGAAGTTTCTATTTTGGCTTGGAGTACTCGGTAAGTTTTTATGCTTTAGCATCCTTGCATACGTGTGAGTGCTGCCATGAATAGCATGCTTACCATGAGGCTATGTGCTTATATGATATAACTGCCTAAATGCCTGTGGGTGAAGGTTGGGTTATCTAAATTGGAGTAAATCATCAAATGTTTCAAGCCTACCTGCGGGTAGCAAACCATTTTCAAAAAGCGAATATGAAATGTTTTTGTTCCAATTCAGACGATCCTGTCTATACTTGTATGCTGTGAGCATCACATAGTAACCTAGGCTAATAACCGGAATAAGAACATACAATGTTTTCAAAAATAGATATCATGGTTAGTAGAGGCCGGTCTATGACCGGGCGAGCGGGGGTACTCACGAAGTGACCTTCCCCAATCGTACCCAAGTTCCCGAGCCGAGGCAACTTTGGTGATGACGGACACGTGGCCTTTCGGCACCGAGTCAGGGTTTCCTAAATTTCCCAAAATAAAATATTTAGGTGGCGACTCTGTATCTGGCAAAGCAGTCCATGTTTGGCACTTCTTTCAAAAATCTGTTTTCTCAAAACGATTTGCCGGATTTGGACTCTTTGGTTCAGACTAAGAACCGTGACAATTTGAGAGTCCTGAGCTGTAGTGACCCCAAATGAACAGAACGGGACTCACCCTCCCGGGGCGTTCGGGGACGTCTACAGGCTGATGCAAGGAGTCGGACGACTTATGAAGCATTTGGAGATGTTATAGCGATCCCGGGTTTACCCTTGTTGTACAGCGATCCGGACATGTGTCCGTGGATGTTGGTAGTTGATTATTATCTTGTTTACATCCTTTTTACTTTGTATTCGAGTTATAGGATGTGTTGGGCAGGTTTGTTACAAGTTGATTGAGTTTAGAAACCAAAACTAGTTGCCCAGATTTTGGCCTGTCCGCTCGAGCGGGGGTTTGGGCGCTCGAGCGGGGAATATATCCATCCAGTATTTCCTGTGCAGTGTTGTACGCTCGAGCGTGGTATTGGCCGCTCGAGCGGGGTTGTGTGAGTGCCGCTCGAGCGGGGTATTTTACGCTCGAGCGGAGGCCTGGTTTTGTAAAAGTGCTGGGAGAGTGCATTCGGCGCTCGAGCGGGAGCTTGGACGCTCGAGCGGGAGTTTGTGAGTTACGCTCGAGCGGGGTGTTTTACGCTCGAGCGGGAGACTGGGTTTAAGTCTCGAAGTTGTGACTCTTCAAATCACTTTTTCACTTTCTCTTCTCTCTCCTACTTTCCAAAATCACCATTGTTGAGCCTCTCACTCTAGACTCTACCTTCTCTCTAGGTTTTGATCTAGTAGGACTGGTTTGCTCACCTTTGGCCTTTACAAAAAGGTTGTTGATCGTCGAGGGCTACATTTTAATCTGAAAATTTCGGGTTTTGGAGCACGTTGGGTTTTGTCATCTTCTCCTTTGGGGCTCCGAATTTGAGGTAGGGATATCCTACTCCTCTCTATGGATTTTGTCTTTAAATTTTGGTATTTTGAGATGTTGGGCTTGGTTTGGTAATTTTGTGAAAGTTCGGGGCTTTTGTGTAATTTTACAAAAGTCGGGGTTTTATTCATAATAAACCTAAATGCATGTTTGGCATAGAGAATTGGAATTAATGTTGAATCATTGATGAAAATGGGACCTAAGGGTTGAAATGGTAATTATGGAAAATGGCCTAATTACATTGTTTAATTAATTGGGATAATTAATTGGGAGAATTGAGGAAAAGAAATGTTGATTGAATATCCATTTGTGCATTTATTTTCTGTTTAGAAATAACTGCTTTGGGCTATCGGTGGAGGATAGTCGCGATTGTTGTAGACAATGCATGATGATTAGGCAAACTGAAACTAATCAATGGAATGTGTCATGGAATTTGACGGATTGATAGAATACATTAAGTGTATGTATTGGGTGATTGTATATAGAACCAATGTGTTTGTATACGTTGTATATAGAACCAATGTGTTTGTATACGTTATGTGTAGAGGAGGAGATGAGGGATGTACTCCGCGGTTTAGGGGAAGATAGGGAATGTACCTCTAAACCGGATAGTGTTGGGAGAAGATAGGGGATGAACTCCGTAGATACAGCTCATATGCTTGTCTAGAGAAGTGAAGATAGAGCTTATATGCTTATCTTTGTGAAGTGTGGATACAGCTTATATGCTTATCTGTGAATGTGGGATATTGTTGTTATACATATCTGTTGAGAATGTGGATATAGCTCATATGCTTATCTGAATGTGGGATATAGTTTTTATACATATCTGTTGAAATAATGATAGAGCTGACATGCTTATCTGTTGAAAAGGGGAAAATGAAAAGTAACTTGGACTCTTAAGTCGTATGACATAAAATGTGATTTATGTGAATGTATCAGTGTTAGCCATCTATCAATTGCTATTATTTTAGTCATTGTCCATGGTTGGTTTAGTGTATTTCTACTGGGCTGTGGCTCACCCTATATGGGAATATCATTTTCAGGTACAGGTAGCATGCCACCTCCAAGGACATAGCTTGGGAGGCTAGAGGCGGACATACTTTTGTCGTTTTACTTTTGATGTATTACATGTAACTTCAAGCCAAGGGCTTAATGTGTAAACGAGTTAGTACTCTTTTGTTGTAACCAAGTGTTAACTTGGAAAGCTGTAAGCCCGTAGGGCATTTTGTTTTTGATGTTAACATGTAATACTTATGTAATGAAATTCTACTGAATAAAAGAATGTGGTTAGTTTATATGTCAATGCATGTCTTATTTGATGGGTTTGATGTTATTATTTTGAGGGCGTTACAACTTGGTATCAGAGCGTACCGGGTTTGAATACTTTGGGTACGTGGGAAGTGATTAGTATCACAATGGGTTCGTCTCGCTTGATAGAGACTTAGATGTAGTATCATATGCTATGTGCTTAATTGATAACATGCTTATGTGATTATGTGGGTATGGGATTTAATTTCTAGGATGTTGATTGGATCCTTGAGTTTCTGGGAGTCTTGTTGGAAAAGCACTTGATCAATGCTGTTTCTAACCGGAACTCTAGTAACGCCTCGGGACTATCATTATCCGGAAATGAAATTCGTAAGTGCTTATGTGTTTATGTGCTTATGTGGAGTGAATTACAGTTGTCCATGCATTAGGACGTGAGTGTTTAGTTTCGGCACATTTATGAATGTGCTAACGTTCTGTGTTACCTTTATTAGGATGTCAGGACGAGGAAGAGGAGCTAGGCGTGGTAGACCTGCGAGGCAGGAAGTACCGTTACCGGGTGAGATTCCGGCAGTGCAGGAGGGAGTTGGGCAGGCCAATGTGGCCGAGCCAGTGGGTCAGCAGGCTATGGGTGCCTTGGCCAGAGAGATAGCAGGAGCTTTGGGTATTCTTAGAGCTGGGAATCAGGCATCTGAGACAGGGCCTTCTTTCTTGAAGAGGGAGTTTTTCCGGTCTAATCCGGATGAGTTTATCGGGGATCCGAAGGAGCCACTGAAGGCTGATGAGTGGCTAGAGCAAATGAGTAAGACGTTCGAGATGCTTGGCATCGAGGACGGAGCACTGAAAGTGACCTTGGCATCCTTCCAGCTGAAGGGAGATGCGGGTCAATGGTGGAAGTACGAGAAGGCTCGGGTTGGTGGTACTTGGGAGGCGTTTGTGAATGCTTTTCAGGAGAGGTTTTTGTCTGCAACAGCTAGGGAGAAGCTGAGGGATCAGTTTAGCCGGCTTAAACAGCAGGGCTTGTCAGTGGCCGAGTTTGAGGCTACTTTTACCAGTCTGTCCAGGTTTGCACCGGAACTGGTGGCGTCTGAGGAACGCCGTTGCTATGAGTTTGAGCGGAAGTTGAGGCGGGGCCTCAAGTTGAGAGTTGGTGGTTCTTATATCCGAGAGTATAGACACCTGGTAGATGCTGCTGCTCATATGGAAATTATGATGCAGGAAGAGGAGGAAGAACAGAGGGGCTCCAAGAGGAGCCAGGATGGTCAGAGTGATGGCAGGAGACAGAGGGGTTATAACCCTCAGCAGTCTCAGGGTGCAGTTTCTAGATCGACCTTTCCAGTGCCGAGTGCAGGCTCGGGGAGAGGCAATCAGGGGGAGTTTACTTGTTACAAGTGTGGCCAGCTGGGTCACAAGGTTTCAGTTTGCCCGCAGAAGGGTGGGGGTCAGAGAGCTGCTTCTTCTTTAGCTAGACCGCAGAGTCAGAGTTTGGGCAGGGGGCAGCCCTTGTCTTGTTATCAGTGTGGACAGCCTGGGCACCAGAAGAGGTTTTGCCCGCAGTTGAGTGCCACTTCGGGAGCGTCTGGTTCTAGGCAGACGCAGGGTTTTCAGCCAGCTCAGTCTGTGCAGGCCTCGAGGGCCAATCCGGGAGTTTCGTCATCCCAGTCTGTGCAGTAGTCTTTTGCTCCGAGAGGCGAGCAGGTAGACCAGGGGCCTACGGGGCGCGTGTATGCTGTTACCGCGCAGGATTTAGTACCGGCTCCATCAGTAGTGAGAGGTACTTTTCTGTTTTGCAACTCGGTTGCTAATGTGTTGATAGACACGGGTGCATCTCATTCTTTTGTATCTGCTGCATTTGCATCTGTTTTGGAATTGGAGTTAGCACAGTTAGCATCTCCTATTTGTGTGGTATCGCCTTTGGGTGGTGAGTTGATCCTGAAACAGGGTGTTAGAGGATGTGATATAGAGGTCGCCGACTATAGGCTTCCTTTTCTGTTTGTTGTCATGCCCATGAAGAGTTTTGATGTTATTTTGGGTATGGACTGGCTATCGTCATACCGGGCTGTTATTGATTGCTACCGCCAGAGGGTCACGTTATGTACCTTGAGCGGGGAGTGGTTCCATTTCTTGGGAGACCGGGTTGGTAGTGTTTTGCCACCGGGGTTTGATTCGCGAGGGCGAAGTGAGCTTAGTGGTCTACTGGCTAGCTTTGAGAGTGGTGAGAGTGGTGAGACCCAGGTTGTGTTGCCGAGGGTGGTTTGTGAGTATTCGGATGTCTTTCCCGAAGATCTTGTTAGTTTGCCACCTCACCGAGAGATAGAGTTCTCTATTGATCTAGTGCCCGGCACGGCGCCGATTTCTATGGCACCTTACCGTTTTGCTCCAGCAGAGTTGGTTGAGTTGAAAGTTCAGCTCCAGGAATTGCTAGATAAGGGCTTTGTTCGCCCTAGTGTTTCGCCGTGGGGAGCACCGGCCCTCTTTGTTAAAAAGAAAGATGGTGCCTTAAGATTGTGTATTGACTATCGGAAGTTGAATCGGGCTACGGTTAAGAATAAGTACCCTATGCCCCGTATAGATGATTTGTTTGACCAGTTGAAGGGTTCCCGTTGTTTCTCTAAGATAGACTTGAGATCGGGTTACCACCAGTTGAGGGTCAGGGAGGAGGATATTTCTAAGACGGCATTCCGTACGCGGTATGGCCATTACGAGTTTCTGGTGATGCCATTCGGGCTTACCAATGCACCGGCAGTCTTTATGGACTTGATGAACCGGATCTTCCGGGAATTCTTGGATCGGTTTGTAGTCATTTTTGTGGACGACATTCTTATCTATTCGTCTTCTGAGGAGGAGCACAAGGCACACTTGAGAGTGGTGCTTGAGTTACTTAGAGCCCATAGGCTGTATGCCAAGTTTGGAAAGTGTGAGTTCTGGCTGAGGGAAGTCAAATTCTTAGGCCACGTGGTATCCGGGGAAGGGGTGCCTGTTGATACATCCAAGGTTGAGGCAGTGCAAGATTGGGCACAGCCTAAGAGTGTGTTTGAGATCCGCAGTTTTCTGGGATTAGCTGGGTATTACCGTCGGTTTGTGAAAGATTTCTCCAGGTTAGCGTCACCATTGACTAGACTGACTCGGAAGGGAGTCAAGTTTGTGTGGAGTGAGACTTGTGAAAAGTCGTTCCGAGAGCTGAAGGTTAGACTGACCACCGCTCCGGTGTTGATTATTCCGGAGAGAGGGTTGGGTTATGCAGTTTATTGTGATGCCTCACGAGAGGGTTTGGGTTGTGTGTTGATGCAAGAGGGGAAAGTGGTAGCTTATGGCTCACGTCAGTTGAAAATACACGAGAAAAATTACCCTACACATGACCTAGAGTTAGCAGCAGTGATCTTTGCCTTGAAAATTTGGAGGCACTACCTTTATGGTGAGAAGTTCGAGGTGTTCTCGGACCACAAGAGTTTGAAATATCTGTTTACACAGAAAGACTTGAATCTGAGGCAGAGGAGATGGATGGAGTTCATCGAGGATTATGATTTTGAGTTGCACTATCATCCGGGAAAGGCCAATGTTGTGGCCGATGCCCTTAGTAGGAAATCCAGTAGTGATGTAGCTTGTATAGCCATCCGAGAATGGGAGATGTTAGGTGCACTTGGCGAGTTTGATTTGCTACTGGGCGAATCTGTTGAGGCTGCGGCCTTGTTTTCTGTTGTTGCGCAGCCTACTCTCGTGACTAGAGTGTTGGAGGCACAGGGAAGTGACCTTGAGGTAGAATCCCTCCGAGAGAAGATCTCCAGTGGGAAGGTTGAGAAAGGTTTGACGGTGTATCCCGACTTGAGTGTGAGATACCGAGACCGCTTGTTTGTACCGGAGTCTTGCCGAGAGGAAGTACTCCGAGGGTTTCACCATTCGCGCCTTGCGGTGCATCCGGGAGGTACTAAGATGTATCAGGATTTGGGTCGCCAGTTTTGGTGGCGGGGTATGAAGAGAGATGTGGCTATTTTTGTATCGAAGTGCCTTACTTGCCAACAAGTGAAGGCTGAGCATCAGAGGCCAGCGGGTTTGTTGCAACCCTTGCCTATTGCCGAGTGGAAGTGGGAGCATGTCACTATGGACTTCGTTGTAGGTCTTCCGAGGACTCAGCGGGGTAGTGATGCTATTTGGGTGGTTGTAGACCGGTTGACTAAGTCGGCGCACTTTATTCCTATGCGCGTGAGAGATTTGGTAGATCATCTTGCCGACATGTATATTCGGGACGTAGTGAGATTGCACGGGGTCCCAGTGACGATCATCTCAGATAGAGATCCTCGTTTTACTGCTAGGTTGTGGCAGAGTTTGCAGAGTGCTTGGACACTAAGTTGACCTTTAGTACGGCTTATCATCCTCAGACTGACGGGCAGTCCGAGCGTATTATTCAGATCCTCGAGGATATGCTTCGGGGTTGTGTCCTGGACTTTAGTGGGACGTGGGAGAGGCACTTGCCATTGGTAGAGTTTGCCTACAACAACAGTTTTCAGTCTAGTATCGGTATGGCACCGTTTGAGGCCTTGTATGGCCGACCGTGTAGGTCTCCAGTTTGTTGGGCCGAGGTGGGTGATGCACCTTTGTTGGGTCCGGAGTTGGTTAGGGAGACGACGGAGAAAGTTGAGCTTATCCGTAGGAGGCTTGTTACAGCCCAGAGTCGTCAGAAATCTTATGCTGACCGTAGGAGGAGGCCTTTGGCGTTTGAGGTAGGTGATCACGTCTTTCTGAAGATATCACCTAGGCGAGGTTTGATGAGGTTTGGGAAGAGTGGGAAGTTATCCCCTCGGTTTATTGGTCCTTTTGAGATCCTTGAGAGGATTGGCGAGGTTGCTTATCGATTAGCCTTACCGCCGCAGTTGTCCGGAGTGCATGACGTGTTTCATGTGAGTATGCTTCGGAAGTATGAGCCAGATCCATCACATGTGTTGGATTGGACCGATTTAGAGGCAGATGAGGATGCCTCGTATGAGGAGAGACCGGTTCGGGTCTTGGATAGGCGGGATCAGGTCCTGCGTGGCAAGACCATTCCTTTGGTGAAAGTCTTGTGGAAACATCACGGAGTGGAGGACGCCACTTGGGAACGTGAGTTGGAAGTCCGAGAGAAATATCCGGACTTGTTTGTTGATATATAATCTTGTATTTAAATTTTGAACTATTGTTGAACTTAAGAGCTTTTATATATGTCTTAAGTTGTGAAACATTGAAAATGTTTTGGTTATTGGAAGTATGTTTTGGAACTTGCCTCATATGGAAGTTGAATGTGACACTATATGTGTTGAATATATTGTTGAAATTGGAAAGTTAGTGCATAATGTTGATGCATGTTGAAAGTACATATGTTGTTTACATATTGTGAAATGTCTCTTGTTAAAGGGATGAGATGACCGGTGATGGGTCGAATTGTTGAATGTTAAAATGTGTAACATTGTCTAAAATGGAGGAAAACCTGTGTTTGAAAACTTGTGCTTAATTTCGGGGACGAAATTCTTTAAGGGGGGGAGGTTATAGAGATCCCGGGTTTACCCTTGTTGTACAGCGATCCGGACATGTGTCCGTGGATGTTGGTAGTTGATTATTATCTTGTTTACATCCTTTTTACTTTGTATTCGAGTTATAGGATGTGTTGGGCAGGTTTGTTACAAGTTGATTGAGTTTAGAAACCAAAACTAGTTGCCCAGATTTTGGCCTGTCCGCTCGAGCGGGGAATACATCCATCCAGTATTTCCTGTGCAGTGTTGTACGCTCGAGCGTGGTATTGGCCGCTCGAGCGGGGTTGTGTGAGTGCCGCTCGAGCGGGGTATTTTACGCTCGAGCGGAGGCCTGGTTCTGTAAAAGTGCTGGGAGAGTGCATTCGGCACTCGAGCGGGAGCTTGGACGCTCGAGCGGGAGTCTGTGAGTTACGCTCGAGCGGGGTGTTTTACGCTCGAGCGGGAGACTGGGTTTAAGTCTCGAAGTTGTGACTCTTCAAATCACTTTTTCACTTTCTCTTCTCTCTCCTACTTTCCAAAATCACCATTGTTGAGCCTCTCACTCTAGACTCTACCTTCTCTCTAGGTTTTGATCTAGTAAGACTGGTTTGCTCACCTTTGGCCTTTACAAAAAGGTTGTTGATCGTCGAGGGCTACATTTTAATCTGAAAATTTCGGGTTTTGGAGCACGTTGGGTTTTGTCATCTTCTCCTTTGGGGCTCCGAATTTGAGGTAGGGATATCCTACTCCTCTCTATGGATTTTGTCTTTAAATTTTGGTATTTTGAGATGTTGGGCTTGGTTTGGTAATTTTGTGAAAGTTCGGGGCTTTTGTGTAATTTTACAAAAGTCGGGGTTTTATTCATAATAAACCTAAATGCATGTTTGGCATAGAGAATTGGAATTAATGTTGAATCATTGATGAAAATGGGACCTAAGGGTTGAAATGGTAATTATGGAAAATGGCCTAATTACATTGTTTAATTAATTGGGATAATTAATTGGGAGAATTGAGGAAAAGAAATGTTGATTGAATATCCATTTGTGCATTTATTTTCTGTTTAGAAATAACTGCTTTGGGCTATCGGTGGAGGATAGTCGCGATTGTTGTAGACAATGCATGATGATTAGGCAAACTGAAACTAATCAATGGAATGTGTCATGGAATTTGACGGATTGATAGAATACATTAAGTGTATGTATTGGGTGATTGTATATAGAACCAATGTGTTTGTATACGTTGTATATAGAACCAATGTGTTTGTATACGTTATGTGTAGAGGAGGAGATGGGGGATGTACTCCGCGGTTTAGGGGAAGATAGGGGATGTACCTCTAAACCGGATAGTGTTGGGAGAAGATAGGGGATGAACTCCGTAGATACAGCTCATATGCTTGTCTAGAGAAGTGAAGATAGAGCTTATATGCTTATCTTTGTGAAGTGTGGATACAGCTTATATGCTTATCTGTGAATGTGGGATATTGTTGTTATACATATCTGTTGAGAATGTGGATATAGCTCATATGCTTATCTGAATGTGGGATATAGTTTTTATACATATCTGTTGAAATAATGATAGAGCTGACATGCTTATCTGTTGAAAAGGGGAAAATGAAAAGTAACTTGGACTCTTAAGTCGTATGACATAAAATGTGATTTATGTGAATGTATCAGTGTTAGCCATCTATCAATTGCTATTATTTTAGTCATTGTCCATGGTTGGTTTAGTGTATTTCTACTGGGCTGTGGCTCACCCTATATGGGAATATCATTTTCAGGTACAGGTAGCATGCCACCTCCAAGGACATAGCTTGGGAGGCTAGAGGCGGACATACTTTTGTCGTTTTACTTTTGATGTATTACATGTAACTTCAAGCCAAGGGCTTAATGTGTAAACGAGTTAGTACTCTTTTGTTGTAACCAAGTGTTAACTTGGAAAGCTGTAAGCCCGTAGGGCATTTTGTTTTTGATGTTAACATGTAATACTTATGTAATGAAATTCTACTGAATAAAAGAATGTGGTTAGTTTATATGTCCATGCATGTCTTATTTGATGGGTTTGATGTTATTATTTTGAGGGCATTACAGATGTCGTTTCATTTGACACAACTTATTGGACGAACAAATATGACATGCCATTTGCTCCATTTGTCGGAGTTAATCACCATGGTCAGTCCATTTTGCTTGGTTGTGGATTGTTGTCTAGTGAAGACACTAACACATTTGTTTGGCTATTCAAGTCATGGTTAAGTTGCATGTCAAATCATCCGTCAAAAGCTATCATAACTGATCAGTGTAGAGCTATGCAAAATTCTATAGAAATTGTGTTTCCACAAGCTCGACATCGGTGGTGCTTATGGCATATCATGAAGAAAATTCCGGAGAAGTTGAAAAGATATGCTCAAAATGAAGCCATAAAGTTGGCTATGCAAAATGCAGTTTATGATTGTTTGACAAGAGCTGAATTTGAGAGTAAATGGGAAGAGATGCTTGCAACATTCAATCTTTATGATAATGAGTGGTTGGGGGTACTATATGATGAGCGGAATCGATGGGTACCTGTTTATGTTAAAGACATTTTTTGGGCTGGCATGTTAACTACACAACGAAGTGAAAGTATGAATGCGTTTTTTTGATGGATATGTAAATCCAAAAACTACATTGAAGCAATTCGTTGAACAATATGACAATGCCTTGAGAAATAAGGTAGAGAAAGAGAAGAAAGAAGACTTCAAGTCTCGACACAAATTGTTTGATTGCCTAACTATATACGGCTTTGAGAAGCAATTTCAGCAAGCCTACACCAATGCGAAATTCAAAGAAGTTCAAGGAGAGATGAAGAGATTAGTTTACTGTCAGGCGGTGATTGTGAAAGAGGAGGGATCAATTTGTACATATAATGTCCAAGAAGCGATGGTAGTTTCTGAGAAGATGAAGCATGTGGACTTTGTTGTCTATTGTAATTCAACTAAATGTGAAGTTCAATGCATATGTCGGTTGTTTGAGTTTAGAGGCATTATGTGCGCTCACTCACTCGCTGTGCTTGTCAGAAGATGCATAAATGAGGTGCCAAGTAAATACATTTTGCCCCGGTCGAGAAAAGATGTGGATAGAGAATACGCATGCATCAAAATCACATATCGGCTTTGGGAATGATTTCAATGCAAGTACCTATGAGAGGATGAACAAAAAATTGATTGCCATTGTACAACTTGCTGGTAACTGTGAAGGCAAAACTAGAATTGTAGACCTTGGGTTGGATGAAATCAAGGAGAGAGTCATGAAAGAAGAATCCGGTGATGGGAGTAATTTACCATGTTCAACAAGAAGTCCGATTCACACCGGTTCTACACAAGGAGGTACTAGTAGGAAGGTGATTAGTCCTTTGGTTGCTCGGCGAAGAGGTCGTCCAGTTACGAAATGGAAGGTTGCCAAAGTAGATCAAATTGTTAATCGGTTCAAGGCAACAACAAAAAAACAAACAAAAGCAAAGGTAAATTGTGTATTCAAATGTTTTTTTTGACAAAGTATATTGAAGTATGTAAAAGCAATTCATAAATTTCAATATGTAATTATTCTTCAAAACATGTAGGCTGCTAAGTTGCTCCGATTTGAACCTGAAGCTCAAGCTCAAGCTCAAGCTCAAACACCGTATTATCCTTATATGGTTGGCACAGAAAATAGTATGTATGTACCGGTACGTGTTCCAAAGAGGCCTTCATGTACTTTTACAAAGTGTATTCGAAAGAGTACTTCTTGTACTTTTGCATCTTTGAATTGTTCTAACATGTACTTTTTGCAATGAATTGTCATAGGTGGTGTCACGCCCCACTTTTTATTACTCGAAGTCTTTACCAAATTCATTAACTTAATTCAATTACAAGGATAACATGCAGAAATAAACTCATATATTCAATCCGTAGAAGTGATTTAACGATACTCTCATTCGTATGCAAAGTAAATATTACATGAACATACTTAAAAAAAATTGCCCTTGGGCTTACATCACTTAAGGTACAAGAAGAAGGGTGTAACCCTTTTACAACAATGGCATTCCGCCAACATAACTGAGGCCCCGTGGCCAGTAAACAAGTAGATCCCAAACTTGCAGCTCAACCTGCTTAATACCTGAAAAAGATTCAACAACGGGGGATGAACATATAGTCCAGTAGGGAACTCAACATGATCCTCAATAATAACAACTTACAGATAGCTATGATCATGAACACTCATTCTCATACAGAATAGTAATGTGACAGTTTATACAAAAATATATATGTATAAACTTTTCTCGAAAACAACCGTTTCACTCAACACTACAACTGGTTTATCTTTCCTTTTTCCTTTCATTAACCCCATTCCCAATCTGTCATAACATTAACAAATACTTAGGAAGTAATCTCACTAAGCCCGATACTCTCTTCCATTTCCTATACATACTCAGATGTACCTTTTCAAACATGTTTATCTCTAAAACATACGTTCTCCTCCACACTTTCCAAAAGACAAAAGACCTTTTGGTTCGTTTCTATTACTATCATAACTATACATGCATAACTTTGTAAAAATATAAATTTACAACCCACCAACATGTATACAATCAACCAATGGAGTAACTCGGTCCTCCGAACTGTAACCAATCAAAATCCATGATATTTTTAGTTACAACGAAACAACTACAACCAACTTCGCTCTACTAGCTATGTGCGTAGTAAGCCAACAATACACCTTTTACAACAACAAGCCAGTTTACCAGGCGCTAGCTGGAGGGGTATGGCACCTTCGATTATTAGCGCAGCAAGCCAGTTTACCAGGCACTAGCTGGAGGGGTATGGTACCTTCGATTATTAGCGCAGACAGTTCTCCAGGCGCTAGCTGGAAGGTAACGGTACCTTTGATTATTAGCGCAGGGTATAACACCACCAACCAAATGCAACAAGGCACAACTAACATGTATAACACATATACATAAACCATCCAGATACAAACAATGTGTTAAAGTATATGAACACATAACTACCTCTTCCCAAGCAAGCATACATATCTAATGTGTCTCAACAATTCATCACATACGATGTTCCATTAACAATGGTATAATGCATACACGACAATTCAATTCCCATATTTATTTTCTATGACTCACATAGAGTTAAGTTTTGTTCTTCACTTTCAAAATCAACTTTCATAATTTTCCAAATCAATAGGTTCCACCACTTATTCCAAAAACATTTTTCTCATTTTCCCAAAATCAATTCCATTCCTTCCATAGCCTTCCAAACTAATTATGCAAATTAAATCATAATCATTAAGTTAGGGTTTTTCTATATTTCAACCACAACATGCTATTTCACGCCACAAACAGTCCAATGAACACCCAAAGACAATAAATCCATTTTTAATCAACCAACTCTAGGTTCCCTCATGATTTTCAAACAAACCCAACATAGGTATGGTTTTCATGCAATACAAAACTAGCACATGTCTATCTATAGACGGAGTATTGAAAAAGAACAAGGAGAATCCCTACCTCAAATGGAGAACTCAAATGGAGAAGATGACCCGAAATCAAAGTGCTCCAAATCCCAAATTTCTTGGATCACAACGAAGCCCTCGACGATCAACACATTTCTTACAAAGGCCCAAGGTGAGGAAAACACTCTAGTTAGATCAATCCCAAGAGAGAAGTTAGGTTTTAGAGTGAGGTGCTCTCCAATGGCTTCTTCGGAAAAGTAAGAGAGAGAAAGGAAATCAAAAAGTGATTCAAAAAGCTGAATCTCGGTGTGTTATACAGGTCGACCCGCTCGAGCGTCACTCACAGATTCCCGCTCGAGCGCCAAAACCCCCGCTCGAGCGGCGGATACCACCATCCAGAAGTTTTGCAGAACAGGTCCCCGCTCGAGCGTCCAACTCCCCGCTCGAGCGTCACACTCAAACTCCCGCTCGAGCGTCAAACCTCACGCTCGAGCGTCCAACACTACAGAGGAAGTACAGGGAAGGTGATTTTCCCGCTCGAGCGCCGCAACCCCCGCTCGAGCGGAGAGGCAAAAAACTGGGCAAGGATTCTAAGTTTTAAAACATCACAAACTTATTCCCAACAAGTCCAACACAACCCAAAACTCTAAGATAAAGAGTAAGGGATAGAAAAGAGGATAAGACAACAACAAATCTACGGAACCAAGTCCGGATTACAGTTAAACAATAATAGGGAATACCGGGATCGCTATAGGTGGCCCATGGTATTGGAGGCACATCTCTTACTCCATCGGACTTCATAAGTGGCACACAGGGAAGTTTGATGAGTGCTCCAACTCAGATTTATGGTTCTGCATCGGGAAACTTGGACATTACAGACTTGTTTGACTAGTTTCTATGTATTCCAACTGTTTGTTTTTGAGATTGGAAATTATGTAGTCTATTATCATAAGTTTCAAACTTTGATGTTGAGAAGATTGGATATTATGTAGTCTACTATTATGAGTTTCAAACTTTGTTATTTAATATACAATGTTTATTTAGCATGTTCAATAGTTTACCTGTATTCAACAATAGTTACCTTGTATTCAACAGTTTCCTGTATTTAACAATGTCCATTCAATGAGTATTGAAGAAAGTGTACAAATTTGAACAAGCCATTTTCCATTCCACTAACAACAAAAGAGGTACAATAAGTAGGTTTCAATACACAACAAAACATGACTTCCTCCAAAACATCACAAAAGTATTAAGTCTACTTCAACTTGTACATTGACATCTGCTTCTACTTATTACATATTCATAAGTTTAAAGGCACCAATTACAAACAACACGGACAACATATATATCAACTTTTGCATCTTTGCGTTCTGAATTCGAAGTTGTTCCGTCAGTTGTATTTGTTGTTCGGTCATAGCTTGAAGTCGTTCGGTCATAACTTGTTCGCCAACAGTTGGGACTTCGTTTGTTTGAATTTGATGACCTCCATATTCTGGATTCGTAGGTAAACACCATCCGATAAAACCACAAACATTACAATAGTAGAATAACTTGTTCTTGTTTTGCTCGGTTTGTGATATTTTGATGGTGGCCTTTTTGTTACATGTACGACAAATTCTGTTCACGTATGTCAACCAACCCGAGCTACTGCCACTGATACTTGAAGTTGACATATGCAAAGAGGGACAAATAGCAAGTTAAGTTAAGTTAATAAGTTAAGTTAATGGAGAATAAGTTAAGTTAACTTAATAAGTTAAGTTACAGTTATAAGGAGTCCTGTAGCAACCAAAATATAAGCTTATCAACCAAAATCCACTTAGAGTAAGCAATATGAATTTTATTAGCCAGGCCCATTCTATAACGGCAAGAGTTCAGTTGGTGTTGGTACCAACATAATACTTCAAGTTGAGGAAACCATTTCACATTCTGAAGTTCAGTTTTCCTTTATGTACTATTTACTCACTAATAAAACAGAAATTTCAAATATATATATTCAAATGATCTTATAATTTAGCAATTAAAAATAATACATAAAGGGAGGAAATTTCTGTATACAGAAGATGAATGCTGAAGGTGCAACTTTACAAGGCTCTGGATGATAAGGTTCAGTTTTTTATTTACATTCTTATATATGACAGTGGCTTGGTGTGGACAAAGAACTGAAGAAGCTTGTGGTTGAGACCACTGCAAATCAGGTAACACTCTGCAGAGATTGCCATCAAGTCATTCCATAATGATCAATCCTAGGTTTGCTCTCTTAGATGGATTCCCACTCTTCATTTGTAGAGGTCACTGATGCTGATATATGTGTGTTAAGTACAAGTTTGCTTTTAGACTAATGATACTTGTCTTATTCCTCCCTTGTTTTGAAAGGAATTCTGCAATAATGAAAACTTCTTATGCATTAGAGAAACTAGAGCTCATTATGCTTTTTATTATAACTGGTTACTCATTATGCTTTTTATTATAACTGGTTACTTATTATTCATTATAATTCTGTAATTATTATTGTTTTAATGGCTTGAATTATCTGTTACAGGACCCACTGGTTTTCATAATTGATTATAAGCAACATAAATGGCAAGTCGAAATTATGCACCTTCAGCATTCATTGTGTCATTTATTTAGTCGAAATTATGCACCTTCAGCAATTGCTTATAATCAAAGCATTCACCTTATGCACCTTCAGCATTGACTATTAAAGCATATTAAAAGGTAAACCATATAATGGGCATTGACTATTAAACCATCTTCTGGTGCATAGAAATTGAACCAATTGAACCAATTATGCACAGAAATTTCTGTATAATCAAGATGAATCCTGAAATTGATTTAATGAAGAAATTATGCACTGGAGAAATTGAACCAATTCAAAAAGGTAAATGATTAGATTAAACATTTCGTTGGGGAATTTCATCGAACATGTTTAAGGCAATGTAAGACTCCAACTGAAAAGGCCACAATTCGTAAATGAAAATGCCACAATTCCCAAATCAAAAGGAAATTTCACAGATAATACATACAAATTTCACAGATAATAAATGAAATTTCACAAATTTCCCAAATGCCACAATTCATCGAACAGGAAATAGATATATATATATATATATATATACGCAGATATACATACAGTTGAAGTGAAGGGAAGGAGAGACAGAGAGATTCCACAATTCATCGAACAGGAAATAGATATATATATATATATATACGCAGATATACATACAGTTGAAGTGAAGGGAAGGAGAGACAGAGAGATTCCACAATTCATCGAACAGGAAATAGATATATATATATATATATATATATACGCAGATATACATACAGTTGAAGTGAAGGGAATGAGAGACAGAGAGATTCGCGAGTGAAGGGAGGGAACGAGCTGTCGGTGTCGGAGTGAAGGGAAGGAGTGGTCGCCGGCGTCGGAGTGGGAGTCAGGCGTCGGAGTGGGGGGTAGTAGCAACTCAGATTTATGGTTCTGTTACCATTGTTTGAGAGGGGAGGGGGGAAAATTTCAAATGAAATGTGAACCTGTTGTTTGGGCCTTGTAAACACAATCACGTGACTATCATGTGAGTGCCACCTCACTGGGGGTCACTGGGGGTCGGGGTAACTGGGGGTAGGAAGCATTTTTGAATAAATAATATGTCACGCCCCACTTTTTATTACTCGGAGTCATTACCAAATTCATTAACTTAATTCAATTTCAGAGATAACATGTGGAAATAAACTCATACATTCTATCCATAGAAGTGATTAACAATACTCTCATTCGTATGCAAAAGTAAATATTACATGAACATACTTAATAAATTGCCCTTGGGCTTACATCACTTAAGGTACAAGAAGAAGGGTGTAACCCTTTACAACAATGGCATTCCGCCAACATAACTGAGGCCCCGCGGCCAGTAAATAAGTAAATCCAAATCTTGCAGCACACCCTGCTAAACACCTGAAAAAGATTCAACAACATGGGATGAACATATAGTCCAGTAGGGAACTCAACATGATCCCCAACAATAACAACTTACAGATAGCTATGATCATGAACACTCATTCTCATACTAGAATAGTAATGTGGCAATTAATACAAAATATATATATGTATGAACTTTTCTCGAAAACTACCATTTCAATCGACGCCATAAGCGATTCATCTTTCTTTTCCTTTCATTAATCCCCGTTCCCAATCTTTCATAACATTAACAATCACTTAGGAAATAATTTCACTAAGTCCTCTACTCTTTTCCATTTCCCAAACATACACAGATATGTCTTCTAAAAATATATATATTTCTTTGAAAATATCCGTTTTCCTTCACACTTTCCAAAAGACAAATATGACATTTTGGCTTCTTCCCGATACAATCAAATCTATACATGCACTGTTATAAAAGAGATAACAACTCACCAACAGGCATAAGATAAACCAGTGGGGCAACTCGGCCCTTCAAAACCGTAATCAATACAATCCATGATATTCCCAAACATACTGAAATATCAACAACAAAACTTTGCTCTACTAGCCATGTGCGTAGTAAGCCAAAGATACACCTCTCACAACAACATTACCAGTTTACCAGGCGCTAGCTGGAAGGGTATGGTGCCTTATATTCTCAGCGCAGTCACTTCTCACAGCAACATACCAATTTACCAGGCGCTAGCTGGAAGGGGATGGTACCTTAGATTCTCAGCGCATTCAGTTCTCCAGGCGCTAGCTGGAAGGTAACGGTACCTCTGATTATCAGCGCAGGGTATAACACCAACAATCACCATACACAAGGCATAACCAACATATGTAAAACATACATATAAATTATCCGGATACCAACAATGTGTTAAGGTATATAAACACATAGGTGTGTGGAGTCCATCCCCTATCTTCTCACACACACTGGAGTACAACCCCTCTCTCCTCCCTAACAAGTATACATATATAATGCATCTCAACATTTCATCACATAAGATGTTCAATCAACAATGGTGTAATGTATACACGACAATTCAACACAATCACGTCATCCTCCACCGATGACCAAGGACAAAACCTCTAGATACATGTATATTGTACATCTATTAACAAACTCACTTATCCTGAGATCCCAAACCCATCAACAACCCAAGCATGGTATCTACAAATTAATTTCCCAAACAAGTGCACTCGACATGCACAATACAACAATCCAATTCCCATACGTATTTCAAAAATACCTTTCCCGTTTCACAAAACCAATTCCATTTCTTTTTTTTTTTTCACAAAACCAGTTCCGTCTCGTTTGTTGTCACAAAACCAAATACACCCCTTTTTATCTTACAAAATCAATTCCATTGATGATAAAGCCATAACTCACATTAATCTATTATCTTCATTTCAAACCCATTTCAACCATAGTTAATCCCTTAGGCATTAACACCTTCACCCAACTCACAATAATAATTGAGATCCCCAACATAGGTTAACTACTATCCATTTTAATTTACCACATCAAATTATAATTTAGGGCTTTTTCTTCAATTAACTACAACATGCTAATTTATATTTTAATTAGCCAAGACAACAATCAATAAAGCCCAAACCATTCTCCATACAACCAACCCTAGGTTTATTTCATGATTTTCAAACAAATCCAACATGATACAATTTTCATGCACTACAAAAATAACCACATGTCTATCTATAGACGGAGTATTGAAAAAGAACAAGGAGAATCCCTACCTCAAATGTAGAACTCAAAGAGAAGATGAGCAAAACTCAGAAGTGCTCCAAATCCCAAATTTCTTGAATCACCATGAAGCCCTCGACGATCAACACACTTCTTACAAAGGCCCAAGGTGAGGAAAACACTCTAGCTAGATCAAATTTAAGAGAGAAGGGCCGGTTTTAGAGTGAGAAGCTCTGAAAATGGCTTTTTGGAAAAGTAAGAGAGAAAAGATCTTGAAAAAGTGATCCAAAAGTCGGATCTCGGATTTATATAAAAGTCGCCCCCGCTCGAGCGTTAAACTCCCCGCTCGAGCGTCACTCACAGATTCCTGCTCGAGCGTCAACAATCCCGCTCGAGCGGCGGATACACACTCCCAGAACTTTTGCAGACAGGTCTCCCGCTCGAGCTTCCAACTCCCCGCTCGAGCGACACTGACACAATCCTGCTCGAGCGGCCAACCCCACGCTCGAGCGTCGAACACTGCACAGGAAATACTGGATGGGTGAAACTCCCGCTCGAGCGCCAAAACCCACGCTCGAGCGGACAGGTCAAAATCTGGGCAACTAGTTTTGGTTTCTAATCTCAACCAACCTGTAACAAACCTGCCTAACACATCCTATAACTCAAATACAAAGTAAGAAATGATGTACACCAGGTAATAATCAACTACTATCATCCACGGACACATGTTCGGATCACTGTACAACAAGGGTAAACCCGGGATCGCTATATAATAAATTCACTAAATAAAACCTATAAGTAAATCCCCTCACAATTTAATACTCTGCTTGCTACTAAATAAGATTTTGATTTAAAGAACCCTGCCCCATCCTAGAGGGCAGAGTCTGGGCCCAGAGCTTGACTTGGGCAGATGACCTACATCAAGGGTAATGATACATCCTACTAAAAGTGGTGTTTTAAAGCATCACTAATGAGTTGACAAGCACTTTAATCAAAAAAAAAAAAAAAAACACAAGACACAAGCAGTGGGCCCCGTCCACTGTCACATCACTAGTGGTGCTTTTAGAGCACCACTTTTAGTGGTCTCAAGCATTATTGCTACATCAATTAACAGCCTCGATACATACCCTCAGACCCCTACACCCCCTCACAATTTGATACTCTGCTTTTTTGGATAAATATTTAGGTCTCGTTTGACAAATGATTTTTTTAGTTAAAAAGTCATTAAAAAAATTAAAAGATCAATAATTCATACAAAAAAGTCAAAAATTTTATTTTTTCTTTACTTTTTGTATATCTTTTCGTAAAAAGTTAAAAAGTTATCTCAAATATATTAATTTTTTTACATTATATTTTAATTAAAAAATTATTAAAAAAATTTGTTCCCAAACGAGGCGTAATAGCTACTAGTCTTAAATTTTAATTTAAAGAACCCTGCCCCATCCTACAGAAGGGCAAAGTCTGGGCCCAGATTTTGACTTGGACAGACGACCTACGTCAATTAACAGCCTTGATATAGACCCACCCCACACACATTTGTTGTGAGAAAGAAGGGGGAGAGAGAGAGAGAGAAAAAAAAAAGTGGTTATAAATTAATTGGGCGTTGTAAAGGTCATAAATTTCGAAGGTCTGAAGAATTATTTATCAATTAAAGTAAACGGATAATGTTATGGTACAGTGGTGATAGAGACCTCACACCCTCACATATTTTGTGAGAGAGAGGTAGGAGGGAAAGGAAAAAAAAAATAATGAGTGATTATAAATTAATTGGAGGTCAGAAATTTTGGAGATCCCAAATATTATTTATTATGATATACATTTATTTCTTTAATTTATTTTTATAATGTATATTATATATGTATGGGAAAGAAATAAACCTTCTCGTATAATCCTGTTGATCAAGTCCGCGTTCCTCCAAACGTCGTTGCTTTACTTCCTGAAAACACAAACGTTCGTTGCTTTACTCCCTGAAAACACAAACGTGAGCTAGCCGGCGGGTGTGTGCCGGAAACCCCTCCGATGCCCAAGTCAGCAAAATAGACAAGTAGACAAAAGCTCTGTGTATTCAGGAATCAAAGTTGTGTTACCTCTCCATAGGTGATGTTTGCGAGCTTTTATAGGTTCCGTGTGGCACAATCCAATTAGGACTCTTACTCCTCCATGTAGAGTCTTCCTAGGATTCAAACTCCTGAAAGATATTTTGTGAGAGAGAGGTAGGAGGGAGAGGAAAAAAAAAATAATGAGTGATTATAAATTAATTGGGAGTTGTGGAGGTCAGAAATTTTGGAGATCCCAAATATTATTTATTATGATATACATTTATTTCTTTAATTTATTTTTATAATGTATATTATATATATATTTTTATTAATGAGATTACACATTTTTTTTTTGGTAATGCTATATATTTTTTGTTAGAAAATATTTGGATATAAAAAATATATAACATTTTACCACAAAATAAATAACTTTATTTCTCACAAATTATCATAATTTTATCAAAAAAAATATTTACTACAAAAATACATAATGTACCTCACAAAAATACATAATTGGTACATATAGAATTTTCCAAAGAAAACACACGCAGACCAAAAAAATAAAATAAAAATGCACAGCCATGCATGACCATTGATTTCTTATCCAAGGCTTTTTTTCATGCTGCAAATGCCAGTTTTGTCCTAACAAAGATCAAGAAATTGAGATGTAAATTTAAGAGAAGAGAAGAAGCCCAAAGGGAGAGATGAAAACTGAAACGAAGATCAAACCACCACCTCCATTTATGTTTTGACTTGCTTTTGATGATTTTCCTCCATTTCTCTATATGCGAAACAACTTCGGCTAAAAAGAGCAACTCAATGATCTCTGGGGGCGTAATGCCCCATTGTCGATGCTTGCCAGATGAAGGGGAAGGAGAATGAGAAGGAGAATGAGAAGAAGAAGAGTTCTTATATTAAATTAATTGTATAATAGAAGCGATAGAATGAGAAAATAGAATGGAAAAGAAAAAAAAAATAGAAAGGTATTAAGGTTATTTTATAATTTTCGTTAACAGTGTTAGTGTTGCACTTTAGTCCAAAATCAGAAGGGGGTATGTGGCTATTTCCAAATGATAGGGGGGTAAAGTGCAAAAGGGCTAAACTACAAAGGGGTAAAGCAGATTTTGCCCTAAAAAAACATGACATAGCATTTGTGACAAAAATACGAAACATATATATATATATATATATATATATATATATATATATAAATTACATAATAAGAGTGTATATGGTTCATAGTGTGTCAAATGTTTTGTCAATTTTTCGGTGAGTTACGACATTTTATGTTTCAAAAATTAAGTTAAGGTTATATATTTTTTTATTGAAACATTTTTTAATCATAAAATTCGTAACATTACAACAAAATGTATAATTTTATTTCTAAATCACAAATTGACGTAACTCTATCAAAAAATTATATAATATTTGTTACAAAAATACATATATATAAAATGTAAAAAAATTACATTATAAATAAATAAATTAACTGGCAAAAAAATAAAAAGAAAATTTTATAACATACAATTGTGTTTTTCCCAACCCATTCACATAGAACAAACCCAAGCATTATAACTGTTAAACCAAAAACACATAAAGCAACGGCGCTTTTGTCCCCACAACAGGCACAACAAGGAGGAGCTAACAGTGGTGACCCCTCATCCGGGTAGATTGGGGAATATCAGGGCCATGGTGGTTTGTGATTGGTCAGGAATATGATTATGTGGTGCCCCTGAATCAACAAATAATTTTTCAATGACTTGGGCCAGTATGGGGATAAGTTTTTTATTTTATTTTATTAAAATAGTTAAAAAAATCATAAAAAGTCAAAAAAATAAAATGCCACATCTTACATCGATAAATCATTTTCTCTCTCACAATCATTTATTTAACTAAAAAAATTATCCTAAATACGCTAACTTTTTTTCATCTCATTAAAAAATCAAAAAATAACTAAAAAAGCCAAGTTCCAGTAGCATTAGATGTTAGCTATATTTATGCCATAACTTAATTCTGTACTAAATGATGAAGATGTATATTACTTAGTTGAAATTGTGAATAGGTATGACAGTCACAAAATAATTACATACAAACAAGAATATTTTTTGATACAACTTTGACACATAGGAAGGGTTACACAAAGTATAAGAATGACTTTGTACCATGCACACAGGTGAATTGCACCATCATAAAAATGTAATTTTTTTTATCACTACTTTACTTAAATGTAATTTTCCCTATTAATTAGTTGCAAATTACATTTTACTTGTGTTCAATATTCAAGTTGCAAATTACAATTAATAGCCTGAAATAATGACTGGTAACTACTAACATCATTAATAAATATCTAGAAATTTCAATGCCTACCCAAAGAGTAATCAATAACCATGCATTCATGCTGTTTCGTAAGAGAGCAAAATAAAATAAAGAAGTTATAATTATTAATTTAATTTTTTTTATTATAAATAATATGTATAAAGAGTTTTATAAAATGAACGATTCAAATTATTAAAACGGAACTTGTGATAGGTCCTATGAACTCAAACAACAATCTCTACTCTAGAAGAACTTGTTTATGACTTTGCCACATATGACGTGATATAATTTTTCCATCCAAAATTTTTTCCCCTCTCGCTTTCTTTTACCTTGGCGATCTCTAGTGTCCTTGGTTTATTCATGTAACTTGTACAATTCTAGTTCATTCTCCCTGTTTTCTGGCTACAAATGAAGATTCTTCCTAATTATTGTATGAAACCACAATGCATATGCCCAACTTGATAAAACTGAATTTTGTAATCAGCTTTTCTCTTATGTTTAGGTTTTGAAAATGTGTAAACTTATGTTATTGTGTTTTAGCAATGTTTATTGTTTCAAAAAAATAATATTTCAAATAAATTTTCCTGCAATATGCGTTACTTTTCTTACAAAACTATCACGTTAGTTTACATATATTAAAAAAGTAGCCATGTTATTTATTTTTATAACACTACTCAGTGAAACCTTAATTAATGATAGGAGAGACATTAGGATTGTTTTTAGTGTTGACAAAATATATAAAATGTATTGAAATATGTAAGAATATTTTAAAATATATGAATAATATATTATATTATAATTTTTTTGTTATTCAGGATTTTTTTTTGATGATCGGGTGTTTGGATTAGTTTACGCGCATCTCGACTAATCCTGAGACCCACGCAAAACGCCTCCTCCATGTGGATTGGGCAAATCTCGAGCAGAGTTCGCAGACATAGCCTCAAGGAGTTGATAACACCTAGTGGAAGTTGAACTGAAACTTGGAGCACACTTTCAAATCTTAAGTTGCACCCACTAGCCAAATCCTTTAAGGTTTTGTTATTTTAGTATTTATTGTTGAGAAACCTTCAAAATATCATTAGTATGACCCTTATTAATATATAGAAAAATGTTTGAGGGCTCGAAATCTGTTGGCTCGAAACCCAAAACGACGTCGTTTTGGGTTTCATTTTTTTTCTTCTTCTTTTTCTTGCATTCGAATGCACAGAGAGAGAGAGAGAAAAGAGAGAGAAGGAGATCTGTGTAGGAAGATTGATGAAGAAAAGAAGAGGGAGGAGGAGGAAGACATGGAAGATCTGTGTGTATACACAGATCTGTGTATACACACACAGCAGACGGTGGGTCTCTCGCCTCTACTCTCTCTACTTTTTTTTTTTCTTTCTTTCTTTTCTAGTGGATTTGGATTGATGATTTGTTGATGAACAGATTTGTGGATCTGGATTCGACAATTTTAATTTTTTTTTTTTTTTTGTGATTGCTGTTGTTGATGAATGTATGATGTTGTAGTTGAAATTTTTTATTTTCAGATTCGAAAAAAAAAATGTGTTGTTGATGTCTCGACTTTCCCCTCTCTGTGTTCATCTTCAAAGAGAGAAAAAGAAAAAAAGAGGGTGATCATTGATCATCTGGATTTGGGTTTGATTTTAGATTTTGGATTTTGGTTTGATCTCTCTCTCTCTCTGTGCTGTTGCCAGGTTTGTTTTTGTTTTGGGTTTCAAATTTTGATTTTGCTGCTGGGTATCTTCCTCTTCTCTTTTCTTCTTCTTCTTCTTCTTCTTCTTCTTCTTCTTCTTCTGGTTCTACTCTTCTTCTTCTTCTCTTGTTCTTCTTCTTCTTCTTGCAGCGAGAAAGAAAAAAAAAAAAAAAATTAAAACCCAAAACGACGTTGTTTTGGGTTTTGAGACAATTCGAGCATGAATAATTCGAGCTCTGTAACGGGACTGATATGTATAAGACATTATGTTGGAAAAATTCCTTTTGTAGTAATTTATGAAATTTTCTATGGCAGACCATGTGCACATTGGGTGCGACTTAGGGAACAATATGTATTTACATGTTGCTCAGAACTAATAATAAAAAGTTTTACTAATGAAATAATATATTACCTGTCTTATTAGCTAGGTAAGAGACACAAAATTATTCACTTTTATAATTTTTCATTAATTAAGAAGAACATGCAAATAATGCAACATACTTGGCCTGAAAATCGTGGGTGGCTCGAAGTCCCCCTCGGCTCAAGGTGGACTCGACCAGTTTAGGCTCAGCTCCTGAGTTTGGGCCGTTATTTTTAAACTCGGTCCATCGGCCCGGCTCGACTCGCCCAAAAAAATTTCTGCTGACTCGGCCCTCCAACTCTCCCTCCCTTAATGGCTCATTGACTAACGTTCAAAGTTCAAAAAATAAAAATAAAAATAAATATTCAATGCTGTGGTGCAACAACAGTAAAAAATAAATAAATAAAAATTGAATTCAATGCCTGCTAGGCATGCAACAACAGTAAAGTATATATATATATATTTGAGCAAAAAAGGACTATATATTAATTAGTAGAAGAAGAGACATCAAGGTGAGCCAAACATGACCGTTTAACACCAAACGATCCAAAATAAATTTAATTTACAAATTGACCCCATCCTCTCGAATTCCTATAAATATCCCCCTTCTTCCATTTTATTTCCTACAAACAATTCTCTCTCTCAAACTCTCAATCTCCCTCAACCCTCAACTCTCAACTCCCTCGATTAATTTTTGAAGTCTCATCCCTAAGTGGCAATTACAATTGCGCAAGAAAAAACTTTTATCAGAAAGAATTAATTTTTGTATTGCATTCGCCAGTCGATAACATTAATTATTTGAATTAAATTTATTAGTTATTCATTTTTTACATTATTATTTCTTAACATATATTAGTTGTTATTGTTTACTCATTATTTAAATTAATTGTTAGTTTTTATATATTATTTTACTTACATTACTACGGATCCTAATATTTCTAATGTTTTTGTTGATATTGATGCATATAGTACACAATATAAATCTGTTGATTCTCCTTCTAATGTACCTAATATCCCTCTTCCAATAGATGGATCATCATCTAACGGCACGACTAGTGGTGTTTGGGAACATTTCAAAAAAATATCTATAAATAATCATGATGGTACAATTACATTTAAAGTAAAATATAAATATTGTGCACATTATTTAGTGTTTCATTTGTAGGGGGTACTAGTTATCTAAAAAGGCATGTTAACAAATATTTATAAAGTCAACAACCTGATATTGGAAATCAAACGCAGTTAGGGGTTCCATCAACTGGTCATTTGCAAACATTTTCATATGATCCTACACGTGCACAAAATTCTGTAGTTGATTATATTGTTAAAAAAGAACAACCTTTTACTGCTAGTGAATGTCTCGATTTTGCTCAAATGATTCACGAAAGTTTTGCACCGTAATATCAAAGTTTTTCAAGAAATACTACTAGAAATTGGATTTTAAAGAAATTTAATGATATTAAAAGTGAATTATTTGACATCTTAAAAAATTTGAATGTAAGAGTTTGTTTAATATTTGATATGTGGTCAAATAATGGTTTAGAATATATATTACTGCACATTTTATTGATAATGATTGGAAATTAAATAAAAAGAATTATTTCATTTAGATTAGTTGAATTTTCATACACTGGTCATTTGTTTGGGGTAGAAGTAAGAAATGCATTATATAAGTGGGTTTTGCAAAATAAAATATTTACTATTACTTTAGATAATGCAACATATTACAATCATAGTGTAACCCATTTGAAATCAACTTTACATTTGCTTGTTGGTGATGACATATTTCATATTTGTTGTTGTGTCCATATTTTAAACTTTATTGTTAAAGAAATTATGCATGTATACGAGACTTTTGTACTGATAATAAAAAATGCGATTGTTACTATTATGTCTTCTGCTAATTGACTTTTGGAATACAGGAAAATTTGTCAATGAGAAGGTGTGTCATTTAAAAAATTAATTTTAGATATAGACTGCATGTGGATTTAACGTATAATATGTTAAAAAGAGCTTGTAAACAAAGAAAAACAATAAATTTATTTTTTGTAACAACATCAATAGGGGAAGTATTAACTCCAATGAAACTTAATTAGTGCCAAGTAACCTTGTATAAAAATTTTCTAAAAATTTTTGATATTGCAACAAAATTATATATATATATATATATATATATATTTACTTCACCATTTGTTGTACATATGTTAGGAGAAATAATGAAAGTTTTTGTAAAATATATGGATAATGAATATTATATAACCATTATTACTGCAATGAAAGAAAAATTTGATAAATATTTTGATCCATTACCTTATCTTTTAGGTTTGGCCATAATAATTGATCATAGGTATAAAAAATTGGTTTCCAAAAATTTTCAGAACATATTTTCGCTGATCAAAAATAATTTGCCCCTACTATAAAAACATGCAAAACATTATTTGAAAAATACATGACAGTTGCATCTATAAATACACTGACACACACTACACTAGCAGCCTCATCTCGAGGTGAAAGATTAAGTGTTTTTTCAAGAATAAAAAGTAGAATAATATCTCAACATACAAGCATAAGCAGTTTTGAACTACAACGTTATTTGAAAATTCCATCAGTGGATGATTTCGATAATTTTGACATTTTGGATTGGTGGAAATAAAATGAAACTATGTGGCTTGTGGTTTCACAGATAGCCCGTGATATATTAACCATTCTTATTTTTACAATTATTTGAGAAACAACTTTTAGTGCAAGTGAACGGGTGCTGAGTAATTACAGCAACAGACTTTCGCCTCAACTGGTTGAGGCACTGATGATATTCAGAGATCATATGTACGCACTTATGAGAAGACAAAATTGTAGTGGAAATGAGAGAATTCAAACCAATTTGGATGACATATCCTCGGGCAATGCGAGTGAATTGTCTGCCTTCTCCAATGATTGATCAACAATTTATTTTTCACTATTTCATTTCATTATTTTTTTTTGTATTAGATTATTGAGATGGAATAGAATGCAAATGATTGGTGGCCTAGTAGGTGCCAACTTAGTTGGGGTGTACTTGACCTACAGTGATGCAATTGCTGTACTATCATCAATAATTTACATCTATTTTATTTAATGATATAAATTTTTGTAATATTTTATTTCATTTTGAAATAAAAATTATTCATTCAATAAATGTTATCTATTTATTTTAATGATCGTAATATTGCAAGTTTCATTTTGATAAATATAAAATTATTTACTTCAAAAGAAGAAAATTACATAATTTCATACTTTTTTAGTCATAAGTTCATAGTAAAAAAAACATAAGTCATACATAATTAAATTTAAATACCACTACACATGAAATATAACCACATATCTCATTAATCTTAACTAAAATACTCTAGTATAATTTTTCTTTTGTTTTTTGTATCTCTTATAAATAATCTATATACATAATATATTTATCATTTATTTTTCAAAAAAAAAATTAGGTAGGCCGGCCGGCCGGCCTGACCCCATGCCCTAATCTGAGTGGACCTGGGCCTCACTTTTTGACCCGTGGCCTGGCCTAGCCCGGCAAAAAGGCGGGAGTCCACACAACTGGCCATGGGCTAGCCCGAGATCGGGCCCAAGCCTAGGCCCATGTGGGCCGGGCCATTGTTACACCCCTATCTATTTGGAAAGAACTTTTTAAAGTTTTTTAATTTTTTGATTATTTTAGTCTGGTTAAAAAATGTTCTGTTTAGGATGAACTTTTAGTTTTTTATAGTTTTATGAGAGAAAAAAATGAAACACTCATGATTTAGATGTGATATTTATCTTATTAATTTTTTAGTCTATTTTATTTTTTAATGGACTAAATTAGTCCCAACCATGTTGTCAAATGGATCAGCTTGCCACTAAATAAAATTTTAATAGGCGAATTACACTAATAGTTTTTGTAATTTGAGACTTGTGTCATTCTGGTCCCTGACTTTTCAATTGTGATATATTTGACGCTGAATTTTGAATTTTGTTCCAAACAAAGACAATCAAAAATTCTTTTGCATATGGTCCATTTTAGGGGTCAAGTCATCATACAATTAATTTTGTGTTGGTTAACTTATATATTGTTTGAAATGTAATAGTCTATTTTTTAATGAATAATGTTAGAACTTTATTAGGTATAAAGTTCTGTTTGTTTTGGTTTTCAGAATTTATTTTTAGAAACTTTTTTCTAAGAAACTAAAAATTAAATTGGTGAAAAAAAAATTAAAAACACATTATTTTTATATTATTTTATTTTTTGGGAGGGTAAAAATAATTCTTAATTTTTTTATATTTATTTTCGTTAAATTAGTTTCTATTTTTTCAAAAGTCAAATATAGCGACAACTTTGATATCATTATTAAACCAATCCATTAAATCAAAAAATTCAAAACTAAAAATATTTCATATATTAAATATATCGATTACACATTAAAAGTCTAATAACCATACATTGCATAATAACCATTCAAAAATATATGTTAACAACAAATACAACCATCTATTACATGATAACTATCCAAAAACATTAACAAAAACAACCGCCCATTACATAATCATCATCCAAACACATATTAAAAATTAATTTGGTAAAAATATAAAAAAAAAAATGTAAAAGATTCATCATTTTTACATAATTTTATCTTTAGTGGGTAAAAATAATTTTTTGACATTTATTTTTGTCAAACTAGTTTATATTTTATCAAATTGACGACTTTGCCCTTAAAATGAAGCAACGGTATCTTCAATTGTTCTTATTTGAAACGAGATTCAAATTTTAGTGTCAAATGTTTCACAATTCAAAGGTCAGGAAATAAAGTGACACAAGTCCCAAATTATAAGGATCGATAGTGTAATTTACCCAATTTTTTTTTATATAGGGAATTGACCAGTAAATCCCATTTTGTAGACTTGTAATCTGAAGGTCCTAAATGTTTTTTTGGTGATGAGTGGTCCCTTAAATTATTTGTTGACTATTTTGCCATTGTTAGTATAGTTGGGGAACAGGTGGCGTGGTTATGTATGGGGAAGATGGTAGGGTGTTTGTGTTACGTTGTTCGAAAAGCGCACTAGTAGATTTTTGAAGTTTTTGGTTATTTTTAACACACGCAGTGTAGGACATGAATTCTTTACTAATTGTTTTTTAGCGCGTGACGTGAAGACAAGCAGTAATTCAATCAAATTGGGTCTGTCACGTTAGAGTATCATGTCATGTTTAGGAAAAGTGCACTAAGGTTTAATTTTTTTTAGAGTGTCATAACATACTTGTCACGTTGTCACATCTGAAAAAAGTATACTAAGGAGTTTTTTTTTTTTTGAATGTTACATCATATCTACCACGTTGTCACATTTAGAAAAAGTACATTAAGGATGAGTAAAAATTTTGGAGTGTCACATCATACTTGCCATGCTGTCACATTTGGGAAAAGTACACTAAAGAGTTTTTAATTTTTTTTGGAGTGTCTCATTGTTGGAGTGTCACATTTGTAACGCCCCGAAAATTGGGCAGGGTATATCTATTTATGCATCAAAACCCGCCTAATAGACAAACATATATATATAGCTAACTATTCCATACATCCATTTCCATTAAATCGCAAATGTCAAATACATGCTGTTCACATCTCAATACTCCAGTTCCAATCCCAAGCATGCATTTTACAACAAGTATGAAATGGAAACCAAATAGTTAATAAATGCCCTGCAGGCTTACAAATTTATCCAAGAACATTCTTTGGTTAAACAAAATGGAGTTTCAACTCAACGCAAATACAGCCCTAGGCTTACATTCAACAAATAACCATAAAACAAAAATGAAGCCTCAGCTCCGAGTCCTCCCAAGTCAACACCTTGGCGGAGGCATATCACCTGTACCTGAAATGGTTTCACTTATAAGGTGAGCCACAACCCAGTAAAGATATACTACACAACATATGGACCATGACAAGACTAAAGAGGAGTATGCTCATGCCATGCTTATGATAAAACAGTTTATCTCTCTTTTTATAAAGTATGCAATGCTGAGATGCAACGACAGATATAAAACCATTTCCATTTTAAACCATATCTGTTACATGAATACAGGCTCTATGAATCTCTAGGTGAGTGTTTGCAAGTAGGCCCTAATGCATTACCACTGTCATTTTTACCAGTAAACTGGAAGGCTCGACACCTAACCGCGTGGTTCTACACCCCCTACCCAGATTCACCAAGTATTCATCTTTTCGCAAACAGATATGTTTCCAAACATTTCTCAAAAGCAGATACATTTCCAATGAAATGAATGTAATGCAATGTCTAATGCAACAAATGATGAATGTGGTTCAATTTACCTAAGTCTTATGCATTTTCACAACCAAAACAGATATTTCAATTTAACTCTACTGATAGCCCAAAACAGATATTTCTAAACAGATATTTAAACAATTAAATTCTAAAAATTCTGATAAATACAATCTATTCCACATCTCATCAAATATGAACAACTACACTAGTTTTCATATCACAATTACGCCCGGTAACCTCTCAAGGTCCATTGTTTTCTTTGAAAATGCTCTTTTAGACACAAACTGGTAAAAATTTCAAAACCAATCGAATTGAAGTCTGTTTTTGTTCAAATTTAAAGCATAACTCTTTCATAACCTTACAAACATATTCTAAGTTTACACTTTCGCAATTTGGCATCAATTTTTTATTTTTCTCAAAATTTATTTTTTAAGCAAATAAATCACAAATTTTTCAAAAATTCTAATTAAATTATATACAACTCTAAACTCCATATAATCAAGTAAAAGTGCATAGAGAAGTGTTGGAAAAATCCCTACCTCAAGCTAGAAGAGGAAACAAGTAAAAATCTAAATTTTCGATTTTGCCGAATTTCGATCTCCACCGGTCAAAATGTTGCTCTCGCCAAGCTCTTTATTTTGGCCTCAAGAACTAGGGTCTAAAACTTAATCGATTTTGGTGGATCAAAGGTTTTACATGATAGCTGTAAAGTAGAAAAAGGAAGGCAAATCATGTGGACTAGGGTCTACAACATTATTTTTTTTATAATTATTTTATAATCATGTGGAGAGGACAAATGAGGCAACACAGAAGGCAAATCTTAACCTTGATGTTTCCAGCTTCTTTAATGGCAGCGATGATCTTGGTCTGATCTACCAACTCCATAGATCCAACCCTTTGAAATCACTACATCCACTTGCTTAATCGCCTTCACCAAACTCTCGTGATTGTGCAGATCACCATGGACCAAAGTGACGTCGGAGTTCTTGAAACCCTCGATGAGTTTTCCCTTAATAGGATCGGAAACAGTGCTCTCTCTCACCAAAGCGAAAGTTGGGTGGCCAGACTTGGCGCTCACTTCGACTACGAATTTTCCAATGTATCCTGTTCCGCCGATGATCAGAATTTTGCTTTTCTCAGCCAAAAAAAAAGATGTTGATTCTACCATACAGGCGAGTGAAGCTGCAATTAACTCCTCAAACTCCTTGTAGCCTATTGACAACCGTGTTGCGTAATCATCAGCCATATGCTGCTTTTCGATGCCACTAACTGCATCATGATGTTGAGCAATTGCGAAAGCATCAACTAAAGTGTATGTAGTGGGTCCTATTTTATTCCTCCCTCTAAAAAATTCCAATTGCCTTGCAAGCAAATAATATCCACTCATCACTCTCATGTAGCGTTTCAGAGAAGGCCTGCTATAAAAATTTGGGTCATTACAACATTAGTACCTGCCACATTAAAGTATCACACCATACATGTTACACTTCCCCCCTCTCCCAAAAAAAACAAAAACAAAAACAAAAACTTCCCCAATTAACTAGTGAGGGTATATCTGTCCAACCAATATGCATCCACATTTAAAAAAAGACTTACTGGTCACACACTTCACTTAATAAGGACTCCTCAATCAACTATTTAAAACGTGTGACCAAATGGTATAGAAGTTCCCAAAATAGGACTTTTCAATAAATTTCCTCTTTTTTTGTTCCTATGGGGTAGAGGTAGTAATATTACATATTTGTTTATTAGAAAACGTTTAAATAGAAAAATTTATAACATTAGCACAAAAATACACAAATTACCAAAAAATGAATAATTTTATTTCTATATCACAAATTGTCATAATTTTAAAAATTATTTACCACAAAAATATATAATATATATCATAAAAATACATCACAAGTTGTATAGAGAATTTCTCAAAGCAAACACATGCAGATCAAAACAAAATAGAAAAAAATAAAAAAAATAAAATAAAGTAATAATAATAATAATAATAATAATAATAATAATAATAATAATAATAGTAATAATAATAATAATAATGCAAGCTCATCCATTGATTTCTTATCCAAAAAGGTGCTAAGGCTTTTTTCCGTGCTACAAATACTAGTTTTTTCCTAACACATATAATGAAATTGATATCTAAAATCAAGAGAAGAGAAGAAGCCCAAAGGGAGAAATGAAAAATAAAATGAAGATCAAACCATACCACATCAATTTCTCTTTTGTCTTGCTTTTGATGATTTTGCTCCATTTCTCCATATGTAGAGCAGGTTCGGCTAAAAAGAGCAACTCAACGATCTCTGGGAGATGCAATACCACCATTGGCGAATGCTTAACAGATGAAGGAGAAGGAGGAGAAGAGTTCTTGATGGAATCAAAGACGATTAGAAGGTTTCTTGCTTCAACAATTATGTATACACTACAACATACAAGAGTTTTAAAGACCAAATTTTTTGGTCTCTAAAAGTGAAAATTTTGTTGCAAAAGGCATTTAGGGACCAAGTTCTATCGTCGTGAGGATAATCACTAAAAAGTTGTCCCGAAAGGTAAAAAATAAGGCTTTTATCGACAAAATTTTGAAAATGTCACTAATAAATACACTTTTAGGGACAAAATAATTTGGTCTCAAAATGGGGTTTTTTTTTTTAGACAAAAATTTTGCTCCCAAAAAGATAATAATTCATCACTAATGTCCAATTTTCGTTGCTAAAAATATAACAATGATGCCTTTCGCAATAAAAATATTTGGTTCCTAAAAAATAATTTTGTCCCTAAATTTTGGTTTCTAAAACCTTAATTTTTTGTAATGATAACTTTGTAAAGAAGGGTGCGGTATGTAACGCAATGCGGTACGGCAATTGCATGTTGCTCGCCAATAAAAATAGTTGGCATTGTACCACCTACGATCGTTGCCAACGCATTCTCCGTCCCCGTTGAATTGATGATCAAGACACAATCGTCTTTTCATGTGATGTAGTGAGTAATCTGGAACATATGGGAGAATTTCAAGCCACTACAACAAATTTGGGATTTAAAGACGAAACAAATTTGTCCCAAAATGTATATATTTCGTCACCCAAACTAATTACGACGAACATTTTTCGTCACCCATTTTGTCTCCAAAGGGTCGTCGCTAAAGGGTCTTAGAGACGAAAAAAAAAATTCGTCATTGAAAATGATAAATTTGTGACGAATTTTTTTGTCTCCAATACACTTTGTTGGGAACATACTTGTAAGTAATTAGCGACAAAATATTTTGTCATTAAAGAAGAAATTAGAGACAAAAGTATTTCGTCATAAATATAAGAAATAGAGACGAAATAATTTTGTCACGTTTAATAAAATCGAAGACGAAAATTTTTTGTCAAAGAAGCTACCAATAGAGACAAAAACAAATTCATCATTAAAAATGATAAATTTGTGACGAATTTTTTTGTCTCCAATACACTCTGTTGGGAACATACTTGCAAGTAATTAGCGACAAAATATTTTGTCATTAAAGAAGAAATTAGAGACAAAAGTATTTTGTCATAAATATAAGAAATAGAGACGAAATAATTTTGTCACGTTTAATATAAACGAAGACAAAAAAAATTTGTCAAAGAAGCTACCAATAGAGACAAAAACAAATTCATCATTAAAAATGATAAATTTGTGACGAATTTTTTTTGTCTCCAATACACTCTGTTGGGAACATACTTATAAGTAATTAGCGACAAAATATTTTGTCATTAAAGGAGAAATTAGAGACAAAAGTATTTTGTCATAAATATAAGAAATGGAGACAAAATAATTTTGTCACGTTTAATATAAACGAAGACGAAAATTTTTTGTCAAAGAAGCTACCAATAGAGATAAAAACAAATTCATCATTAAAAATGATGAAATAATGTCAAAAAAAATTCGTCACACATTGAGGGTAATAGTGACAAAATGTGACAATATTTTTTGTCATGACAAATTCATTTAGCGACGAAATAAAGAATTTATGACAAAATTAATCATCCACCTAAGCCAAACAAGAGACAAAAAAACCTTCTTTAGAGATGAAAAATTTTGTCAATAATTTCATAATATTTTTTTCCACATTATATACCTATTTTATCAAAATCTAAATTTTAGTTCAACAAATATGACCCTGTTCATGTTGAAACCTGTTGAATATAACAATTCCATCACAACTTAACCTAACCTGTTATCAACACATTTACGAATTAACAAAATAAAAATATTCATTCATCATTACAAATAATTTCATCCTGATATAATAAAATAGTGAAATATCCACAAAATATCCAAAAGTTATAACTTGTTCAATTCCACAAAAAATCCAACAATAACTAGTGTAACTGTATGTGTATCCTTATCAAACAAAAATGAACATTCAAACAAATTACATCATTGTTGCACGTCAAAAATGCCACCCCAATCCAATCTGCAAAAAATAAATTAAAAGTTTTAGTAATAAATCAATTATACAAAAGATGAAAAACATTAGTAACTCATCAATTTACAATTAGATCAATTATACAATTTATCCCTGTAACAGACTTTTTTTTAGATTATGAGAACAAAAAATTAATTTTAAGGCTAATTCACAAATGGTGCATCCCAATAATGTGCCGTAAGTTCATACAACTTATATTGGTCCCTCCTAAGGTCTTTCTATTGGTTCCTCCTAAGGTGTTTCTATTGGTTCTTGTACAAATCTGTAATTGTGTGATAATTTAGCATTTCGACAGCCTTTTTTCAAGCTTTAAGTATAGAGAAAAAAATATATTTTTTAGACTAATTCACAATTTATACATCATGTGCACCTATATAAATTGGATGTCATATGCATGTTTCCATTACTTCCTAATTCTTCAAACATGTATTCTTTTATAAAATTTGTTATATTAAAGTTAATATACTTTACCAAGAAATATGTCCACTTGTGGATGAGTTCCCTCCACTTCCAAAGTGTCCAGTAAATCCTTTGGTCCTCAAAAAGTTGACAACATCAGCCATTATCTCCCCTTGCTTCTTCTTACTGTTAGCTTTTTGGCTTTTCGAAGGGTATTTTTGTAAATGTGAGCGTGCCAGCAAGGATCAATCAGTCCTTACAGAAATTGTGATTGCCAACCAATTATCAGACGATTGTGTTTTAGTTCTTTTCAGCCTCAATGAAGAGGACTTTTACTGGTGGCTTGACTTAGGAGAAATTAAGAGAAATAACAGTAATATGAAGAACAATTGAAGTATTTCATAAAAATGAACACTTACAATGGTCCAAACTCAGCCTCGGAGAGGTTTACAACAGCAATCTACTTGAATCTACTTGAAGCTACTCCTATGAATCGAAGTGCAGTGCGGGTATTTAAGGTGCAGGTATTTAAAGAACAGGTATTTAAAGACTGGAAATGTAAAAAACTGGAAAAGAAAATATATGAAGTAAATGACTGATTTGTATGATCTGAGTTCGGTCCCTTTTTTCCTGGGGTTTCTCTGCTATTTATATTTGTCAAAGATGACCTTCGAACTGCTCTTCGAACCGTCGAACTGCTCCTCCATGATCACTGATCATGTTGCCTTAGAAGGAGCTCCATTATGCCACCATTTGCAGTTAGGCTTCCCTCCTGTATTTGAATTTGAATATGAGTAACCGTTGAAGCCACGTCACCTTGCGTTTCTTTACTGATCCAATGTTGCTCAGACCACGTGATAACCAATTATCATCACCACGTGTACGATCAGGATTGGAGACTTAATTTATTTTCCAGTAATACCCTTATTCTGCCACGTGTCGGATTGTAACTGGCTTTTACAAAATATATAGCTAACATTACCCCCCGCACTAATATACCCAATACTTGGTGATATTAGTGGACCAAGAAGCTTTTCCCGCGCTTTTGGATCGTGTATGGAATTCAACTCCAGGAAACATAACCGTCACCTATTTGATGATTATTTGCATTAATTCCCTTTTGATTCTGTTGAATATCCCAACACCTTAGTATTCGATCAGACCATGGCAACTCCCCTTTCTACTGATCAAGCATACGAAGAGTCTTTGGGTAATGCTGATCCCCCTCGAAAGAACCTCCACGCATTCATTAGCCACCTCTATCCACCTTCCTATATTCAGGTTATGGATGCCTTTGCAAATCATCATCCTTTGGACCACGAATATATTGTCCTTAAGACTTCGATTCGACAAACTACAGCCATAGATACAAGAAGTTCTTCCCCTGATTCTTCCTTGTATTTCGAACAAACTGCTTTCGATCCCTCGATTCAGCAATTTGCAGCCATGGATTTAGGAAAAAATTCTGCATGGAATGATGCTACAACTTCTTCATCTCCTGGGGCCTCTGGCTGGACCGACTGGTCAACACCTGAGACTTATGATTTGAGGGAGCGAATCAATCACCATTTCGTTGAGTTCACTGACCCTTTGGAATTTCCTTCCTACGCTCGAAGTTCAGTGGTCTATCCTTATGTGCCCATTGACCAACGACGTAGCTTAGAGGAGAACTTGCTTGTGGCTTGGTATACATCTTCTATGCTTACGAAGATAATGCCTGCTATCCGGCGCTCAGAAGAAGCACAAGGGTACAACCCATCATTCTTAGCCAAGAAGGCGAAGATCTGTTCTTCTGACTGGCTTGCTTATATTAATGCCTTTGTTCCTTCTGCTCCCGCGCCATCTCCCATAATGGAAGCACCCACACCTTCTTCTCCATCCTTTGAAGCTGAAGCATCTACATCTTCTTCTTCACTGTTTGAAGCAGAACCATCCACTCCGTCTCCTCCTCCTACTTTGTCCTGGACGGAGAAACTAAGGCTTGCCCTTCCAATGGACAAAGTTTTTCCGCCTTACCAACCTCCGTCACCCCCTTCTCCAGCCGAGCGAAAGCAAGCTCAACTTTTGCTCGCGGCTTTCTCCCACATGCCCTTCAATGTTCTTGAGGATGACACTCCTCTTGAGAACTTTCGATGGGCTTGTGATGTCCTGACTAGGGGTTATGTCCTCAACCCTCTTGCCCAAGCAGAGCTTCATTTGTTTTTGGACCAACTTCCAGTGCTCCTTTATTGGCATCGGAATTCCATGGTCACTATGCAATCTTTAGACCAACTTTCGTCTCTGCGAATTCAGGCCCAGTATGAAGCAGAAAACTTCATCGAAGAATTCGACGACTTTAAGAATAAAGATTCTGCATATTGGGATGATTTGGTCGTAGATGAATGGGAACAAAGATTAAGGGAGGAGGCTTTTGAAATAAAGGCTGAAGAGCTCTATTATGAAGTGAGAGCACATCAGCTCATGCAGCCAACTCTTGAAGAAATAGAAGATATAATAAAGAAAGAACAGAAATTCATTGACCATTGTTGGACTAAATTTCATGATCTTGTTATCTATTCTATTCCTTATTTTTATGAACTTGAGTTTGTACCCAAATGGGGTTATTCAATGTAATCTCCTTATCTTTAATACAAACAAAGTTCTTTTACACTCGCCGTTGCTCGACTCTGCTTCCTTTTATATTTTGAAACTAATTTAGAGCTTCGAATTGGACAACCTCATCCTTCGAATTATATACCAATCATGTCTTTTTCCAATTCATGGAGTAAAATTGACAATTCTTGCAGATATTATCTTAGTACTTCGATTTCAACAACTTTACTCTTCAACACTAACTGTAACCAATATATGGTCATGGTTGATATAATCAATCAATTTCAAATTGACCATTTTTTCTTTCGAAGAGTAATATGTATAAAAAAAAACCAACAATTGGTTTTGATGCTTCGAACAGTGTTTCACATACTCAGAGAATACTAGGGTTTGCTCTGAAGGTCGTTACTTTGATTCATAATCCCTAAACAGGTCTTTAAACCCTTCGAAATAAACCAATAATGAAGTAATTTGGCACCTTTAAGCATATGATAGGCTTCGAAGCCGGCTTATATATTTCGAAGCCGTTGTTATTTGATTTTTTGACGCCAACATCTTGTCTTCGAAGCCAAATATTTCATTTCGAAGCTGGTCCCAATCCCGGAATAAGCTCTTCCCTCCAAAATTATCAATATTGGAAGAGATTCCTCGCATTCGTACTTTTAGTACTTAACGACTTATGGGGTATAATTTCGGACACAAAGATTTTAAAACCCTCTCGTTTCGTGTTCCGAAATCTCTTGCCTTTTACAAACCCTTCTCTCTACTGGTTCCTCTTTGCTTCGGTCTTCATCTTCTGAAGAGTGTATCATCAATGGTGTAGACACCCCATTTTTGACCGCCCTTAAGACTTGGGCACCACTGATGTTTTGCTTGGCGGAGAAAGGTGTGCAGGGCAAATGTTCATTTTCTTCGGCAAGGAGAGAGGCAAATCCTTCAAAACACTTTGTTTAGGGGTTTGGAGTTGAAAAAGAGAGGAAAGGAGAGGAGAAAACTAGTTTGGGAAAAGTTCGGCATGAATCCGGGTAGAAGCGAGTTGAGCAGCATTCGTTGAATCGAGCTTATCTATCTGTACACTTGGATTTTATCTATGAGGCCACCACCGTTGGAAATCTTACTTCCGGGGCTTCATTTTGCACTCAAGAATCTCTTAAAGCCAAGTCCGGGTGGGGGAGATATGATCAGCTGAAGTTGGGGATCATCCCGGTTGGATCGAGTCTGCACGGCTTCACGAAAAAGGGCATAACTTTTTCCACAGGAGGAATTTTGATGCAAGGTTTGCGCCATTGGAAAGCTAACTTCCGGGGCTTCAATTTGGACACCAATAGGCAGTTTTTTGACCTTACCGGCCATCCACCGGCACTATATTTATCCGGCCGGCAATTTATTGTGCCGACCGGCACTTTATTTTGCTGACCGGCAATTTTTGCTAGCCGACGACCTTCCGGAGCATTCTGCAGATTGAGTGGATTCCAGCTGTGCCAGCTGGAATGCACAGAATTGATCCCCCACGTGCATGTGTGTTTGTTTTGCACCTTGTGAGCCTTTGAACCCCTTAACCTTCTAGAAGCTTGAACATTTTGGCCAAGCTTCTTGGAGAAGTTTGGCCAGCTGTTTTAGCTTCCTCTAGAAGCCTTGCACTCCCCTTGAACCCCTTGGCCCCTTTGAAGCTTGTCTTAGAAGCTTAGCATTGCTTATATAAGCACCTCTCCTCCTCCTTTGTTTAGGTTAGAGATTTGAAGCAAAAAAACCAGAGATATACCACATATATCTGATATACATACATACAACCCTCCATCTCTCTCCATATCTCTCTCATTCAACCATCAAATACCCTTGTTCTTGGGCCATTTCTTCATCAACTCATAGCACAAGGCATCCAACGCCTATTCCAGCAGCTTGAGGCTGTCCTCCAGAGGTTAAAAGTTCCCAAACTTGGTCCAAGAGGTGTTGGTTTGCTGGTCTTCAAGGGTGAGTCCTCATCTTCCCTTTTCTAGCCTTTTCTTGCTTCATATTTAAGCCATAGTTGCTTGCATCTTTGGGCTCCGACCTAAACTTCAAATCATCATATTTTGAGGTCCTCTTCATGTTTGATTGAGGACCTCTTGCTGTTTGAGGATAGTAGCTAGCACTTCCTTCTTTATCTCTCCTTTAGGCCCTAATCTTGCATGTTATTTTTGGCCTATGTGTAATCTGTTTTTGGGAATGTAGTAAACTGTAGATAGGCTTATTTTGAGCCCTTCTTCAACATTGAAGAAGGGCTCAACACTGTTTCGGACCTCCATGTTATACTTGCCTTTATATTCTCTTTTTGGTCCCATTTTTGCATGCCTTGGCAGCCCCTGATTTTGCTGTTTTTGGACTTTGGTCCGAACTAAAAAAAGCCATATTTTGACCCCCTTGTCATGTTTTATTAAGGGTCTTTGGCTGTTTGATGAATGTTTTGCATACTTGCTTCTTTGGCCACCTTTTGGCCCATTTCTTGCATAAGAGCTTACCCCTACCCATGTTTGTTTTTGGGGCTTTTACAGTTCTGTAAATGTGAATATTTTGGGTCCCTATTCAATGTTGTTGAAGGGCCCTAACCTATTTGGAGTTAGCAGCTGTGAGTTGCTTCATAATCGCATGTTTAGGGCCGTTTTTGTATGCCACTTTAGCCCTATCTTTGCTTGCTGTTTGGCCATGCCATAAACTGTAAAAATGCTTATCTCAAGGCTTCCTTGCTTCTGTCTTCATGCTCCATGTCCATATTATGCATGCTTTGTATAGCTGTAAGCCATTTCATGTGCCTAATTTTGCATTTCGGGATTCATTCCATGCGGTGAGTGTTGTTTCGTTATGTTTCGGGGCTGTTTTGCATCACCTATCGCCTCTGAAATTTGCATACGAATTGTCCATGTTTGTGCCTTTCAAATGCGTCGAAAAGTCGCTTCATTATGCTTAAGTCTTGGACCATGTATCTATGCATGTTTGCATGTCATTTGCCTCCATGCACTTAGCATTTTGGCCACTGTTTTGGGCCTAACTAGAGCTGCCTAATTCATGTTTAAGACCATCCTTTGCTTATTTGCATGCTCACCCTGCATGTTTGCTTGTATCGGCATGTTGCCTCCTTAGCTCGTATGCCTAAGTTGCATTGCATCTTGCATGCATCGCCTTGCCTCTTGAGATGAGTATGATAGAGGTTAGGCCCCCTTGTGTGTTTATTTGGCTTGCATGCATTTTGAAATTGAACTTGCACACTTGATTCTTTGGGCCATCATGCATGGAAATGCGTGATTGGTGGTCCGAGAATCGGGGCACATCCTCCTTTGAGTCATTAACATGATAAGGAATGTGATTGGTGCATAAATTGTTTGAATTGCATTGCCATGCAAGATTTTGCCCTCTGCTGCTGTGAGTTGCAGGTTCTGCAGGAATTTATTGCCGGCCGGCAGTATTTAGTGCCGACCGGCAGTCAATCGATGGCCGGTGGATCTATTTTGTGCCGGTGACTAAATTCTATTGCCGGTGGAAATTCTGCTCGGCCGATGATATCCCCCAGTGTCCTGAGAGACATCCCTGAGACTTTGGAAGTTTTCAGAGGAGCGGAGCAGGGAAAACAGAGGCAAACTATGCATGGCAGTGCGATTCCGAGCCAATCCCGAGCATGCGTTGCATCTGGCCCTCGCCCCGAGGCGGTTTACTGTTTTTATTTAGTTTAGTTAATTTGTTAATTAATTAAGCAATTTGTAATATTTAATTAGCTTGCGTAGTTAATTAATTTGTATTATTATTTTGGTCCCTCCGAGTGAGGGCATATTTGTAATAAGTGTGCGTGCGTGTGGTGTATGTCTTCCAACCCCCACTTCTTTCTCCCTTTTATTTACCTGCTTATGATGGTAGATTAGGGCACATTTATTTTAGCATACCTTATGCTATGCATGTGTGCATCCGTGCATTTGTATTGCATGCATTGGGCTCGGTACATCACACTAACTGCATTTGTACTTCAATTCAAAAATTGACTATGTGATAGTTGATTGCATTTCACATGCCATGTTTAAGATTAGCCGAGCCCATCTAATTGCATCCTGTATGTGTTGCATTAGACAATTTAGCATGAACTAGGACACGCATGTTTTGCTAACTAGTTTACTGTTTTGGCACGGAGTACGATGTAAGTATTTATGCTTTAGCATCTCGCATGCGTGTGAGTGTTGCCATGATAGCATGATTACCATGAGGCTAGCTATTTATGTGATATAACTGCTTGAATGCCTGTGGATGGAGGTCGAATTGCTTAAATTGGGATAACACATTAAAACTGTGAATTTTAAAGCCCACTAGATAATGGCAAAACCGTCTTTTCTAAAAGCCCACTTGAGGGTGGCAAAATCTGCATTTTAGCCTACTTGCGAGTAGCAAACCATTTTCAAAACAAACATGAAATGTTTTGTTCCAATTTGGGTGATTTGGTCTATACTTGTTTGCTGCGCGCATAACATAGCAATTCTAGGCTAATAACCGGAATAAGGACGCATAAAGTTTTCAAAAACGAATATCACGGTTAGTAGAGGCCTGTCTTCGGACCGGGCGAAAGGGGGTGCTCATAGCTGACCTTCCCCGATCGTACCCAAGCTCCCGAGCCGAGACAACTCCGGTGATGACGGACATGTGGCCTTCGGCACCGAGTCAGGGTTTCCTAAATTTCCCCATTTTAAAAATATTTAGGTGGCGACTCTGTATCTGGCAAAGCAATCCATGTTTGGCACTACTTTTTTCAAAAATTTGTTTCTCAAAACGATTTGCCAGATTTGGACTCTTTGGTTTAGATTTAGAACCGCGACAACGAAATCGAGTCCGAACTGTAGTAGCGTGAGGCCCTCGCGGGGCGCGTCTACAAATGGCTTCTTCTTCACCAAAAGTGCCAGCCCCAGAGCGCGTATGTTCATCTTTAGCTTTGAAGAGGCTTATTGACGCAGAATGTGAGAAGTACAAGGCTGGAGAGAAAAGCGCTATCGATGGGCGTATCTTCGTCCCTCGTCATCATGAGCAGCAGGACTACGTGCTCGGACCAATTTTCAAGGAAGTCCTTACTGAGCTCCCAACCTTTTATCCGCGTCTGGTGGGCCAACGTCTCCTTTATGAAAGTGGCCTTGACTGGAAGAACTGGAGAAGCAATCGTCCTCATCGATGCTGGCCCACGATAAGACCGGAATGGCAAGAATGGTATGATCGGATCATTCCTCCTAAGACACTGGACCTCCAAGAGCTCTGCCTCCTCGATGCTCTTCGACTATCTAGGGTAACTATCTCGGAGGACCCTTTCCTAGTTCCTACTGCTTTGTGTTTTTGGAACCCCGTCTTCAATTTCTTTCAATTTAGATGTGGGATGATGGCCCCCACTGTTCTTGATATTTGCCATCTATTAGGAGTATCCCCCATTGGTACCCCCATCACACCAGATTTTCCTGACTTAGCAGTCCCTTTCTCCCTCCCTTCTCTTAATTCATCTTACAGTGATTTTGTTAGAGCCGAGAACAAAAGAATGGGTCCAGTAACTGATAGGGAATTCTTTTCCTTTTTATTATATTGGCTTTGCAAATTTCTTTTCTGCACCTCCTCCCAAAGAATCATGCCTGAATTTGCTCCTCTTGCCAAAGCCTTGGTTTTGCGGAAAAGAGTAGCCTTAGCCCCATACATTCTGGGTCATGTATATAGAGTTTGTTCCCTCTTTTGTGAGAAACCCCTAGATGCTAATCAAGGGGGACCATTTTGGATCCTTCAGCTTTGGCTCTTTGCCTATTTTACTGAACTACAATCCAAATGCCTTAAATTTTCTGGGCTACACTCTCTCACTCATGGCATAAAACTAGCCAATGCTTCACTTTATCCAGCTACTTTTGCCTTTTATTTCTCCTTCTTTCATCAACTACCAGCTGCTCTTCCTGATCACCGTTTCCGTCCCTTCGAAGCTAGCATAGGTCCAACCTGGTTGAATCACTTCCTCAGTGACAGGCTCTGTGCCTTGCCTATTCATAAAGATATGTGGGCTTCCCTACTGATCCCTAGAGAACTGTTTATTGGGACCACCAACCCCAGAGCCTATAAATGCATAGCTGAGCCTTATTGTCCTGCTCAATTTGCTAGACAATTTGGCCTCACACAAGGAGTTCCAATACCTCTCTGCAGCAACACCAACCTAACTCTGACCAAGAGAGATTTGAAGGTTCGAAAGTCAAGGCTAGAAGAGGCAACCTTCAAGTTTATGGATGATCTGGCCACTTTTGAGTACATCCCTTTCATACCTCAAGGCACCTTTTTGAAGAGATATCAGAGTTGGTGGGTGAGTAATATGGAAGTTTATTTAGTTGAAGGTGATCAGAAACAAAAGAAGCAGAGACTGCTTGAGCCTGAGAAGAAAACAATTAAGGTGCAAGAAGAAGAAAAAGAAGATGCAAAAGATCAAGAGCATGAGTCACCCTTGATGAGGAGAAAAAGGGCGATTGATTTGCCCCAAGAAGAGACAACCACTAGGGAAGTAGAGGAGGAGGTTATTTTTAAGGAATCCGAACCTCAGGCTGAAGGAGCTGAGAAAACAATTGAGGAGCAGAAAATGCCAATTCAAAGAAAAAAGAGAAGAAAGATTACTGTCTCTTCTTTTGAGTTTAATATCTCCCCTTCCAACTTTGATGAGGATTCTGATTCTGAGACAATTGCCCAAGCTATAGGAAAGAGAAGGAAAATGATTGCTTCAACTACTGCTTTGATTGAAGATCCCCTTTATGAAGCAGCTGCCAAGGCCGTGGAACAAGAACATTCCAAAGCCATAGTCGTCTTTGAAAGGGTTGAGAAAAAACGGCAACAACAAATTTTAAATGAGAGAGCTGCTGCTGCTGATGCATTGCAAAGGGAACTAGCCAGAAAACAGCAGACTGCTGGACACTATTCTCTCCGCAGTTCTCCCATCAGTACCAGTGCCTCTGGAACAAGTAATTTCTTTCATACCTCTGCTGTTTTTTACTTTGTCAGCTTATGGTATTGAAGTTTAACATTGTTCTGCATTTCTTCCTTTTGCAGCGACAACCACTGCACTCACCTTTCCAATAAGGCCTTCCTCAATTTCGGTTGAGGTTGATCAAATGCAGAATGTCAGGGTTGTTCGAATCGTACTTCCACTTCCAAAGCCTATATTTGACGTACCTTCCTTAAGTCCCAGTATTCCTGCATCTCCTTTTCTTGGATTAAAGCCATACCTCCCTTTTTTGGCTCGTGACCTACCTCAGTCTACTTTTCCTTCGAGCCTTGCTCTTTTTCCGTCCTTTACAGAAACTCCAACTGCTGCTCTATTCCCAGTGGCAGTTGATTCTTCCACAGAGGACACTAGTAGCTCTTCAATTCATGGCTCATCACCAATGCCCACTTCCAGCCCCTCTTCACTTGATTTGCTGGTGGCCAAGACCATAGAGGCCGCCAAAGATGCTCCATCCGTTTCTCCCATCCCTATGCAGCCCTTTGTGTCTTCCACCACAACACTCTCTATGCCCTTCATGTCAAGGGACGAGGTAGACATCTTTGAAGGAAGACTAGCTAGTCTTTTTGACATACCTTCTACCTCTCCCACCTCTACTGCTGAAGCTGAGCCATTAGCCTTGGCTGACTCCCTACTGGAAATCTTCAAGAGTTCTCCTTCCTCCAGCAGCAAGCCTTTTGCACCTTCAGTAGATTTGGACACATGCTTGCAACTGTTGACTTCTTTTTCAAGGATCCCCTTTGAGGCTCTACAAAGGCCTATCATCAGGAATGGGTTCCTTCAATGCTGTAACATTGCTGAGCAGTCTGCCATGAGTGTCTCAAGTCATCTATCTCAGGCTGCAGCTACTATTGATTTTTATCTCAACATTTGCCATGCTGCTAAGACTGCGGATGAGAGGCTGGCTAAGGACCAGAGTTTTGTTTCTCAAGTGCATACTGAAGTATCAACTCTGAAAGAACAACACTCTTTTGCCTCCCACTTTCGAATCCAACTTATGGAGAAGAAAGCTCAGCTTGAAGAGGAGTTAGCTGTTGTAAACCAAGCCTTGGTTCGAGCTGATAAGAAACTGCACATCACCAATCAAGGGCTGGCTGATCGAAAAGAAGACATGGCTGTAGCTATTCAATTATTTCCTTCCCTTAGCAATAGGAAAGCTATTGTACAAAAACAATTAAAGCATTGTAATGATTTTTGGGCCAATTTGTGGCACAATGTACTTGATTCTTTATGAAAGTACAATATTTTGTATATCATTTGAGCAAGCTTGTGTTTTTGCATATGATGTTCACTCTATCCCTTGTGTTTCCCAAATGGTTGGAAAATAAGGTTTTAAGTATCTGCCATTAATCTTTTTGGGATGTACATAACCATTCAAATTTCTTAAATGGTATGCTCTAAAAGGCAGAACCCTATGAATTTGATAAGGTCCTTCCCAGTTAGGTGACCATTTGCCAAACTTATGGCTTTTAATCCCAATTGGGAGTATTGTCTTCCATACCAAATCACCTTCATCAAAGCCAATGTGTTTGACTTTCTTATTATAATTCTTGGCTGCTTTCTTCTTTTGGAAAAGAATGCTATTTAATGCCAAAATTCTGGCTTCATCTATGCCTTCTAACTCTAAGCACATACTTTGATGGTATTGTTCAGGATTCAATTGATCTTGACATCTTACTCTCAAAGATTTAACATTAATCTCTACTGGTAAGACTGCATCATGTCCATACACCAAGGCATAGGGAGTGACTCCTGTGCTTGACCTTGGTGAGGTTCTATATGCCCACAGAACATCCAATAATAGGTTATGCCAATCCCTGGGATTGTCATCCACAACCTTTTGTATTCCTTTTTTCAAGGACTTATTGGATGACTCAGCTTGACCATTAGCTTGTGCATAATAGGGTGTGGAATTAACAAGACTAATTCCAAATTCTGCCACAAAAGACTTCACCATCTTCCCATCAAACACAGTTCTATTATCAACTGTTATGGTTTGCGGGATGCCAAATCTATGGATCAAATCTTTAATAAAACCAATAACCTTTGTTTGGTCTACAACCTTGTATGGCTTAGCTTCGACCCATTTAGTGAAGTAGTCAGTGGCCACTAGAATGAAACAATGATGTTTCGAAGAAGGTGGGTGTATTTTTCCCATCATATCCATGGCCCACCCTCTGAATGGCCAAGGCTTCACTACTGCATGTAGGTCAGTTATGGGCACGTGTCTTATTGTGCCATGCTTTTGACATGCCTGACACCCCTTTGCATATTCTATGCAGTCTTTAAGGATGGTTGGCCAATAATAGGAATGCCTTCGAAGCAACCACCTCATTTTTACACCAGGTTGATGAGCACCACAAATGCCTTCATGAACCTCAGCCATGGCTGTTAATGCTTCTTTCGGGCCTAGACATTCTAACAATAAGCCATCTCCCCCCCTTTTGTAGAGAGCATTACCATATATCATATATTGCATACTGCAATTTGGCTTTTCTACTGGCCTTCGAAGATGGACTAGCCAAGTACTGCATTATTGGATGCCTCCAATCTTGTTCTTGTAAGTCATTATGATTGACTTCCAAGATCACATTCCTTTTATTCAAAGGTTGTATTAATCTCTGATATGTTGTTTGGCTTATGTCCCTTTGGGTATTATCCCTTCTCTTGAAGTTCGAAGCTTTCTGAGCCACATCATTGGCTCTAGTGTTCAAGAATCTTGGAACATGGGTTACATTTGCTATTTGAAACTGAGAAAGCAAATGTAATGCAACAACATAATATGGCAAGATACTTATGCTTTGACACTTGAAAATTCCTTTCACTTGGTTAACCACCAATTGAGAATCTCCGAATATGTCAACTGCATGTACTTGTAATCCAATAAGAATCTCTAGTCCCGCAATTAAGGCTTCATATTCAGCCTGATTATTGGAACAGGTAGCTTCATCTACTCTGAAACCATGTGTGGTTTCTACCCCTTGTGGAGATCTTATTACAACACCAATTCCAATTAAACCATTGGCTTTCGACCCATCAAACCACATCTGCCATGGCTCAACATTAGCCATACCAAGCTCCATTATCTCCTGGTTCTCTGTGTGAGATGGATGATCTGCCAAAAAATTGGCTAAAACCTGCCCTTTTACTGCCCTTTGAGGGACATATTCTAGATGAAATTCTGACAAGGCAAGTATCCACTTGCCAATTCTTCCCCTCAACATTGGTCTAGATAACATATATTTAACCAAATCTGTGGTTGCAATTACCAAGACAGTTGTAGGCAAAAGATAATATCTTAATTTTATTGCAGCAAAATACAAAGCAAGACACAGCTTTTCAACAGCTGAATATTTACATTCACAAGAATTTAAAAACCTACTAAGGTAATAAATAGCTTGCTCCTTGCCTTCTTCGTTGTCTTGGGCTAAGAAAGCTCCCAATGAATCCTCTGCTGCAGCTATGTACAACTTCAAGGGCTTGTTCCCCTTTGGTGGCATCAGCACTGGAGGGTTAGCCAAGTAGGCTTTGATACCTTCGAAAGCAGTTTGATGCTCTGCTGACCACACGAATTCTTCTTCAGCTTTTAGCCTTAACAAGGAAGAAAATACTTTAGTTTTTCCTGCAGTGTTAGAAATAAACCTTCGAAGAAAGTTAACCTGTCCAAGAAACTTCTGCAATTCTTTCTTACTTGATGGAGGCCTGGCTGCAATGATGGCTTTGGCTTTGTTCTGATCGATCTGTATTCCTTTCTTGTGTACCACATAACCCAAGAAGTTTCCAGATGATACGCCAAAGGCACATTTAAGAGGGTTGAGCTTTAATTTGAACCTTCTCATTCTTTCAAAGGCTGCTTCTAAGTGAAACAGGTGCTCTTCCATGGATTGGGATTTAACCACAATGTCATCAATATAACATTCTAAATACCCTCCAATGAGGTCATGAAAGATAGTGTTCATGGCTCTTTGATATGTAGCTCTAGCATTCTTTAGACCAAATGGCATTTTAACCCATTCAAAGGTGCCAATATTCCCAGGACATCTGAATGCTGTCTTGTGGATATCTTCCTCTGCAATGCAGATTTGATTATAGCCGGAATGCCCATCCATCATTGACAAGACTTGGTGGCCTGCTGAACTGTCTACCAGCAAGTCCACTATAGGCATAGGGTACTCATCTTTGGGAGTTGCCAGATTTAAGTTTCTGAAATCAATACATACCCTCATTTTGCCATTCTTCTTGACTACAGGCACAATATTAGACAGCCACTCGACATACCTGGCCGTTCTAATAAAACCTGCCTTGAGGAGTTTAAGGATTTCTTCCTTGACCTTCTGAATTACTTCTGGACTCATCCTCCTTGGTTTCTGCTTGTAAGGCTTGAAATTAGGCTTTATGGGGAGCCTATGTTCCACTAATGACCTATGCAATCCTGGTAGTTCATTATAAGACCATGCAAAGCAATCTTTGTATTTCTTCAGAACAACCAATAGTTGGTTTCTGTCCAGAGCATTCAAACAAGCACTTATATAAGTGGGCTGTTGTACAGAACCTTCCCCTAGATTTACTTCTTCTAAAGGGTCTTGTGCTTGAGGACTTACCAAAGCTTCTTCCTTGATTTCTTCAACCTTCGAAGTAGCCTTCTTGCTTTGTTCTGCTCCTAGGTTCTTTAGTTCAACATCCTTGCCCTCCTCCTCATAGACAAAATCTGTCCATAAGGCATCCTCCTCCTGTATCTCCTGGACTTTTGTCTCAATGTCCAATGCACAATATTTCCCAAGGGTCAAAATTCTGACCTGTTGCATGGCCTCCCTTTCTTGCTCCTGTACTCTCTGGACTATAGCTTCTACATCCAATGTTGAGAATTTAATCAGAGCCAAGGATGTGGCCTCCTGCTTTTCACTTCTTTGCCTATAACCAGGCATCATTGTCATCCTTTAGAACGACCTCTTCATCAGCACTTTCTTGGACTAAGTGCTTCAAGTGTGTCACTTCCTCATCAGCCGTCACTTCGGCTGAACTGTCATCTTTCATCAGTATACTGAGCGGTGTCACTCCCTCAATATACAATTTAGCCTCCGCAAAGTCTGCACAGGCTATGAAGGGTTGAGGATCTGCATCGATTTCCTCTGTCTCTCCATTGCCTAAAGCCATCATGATTTTCTGATGCAAGGAAGAAGGCACACATTTGTTAGTGTGGATCCAATCCCTTCCAAGTAAAGCATTATATTTAGCATTACTGTCGATTACGAAGAATGCTGTCATGCAATCCCTGGTTCCCACACTTAAATTAATGGGTAGAATCCCCTGAGCCATTTGCTTATCTCCAGCAAAACCAGCGATGGTTGTGCTGGTTGGGATCAACCTGGGATTCCTTTTCCCCAGTTTCTTCAAAGAAGATTTTGGCAACAAGTTTACTGCTGCCCCATTGTCTATTAGGACTCGATTCAGTTGTATCCCATCGAAGAAAGCCTTGATGTACAAAGGCTTAACATGTTGTGTCATGGAATTCGAGGGATACTCGAATGGATACGATAGGTTGATGCTTACCACTTCCTCGCTCTCATATTCATCTTCCATCGGGGTAACCATTTCGAAATTATCTTGCACCATACTTGCTTGTGAGTCTTCACTAGAGATCTGGACTGGATCAGCTTCCTGCCCCTCTTGATTCCCATCTCCAGCTTGGAATTCCTGTGGTAGTATGTGTACCATGTTCACTGATACTGGGGGAAACGAGCCAAACTGGATGGCTGGCTGTACCTGTTTCCCCTCTTGGTCACTTTGATCGACTTCCTCAGAAACATCCTGCATGATGCATTCTGGTATTTCATTGCTAACTGATCCCTTCGAAGGATCTCTCTCAACTGGCTCTTTAGTCAGAAACGTTTGTTCAGCCATGAAGGCTTCGAACATCTCTTCTTCCATCATTTCTTTCTTTTGGCTTGTGCCAATCTCTTCTTCTGTCTCACTATCACTCTCCATCAGAGTCTTCTCCAATCCAGATAAACTAGCCTTCTCTCTGGCTGTTAGTTCGGCATGAACCTTAGCCAATTGTTCTCGGCTGCAAACCACTTTGCTCTGTGGAACCGGCTTTGGAGCATGGTCTGACTTTGGGTTCTTCCTTCCTTCCGTTTTGACTGGTGAAGAATTTTCTCCACTTTCCTTCAAATCTTTCTGGTACTGGGTGTACCTGCGCTGAATTTTTCTCCTCTGTGATCTTGAGATGACTGGGACCATGTCTGGTTCCCTCGTCTTTGGGTGTTTAAGCAGCACCCAGTTATTCGGAGCCACCATAGGAGGCTTGATCATCCTGCCTTGGTTTACAACATCTCCATAAGCAAACACTTCCCTAGGTTTGTTCTGCATTACAAACCAGTCTGGGACTCTAAGCACCCACGAACCTACTGATCCAGATGTGGAACTGTTTCTTTCTACCTTCGAAACCGCCTTCGAAACTGGCTGTGAAGGTAGATGCGTGTTCCTGACTTCATGTCTCGAGTCTGTTTCTGGCCTTTGATGAAAGTGGCCACTTTCAGTTCTGCGTGAGGTTAGTCTAAGAGGCCAATCCCTGGCTTTAATCCCGTAACCTGAACTCTTCCCCAATCTTCTTTCAGAATGGTTGCTTTCTACTCTGTAGTAGTTAGGTGGTCTAGACTCATACAAGGACCTCTTGCCTTTAGCATGCATTCTGTCCACTGCAGGTTCAACCATTGATGGTCGCTGCCTATCACTACCCGGATACGGCCTTTTGTTGTAAGCATTGGTTGGCTTAGAATGTCTTTGAACATCTCTGTAGTATTGCTTTCCATCAATTGGAAGTCCCCTCAACCATTTATGACTCAGTCTGCACCTGGGACACATCCTCTGCATTACAGCTGCTTCCAAGGAATTGTCATCTAGTGCTTCTTCGTCAGATTGCTCCTTCTGATGTGAGAAACCTTGTCCAATAGCTGGTGGGTTTCTAGTCGCCTTCTTAGCAGTTGCCTGGTTGGCAGTATGCATTTGCACATTGACCTCTTCCAACTCCTGCAGAGATAGATTCTGGAAGTTTGGTACAACCACATTAACTGTGCCTTCTCCAACTTCTGGAAACGGGTTACTATCAATCCCCATGATCTTTTCTGTTTTGGTTGGGAATTTCAGACTTCCTTTCCGAATCTGTTCCTGGATCCTGTCTCGAAAAACAATGCAGTTTTTAGTCGAGTGAGACCAAGAGTTATGCCATTTACAATATATTTTTCCTTTAAGTTCATCTGGAGATGGCAGTTTTACTCCCTTTGGTAACTTAAGGAAATTGGCTGCAAGCAGATGGTCAAAAATGTCATCTGCTTTTGCCAGATCGAAAGAATACTTTCTGTGGAAATCTTTCTTTTTAAACTGCTGGTCGATGGTGGTGTCTTTATGAATCAATGCTTCACAAATTACAGGTTCTTTGCCCACAATCTCTGCTGCATCGATTTCATAATTGGGATCTCTATAATATGTCTTATACGAGGCATTATTTCGATCTTGTTCTTCTTCTAATAATGCTTCATATCTAGACACTTTATAGGTTAATTCGACCAAATCCCTGAACTCAGTTGAATCAAACTTCTTTCGAAGCCTGAACTCTAAACCGTTTTGAGCCAATCTAACAAACTCTGGCTCTGGGAGAATGACTCTACATTTATTCCGAGCCCTTTTAAATCTGGCAATAAACTGAGTAGCCTTTTCCTCAGGCCTTTGACTCAATCTAGCCAAGTCTGCCATGGAAACTTCTGGCTCTGATTGGAAGAATTGGGCATGGAATGCCTCTTCCATCTGTTGCCAATTTTGAATGGACCCAGGTGTAAGGTTGGTGTACCATACGAATGCTCCTCCAGTCAGAGAATTTGGAAATAATCTCAGTTTCATATAATCATGATTAGTGAATTCACCGCATTGAGCAGCAAATCTAGCAATATGCTCTATAGTTGACTGATTTCCAGTTCCATAGAATAGAGTAAAATCTGGTATTCTGAATCCTCTTGGGTATTCATGTACCCTATCTACCCATTCTGGGTATGGTTTTCTGTATATAGGAGTATGGACCCCCCGAGCCATTGGTCCACATATCTCCCTAACAATATCAGCAATCTGGTCTCTAGGAACCAAATTTTGTGCTTGCTGAACCACTACTGGAGGGACAAACACAGGGTTTGGTGGGCAAACTTGTGTCTGTGGTCCTCTTGGTCCATAAGGTTGCACATTTGGGACTGGGTGCCCCTGTGGTGCAGGTTGCTGTTGGGGGTGTGGGTAACCCCTTTGAGCCTGTCCCGTGAAAGGACCTGCAAAAGGTGTTGGAACAGATGTTGTATCCCTTCCATTTGTGGGAAAACCTTCCAACCCCCCGGGTATGAATTCGAATAAAGGATTATTATACCCCCTAGTACCAGGTATGGCTTCGAACATGGGATTTGTAACCATTCTTATGCCAGTATCTTGTATCTGGCCAGGTCCCCCAATTTGTGTGGCTTCATTGTTGAGTACTAAGGCATTTTGGCCTGCTGTAGGCCTCGAAACAGGTTCATACCAAGACTGAGGTGGTGGTCTTTCAAAGTTTTGGGTACTAGTTTGACCATTAGAATGTCCATTAACTTGCATAGGCTGTTTATCTCTAGCCAATCTTTGCTGAGGGACATTTAAAACCTCCTCCGTGTGTCTTGTGTTTGTTGGTTGGTGATTATTCATTCGATCCAAGAAGGATGTTGCCCATTTTTCCATTGTGTTCATTAGTTGTTGTCCCATAGCATCTACTAAGCCATCCCATGGATTTGTTGGCTGAGTAGATGGAATGGTGGATGGTCCAATTCCTTGGTTTCGTCCAATACTATGAGCATATGGTTCTTGTCCAGAAGTACTGGTCTGTTCGACCAAAGGTTCTGATAACATGGGAGTTTCCACAGGATGTGTTACCACATTATCCTCTGGATTAGGTATTTCTACCTCTCCTTCTACGCCTTCCTCCAAGCGTTCATTTTCTCCTTGTCGTCTTCGTCTAGCCATATTTTAATAGTCCCACCGGGCGTGCCAAAAATATATGTTGGCTTTTTGGCTTTTCGAAGGGTATTTTTGTAAATGTGAGCGTGCCAGCAAGGATCAATCAGTCCTTACAGAAATTGTGATTGCCAACCAATTATCAGACGATTGTGTTTTAGTTCTTTTCAGCCTCAATGAAGAGGACTTTTACTGGTGGCTTGACTTAGGAGAAATTAAGAGAAATAACAGTAATATGAAGAACAATTGAAGTATTTCATAAAAATGAACACTTACAATGGTCCAAACTCAGCCTCGGAGAGGTTTACAACAGCAATCTACTTGAATCTACTTGAAGCTACTCCTATGAATCGAAGTGCAGTGCGGGTATTTAAGGTGCAGGTATTTAAAGAACAGGTATTTAAAGACTGGAAATGTAAAAAACTGGAAAAGAAAATATATGAAGTAAATGACTGATTTGTATGATCTGAGTTCGGTCCCTTTTTTCCTGGGGTTTCTCTGCTATTTATATTTGTCAAAGATGACCTTCGAACTGCTCTTCGAACCGTCGAACTGCTCCTCCATGATCACTGATCATGTTGCCTTAGAAGTAGCTCCATTATGCCACCATTTGCAGTTAGGCTTCCCTCCTGTATTTGAATTTGAATATGAGTAACCGTTGAAGCCACGTCACCTTGCGTTTCTTTACTGATCCAATGTTGCTCAGACCACGTGATAACCAATTATCATCACCACGTGTACGATCAGGATTGGAGACTTAATTTATTTTCCAGTAATACCCTTATTCTGCCACGTGTCGGATTGTAACTGGCTTTTACAAAATATATAGCTAACACTTACCCTCTTCAAGATCTTCTATTTTATTGTTCTGCATTTGTATTTGTTCCTTTTGTGTCTCTATTTGCATCTCAAGGCGCTTCACGTAATCATTTGTTTCAACATATATGGTAGTGGCTCTCCTAATAGAGGATGAAGGTCTCATGCCAAGTCCCTTCACATAGCCAGACCTTGGCTTTAGGACTTTGATTGATAGCTCTTCTGCAGTCAAAGGGGTTGATCCCGACTGTGAGAGGTGATCAGCCTGTGTCTATATCATATTTTCCTATTAAATATAAAAAAAATTAAATAATTATTAGAAAATTAAATAAGATTACAACAAATAGTATTCTAAAATTTTGTTAATAAAAATTGCAATATATACTCACATAATTACACTGAGCTTGAGATGAGATCCACTCATGTGTTTTCTCATTATAGTGAGTTTCCTTGTACAAGTCTGCTAGATCAGGTAGCATCTTCTTTTCTCGTGCCTAATTTGATAGACCAAATATTCAATAAATAAAGATAAGAATCTAATATAATTCTGAAAGTGCAAGGATATGTACCAGTTTTTCTACTCTAACAGGGATTGACCTAGAACCACACCTATGTTTTGTATACATCCTTTCTCTGTTCGCGATGTTGGCCTTTGATTGTTCCTATAAGGAAGAATGACCAATATAACAATGAAATGTATCATTAGTAAGACAAATAGGTTGGCTTTTGATTGTTCCTATAAGGAATAATGAACCAATATAACAATGAAATGTATCACTAGTAAAACAAATTTAATGGTTGATAATAAAGAAATTGCATTGTTCCTCTCTATCATTTTCCTATATATCATTTCAACTTAAAAGATATTTCAAATTATTCACTAGTTTCATTCAATTCTATGAAAAATAGATTAGAGGACTTATTGAGATTTCATCATAAGATGGTTTTTCTGGGTGAAAAAAGAAAAACGAGTAATTTACACCGTTCACAAATAAGGGGTATATAAGCATGGGCAAGATAGATTGTGAAAAAATCCATTTACATTTCTGTGGCAACCCTCACCTTACTCTTGTCATACTGGCATACATTCATGCATGATCCTGTCTTGTTATGTTGTTTTGAAAGATTCGCCTTGACTTGTTTTGTTTAAGTATTGCTTGCATGATTTTGTTCCTTGCTTGATGTGTAGCCGAGGTCATCTTGAGCTTAGTTCACCTCTGAACCTTTATACTTAGAATTGTTTTGGAACCACTTGGTCAGCCCCCATCTTCACCTCGGGCTTTGTTTGCCGAGATGTTTTGTACTTAGTAATCCTTGTCCTTGGGCAGGTATGGCCTAGACCGAGGTGTGGCACACCCCGGCCAAGGTGTGGCACAGCTTAGTCAAGTGTCGTCCTCCCTAGCCGATGTCTTTGTTACCATGTTGCCGAAGCTTTGACTTTAGCCGATGTGTCTTGCCCGAGCTTGCTGCATACGCTTTGTCATAGACTTGTCTTATCCATCAATCACCTTTTTGAGTTAAACCAACCCGGAAGCACCACGTGTCCGAGCTGATTGTTAAGACAGCCGGCAGACATAGAAACAAATCATTTTGTCTCAAATCTTTGCCTTTAGAGAGAGAAGCTCTAGAGAAGGGAGGAGAAGTTCTTGAGTGAGAATAGATCTTCCAAGCTTGATTTTTGAGGATTGAACCGTTGGATTCAAGTGTTGAGGTTAGAATCTTAATCTACATTGATTGTTGTTATTGATCATCTAGCTGCATTGCATGATCGGATCTGTTTTGCATGTCATGCATCGATTTGAAGCTGGTTTTGGAAGAGAAAAATGGTATTCATATGTTCTTGAAGAAAATCCCGTTTTGATCCGAAGGATTGGAACCAGAACCATGTTTTTGTGTTTGTTCTTGCATGACCATCTTGTATGGGTACCCAGGTCCATGTTTTGAACTCATGGCATGAAACCTTTGATTTTTGTAACAAGTTATGATTCTTGCATTTATCTTCTTCATGTCCTTCATGTTCTTCGTCGGGAAACCCAGGTTTTCCCGACTTGCTTTTGAATGAGGCCAACGGGACCACACCTCGGCAAGGAGGTGTAGAATCTCGGCAAAGACCTGGTTGGTACCCAGTGTGTTTTCACGGGACGGAGCAGTGTTTAAACTCCCAGCATGTTTCGCTTTGTTATTGACTTTGATTTGGTGAGAATGCCGAGATCATTTGCATGTATATAAAAGCTTGTTTTGAGAATGTGATTGCCATGTGATTGTAGGACCTTGATCTTTGCTTTGAGCCTACACCTGAAGAACCAGGTGAGTGGTGTTTTTAATAAAGCTATGTTATACTGTTTTGATAAATCTTGCCTTGCTTTGTTTTGACGAAAGAATTTGTTAAGCATGAATGAATATCCCTGTTTTGATGTATCAAGTATAAGCCTTGTTTTGATGTTATTCTTGAAAAGTCCCTTGTACTGGAGGACTCTAAACTTTTGTAGTACCAAGTACAAAAGTCCCTTGTGCTAGAGGACTCTAAACTTTCGCAGTACTAAGTATAAAAGGATACGGTCCTTTCTTGTAAAGGCTATCATGTTAAAATGGGCTACGGGCCTAAGTAACACCAGACCATCGTGTTAAAAGGAGCTACGGGCTTAAGTAACACAAGTCCCTTGTGCTGGAGGACTATAAACTTTCGCAGTACTTTTGACTAATCGATTACGGATCATGCAGTCTTTGCTTTGCCACCAACGGTTTACCGCGTGGACTTCTTGTTTCGATAAGCTTTTGATGTGTTTTGCCGATGTCAGTAAGCATCCCTTGAGACTTGTAAGACTTTGATAGATGAATACGGTTCATCGCTCGTTTTGATAAAGTTTTGATGTGTTTTGTTCTGAAAGGATCTCGGCTAATATTCGTATTGTTTTTGGCATGCTTTGTTTTGAAAGACTTCGGCTATATTCATGCAAAACCTTTATTATCTGCACCATTCACTGAGTATTCAAGGTCACCCTCTCTATATATATGTAGGTGATGAGCAGGACGTCGGCGACGCCTAGAATGTGTTTTGGATCCGTGATTTTTGTCGGCCTTGTTTTGTTTACACGTGGGCGATGTCGTTTATCTTTATGTCGGCGAATCTTGAAAATCATGCTTCTTGGCTTGTATTCACTGTATTTTGTATATGTCGGCTCGAGAAGCCTTTTGATCAAGATGTAATATGTACTTTGCATTGTTATGTTCAAGTTGTAAAATTGTATACCATATCATTGGACTTATGCACTGCTCTTACGGACCACTTGTATTTGATTTATTGCTTCCGCATTTGTGAGCCCCGTTTATTATACTCTATTTGTGTTTAGCTTTTGAAAGTTGGCCTTCGGTAATTACGGATTACTGGCCATCATGGCACCAAACTACTAGGGGCGGTTTGGGGTCGTGACAATTTCACAAGATATGGAACAATTACTGATACCAAACTCATAACCCTTTCTTTCTTCCGCAACTCTATCAAATCTAAAGTTCTGTCTCAATACCCTATATTAGTTACTTAGCTAGTTGCTTACCATTATCATGAAACTTCAGACCAAACCCAAGAACAACCAGAAAATTAATACAATCATAGAAACTGAAATCTTAGTTCTTTATTCTATGATGTGAAAGATGCACTTTAAGGAACCATAAATTAATCTCCTATTATGCGAGCCTTCCAATCCATGTTTAATAGTTTCCCTTTCTCATTTTTCCACTTATTTGGTTTTTATTATATTCCACTTACATGCCTAGAAGATAAAGGGAAAAGAATACATATGGAATTTCACAGCAAATTGATTGTGTTCTTTCTAGTTGTTTTAGAATCTCTCCCTATTCTAATCAAATTCTTTCTTCGCTAATATAATAAAAAAGATGAAAATGTTACCAGAAATTCTTTAGTGTTCCACTTTTTATCAATAAGATCTATCCACTTGGTAGGATCGACATTCTTCGGTGGGTGGTTTCTTGCGTACTCCTCCCCTTTAGCCTCCTTCAGCTCCATGAATTGTTTGTGTAGCCTATAGGTATGGTTACCAAAACTCCGACCAAATTTTGTGTTCATTGCCTTCTCTATATCAACAGGGTCTCCTTGTTAATCAAATTGATCCTGCAAAAAATAGATAAGTCATAGATAATTCTTATAAAAAATAAAATAATTACAATAAATAATTAAGATTTCTAACCTATTATAAAAATGAGTAAAATCTCCTATAAGTAGACAACGAACTTACATTCAAGCGTTGAAACATTGCCTCCTTAACGGAGGCATCAACATACTACCACCTACGAACACTTGGATCTGGTAAACGAGTTCGCACTTCTACACCAATCTTTGAGGCTAGTTTTGAGGCATAGTCCCCTACCGGTGCACGAAATTCTGGAGGGATAGGCACGCTAAGCTTTCCATCTCTATCAACAAGGCCTTGAACCTCTTTGCCTCGAGTCGGGCCACGAGCACGCTTAGCAGCTGATATTGTGAAGCCATAATATTGAAATAGTATGTGAACAAATTTAATTAAAATCTCAAATCAATGTAAATAAAGAGTGTGTCTTACCAATAGTATTACCAGCAGTCACCTCAAGTTGAGGCTCCACATTGACAGGTGGTGGCGGATTGCTAGTCACCTCAGGACGTGAAGAGGTATCCCCCTCTTCTAATGCGTGGGTCAATGCCTCATGATGAGATTGTGAACGGGCTCTCGATGGTATCTCTAACAGCTGAATAACATAATAAAATATGAATATATGTACAAAGATATACATGTCTATGTGTGTATGAATTGAAAGTAACAAGAAAGAATATATTTCACAATGCATAAATGTATAGTACCTCATGCTCAAACGAATCATAGGATTCAGTGTCACTGCCATCTTCAGCCTTTGACGGTCGATAATCATCGTCATTTTCCTCAATTGGTATTTGTTTTTCCTTCCTCAATTTCTTATGTTGAACCGTAGCCTTCAAACAAGTTGTTATATTCTTCACTCCTAGAGCATTCATTCTCTCATGGTTTTTATTAATATTCTTCATTCTTTGTTTCTCATAGTTCGTTACCTTCTTAGTTGCGGTACTTGGTTTGGTCAATTGCTTTTTTGTAGCGTCCATTTTGCCCAACTATAAAGCATAATTGAACATTTTTTTGATGGATACGCATAATTGAACATTAGATGTAAAGAAAAGATAATTATATATTTCTATACATAAAGCATAAAGCAACAACAATCTCAACAAGTGGATATGTCATATAGGCTCTAAATCATTGAAATATGGCTAGTGATATGGATGATTTTTGTTTTTACCATTTACTTATCATAGAAAAATTAATTACAAAGCCATCAGACACACAATATGACCAATCAATGATAAACCTACATAACAGTGGATGAACCCCACAACTGAAATTCAAATACATTAATTAAGAACAATGTTCATATAGAAAGTGCAAAATAACTACAACTCCTAGTCTACATCAAGATCCATATCGTAATCCACATCAGGTTCGTCACACTCCTCATTTTGTTTGTCAGCTCTATTCTCTATCATTGTTTCATCAGATGACCTAACCCTTGTAACAACTTCTGCTTCAACACCATCTCTATAACATTGAACATTAGGGCCGATGTCAATTGGAACAACATTGATAATATTTTCTTGTTGGAACACATCGTTTTTTTCTGGTTCATGTAATAATTCTCGGTCACCTACCTCTGGTACATCAAAGACACCCTATGTTGCACTCGTTGAACAACTTGCCAAGGTTGTCCCCATTTGGTATCATTTAGGTAAAAGACTTGCTTAGCCTGGCTAGGCAAGATGAAAGGGTCGTGTTGATACCACCGACTTGTGACATCAATACTTGTGCAATAATCATCGGTTCGCAATGTTCTACTTCAACCTGTGTTTCCTGTGTTGTACCATTCACACTGGAACAATACAACTTTGTTATGACACATGTACTCCAATTCCCAAACATTGCACAAGTGACCATAAAATTCATGCGTCACTTCCTCATGATCCCCTTCCGTAAGCAAAAAATTTAAGAGGGTTGAATAGTTTTAATTAACAAAGAGTACTCCATAACCATTGCCTATTTGATTAACACGGTGATGGGGAACAAGAAGAGATTGGACGAAGATTAAAGATTTATTTTGATGATATCTTCTTATTTATAATTTAATAGGTTTTATTGTTTTATTACTCTAATTATGATAGTTTTCTTTTTGGTTACTATCAGATAGAATTTTTTGGATGCCTATAAATAGGTCTTTTATGTAATAGTTTCATAGACTATGATATTGAATTAAATTTTGAGATATTGAGAATAGAGAATTAGAGTTTCTTTTATGAGAAATGCTAAAGACCCACAATTTAAGTCCCACAATGATATGGCAATGAGATTGGGCCTTGCATGATTGAGTTTGTGACAAACAAAAAATTGGCACATAACTTGCCATATCATTGTGGGTAAATTGTAGATCTCAATCTTTTTCCTTCTTTTATTTTGTATGGCCTTTCTTTTATTTTCTTTTAGTTGTTCTATTCTCGCCGGTTGTCCAACATCATAAAGCCTTATTGCTTCTCACCTAAACATTGACTTCTATAAATAAAATCTATAAATATAATAGAGAGGTTTAGGGCATTAAACTTTCACCAAAAAACTAATTAAAAATAATAATTCTAAGGTTTACTTCTTCATAAGAATTTTATTTCAATGATTAATTCAACATATATTCAAATATAAAAACCAAAAGGCTAATAACTCGCAAAAGGAAAGCAATCCCAATCACTCAAATTAGCTTCTAGATAAACAAACAAACACAATGAATCATTGACACCGGATATACAAGTCAACAAAGGCAAAACCATCAGTTATGCTGGTTTCTCAACAAGTTACAGAACAGATAAAACCATCATATTTGAGAAGTTATTAGCAGAAACAAAAAATGAGAATAACTTGGAGATTTTGAGCTAATACAAAAGTAACATAAGCTGCATTACACTGCAATAGAATTGCCCGTTAGTTTTAATAAAATTTTATATTTATAAATGAGAATTGAGATTTTCTTCTTCTTTTTTTTTGGGGGGGGGGGGTAAATATGTTTTTCTTCTTTGCTTCCAAAGAATAACATCATTCTCAAAAAATTGGTCTATTTATTACAAAAGTAATCAGAGCAATATGCCCTACCATTCTGCGTGAAACGCTTTCCACATGCCTATCCAGAAGCATTGTTAATAACCTGCCTCATTCAGAAAAAATAAAAATAAAGATCAATTAACATGACAGCAGAAGATAGTGAGATGACAAAGACTCCAGTGATAAAGATATATACCAAAACAAAAGAGATAGAATCCAGACTCTAATTGCTCATTTATTGGATCTCAACACTTGCTCAGATCAGAGTTACCAAAAAACAGATAGCTGCCCAATTGGACACCAATGAGATACATACCCCAATATCCTAACAAGAAAAGCAATCAATTTCTTGGCAAAAACTTAGTATACCAATACAAGTTCACCTAAATATTATACATGATCCATTAAACAAAATGCAACCAAGAGAATTAAACTCACTATTACAATAAAGTCCTCAATTAAAAATTAAGGTCGCAAGTCAGGCCTGGTTGGATATAGACCTATGATCTGACAGGAACATTTTTTCTTTATTTTACAAGCCATTTCATTATTGAAGGCACCAAAAGGAGATGTTGTCCCAAGTATACACAACATATAGAAAATAAAAATAATGAAAATCCATACCAATGTATCCTTGTTATCACAAAATCAAAAAAGCTCTCCATGACCCAACCATGTAAAAGAATAATAAATAAGAATTTTAAAAAAAATAAAAATAACTCTTCTTAATCTACATATCAGTTCTTTATCTTCACCTAATTTATTTTATTTGCATACCAACGTGTACAAGGCAAATGTGATCCAATATTTCACAGAGTATTTGCGGAAGTCTAAAACAGTATTTCAGCAAACCCAAGGAAAGACAATCAATCTCATAATAAAAACCATACCATCCTAGCCACCCCACAGCGGATGAGAAGATAGTCCACAGACTCCATGCCTCTTTGATCATACAACAGAAGTTGGGGAAATATATTTCCTATTCTTATCAAATAATCCATTCTTAAGCTCTTGCCATATGCCACGGATCATGCCAAAAAAGCCTCCTTTGTTGGAGATCAGTGCCTCAAAAAACCCTTCAAGGGAAAGATATCTCCTAACTAAGCATCAAAACTTATAACATGACATCAAATTTGTTCAATTTCTAAAACATTGTACCTCACCTCATCAGGCTCAACCTCTGTAGCCTACCATTTCCAAAATAGCACTATCTCAGCAGCCTTGAGATCATGCATTGCCCTCATGAAAATAGTGTCCCAAATCATTCCCGCTTTACATACTGTGACATAATCTAGCACCCTCAACTACTGAAGTGTTTGATTGAAAAAAAAAAAAAAGCAACAGAGTACTCAAATAGTGAAACTTATACATACCCATTTTCCTGTTTCACTTGCATAGAATACCTCTGCTGCTCCACTCTTTGAAAATGCGACGCCAAATGAATCAAATCAACTGTGTGCCCGTGTTCATGAGAAAGACAAATTTTAGACTTCACAAAATCAGATCTTTGAAAAATCCCACCTGCTTCGACTTCAAAACCAATATCAATACCTCAGTCACTCTTTTTTTTTTTTGGGTGAATACCTCAGTCGCTCACCGCCGCTGCTGCTCGCCTTTCACTGCTGCTCGTAGTAGTTGCCGCCGATCAAAGGATGTAGGGTTAGGGTTTGAAAAGAGAAGAGTGAAAGATGGGTTTGGAATATCAATATCAATATGAATTGAATTGTGTTAGTGTTGTGTGTGTGGGGGGGGGGTTGCTTAGTACTGCGCAATAAATAAATAATAAAAAAAAGTTATAGCTGGTTTGAATTTTTACAGATCAGAGCATAGAAAATTAATTTATATAAAATTAAAATTAAAAAAATACATACAATCACACTTATTTAAAAAATATGATTAAAAAAATATATATAATCACACTTATTTAAAAAGTGAGATTAAAAATAAATATTATCACACTCACTTAAATTAAGTGTGATTAAAATATTAATCTAATTTTTTTATCACACTTTCAATAAAAATGAGATAATTTCATTTGGCAACACACTGGCATATATAACAAAAGATAAAAGAGATTATGAGGGAGTAGGAGAGCGATAAAAGATATACAATCCCAACTATGCTCAGTCTAGTGTTCACTTCATGCTCGAAAAAATGACCTAGAAGAGAGAACTATACCTGGATGTTGGAGGGAGATTTAGAGACGCCGATGTTGTCATCGACAGGGAGTTACCGCCATTGCTAGAGAGTGAGAAAATGGGGAGATCTATAGACGTCAGTCTACGAGAGAGAGAGATTGTGAGCGTCTGCGAGAGTGAGAGAAGAGAATGAGAGGAGGAGGGTTACCTATACACGCTAGTGTTGTCGCCACAGAGAGAGAGAGAGAGAGAGAGAGAGAGAGAGAGATCTCGCCTTGTGATGAACCCTACCTTCTACTTTCCTTTTAATTAGAAGTAGCCAAAGAGTTAAATGTATTTTGAATTTTTTTTTTTAATTTGCATTTTGGTGTTGGGGCTTTTTTTTTTTTAAAAAAAAATTGGAAATTGTATATTTTATATAAAAATCAATTTGGAATATTTTATAAAATCACACCTATTTAGGGAGTGTGATTATATATATATATATATATATATATATATTTAATCACACTTATTTAAAAAGTGTGATTAAAAAATAGTAATGTATATATAATCACACTTTAATTAGAAGGTGTGATTAAAAAATATATAAATAATCACATTTTAATTAGAATGTGCGATTAAAAAATATATATATAATCACACTCATTTAAAAAGTGTGATTAAAAAGTAGTAGTGTATATATAATCACACTTTAATTAGAAGGTGTCATTAAAAAATATATAAATAATCACATTTTAATTAGAATGTGTGATTAAAAAATATATATATAATCACACTTATTTAAAAAGTGTGATTAAAAAGTAGTAGTGTATATATAATCACACTTTAATTAGAACGTGTGATTAAAAATATATATATATATATATATATATATATATAATCACACTTAATTGAAAAGTGACATAAAAAATAAATATTATCACACTCAATCAAATTAAGTGTGATTAAAATATCAATCTAATTTTTTTTATCACACTTCCAATAAAAGTGAGATATTTTTTTTTTTATTAAAGTGTGATCTTTAACTATTTTTGTAGTAGTAGTTACACATGCAACATATAATTACGAACCTTTCAATTTAACAATTACCTTTCAATCCGGTACATCCATCGATATTGCACCGGTCCTCCAACAATAAATTATCACCTATAACCCTTTTTTTTTTTAAATAAAAAAGTTTAACAAACTAAAAAAATCAACGTTTCTTTCTAATTTATTTCAGCAAAACTAACTTTTTAACAATTTGAGCCAAAGATATTCTTATTCTTTATTTTAATTTCTTTAATTGACAATTTAAATTAAAAAAAAAACAAAATCCACCATGTTTGGTAAGTACTAAAAAAGTTATGTTTTGTTCTTTTGTGAAAAAAAAAAATTATATTAAAAAATATTATTGTTCAAGTCCTTATAGTTTAGAAGGACATAATTTTTTTTGTAAAATTTAAAACCAAAAAAAAAAATAAAAAAATTTAATAGCGATTAATAATTTGAACACGTGTATTTAAAATAACTTATATTTAGACCAATAATATTATGATACATTATTATGACACATGTGAATATTGATCTCATTCTAATTGTAGTAATATATTTTGAAGAAGAATTTAAATTTAAAATTTTATTTTATAATTTAATAAAGGATGCAAAATTTTATCACAGTTAAATTTTTTATGCAAATTATGAAAACAAAAAATATTGAAATTTAAAATTTAAGTCTCACAATTTAATCACAATTTATTTATTATTTTTTAATTTATCACAAATTTATTCATGTAACTTTAAACCTCCCTTGCTAGAATTGCAAACTTAGGTGAGCTCAACCCAAGCAACTTGAGTCGAACTTAAAATTTTTTAAAGATTGAATAACATAGTTTTTAATTAAGTGAGAACCTATGCAGAAATTCAAAAATTCAAATTAAATTTGAGTGGATTTGGGCAGAACCACCAAAAAACTTGAGCAACCAAAACGAAATTATATATATAAATATATGAATTATTTGCTAATTTATTTTTTAAAATAATAAATTAGATTAATTAAAAATTTAATATTAACGAATAAAAGAAAAAGCAATATACTTGAGATTTCCAATAGAATTTTTATTGAAAATATACCTTTTAGAAAGGGATCATCGAATAAAAGGTTGTTTGGGAAGTGTCATGTTAGCACACTTTTTTTTTTATAATCTTTTTATCTTTTTTTGGTCACATCACATCTCTACTTTTCTACGCAGCATTTCGTAAAAAGTAAAACAAAAAATATACTTAATTATCTTTTTGGGTCACATTATATCTCTACTTTTCCATACATATTTTCATAAAAAGTAAAAAAGTATGCTTATTTGACACTTCCCAAACTACCACTAAGTTGATGTTAAAAAAATCTACTTTTTATAATGGCATACATAATTTAAATATGATTTTTTAGAAATTCTTTTAATTTAAAATTACAACAAAATATTAAATAGAATAAAAACAAATTTCTTACAAAATAAAAGTATTTGAATAAAAAAAAGGTAAGGAGGAAATTTAATAATTTGAACACATGTATTTAACACAAATTATGTTTAGACCAATAATATTATGACACATGTAAATATTGAACTCATTCTAATCGTAGTAATATAATTTGAAGAAGAATTCACATTTGAAATTTTATTTTATAATTTAATAAAGGATTCAAAATTTAAGGAATGAATATTGATCTCATTCCAATTATAGTAACATAATTTAAGTAAAAATCCAAATTTGAAATTTTATTTTCAGAATATAAAATTAATTTATAAACCAATCATATTGTAACACGTATTAACAAAAAATTAAACAAAATGAAAAAAAATGAAAAAAAAGAATTACAACTTTCAACCTTAATGAAAATGACAATATTTTGAAATTATAATAGTATATAGATAAATCATGGAATCTATACTATATATTAAGCAAAAGGGGATTTTTAACCCCAAGGCCTGTGGGAGCTCCAATCTCCTAATCCTAATTTTCTAATTTTTTGATTAAAAAAAAAAACTCAGCATTTATTGACTTTCCCAACCCACAATCCCTTTTGACTTCTCTCATAATTATTGCAACACCCTTTTCAATTTCTTCCATACACTATGGTTATACACAAAAATAAAAAAAGATATATAGATCTCAAAAAGATATAATATCTAAATTTGAATTATGATTTAATAATATAATTATGTATTTTTTTATGTATATCTATCAAAATTTTAAATCACTTATGAGATAAGTCAAAAAGTCTTGTGGGTTGAGAGAAATTAATAAATACTGAGGTTAATTTTTTTAAAAAAAACAAAAAATTAGAAAATTAGGATTGGCATATTGGAGCTCCCACAGACCTTGGGGGTTAGAAACCCCCTTTTGTTTAATATATAGTATAGATATATATAGATTTAATAAGAATTTATATTTGTTTTAGGTATTTTTTTTAATATACAAATTATTTTTTAATTTTTTTTTATAAAAATAATTTAACAATCCCATCACTAGCCATAGTGTATAGGAGAAGTTGAAAAAGGGTGTAGGAGTAGGTATGAGAGAAGTCAAAAAGTGACTTGGGAGAAGTCAATAAATGCTGAGCTCTTTTTTTTTTTTAAATCAAAATTTTAAAAAATTAAGATTGGGATATTGGAGCTCCCACAAGGCTTGTAAGTTAAAAACTCCATTTTTCTTATATAATACTAGCCCATCACCCGTGCTATGCACGAGATAATTATAGATATTTATATTTGTTTTAGATTTTTTTTTTAATATATAAATTATTCTTTTTAATATTTTTTATAAAAATAATTTAACAATTTGATCACTAACCATAATATACGTGAGAAGTTGAAAAGGGTACTGCAGTAACTATACACGAATTGTATCTATAATTATTTGTATGAAGGGATTTTAAATGCTGAGTTTTTTTTTTAAATAAAAAATAAAAAATTTAGAAAATTCAGATTGGAATATTGAAGCTCCCACAGGCCTTGGGGGTTGAAAACCCCTTTTTGCTTAACACGGAATAATTATAAATATTTATATTTGTATTAGATTTTTTTTTAATATATAAATTATGTTTTTTAAGATTTTTTATAAAAATAATTTAACAATCTTATCACTAAGCATAGTGTATGAGAGAAGTTAAAAAGGGTACTGCAGTAACTATACACGGATTGTATCTATAATTATTTGTATGAGTGGATTTCAAATGCTGATCAGGGGATTGTATCAATAAATGCAGGCATGTGAAAAAACATGTGGATTGAAAAAAGTTAATAAATGTTGATCAGGGGATTTCGACCAAATCAATAAATGTTGAGTTTTCTTTTTTTAATAAAAAAGTATAAAAAATTCAGACTCGGATATTGAAACTCCCACGGGCCTTAGGGGTTAAAAACCCTTTTTTGCTTAATATATAGTATAGATATAGATAGATAGATAGATATAGATATAGATAATATAATATAGATAGATAGATGTGTTGAAATTTTCAAGGAATTTTGTTTATGCTAGTTTTTAATGCATTAAAGTTTAATTATGAGGGGGTTTTGACCAAATCTCCCAAAAGGCATGGGGATTGGGAGAAATTAATAAATGCTGAGTTTTTTTTTTTTTTTTTTTAAATCAAAAAATTAGAAAATTAGGATTGGGATATTAGAGCTCTCACAAGCCTTGGGGGTTAAAACCCCCTTTTGCTTAATATATAGTATAGACTAGCATATCACCCGTGCTATGCACGGATTGTGTTTACAATTATCTATATATGTGAATTGCGATTTTTAAATGTCTTCTTTTTTATTTCTTTTTTTTTTAAATGTCTTCTTTTTTTCCTTTTTTATATTATATTAAAGTTTAATATTTTGATAATAATCATATGTGTTAGACTTTTCAAGGAATTAAATGTCTTTTTTTATTATTATATTATATTAAAGTTTAATATTTTGATAATAATCATATGTGTTGGACTTTTCAAGAAATTTTTTTTATGCTTGTTCTTAATGCATTAAAGTGCTATTATGAGGGATAATAACCATATGTGTTGAGACTTTTCAAGGAATTCATGTGTTGGATTTCAAAGAATTTTTTATGTTTGTTCTTAATGCATTAAAGAGTTATTATGAAGGTAAGACTTGGGGGTTGAGAGAAGTTAATAAATGCTAAGGTTTTTTTTTTTTTAAATAAAAAAAATCAAGAAATTTAGATTGGGAGATTGGAGCTCCCACATGGCTTGGGGTTAAAAACCTCCTTTCGCTTAATATATAGGATAGATAGATAGATAGATATAGATATGGCACATACCATTTATATGACACAGGGACCAAAGTACCGGGACAATTGCTGCAATTTGCCCTCATCTAAATTAAAGGGATTTAAAAAGTAAAAAAAAATAAAAATTATAATATTAAAAAATGTTCACTAAAAAAATATAGATTAAAAATTAAAAATTAATTATTGAAAACTCCATACTAAACAAGGTAATGTTTTCTATTAATTTTGAAAATTAAAAAATTATTATTAATTTTTCCTCTGTTTTTTTTCTCACAAAAAAAAAGCTTTTTTTTTTTTTTTTTTTTTTTTTTTTTTGTGGAGAGGGGTTTTGACCTACGATTTTTCTAAAATGAGTGTTCTAGACGGAAAGGATAGAATTGGTACAGACAATGAGAAAAAGTGCTTATGCAAGGGGCGCCTTCACTATGACAAAGAATAGTCGGTTTTGCATAGGGTGCCTTCTTGGATAATAGCTTCAATACTAGCATGCATGAAGGGCTTAAGTGTGAGACATATGAGAGGGGCTTTAGTACGAAAATAAAAGAAATGGTTTACAGAGTGTCTTCTTGCTCGACGACTTCAATACTTGTGAGAGAGGAGTAGGCTCAAGTGTGAGAGAGAAATGAGGGTTTCTAGGAAGTGTCTTCTTGGGTCGCGACTTGAGTGTCCGTGCACATGAAAATGAATGATAAGGGTCAGAGTGTGTCTCTTGGGGTGACGGTTTCAGTGCTCTGAAACACAAAATCATAGCATTTTAATAAAGAGAAATAATTAGTGATAAAATATTTTTGTCTCCTTAAATACAAGAACAAAGAATTTATTATTGGTGACGAAATATTTTTGTCTTCCACAACATAACCTTATGAGACGAAAAATATATTCATTGCGCAATTAATCAGAATTTATTAGTGACGAAATATTTTCATCTCCCATAGCTTATTCTTCCAAGACAAAAATATATTTGTCGCCCATTTAATAGAAAGATGAAACGGCATCGTTTGCATGATGGAGTGTTTATTGATGATGAAATATTTTCGTCTTCCATAACTTATCATTCCTAGACAAAAATATATTTGTCGCCTAATAAATGGAAATATGCAACGACATTGTTTAATAGATAGGGAATTTATTGGTGACGAATTACGTTCGTCGCAAAAAATATATATATTTTGTGACAAAATGTTCGTCTCCAATGAGCTAAAATAATTCACGCCAATGCAAATGAAATTGGCGCCTGAATTTTGCAGACAAAATTTTTTTTCGTCTCCTATACGTTTGAGAAAAATTAAAACAAACGACAAAATTAATATTTTGTCATCTTTGGGTTAAATTTTAAGTCACCAAATTTTGTCACAATAGCGTAGATTTCTTGTATTTTGTTTCCTTGTTTAATTATTATTATTATTATTTTCTTTTTGTGGAGAGGGATTTACTGTGAGAAAGAATAGTAGCTTTGCACAAAATGTCTTCTTGGATAACAATGTTTGCATGCACAAACGGCTTAAATGTGAGAGAGAACAGAGAAACTTCAGTGCGAAATAGAAGAGATGGTTTGTAGAGATTGTTTTCTCGAGTCACAGCTTCAATACTTGTAAAAGAGAAGACTCAAGTGCGAGAGAGAAATGAGGATTCGTAGAGGGTGTCTTTTCGGGTCACGACTTTAGTATTTGTGTGTGTGTGAAAGTAAGTGATTAAGGTAAGAGCGTCTCTTAGTTTCTGACGACATTTTAATAAAGAGAAATAATTAGTGAGAAAATATTTTCGTTTCAAACTCATATGTTGTAAGAACCCACATTTTTCATCTTGATCATGTTCATGAGCATTTGTATGATTGTGACTTGTTTAGCTTGCATGTGTGTGTTGCGATTGTTTCGTTGAGTTAATGTGATCCATGTCTTGATTTGGTACCTTTGTGATTTGTCTAAGTGTTATGTGCTTGTCTGAGTTATGTTTAGCCGACGTTGTTCCTATGCCGAGGTCATCCTTAGTCTGGCATTAGTATCTTGGAACCCCTTGTTGACCTCCGTCATTGCCTTGAACACATTAGCCGAGATGTTACCCTGCACCCCAGTGATCTCGTCCTGGAAGTGGTATGACCTAGGCCGAGGTGTGGCGCATCTAGGCCAAGATGTGGCACAGCTTAGTCAAGCGTTGTCCTTCCTAGCCGAGGTCATTGTCACCCTAGTCGCCGAAGTCTTTTGTTAGCCGATGTCACCCCCTTGCCGGAGTGCCATTCCGTATAGCGTGTTAGGTACGCCTTGTTGTTAGCCGATGTCATAGCCTGTCAGAGAGCCCATGCCGCTTTGCTTGTTGAACACCCTTCCACCATGCTTTGTCTGGCCTGTCAGCCACCTTTTCAGGATGAACCCAACCAGTCGCCGCCGCGTGTCTCAGCAGAGGGTTAACCCCAGAACCGGGTATAGAAAACTATCATTTGGTGTCATAACCTTGTCTTGTAGAGAGAGAAGCTCTAGGAGGAAGAAAGAGTTTTAGAGTGAGGAAGTAGATCTTCAAGCTTGATTTCTAGAAATCCAACCGTTAGATCCGCGTTCTAAGGTTAGATTCTTGATCTACTCGTGATGTTCTTTATGTTTATGTTATTGCATTGCATGATTGAAAATGATTTGTAAGCCATGCATCGTTTTGAAGCTCGATTTTAGAAAGAGAAAATGACATTCATGTGTTCTTCAAGAAAGTCTTGTTTTGATCCGAAAGCTTTATGCCTAGATTCACGTTTTGTGTTTGTTCTTGCATGATTTCCAAGTATGGGTACCCAGGTCCATGTTTTCAAACTCATAGCACGAAAACCCCAGATTTGTGATGACAGATTATGATCAAACATTCGTATTTTTCATGTTTTCACACCCATGTTCTTCATGTTCATCAGCAGAGGGAAACCCAGAGTTTCCCGACCTCTTTCCTTGCATGTGGCCCTCGGGAACACACCTCGGCAAGGAGGTGTGGAACCTCGGCCTAGACCTGGTTGGTGCCCAGCATGTTTTCCGGAAACATTTGTGTTTATGAGAGACTTGTTTGAAAGCGCATTCAATAGGCTTTGCCGTGTGTTGTAGGACTTGGGCTTGTCTCGACCCCGACGTGTGAAGAAACGATGTGAGTGGTATTTTTAATAAAGCTATGTTACACTTGCTTTCATAAATCTCGTCTTGCCTTGTTTTGAAAAGTACTTGATCTAGCATGAATGACTATCCCTATTTTGTATATCAAATGCTATCTTGTTTTGATGACTTGTCTTGACAGTCCTTAGTGCTAGAGGACTCTAAACTTTTGCAGCACAGCTTGTCTTGACAGTCCTTAGTGCTAGAGGACTCTAAACTTTTGCAGCACAGCTTGTCTTGACAGTCCTTAGTGCTAGAGGACTCTAAACTTTTGCAGCACAGCTTGTCTTGACAGTCCTTAGTGCTAGAGGACTCTAAACGTTTGCAGCACAGCTTGTCTTGACAGTCCTTAGTGCTAGAGGACTCTAATCTTTCGCAGCACAGCTTGTCTTGAAACTCTTGTCTTGATATGTCATCACCCCTTGAAATAAGTAGATGTTATTAACATCCAAGGAACTTGAAAGCCGGCAAATGAACTTGATTTCCCTCTTGATCGAAAAGTATGCTATGTATTGTTTTGAAAGAAATCTTGGATATCAATCATGCAAAACCTTTATTTCTGATATCATTCACTGAGTATCCAAGCTCACCCTCTCTATATATATGTAGGTGATGAACAAGAAGGCATTGAGGCCTAGACGTGATTGCCGATGTGTTTTGGATGCTTTGCCGACATGTTTTGGATTTGCGTTTTGCATCGTCTTGAAGATTATGCTTCTCGGCTTATGTTTTAATTGTTTGTTTTAGCATATGTCGGCTTGAGAAGCCTTTTGGTCAGGATGCATTTTGTGTTCCATTTTGTTGTATCTAAAATTGTAAGACTTGTAAAGATGTTTGATGTATGACATTCCATTGGACTTATGCACGGCTCTCATGGACTACTCAGTTTATATATGTATATTTTGCTTCCGCAACTTGTAAGCCCCATATTCTATACTCTGATTGTGTGTGATTTTTGTAAGACGGCCTTCGGTAACCTCGGGTTACTGGCCATCACGGCACCCAAACTACTAGGGGCGGTTTGGGGGCGTGACATATGTTCGTTGCCTAATCAACAAATATACAAAAACAATGTTGTGTGGGGATGGAGAATTTATTGGTGATGAAATATTTTCGTCTCCTTCAACTTAACCTTATGAGACGAAAATATATTCGTCGCACAATCAATCAAAATGCAACACGAAACGTGGAGAATTTATTAACGACGAAATATTTTCGTCTCCCAAAACATATCCTTCCGAGACAAAAATATATTTGTCGCCTAATTAATAGAAAGATAAAACGAGCATGAAGGGTTTATTGGTGATGAAATATTTTTGTCTTCCATAACTTATCCTTCCCAGAAAAAAAATATATTTGTCACCAAATAAATAAAAAAATGAAACGACATCGTCTAATAAGTTTGGAATTTATTGGTGACGGTTATAGCGATCCCAGATTTACCCTTGTTGTATATAGTGATCCGGACATGTGCCCGTGGCTGTTGGTAGTTGATTATTATCTTGTTTACATCCTTTTTACTTCGTATTTGAGTTATGGGATGTGTTGGGCTGGTTTGTTACAGGTTGGTTGAGTTTAGAAACCAAAACTAGTTGCCCAGATTTTTGCCTGTCCGCTCGAGCGGGGGTTTTGGCGCTCGAGCGGGGAATACACCCATCTAGTATTTCCTGTGCAGTGTTGGACGCTCGAGCGGGGGATTGGCCGCTCGAGCGGGAGGTTGTGAGTGACGCTCGAGCGGGGCTTCGAGCGCTCGAGCGGGGACCTGTTGTGTCGAGATGCTGGGAGAGTGCATTCGGCGCTCGAGCGGGAGTTTGGCCGCTCGAGCAGGAGTCTGTGAGTGCCGCTCGAGCGGGGAGTTTGACGCTCGAGCGGGGCAACTGGGTTTAAGTTCCGAGTTTTGACTTTTCAAATCACTTTTTCACTTTCTCTTCTCTCTCCTACTTTTCTAAAAACACCATTGTTGAGCCTCTCACTCTAGAACTCTTCCTTCTCTCTAGGTTTTGATCTAGTAGGAGTGATTTGCTCATCTTTGGCCTTTACAAAAAAGTTGTTGATCGTCGAGGGCTACATTTTAATCTAAAAATTTCGGGATTTGGAGCACGTTGGGTTTTGTCATCTTCTCGTTTGGGGCTCCGGTTTTGAGGTAGGGATAACCTACTCCTTACTATGAGCTTTGTCTTTAAATTTTAGTATTTTGAGATGTTGGGGTTGGTTTGGTAATTTTGTGAAAGTTTGGGGCCTTTGTGTAATTTTACAAAAGTTGGGGTTTTATTTATAATAAACCTAGATGCATGTTTGGCATAGAAAAATGGAATAAATGTTGAATCATTGATGAAAATGGAACCTTAAGGGTTGTAATGTTAATTATGGAAAATGCCCTAATTACATTGTTTGATTAATTGGGTTAATTAATCGTGAGAAATGAGGTTATGAAATGGAATTGTTAAGATTGGGAATGTATGGGGTTAAAGGGTGTAGTTGAATTATTCATCACTCACCGAAATGAAATGTTGATTGAATATCCATTTGTGCATTTATTTTCTGTTTAGAAATAACTGCTTTGGACTATCGGTGGAGGATAGTCGTGATTGTTGTAGACAATGCATGATGATTAGGCAAACGAAAACTAATCGATGGAATGTGTCATGGAATTTGACGGTTGATAGAATACATTAACTGTATGTATTGAATGATGGTATATAGAACCAATGTGTTTGTATACATTATGTGTAGAGGAGGAGATGGGGGATGTACTCCGCGGTTTAGGGGAAGATGGGGGATGTACCTCTAAACTGGATAGTGTTGGGAGAAGATAGGGGATGAACTCCGTAGATACAGCTCATATGCTTGTCTAGAGAAGTGAAGATAGAGCTCATATGCTTATCTTTGTGAAGTGTAGATACAGCTTATATGCTTATCTATGAATGTGGGATATAGTTGTTATACATATCTATTGGGAATGTGGATATAGCTTCTATGCTTATCTGTGAATGTGGGATATAGTTTTTACACATATCTGTTGAGACGGTGATAGAGCTAATATGCTTATCTGTTGAAAAAGGGAAAATGAAAAGTAACTTGGACTCATAAGTCGTATGACATAAAATGTGATTTATGTGGATGTATCAGTGTTGGCCATCTATCAATTGCTAATCTTTTAGTCATCGTTCATGGTTGGTTTAGTGTATTTCTACTGGGCTGTGGCTCACCCTATATGGGAATATCATTTTCAGGTACAGGTAGCATGCCACCTCCAAGGACATAGCTTGGGAGGCTAGATGCGAGTTGACTTTTGGTGTTTAGTTTATTTTTGATGTATTACATGTATATTCAAGCCGAGGGCTTAATGTGTAGATGAGTTAGCACTCTTTTGTTGTAACCAAGTGTTAACTTGGAAAGCTGTAAGCCCGTAGGGCATTTGGCTTTTGTTGTTAACATGTAATATTCTTGTAATGAAACTCTGATGAATAGAAGAATGTGGAACTTTTATATATCAATGCATGTCCATATTGATGGGTTTAATGTTATTATTTTGAGGGCGTTACAACTTGGTATCAGAGCGTACCGGGTTCGAATACTTTGGGTACGTGGGAAGTTATTAGTATCACAATGGGTTTGTCTCGCTTGATAGAGACTTAGATGTAGTGTCATATGCTATGTGTTTAATTGATAACATGCTTATGTGTTTATTTGGGTATGGGATTTAATTTCTAGGATGTTGATTGGATCCTTGGGTTTCAGGGAGTCTTGTTGGAAAGGCACTTGATCAATGCCGTTTCTAACCGGAACTCTAGTAACACCTCGGGACTATCATTATCTGGAAACGAAATTCGTAAGTGCTTATGTGTTTATGTGCTTACGTGGAGTGAATTACAGTTGTCCATGCATTAGGACGTGAGTGTTTAGTTTTGGCACATTGTGAATGTGCTAATGTTCTGTATTACCTTTATTAGGATGTCAGGACGAGGAAGAGGTGCTAGGCGTGGTAGGCCTGCGAGGCAGAAAGTACCTTTACCGAATGAGATTCCAGCAGTGCAGGAGGGAGTTGGCCAGGCCAATGTGGCCGACCCAGTGGGTTAGTAGGCCATGGGTGCCTTGGCCAGAGAGATAGCAGGAGCTTTGGGCATTCTTAGAGCTGGGAATCAGGCAGCTGAGGCAGGGCCTTCTTTCTTGAAGAGGGAGTTTTTTCGGTCTAACCCGGACGAGTTTATCGGGGATCCGAAGGAGCCACTGAAGGCTGATGAGTGGCTAGAGCAAATGAGTAAGACGTTCGAGATGCTTGGCATCGAGGACGGAGCACTGAAAGTGACCTTGGCATCCTTCCAGCTGAAGGGAGAAGCGGGTCAATGGTGGAAGTACGAGAAGGCTCATGTTGGGGGTACATGGGAGGCGTTTGTAAATGCTTTTCAGGAGAGGTTTTTGTCTGCAGCAGCTAGGGAGAAGTTGAGGGATCAGTTTACCCGGCTTAAACAGCAGGGCTTGTCAGTGGCCGAGTTTGAGGCTACTTTTACCAGTCTGTCCAGGTTTGCACCTGAACTGGTGGCGTCTGAGGAACGCCGTTGCTATGAGTTTGAGCGGAAGTTGAGGCGTGGCCTCAAGCTGAGGGTTGGTGGATCTTTCATTTAGGAGTACAGGCGTTTAGTTGATGCTGCTGCTCATATGGAGATTATGATGCAAGAAGAGGAGGAAGAGCAGAGGGGCTCCAAGAGGGGCCAGGATGGTCAGGGTGATGGTAGGAAACGGAGGGGTTATAACCCTCAGCAGCCTCAGGGTGCAGTTTCTAGATCGACCTTTCCAGTGTCGAGTGCAGGCTCGGGGAGAGGCAATCAGGGGGAGTTTTCTTGTTATAAGTGTGGCCAGCTGGGTCACAAGGTTTTAGTTTGCCCGCAGAAGGGTGGGGGTCAGAGAGCTGCTTCTTCTTTAGCTAGACCGCAGCGTCAGAGTTTGGGCAGGGGGCAGCCCTTGTCTTGTTATCAGTGTGGACAGCCTGGGCACCTGAAGAGGTTTTTCCCGCAGTTGAGTGCCACTTCGGGAGCGTCTGGTTCCAGACAGACGCAGAGTTTTCAGCCAGCTCAGTCTGTGCAGGCCTCGAGGGCCAACCCGGGGGCTTCGTCGTCCCAGTCAGTACAGCAGTCGTATGCTCCTAGAGGTGAGCAGGGGGACCAGGGGCCTACAGGGCGCGTGTATGCTGTTACCGCGCAGGATCTAGTACCGGCTCCATCGGTAGTGAGAGGTACTTTTCTGTTTTGCAACTCGGTTGCTAGTGTGTTGATTGACACGGGTGCATCTCATTCTTTTGTATCTGCTGCATTTGCATCTGTTTTGGAATTGGAGTTAGCACAGTTACCATCTCCTATTTGTGTAGTGTCACCTCTTGGGGGTGAACTGATCTTGAAACAGGGTGTTAGAGGTTGTGATATAGAGGTCGCCGACCATAGGCTTCCTTTTCCGTTTGTTGTCATGCCCATGAAGGGCTTTGATGTTATTTTGGGTATGGACTGGCTATCGTCATACCGGGCTGTTATCGATTGATACCGCCAGAGGGTCACGTTATGTACCTTGAGCGGGGAGTGGTTCCATTTCTTGGGAGACCGGGTTGGTAGCGTTTTGCCACCGGGGTATGATTCGCGAGGGCGAAATGAGCTTAGTGGTATACTTGCTAGCTTTGAGAGTGGTGAGAGTGGTGAGACCCAGCTTGTATTGCCGAGGGTAGTTTGTGAGTATTCGGATGTCTTTCCCGAAGACCTTGTTAGTTTGCCACCTCACCGAGAGATAGAGTTCTCTATTGATCTAGTGCCCGGCACGGCGCCGATTTCTATGACACCTTACCGTTTTGCTCTAACAGAGTTGGTTGAGTTGAAAGTTCAGCTCCAGGAATTGCTAGATAAGGGCTTTGTTCGCCCTAGTGTTTCGCCGTGGGGAGCACCGGCCCTCTTTACTAAAAAGAAAGATGGTGCCTTGAGATTGTGTATTGACTACCGGAAGTTGAATCGGGCTACGGTTAAGAATAAGTACCCTATGCCCCGTATAGATGATTTGTTTGACCAGTTGAAGGGTTCCCGTTGTTTCTCTAAGATAGACTTGAGATCGGGTTACCACCAGTTGAGGGTCAGGGAGGAGGATATTCCTAAGACGGCATTCTGAACGCGGTATGGCCATTATGAGTTTCTGGTGATGCCATTTGGGCTTACCAATGCATCGGCAGTCTTTATGGACTTGATGAATCGGATTTTCCGGGAATTCTTGGATCGATTTGTAGTCGTTTTCGTGGACGACATTCTTATCTATTCGCCTTCTGAGGAGGAGCACGAGGAACACTTGAGAGTGGTGCTTGAGTTGCTTAGAGCCCATAAGCTGTATGCCAAGTTTGGGAAGTGTGAATTCTGGATAGGAGAAGTCAAGTTCTTAGGCCACGTAGTATCCGGGGAAGGGTTGTCTGTTGATACATCCAAGGTAGAGGCAGTGCAAGATTGGGCACAGCCTAAGAGTGTGTTTGAAATCCGCAGTTTTCTGGGATTAGCTGGGTATTACCGTCGGTTTGTGAAGGATTTCTCCAGGCTAGCTTCGCCATTGACTAGATTGACGCGGAAAGGGGTCAAGTTTGTGTGGAGTGAGACTTGTGAAAAGTCGTTCCAAGAGCTAAAGGGTAGATTGACCACCGCTCCGGTTTTGATTATTCCGGAGAGAGGGTTGGGTTATGCAGTTTACTGTGATGCCTCACGAGAGGGTTTGGGTTATGTGTTTATGCAAGAAGGGAAAGTGGTAGCTTATGGCTCACGTCAGTTAAAAATTCACGAGAAGAATTACCCCACACACGATCTAGAGTTAGCAGCAGTGATCTTTGCCTTGAAGATTTGGAGGCACTACCTTTATGGTGAGAAGTTCGAGGTGTTCTCGGACCACAAGAGTTTGAAGTATCTGTTTACACAGAGAGATTTGAATTTGAGGCAGAGGAGATGGATGGAGTTCATTGAGGACTACGACTTTGAGTTGCATTATCACCCGGGAAAGGCCAATGTTGTGGCCGATGCCCTTAGTAGGAAATCCATTAGTGATGTAGCTAGTATTGCCATCCGAGAATGGGAGATGTTGGGTGCACTTGGGGAGTTTGATTTACTTCTGGGAGAATCTGTTGAGGCTGCGGCCTTGTTTTCCGTTGTCGCGCAGCCTACACTTGTGACTAGAGTGTTAGAGGCACAGAGAGGTGACCTTGAGGTAGAATCCCTCCGAGAGAAAATCTCAAGTGGGAAGGTTGAGAAGGGTTTGACGGTGTATCCCGACCAGAGCGTGAGATACCGAGACCGTTTGTTTGTGCCGGAGTCTTGCCGAGAGGAAGTACTTCGAGAGTTTCACCATTCGCGCCTTGCGGTACATCCAGGAGGCACTAAGATGTATCGGGATTTGGGTCGCCAGTTTTGGTGGCGGGGTATGAAGAGAGATGTGGCAATCTTCGTGTCTAAGTGCCTTACTTGTCAGCAAGTGAAGGCCGAGCATCAGAGGCCAGCGGGTTTGTTGCAACCCTTGCCTATTGCCGAGTGGAAGTGGGAGCATGTCACTATGGACTTCGTTGTAGGTCTTCCGAGGACTCAGCGGGGTAGTGATGCTATTTGGGTGGTTGTAGACCGGTTGACTAAGTCGGCGCATTTCATTCCTATGCGCGTGAGAGATTCGATAGATCATCTTGCCGACTTGTATATTCGAGACATAGTGAGGTTGCACGGGGTCCCAGTGACGATCGTCTCAGATAGAGACCCTCGTTTTACTGCCAGGCTGTGGCAAAGTTTGCAGAGTGCCTTGGGCACTAAGTTGACCTTTAGTACGGCTTATCATCCTCAGACTGACGGGCAGTCCAAGCGTACTATTCAGATCCTCGAGGATATGCTTCGGGGTTGTGTCCTGTACTTCAGTGGGACGTGGGAAAGGCACTTACCCTTGGTAGAGTTTGCCTACAACAACAGTTTTCAGTCTAGCATCGGTATGGCACCGTTTGAGGCCTTGTATGGCCGACCGTGTAGGTCTCCAGTTTGTTGGGCCGAGGTGGGTGATGCACCTTTGTTGGGGCCGGAGTTGGTTAGGGAGACGACGGAGAAGGTTGAGCTTATCCGTAGGAGGCTTGTTACAGCCCAGAGTCGCCAAAAGAGCTATGCCGACCGTAGGAGGAGGCCTTTGGCGTTTGAGGTAGGTGATCATGTCTTTCTGAAGATATCACCTAGGCGAGGTTTGATGAGGTTTGGAAAGAGTGGGAAGTTATCCCCTCGGTTTATTGGTCCTTTCGAGATCCTTGAGAGGATTGGCGAGGTTGCTTATCGGTTAGCTTTACCGCCGCAGTTGTCTGGAGTTCATGACGTGTTTCATGTGAGTATGCTTCGGAAGTATGAGCCAGATCCATCACATGTATTGGATTGGACCGATTTAGAGGTAGATGAGGATGCCTCGTATGAGGAGAGACCGGTTCGGGTCTTGGATAGGCGGCATCAGGTCCTGCGTGGCAAGACCATTCCTTTGGTGAAAGTCTTGTGGAAACATCACGGAGTGGAGGAAGCCACTTGGGAACGTAAGTTTGAGGTCCGTGAAAAATATCCGGACTTGTTTGTTGGTATGTAATCTTGTATTTAGATTTTGAACTATTGTTGAACTTAAGAGCTTTTATATATGTCTTAAGTTGTGAAACATTGAAAATGTTTTGGTTTATTGGAAGTATGTTTTGGAACTTGCCTCATATGGAAGTTGAATGTAACATTATATATGTTGAAATATATTGTTGAAATTGGAAAGAATATGCGTAATGTTGATGCATGTTGAAAGTACATATGTTGTTTACATATTGTGAAATGCCTCTTGATAAGAGATGGGATGACCGGTAATGGGTCGAATTGCTGAATGTTAAAATGTAACATTGTTTAAAATGGAGGAAAACCTGTTTTTGAAAACTTGTGCTTAATTTCGGGGACGAAATTCTTTAAGGGGGGAGGTTATAGTGATCCCGGATTTACCATTGTTGTATATAGTGATCCGGACATGTGTCCGTGGCTGTTGGTAGTTGATTATTATCTTGTTTACATCCTTTTTACTTCGTATTTGAGTTATGGGATGTGTTGGGCAGGTTTGTTACAGGTTGGTTGAGTTTAGAAACCAAAACTAGTTGCCCAGATTTTTGCCTGTCCGCTCGAGTGGGGAATACACCCATCCAGTATTTCCTGTGCTTTGTTGGACGCTCGAGCGGGGGATTGGCCGCTCGAGCGGGAGGTTGTGAGTGACGCTCGAGCGGGGACCTGTTGTGTCGAGATGCTGGGAGAGTGCATTCGGCGCTCGAGCGGGAGTTTGGCCGCTCGAGCGGGAGTCTGTGAGTGCCGCTCGAGCGGGGAGTTTGACGCTCGAGCGGGGCAACTGGGTTTAAGTTCCGAGTTTTGACTTTTCAAATCACTTTTTCACTTTCTCTTCTCTCTCCTACTTTTCCAAAAACACCATTGTTGAGCCTCTCACTCTAGAACTCTACCTTCTCTCTAGGTTTTGATCTAGTAGGAGTGATTTGCTCATCTTTGGCCTTTACAAAGAGTTGTTGATCGTCGAGGGCTACATTTTAATCTGAAAATTTCGGGATTTGGAGCACGTTGGGTTTTGTCATCTTCTCCTTTGGGGCTCCGGTTTTGAGGTAGGGATAACCTACTCCTTACTATGAGCTTTGTCTTTAAATTTTAGTATTTTGAGATGTTGGGGTTGGTTTGGTAATTTTGTGAAAGTTTGGGGCCTTTGTGTAATTTTACAAAAGTTGGGGTTTTATTTATAATAAACCTAGATGCATGTTTGGCATAGAAAAATGGAATAAATGTTGAATCATTGATGAAAATGGAACCTTAAGGGTTGTAATGTTAATTATGGAAAATGCCCTAATTACATTGTTTGATTAATTGGGTTAATTAATCGTGAGAAATGAGGTTATGAAATGGAATTGTTAAGATTGGGAATGTATGGGGTTAAAGGGTGTAGTTGAATTATTCATCACTCACCGAAATGAAATGTTGATTGAATATCCATTTGTGCATTTATTTTCTGTTTAGAAATAACTGCTTTGGACTATCGGTGGAGGATAGTCGTGATTGTTGTAGACAATGCATGATGATTAGGCAAACGAAAACTAATCGATGGAATGTGTCATGGAATTTGACGGTTGATAGAATACATTAACTGTATGTATTGAATGATGGTATATAGAACCAATGTGTTTGTATACATTATGTGTAGAGGAGGAGATGGGGGATGTACTCCGCGGTTTAGGGGAAGATGGGGGATGTACCTCTAAACTGGATAGTGTTGGGAGAAGATAGGGGATGAACTCCGTAGATACAGCTCATATGCTTGTCTAGAGAAGTGAAGATAGAGCTCATATGCTTATCTTTGTGAAGTGTAGATACAGCTTATATGCTTATCTATGAATGTGGGATATAGTTGTTATACATATCTATTGGGAATGTGGATATAGCTTCTATGCTTATCTGTGAATGTGGGATATAGTTTTTACACATATCTATTGAGACGGTGATAGAGCTAATATGCTTATCTGTTGAAAAAGGGAAAATGAAAAGTAACTTGGACTCATAAGTCGTATGACATAAAATGTGATTTATGTGGATGTATCAGTGTTGGCCATCTATCAATTGCTAATCTTTTAGTCATCGTTCATGGTTGGTTTAGTGTATTTCTACTGGGCTGTGGCTCACCCTATATGGGAATATCATTTTCAGGTACAGGTAGCATGCCACCTCCAAGGACATAGCTTGGGAGGCTAGATGCGAGTTGACTTTTGGTGTTTAGTTTCTTTTTGATGTATTACATGTATATTCAAGCCGAGGGCTTAATGTGTAGATGAGTTAGCACTCTTTTGTTGTAACCAAGTGTTAACTTGGAAAGCTGTAAGCCCGTAGGGCATTTGGCTTTCGTCTCCAATGAGCTAAAATAATTGGCGCCAACAAGAAAAAAAATTGGTGCCTCTTTTTTTTTCTGACAAATTTATTTTTTCGTCTCCTATAGTTTTGAAAACAATTAAAAGAAACACCAAAAGTAATATTTGGTCATGTTTGGGTTACATTCTAAAACGAAAATAAATTTTATCACCAAATTTTAAAAATTAATTATTGAAAACTCCATACTAAACAAGGTAATGTTTTCTATTAATTTTGAAAATTACAAATTTTTTATTATTTGTTTCCCTGTATTTTTTCTCACAAAAAAAATAGCTACATTAATTATCTTTTTTTTTTTTTTTTTTTGGTTGGAGAGAGGTTTTGACCTTCGATTTTTCTAAAATGGGTGTTCTAGACGGAAAGGGTAGAGTTGGTTCAGACAATGAGAAAAAGTGCTTGCGTGCAAGAGGGGCCTTCACTGTGAGAAAGAATAGTGGGTTTGCATAGGGTGCCTTTTTGGATAATAGCTTCAATGTTGGCATGCACGAAGGGCTTAAGTGTGAGACAGAAGAGATAGGCTTTAGTGCGAAATAGAAGAAATGGTTTATAGAGTGTCTTCTTGAGTCACGACTTCAATACTTGTGAGAGAGGAGTAGACTCAAGTGCGAGAGAGATATGAGGGTTTGTAGAAAGTGTTTTCTTGGGTCACGACTTCAAGGTCCGTGTACATGAAAATGAGTGATAAGCATCAGAGTGTATCTCTTGGGGTCACAGTTCCAATGTTTTGAAACACAAAACCACGGCATTTTAATAAAGAGAAATAATTAGTGATAAAATATTTTTGTATCCTTCAATACCAGAACAAAGAATTTATTATTAGTGATGAAATATTTTTGTCTTCCACAACTTAACCTTATGAGACGAAAAATATATTCGTCACGCAATCAATTAGAATTTATTAGTGACGAAATATTTTCGTCTCCCACAACTTATTCTTCTGAAACAAAAATATATTTGTCGCCTATTTAATAGAAAGATGAAATGACATTGTCTGCATGATGGAGTGTTCATTGGTGACGAAATATTTTCGTCTTCCATAACTTATCCTTCGCAGACAAAAATATATTTGTCGCCTAATAAATGGAAATATGCAACGACATCGTTTAATAGGTATGGAATTTATTGGCGACGAATTACGTTTGTCACAAAAAAAATTATATTTTGTGACAAAAATGTTTGTCTCCAATGAGCTAAAATAATTCGCGCCAATGCAAATGAAATTGGCGCCTCATTTTTGCACACGAAATTTTGTTTTCGTCTCCAATACTTTTGAGAAAAATTAAAACAAACGACAAAATTAATATTTCATCATCTTTGGGTTAAATTTTAAGACAAAAAAAATTTTGTCACCAAATTTTGTCACAATAGCCCAGATTTCTTGTATTTTTTATTGATTTTATAGCGATTCCGGTTTCCCCTTTTCTTTAACTGTTGTACCCGGACTTAGGTTCCGTGGAGTTGGTTGTTGTATATGTCTTGTTTACATCCTTTACTCTTTGCATTCGAGTCTTGGGTTGTGTTGGGCGAGTTTGAAACAGGTTGGTTGAACTTAGAAACCAAGAGTAGTTGCCCAGATTTTGGCCTTCCCGCTCGAGCGGGGATTCTGACGCTCGAGCGGGCCCTTCGTTGTTGTCTGTCCGCTCGAGCTGGATTTTCGACGCTCGAGCGTAGTTTTCCATCTTCCAGTTTCTCCTCTGCAGAGTTGTACGCTCGAGCGGGAGTTTTGACGCTCTGCTCGAGCGGGTTATTGTGTGTGACGCTCGAGCGGGAGGGTTGACGCTCGAGCGGAGACCTGGTTTTGTAAAAGTTCTGGAAATGTGTATTCGCCGCTCGAGCGGGATTGTTGACGCTCGAGCGGGAATCTGTGAGTGACGCTCGAGCGGGGCGACTGGGTTAAAGCTCCGTATTTTGACTTTTCAAATCACTTTTTCCATTTCTCTTCTCTCTCTTACTTTTCCAAAAACCCCATTGTTGAGCTTCTCACTCTAGGACTCTACCTTCTCTCTAGGTATTGATCTAGTAGGAGTGATTTGCTCACCTTTGTCCTTTACAAAAGAGTTGTTGATCGTCGAGGGCTACCTTTTGATCCGAAAAGTTTGCGGTTTGGAGCACTTCCGTTTTCTTCGTCTTCTCGGTTGGGAGTTATCTTTGGAGGTAGGGATATCCTACTCCTCTTTATGAGCTTTGTCTTTAAATTTTAGTATGTTGAGATGTCGGGGTTGGTTTAGTAATTTGTGAAAGTTTGGGGGCTTTTGTGTAAATTTGCAAGAGTTGGGGTTTTAACTATATCAAACCTAGATGCATGTTTGGCATGGAAAATGTGAAATTAATGTTAAGACATTAATGAAAATGGAACCTAAGGGTTGTAATGTAAATTATGGAAAATGCCCTAATTACATTGGTTAATTAATTTGCATAATTAATTATGAGAAGTGAGGAATTGATTTGGGATGTCATGGGATAAAAGGGTGTAGTTGGATTATTTATCACTCACCGAGTTGGAATGTTGATTATATATCCATTGTTGCATTTATTTTCTGTATAGAAATAACTGCTTTGGACTATCGGTGGAGGATAGTCTTGATTGTTGTAGACAATGCATGATGATTAGGCAAACTGAAACTAATCACTGGAATGTGTCATTGAGATTGACGATTGAAAGAATACATTAAATTTATGTATTGTGTGATGATGTGTATAATTGTTGTTTATATGCATTGTGTTGTGTTGGAGGAGATAGGGGATGTACTCCACGGTTTAGGGGAAGATAGGGGATGGACCTCTAAACCGGATGTTGTTGGGAGGAGATAGGGGATGGACTCCATAGATAGAGCTCATATGCTTATCTATTAATGTGTTGACAGAGCTCATATGCTGGTCATTGGAAGTGTGATAGTGCTCATATGCATATCTGTGGAAGTGATGATATAGCTTGTATGCTTATTTGTTGGTGTGTGATATAGCTAGTATGCTTATCTATTATGAAATGGGAAGTGTTTGATATGAGTTACTGTCTCATATGAATTGTTTGGCCAGGTTCTGAGCCATGGTTATAAATTGAGAATTGAAAGGAATTGGAAAAATGGATTGTAACTTGGACTTGTATGTCATGAAACGGTAAAATGTAACAAGAGAAAGTATCGGTGTTGACCATCTATCAATTGCTAATCTTTTAGTCATTGTTCATATTTGGTTTAGTATATTTCTACTGGGCTGTGGCTCACCCTATATGGGAATATCATTTTCAGGTTCAGGTAGCATGCCACCTCCAAGGACGTAGCTTGGGAGGCAAGAGGCAGGCGGACTTTTGTCGTTTTATTTCTTTGATGTATTACATGTATATTCAAGCCAAGGGCTTAATGTGTAAATGAGTTAGCACTCTTTTGTTGTAACCAAGTGTGAGCTTGGAAAGCTGTAAGCCCGTAGGGCATTTGCTTTTGTTGTTAACATGTAATACTTTTGTAAGAAACTACTCTGATGAATAGAAGAATGTTTATCTTTATTACCAATTCATGTCTATATTAATGGGTTTAATGTTATTATTTTGAGGGCGTTACAGATTTTAAGCATTTGGTGACGAAATTTGGTTTTCCTCTCTAAAAATAATACATTTGGAGATGAAATTATTTCCTCTCTAAAATTTTTTACAATGGTGACGACAAATTTCGTCTCCAAAATGGCGCCAAATTTTCCACCAAAATTTCCAAGGGCGGGAAATTGTTTTGTGATGAAAAATAAAATTTAGAGACGAATAAAATTTTCGTCACCTATTGTTTTATTTGATTTTAAGCATTTGGTGATGAAATTTGGTTTTCGTCTCTGAAAATAATATAATTGGAGGCGAAATCTTATTTTCATCACTAAAACGTGCATATTTGGAGACTAAATATTTTTTCGTCACGCGTTTTCGTCACCATAGACCTTTTTTGTTGTAGTGAGCCTCTTGGTTCTTCTTGATTCATTTTTCTTGTTTTGTGATCGTAATAGTGTGTGTATGTCTTTAAATAACAGTGTGATTAAATGTCACAATCATCCTTATTATTATCTCCCACTGTATCATTTATTATGTTAGAATGGTTGAAAGAGATATGGAAAATGTGTATCTCACTACAACAAAAAAGGTCTACGGTGACAAAAATGCGTGACGAAAAAATAGTTCATCTCCAAATATACATGTTTTAGTGATGAAAATAAGATTTCGCCTCCAATTGTACTATTTTTAGAGACGAAAACCAAATTTCATCACCAAATGCTTAAAATCAAATAAAACAATAGGTGACGAAAATTTTATTCGTCTCTAAATTTTATTTTTCGTCACAAAACAATTTTCCGCCCTTGGAAAATTTGGTGGAAGATTTGGCGCCATTTTGGAGATGAAATTTGTCGTCACCATTGTAAAAAAATTTAGAGAGGAAATAATTTCGTCTCCAAATGTATTATTTTTAGAGAGGAAAACCAAGTTTCGTCACCAAATGCTTAAAATCAATAAAAAATACAAGAAATCTAGGCTATTGTGACAAAATTTGGTGACGAATTTTTTTATGTCTTAAAATTTAAGCCAAAGATGACGAAATATTAATTTTGTCGTTTGTTTTAATTTTTCTCAAAAGTATAGGTGACGAAAATAAAATTTTGTGTGCAAAAATGAGGCGCCAATTTCATTTGTGTTAGGTTTTATTTTTGGCAATCCCGTTTGACAAAACTCCTTTCAGTTGTATTTATTTTCGCACTTTTATTTCAGTGAGGCTATGAGTGTTTAGATGCGAATCCAACCCGAATTGTGCCTTTCAGAGAAGTTTGTGATGCTAATACTTTCAAGATTGCCACTTCGCTGATTATGACGAGGATCGAGCTGCTCGGTCAGCTCGCGGGGGTCGAGGGGCAGCGCCCCTTGGCGGGTCCGGGGCAGCGCCACGGCGGGGTCGAGGGGCAGCGCCCCTGAAGCAAAATGCAAAAATGCATTCAAAGTTGCCTGTCCGATCATGTTATATTTTTCCAGTTTTTCCAGTTTTGGCCTTCCCGCTCGAGCGGGGAAAAGGGCGCTCGAGCGGGGTTTACAAGCTCACAGTATATCTGCTATGCCTGAAAAAGTACTGGATGGTGTGATTTGACGCTCGAGCGTCAAAACCGCCGCTCGAGCGTGGAGCCTGTATGAAATCACAGAATTTGAAGTCTCCGCTCGAGCGGGAAAACCCACGCTCGAGCGGACCGCGCGATCCCAGATTTCCAGATTTGTTAAGGAGTTGGTTTTCTTCTGAAACTAGGATTGCTTTGGTTTTCTATAAATAGTTGGTTTTCTCCCAACACTAGAGGAACTTCTCCAGATCTTATTTTTGGATCAAAAGGTTTACATCTGGAGATATTTTGCTAGTTTCTTTGATTTTTTTATTGAGTATTCAACTCATGGTTTAAAGAGAGTACATCAAAGGTTGTGTTTTATTCTACAAAAGAGAGATTGTTCTTCGGTGGATTTTGAAGAATTCGAGCCTGAAGCTTTGGTGGATTCCAGGGTGGCTCATCGTAAAGACAATTCCAAGGTGAAGACGGGTTGGAAGAGGCACATAGAGGTTGGTTCAATTAGGCGTGGATTCGCTAGGTAATTGAGAGTATACCTGTGTAATTCCTTTAAATCTTCTTAGTAGATTGTTTTGAGGCTGTTGCCCGTGGTTTTTTTATCACAGTTGGAGGTGTCCAATTGTGGTTTTTTCCACGTAAAATCGTTATGTCTCTTTGTCTTGATTGTTTGATTGGGATTGTTATATTCTGTTTAAAATTGATACATAATCACAAATCAACATCTAGGGGATTTCTAGATTTTTCAATTTGCATTGGCGCGAATTATTTTAGCTCATTGGAGATGAACATTTTTTGTCACAAAATATAATTTTTTTTGTGACGAACGTAATTCGTCGCCAATAAATTCCATACCTATTAAACGATGTCGTTGCATATTTCCATTTATTAGGCGACAAATATATTTTTGTCTGAGAAGGATAAGTTATGGAAGACGAAAATATTTCGTCATCAATAAACACTCCATCATGCAGACAATGTCATTTCATCTTTCTATTAAATAGGCGACAAATATATTTTTGTTTCAGAAGAATAAGTTGTGGGAGATGAAAATATTTCGTCACTAATAAATTCTAATTGATTGCATGACGAATACATTTTTCATCTCATAAAGTTAAGTTGTGGAAGACAAAAATATTTCATCACCAATAATAAATTCTTTGTTCTGGTATTGAAGGATACAAAAATATTTTATCACTAATCATTTCTCTTTATTAAAATGCCATGGTTTTGTGTTTCGAAACATTGAAACTGTGACCCCAAGAGATACACTCTAACGCTTATCACTCATTTTCATGTACACGGACCTTGAAGTCGTGACCCAAGAAGACACTTTCTACAAACCCTCATTTCTCTCTCACACTTGAGTCTACTCCTCTCTCACAAGTATTGAAGTCGTGACTCAAGAAGACACTCTATAAACCATTTCTTCTATTTCGCGCAAAAGTCCCTCTCTTTTGTCTCACACTTAAGCCCTTCGTGCATGCCAACATTGAAGCTATTATCCAATAAGGTACCCTATGTACGCAAGCACTTTTTCTCATTGTCTGAACCAACTCTACCCTTTCCGTCTAGAACACCTATTTCAGAAAAATCAAAGGTCAAAACCTCTCTCCACAAAAAAAAAAAAAAAAGATAATTAATGTAGCTATTTTTTTGTGAGAAAAAATACAGAGAAACAAATAATAAAAAATTTGTAATTTTCAAAATTAATAGAAAACATTATCTTGTTTAGTATGGAGTTTTCAATAATTAATTTTTAAAATTTGGTGATAAAATTTATTTTCGTTTTAGAATGTAACCCAAACATGACCAAATATTACTTTTGTCGTTTCTTTTAATTCTTCTCAAAACTATAGGAGACGAAAAAATAAATTCATCAGAAAAAAAAGAGGCTCCAATTTTTTTTCTTGTTGGCGCCAATTATTTTAGCTCATTGGAGACGAACATTTTTGTCACAAATTTTAAAGTTTTTTGCGACAAAAGGAATTCGCCACCAATAAATTCGAAACTTATTAGACGATGTCGTTTCATTTTCTTATTTATTTGGTGACAAATATATTTTTTGGCTGGGAAGGATAAGTTATGGGAGACAAAAATATTTCGTCACCAATAAGCTCTTCATGCTCATTTTATCTTTCTGTTAATTAGGCGACAAATATATTTTTGTCTCGAAAGGATATGTTTTGGGAGACGAAAATATTTCGTCGTTAATAAATTCTCCACGTTTCGTGTTGCATTTTGAGTGATTGTGCGACGAATATATTTTCGTTTCATAAGGTTAAGTTGAAGGAGACGAAAATATTTCATCACCAATAAATTCTCCATCCCCACACAACGTTGTTTTTGTATTTTTGTTGATTAGGCAACGAACATATGAGTTTGAGACGAAAATATTTTATCCCTAATTATTTCTCTTTATTAAAATGTCGTCAGAAACTAAGAGATCACTCTCACCTTAATCACTTACTTTCACACACACACAAATACTAAAGTCGTGACCCGAAAAGACACGTCTATAAACCCTCGTTTCTATCTCGCACTTGAGTCTCCTCTCTCACAAGTATTGAAGCTGTGACTCAAGAAAATAATCTCTATAAACCATCTCTTCTATTTCGCACTAAAGCTCCTCTATTCTCGCCGTTTGTGCATGCAAACATTATTATCCAAGAAGACATTTTGTGCAAAGCTATTATTCTTTCTCATAGTAAACCCCTCACCACAATATGAAAAAAATAATAATAATAATTAAACAAGGAAACAAAATACAAGAAATCTAGGCTATTGTGACAAAATTTGGTGACGAAATTTTTTTTGTCTTAAAATTTAACCCAAAGATGATAAAATATTAATTTTGTCGTTTGTTTTATTTTTTCTCAAACGTATAGGAGACGAAAAAAAATTTCATCTGCAAAATTTAGGCGCCAATTTTATTTGCTTTGGCGCGAATTATTTTAGCTCATTGGAGACGAACATTTTTGTCACAAAATATATATATTTTTTGTGACGAACGTAATTTGTCACCAATAAATTCCCTATCTATTAAACGATGTTGTTGCATATTTCCATTTATTAGGCAACAAATATATTTTTGTCTAGGAATGAGAAGTTATGGAAGACGAATATGTTTCGTCACCAATAAACACTCCATCATGCAAACGATGCCGTTTCATCTTTCTATTAAATGAGCGACAAATATATTTTTGTCTTGGAAGAATAAGTTGTGGGAGATGAAAATATTTAGTCACTAATAAATTCTGATTGATTGCACAATGAATATATTTTTCGTCTTATAAGGTTATGTTGTGGAAGACAAAAATATTTCATCACCAATAATAAATTCTCTGTTCTTGTATTTAAGAAGACAAAAACATTTTTTCACTAATTATTTCTCTTTATTAATATGCTATGGTTTTGTGTTTCGGAGCACTAAAACCGTGACCCCAAGAGACACACTCTGACCCTTATCACTCATTTTCATGTGCACGGACACTCAAGTCGTGACCCAAGAAGACACTTCCTACAAACCCTCATTTCTCTCTCGCACTTGAGCCTACTCCTCTCTCACAAGTATTGAAGTCGTGAAGCAAGAAGACACTTTGTAAACCATTTCTTCTATTTTCGCACTAAAGCCCCTCTTATACGTCTCACACTTAAGCCCTTCATGCATACCAGTATTGAAGCTATTATACAAGAAGGCACCCTATGCAAAACTGACTATTCTTGCTCATAGTGAAGGCGCCTCTTGCATAAGCACTTTTTCTTATTGTTTGAACCAACTCTACCCTTTCCGTCTAGAACACCCATTTTCGAAAAATCGCAAGTCAAAACCCCTCTCCACAAAAAAAAAAAAAAAAAAAGAAAATAATTAATGTAGCTATTTTTTTTTGTGAGAAAAAAAAAAACAGAGGAAAAATTAATAATAATTTTTTAATTTTCAAATTAATAGAAAACATTACCTTGTTTAGTATGGAGTTTACAATAATTAATTTTTAATTTTTAATCTATATGTTTTTAGTGAACATTTTTTAATATTATAATTTTTTGTTCTTTTTTTTTTTTAACTTTTTAAATCCCTTTAATTTAGATGAGAGCAAATTGCAGCAGTTGTCCCGGTACTTTGGTCCTTGTGTCATATAAATGGTATGTGCCATATCTATATCTATCTATCTATTGATCTATATCTATCTATCTATCTATCTATCTATATCTATTTATTTATCTATATATATATATATATATATATCTATACTATATATTAAGCAAAAGGGGGGTTTTTAACCCCAAGGCCTGTGGGAGTTTCAATCTCCTAATCCTAATTTTCTAATTTTTTGATTTAAAAAAAAAAAAACCTCAACATTTATTGACTTCTCCCAACCCAACCTCAGCATTTATTGACTTCTCCCAACCCACAAACCCTTTTGACTTCTCTCATAATTATTGTAACACCCTTTTCAATTTGTCCCATATACTATGGTTACACACAAAAATAAAAAATAAAAAGATAAGAATTTAGCTATAGATCTCAAAAAGATATAACATCTAAATTTGAATTATGATTTAATAATATAATTATGTATTTTTTTTTTTTTATGTATATCTATCAAAATTTTAAATCACTTAATAGGACAAATTAATCAATTTTCCAAAATTATTGATTTTTAATTTACAAAATAGATTAAAAAAAACTATTGACTAATTTATTTATTTAATAACAAAAATATTTCATAATCTCTCCCTCCTAATCTCTCTCACAAATTTTCAAAAAAAAATATTAAAACTTGCATTCATTTTCTCTTCCCCAAAAAATCAGATAATATTTTCTTTTAAAGTTGTAGATATCTACCTATATTTTATATATTACATTATAACATAACCAAAAAAACTAAAAAACTAAAAAAAAAAAATCTTTAAAGTTTATTTAAATAAACTTTAAATCAATAAAACTTACATGTCTATCACATATCTAACTCACATCATAACTTACCTAAATAATAATAATTAAAAACAAATGAAAATCACAGATAAATTAAAATTTAAAAAAAAGATACCCACAACTTCATCTTAAATAAATTGAAAAAAAAATACCCGAATAGAAACCACACAAAAATAAAAATAAAAAAAGAAGAAGATATATCTATCTATCTATCTATCTATACTATATATTAAGCAAAATGGGATTTTTAATCCCAAGCCTTGTGGGAACCACGCTCGAGCGTAAAAACTCCCGCTCGAGCGGAGAAGCAACAACGAAAAGCCCGCTCGAGCGTTAAAACTTCCGCTCGAGCGTGAAGGCAAAAACCTGGGCATCACCTTTTGGTTTCAAAGTGCAACCAACCTGTTTTAAACTTGCCCATCACAACTCAAGACTCAAATACAAAGAGTAAAGGCTAGAAATGATAATGATACCAAACAAATCCACGAAACCAAGTCTAGAATACAGTATACAAAGGAAGGAAAAACCTGGATCGCTATAACCTCCCCCCCTTAAAGAATTTCGTCCCCGAAATTAGGTACAAGAATTTTTTTTTTTTTTTTTTTAAAAGAGTTTTCTCTACTTCTCACGATATGCCAACATTCTATTAACAACCTGACCATTACCAATCAATCCCATCTCTTTTCAAGAGGCATTTCACATTATATATAACAATTTGCATTATCAACATGCATTTTCCTTTCAAATTCCACAGTTTTCAATATCTATAATTTCCATTTCCATATCATATTCAATCTCATGATATAACTCCAATTCTACAACACATTCAACATATGCAGTGTTACACTAACTTCCATTATGAGGCGAGCTTCAAAATACATTCATTAATCAAAACATAAACTATGTTTCACAACTTAAGTTATATTCAATACACTTAAGGTGCAATATTACAATAAAATAAGCAACATATGCTCAAGCATCTACGAATAGATCCGGATATTTCTCTCGGACCTCCAACTCGCGTTCCCAAGTGGCTTCCTCCACCCCGTGATGTTTCCACAAAACCTTCACCAAAGGGATGGTCTTACCTCGCAAAACTTGATCCCGTCTATCCAAGACCCGAGCCGGTCTCTCCTCATACGAGACATCCTCATCTACCTCTAAGTCGGTCCAATCCAATACATGCGATGGATCCGGCTCATACTTCCGGAGCATACTCACGTGAAACACGCTATGTACTCTGGATAACTGCGGTGGCAAAGCTAAACGATAAGCAGCCTCGCCAATCCTCTCAAGGATCTCAAAAGGGCCAATGAACCGAGGGGACAACTTCCCGCTCTTCCCAAACCTCATCAAACCGCGCCTAGGTGATATCTTCAGAAAGACATGTTCACCCACCTCAAACATCAAAGGTCTCCTCCTACGGTCTGCATAAGATTTCTGACGACTCTGTGCTGTAACAAGCCTCTTACGGATAAGCTCAACCTTCTCCGTCGTTCCCCTCACCAACTCCGGACCCAACAGAGGTGCATCACCCACCTCAGCCCAACAAACAGGAGATCTACACGGTCGGCCGTACAAGGCCTCAAACGGTTCCATACCGATACTAGACTGGAAACTGTTGTTGTAGGCAAACTCCACCAACGACAAGTGCCTCTCCCACGACCCACTAAAGTCTAGAACACAACCCCGGAGCATATCCTCAAGGATCTGAATAGTACGCTTGGACTGCCCGTCAGTCTGAGGATGATAAGCCGTGCTAAAGGTCAACTTAGTGCCTAAGGCATTCTGCAAACTCTGCCACAACCTGGCAGTAAAGCGAGGATCTCTATCTGAGACAATCGTCACCGGGACCCCGTGCAACCTCACTATGTCCCGAATATAAAAATCGGCCAGATGATCGACTGAATCTCTAACACGTATAGGAATGAAGTGCGCCGACTTAGTCAACCGGTCTACAACCACCCAAATAGCGTCACTACCCCGCTGAGTTCTCGGAAGACCTACAACGAAGTCCATAGTGACATGCTCCCATTTCCACTCGACAATAGGCAAGGGTTGCAGCAAACCCGCTGGCCTCTGATGCTCGGCCTTCATTTGCTGACAAGTAAGGCACTTAGACACGAAAGCTGCCACATCTCTCTTCATACCCCGCCACCAAAACTGGCGACTCAAATCCCGATACATCTTAGTGCCTCCCGGATGCACTGCAAAGCGCGAATGATGAAACTCTCGGAGTACCTCCTCTCGGCAAGACTCCGGTACAAACAGACGGTCTCGGTATCTCACACTCAGGTCGGAATACACCGTCAAACCCTTCTCAACCTTCCCACCGGAAATTTTCTCACGGAGGGTTTCTACCTCAAGGTCACCCCTCTGAGCCTCTAACACTCGAGTCACGAGTGTAGGCTGTACGACAACAGAAAACAAGGCCGCAGCCTCAACGGATTCGCCCAGAAGTAAATCAAACTTCCCAAGTGCACCCAACATCTCCCATTCTCGGATGGCTATACTAGCTATGTCACCAACAGGTTTCCTGCTAAGAGCATCGGCCACTACATTGGCCTTTCTCGGATGATAATGCAACTCAAAGTCATAATCCTCAATGAATTCCATCCACCTCCTCTGCCTCAAGTTCAAGTCCTTCTGTGTAAACAAATATTTCAGACTCTTATGATCCGAGAATACCTCAAATCTCTCACCATAAAGGTAATGCCTCCAAATCTTCAAGGCAAATATCACAGCTGCTAACTCTAGATCATGCGTAGGGTAATTCTGCTCGTGAATTTTCAACTGTCGTGAGCCATAGGCAACTACTTTCCCTTCTTGCATTAGCACACAACCCAGACCCTCTCGTGAGGCGTCACAATAGACTGCATAACCCAAGCGTCTCTCTGGAATAATCAATACCGGAGCGGTGGTCAGTCTAACTTTCAACTCCTGGAACGACTTTTCATAAGTCTCACTCCATACAAATTTGACTCCCTTCCGAGTCAATCTAGTCAAAGGCGAAGCTAATCTGGAGAAATCTTTCACAAACCGACGATAATACCCAGCTAACCCCAGAAAACTGCGGATCTCAAACACACTCTTAGGCTGTGCCCAATCTTGCACTGCCTCAGTCTTGGATGTATCAACAGACACTCCTTGCCCAGAAACTACATGGCCTAAGAACTTGACCTCTTCTAGCCAGAACTCACACTTTCCAAACTTAGCATAAAGCTTATGGGCTCTAAGTAACTCAAGCACCACTCTCAAGTGTTCCTCGTGCTCCTCCTCTGAAGGCGAATAAATAAGAATGTCGTCTACGAAAACGACCACAAATCGATCTAAGAATTTCCGGAATATCCGGTTCATCAAATCCATAAACACTGCCGGTGCATTGGTGAGCCCAAAAGGCATCACCAGGAACTCATAATGGCCATACCGTGTACGGAATGCCGTCTTGGGAATATCCTCCTCCCTGACTCTCAACTGATGATAACCCGATCTCAAGTCTATCTTCGAGAAACAACGGGAACCCTTTAACTGATCGAACAGATCATCTATACGAGGCATAGGATACTTATTTTTAACCGTAGCCCGATTCAATTTTCGGTAATCTATACAAAGTCTCAAAGCACCACCTTTCTTTTTAACAAAGAGGGCCGGCGCTCCCCAAGGCGAAACACTAGGACGTATAAAGCCCTTATCTAGCAACTCCTGGAGTTGAATCTTCAACTCAACTAACTCGGCTGGGGCAAAACGATAAGGTGCCATAGAAATCGGCGCCGTGCCGGGCACTAGGTCAATAGAGAATTCAATCTCCCGATGCGGTGGCAAACCAACAAGATCCTCGGGAAAGACGTCCGAGCACTCACAAACCACCCTTGGCAACACAATCTGAGTCTCATCATCCTCACTAATCGAAAGGTCAGCAAGTAGACCACTAAGCTCACTCCGTCCTCGCGGAACATACCCCGGTGGCAACACATTACCAACCCGGTCCCCCAGAAAATGAAATACTCTCCGCTCACGGTACAACAAGTGACCCTCTGGCGGTAGCAATCAATAACTGCCCGGTATGACGATAACCAGTCCATACCCAAAATAACATCGAAACCCCTCATAGGCATAACTACAAAGGAAAATGGGATTCTATGATAATCAACCTCTATATCACAACCCCTAACACCTTGTTTCAAAATCAATTCACCCCCAAGAGGTGACACTACACAAATAGGAGATGCTAACTGTGCTAACTCCAACTCCAAAACAGATGCAAATGCAGCAGACACAAAGGAATGAGATGCACCCGTATCTATCAAAACATTAGCAACCGAGTTGCAAAACAAGAAGGTACCTCTCACAACTGATGGCGCCGGCACAAGGTCCTGCGCGGTAACAGCGTACACGCGCCCAGATGACCTCTGATCAACCTGCTCAACCCTAGGAGCATAAGATTGCTGCACCGACTGGGACGATGAAGCCCCCTGATTGGCCCTCGAGGCCTGACCCGACTGAGCTGGCTGCTGACTCTGATTCTGCCTCAAACCAGATGCACTAGGTGTGCCACCCAACTGCGGGCAATACCTCTTCATATGCCCTGGCTGACCACACTGATAACACGATAGTAGCTGGCCTCTACCCTGACTCTGGCTCTGTGATCGAACCGAAGATGATGCTGCTCTCTGCACTCCTCCCCTCTGAGGACAAACTGGAGACTTGTGACCCAGCTGGCCACACTTGAAGCAGGTAATGTCTCCCTGACTGCCTTTCCCCGAACTAGCACTCGGCACAGGAAAAGTCGATCTAGAAAAGCTACCCTGAGACTGCTGAGGATTAAAACCCTTCTGTCTCCTACCATCACTCTGACCATCCTGACTCCTCTTGAAGCCCTTCTGTCCTTCCTCCTCCTCCTGCATCATGATTTCCATGTGGGCTGCAGCATCAACCAAATGCCCATAATCCCGAATCATAGTTCCCCCAACTCTCAGCTTGAGGCCACGCCTCAACTTCTTCTCAAACTCAATACAACGGCGTTCCTCAGACGCCACCAACTCAGGTGCAAACCTGGACAAGCTAGTAAATGCAGCCTCAAACTCGGCCACTGAAGAACTCGACTGCTTAAGCTGACAAAACTGGTCTCGCAGCTTCTCCCTGACTGCTGGAGATAAGAATTTCTCCTGGAAAGCATTCACAAAAGCCTCCCAAGTACCTCCTATCCGACCCTTAGTGAACTTCCACCACTGACCCGCATCCCCCTTCAGCTGGAAAGATGCCAAGGTCACTTTCAACCCCTCGTCTTCGATGCCAAGCATCTCAAACGTCTTCGTTGTCTGTTCGAGCCATTCATCTGCCTTAAGCGGCTCTTTAGGATCACCCACAAATTCATCCGGATTAGACCGGAAGAACTCCCTCTTCAGAAAGGAAGGTCCTGCATCCGCAACAACAACCCGAGCTTGATTCTCAGCTCTGAGAATGCCTACTGACTCCCTGAATGCCCCTGCTATCTCTCGGGCTAGAGCGCCCATAGCCTGCTGGCCTACTGGCTCGGCCACATTGGCCTGGCCAATTCCCTCCTGAACTGCCGGAATCTCCTCTGGCACAGGCACCTCCTGCCTACCCGGCCTACCACGCCTACCGCGTCCTCGCCCTCGTCTTGACATCCTAATAAAGGAAACAAAGACGTTAGCACATTAATAAATGTGCCGAAACTAAACACTCGCGTCCTAATGCATTGGACAACAATAATTCATTCCACATAAGCACATAATCACATAAGCACCTACGAATTTCATTCCCGGATAATGATAGTCCCTATACGTTACTATAGTTCCGGTTGGAAGTAGCAGTGATCAAGTGCCTTTCCAACAAGACTACTAGGAACTCAAGGGTCCAATCAACATCCTAGAAACTACATTCCATACCCACATAATCACATATACATGTTATCACATAAGCATATAACATTACACTAAGTCTCTATCAAACGAGACGAACCCAATGTGATACTAATCACTTCCCACGTACCCAAAGTATTCAAACCCGGTACGCTCTGATACCAAGTTGTAACGCCCCCAAAAATTAACCCATTATATATACCATTGACATGCATTATTTAAAGAAAACACTTTAATACATCATTATAATATTCATCAGAGTCTTACTAAACAAAGCATTACATGCAACATCAAATTAAATGCCCTACAGGCTTACATCTTTCCAAGCCAACACTTGGACACAAAAGTATGAGTTCTAACTCAATTACAAATAAAGCCCTAGGCTTGAGTGTTTACATGTACTAACAAATAAAAGCAAACAACTGAAAATAGTCTTCAGAATCCAAGTCCTTCCAAGCTAAGTCCTTGGAGGTAGCTTATCACCTGAACCTGAAAATGATGTTCCCATAAAGGGTGAGCCACAGCCCAGTAGAAATATACTAAACCACATATAAGCAATGAATAAAGCAATAGCATTCAACAGATGGTTAACCAAGATAATCAATTACTTCATTTTACAGTCTCATGACACTATTGTCTAAGACACGTTTTACTTTTCAACTTTATCAATATGGCTCAGAACCTGGCCAAACTTACAACAGTGAATTATATATATCATATTCACACTCTTCCAATGTCAACAAACAAATGAGACTCAAGCTCAAATCAAAACACTTCATACTTCCAGATTGATACACATTTTAGTGCTGTATCAATAAAAACACTTCTATATAAATAAGCACACATAAAAGTGATGCTAATGGAGTCCATCCCCTATCTCCTCCCAAACAAAATCCGGTTTAGAGGTCCATCCCCTATCTTCCCCTAAACCGTGGAGTACATCCCCTATCTCCTCCCAAACAATATGCATATGCAATGCTCAATCAATACATGTATATTCTGTATTAATTCAATAGTCTAAATTTATGACTTAAACAATTTGATTAGTTTCAATTTTCCCTAATCCACATACAATGTCTACAACAAACACGACTATCCTCCACCGATAGCCTAAACAGTTATTTCTAGACTGGAAATAAATACATCAACAATTCAATAGGTGAGTGATTTAGATTATACAATTACACCATTTAATCAATGAATTTCATGAATTTAACCAATTTCCCCAATTCCCTGAAATTAATTATACAAATTAATTCATTATTACAACTAGGGTTTTTCCCAAAATTACCAAAGTATTCCCAACATATCAAAATACCAAAACTTAGAACAAAACTTATAAGATGGAGTAGGAAATCCCTACTTTGAAGAAAATAACCCGAATGGAGAAGACGGAGATGAAAACTCAAATTCCAAAGTGCTCCAAATCCTCTCTTTTTCAGATTAAAAGAAAGCTCTCGCGAAGCTCTACCTTTTTTTCAAAGGAACTAGGGTAGAAGACCCCAAGGAATAGATCAAATCTTAGAGAGAAGGTGAGAGTAGAGAGAGAAACTCTCAAATGGCGGTTTTTAAAAGTTAAGAAAGAAAAAGTAGGTCAAAAAGTGATCCAAAAAGTGAAATCACGGACTGATGTAGTCGACTCTACGCTCGAGCGTGAAAAACCCCACTCGAGCGTAAGACACAGACTCACGCTCGAGCGTGAAAAGAGCCGCTCGAGCGTCGCACCCTTCCAGAAGTTTTGCAGGCGATGGTATTCGCTCGAGCGTAAAACTCTCCGCTCGAGCGGAGGGACAAAATCAAGAGATCACGCTCGAGCGTAAAAAAATATCGCTCGAGCGGACGAACTGCAGAGTAAAGTACTGGGAGATGGAGAACCACGCTCGAGCGTAAAAACTCCCGCTCGAGCGGAGAAGCAACAACGAAAAGCCCGCTCGAGCGTTAAAACTTCCGCTCGAGCGTGAAGGCAAAAACCTGGGCATCACGTTTTGGTTTCAAAGTGCAACCAACCTGTTTTAAACTTGCCCATCACAACTCAAGACTCAAATACAAAGAGTAAAGGCTAGAAGTGATAATGATACCAAACAAATCCACGAAACCAAGTCTAGAATACAGTATACAAAGGAAGGAAAAACCGGGATCGCTATATAATATAATAAAAAAGAAAAGACATTTAATTCCTTGAAAAGTCCAACACACATGATTATTATCAAAATATTAAACTTTAATATAATATAAAAAAAGGAAAAAAACAAGACATTTAAAATAAAAAAATAAAACATTTAAAAATCACAATTCACATATATAGATAATTGTAAACACAATCCGTTCATAGCACGGGTGATATGCTAGTCTATACTATATATTAAGCAAAAGGAGGTTTTTAAGCCACAAGCCTTGTGGGAGGTCTAATATCTCAATCATAATTTTCTAATTTTTTGATTTAAAAAAAAAACCTCAGCATTTATTAATTTCTCCAAATCCCCATGTCTTTTGGGAGATTTGGTCAAAACCCCCCTCATAATTATTTAATCGTTTTATTTACTATTTTAATGGTTCTTCTTTACAATTATTTTTTTTATTATGAAAAAAATATTATTGTAATTAGATAGCATAAAAATATTTGTGATTTATATGATTGAAGTTATCTCATTTTTTGATGTATTTGGTCTAGCAAAAAAAAAAAAAATTATAATTTGTATTTGGTTTAGCAATTTCTTCTTTTGTGTACTATTTTAATGGTTCTTTTGATTGAAGTTATCTCCTTTTTTTATTTGTATTTGGTCTAGCCAAAAAAAATTATAATTTGATTTTTTAATATGATTGAAGTTAGATAAATATAAACACTCACAAAGAGAAAAATGTGTTTGTAGTTAGTTCAACAGTTCTTTTTTTTAATGTGATTATAGTTAGTTCAATGGTTCTTTTTTTTTTTTTTAATGTGATTGTATTATAATTAGTTTAATGGTTCTTTTTTTTCATTTATTTTTTTTATTATGGGAAAAATGTGATATGATTGTAGTTTGTTCAATGATTCTTTTTTTTAATGTGATTGTATAGTAGTTAGTTCAATGGTTTTTTTTTTCATTTATTTTTTTTATTGTGAGAAAAAAGTGATGTGATTGTAGTTTGTTCAATGTTTATTTTTTAATGTGATTTAATCATTTTAACGATTCTTCTTTATAATAAATTTTTTTTATTATGAAAAAAATATGATTGTAGTTAGACAGCGTAAAAATATTTGTGATTTGTATGATTGAAGTTATCTCCTTTTTTTATTTGTATTTGGTCTAGCCAAAAAAAAAAAAAAAAAAAAAAAATTGTAGTTTGATTTTTTGATTGAAGTTAGATAAATATAAACACTCACAAAGAAAAAAATGTGATTGTAGTTAGTTCAATGGTTATTTTTTTTTTAAATGTAGATTGGTCAGAAGAATGTCTATACCTTTCAAAAGGTTAAAAAAAGGGGGGTAAATTACATTGACACCCCCTGAGGTTTATGTTTATTACACTTCTCCCCCTCACCTTTTGAAAATTACATCTCCCCCTGTAAGAACCCACATTTTTCATCCTAATCATGTTCATGAGCATTTGTATGATTATGGTTTGTTAAGCTTGCATGTGTATGTTGTGGCTTGTTTTGCTTTAGTGAGTGAGATCCATGCCTTGTTTTGAAGCCTTGTGATTTGTCTAAGTGTTGTGTGCTTGCCTAAGTTATGTTAGCCGACGTTACGCCTAGATCATTCCAAGCCGAGGTCACTCTCAGTCTAGAAGTATCTTGGAACCCCTTGTTGACCTCCGTCCTTGCCTTGACCACATTAGCCGAGATGTTACCTTGCACCAAGTGATCTCGTCCTGGAAGTGGTATGACCTAGGCCGAGGTGTGGCGCATCTAGGCCAAGATGTGGCACAGCTTAGTCAAGTGTTGTCCCTCCTAGCCGAGGTCATTGTCACCTTAGTTCCCGAAGTCCTTTGTTAGCCGATGTCACCCCTTGCCGGAGTGTCATTCTGTGTAGCGTGTTAGATACGCCTTGTTGTTAGCCGATGTCATAGCCTGTCAGAGAGCCCATACCGTTTTGCTTGTTGAACACCCTTCCACCATGCTTTGTCTGGTCTGTCAGTCACCTTTTCAGGTAGAACCCAACCAGTCGCCGCCACGTGTCTGAGCAGAGGGTTAACCCCAGAACCGGGTATAGAAAACTATCATTTGGTGTCATAACCTTGTCTTGTAGAGAGAGAAGCTCTAGGAGGAAGAAAGAGTTTTAGAGTGAGGAAGTAGATCTTCAAGCTTGATTTCTAGAAATCCAACCGTTAGATCCGCGTTCTAAGGTTAGATTCTTGATCTACTCGTGATGTTCTTTATGTTCATGTATTTGCATTGCATGATCGGACGTGATTTGTAAGCCATGCATCGTCTTGAAATCCGGTTTTAGAAAGAGAAAATGGCATTCATGAGTTCTTCAAGAAAAGTTATGTTTTGATCCGGAAGCTCTTTGACTAGACTCATGTTTTGTGTTTGTTCTTGCATGATTTCCAACTATGGGTACCCAGGTCCGTGTTTTCAAACTTGTAACATGAAAATCCCAGATTTGTGATGACAGATTGGTATCATCGAACATTCATATTTTCCATGTTTTCACACTCATGTTCTTCATGTTCATCAACAGAGGGAAACCCAGAGTTTCCCGACCTCTTTTCCTTGCATGTGGCCCTCGGGAACACACCTCGGCAAGGAGGTGTGGAACCTCGGCCTAGACCTGATTGGTGCCCAGCATGTTTCCGAAAACATTTGTGTACATGAGAGACTTGTTTGAAAGCGCATTCAATAGGCTTTGCCATGTGTTGTAGGACTTGGGCTTGTCTCGACCCCGACGTTTGAAGAATCATGTGAGTGGTATTTTTAATAAAGCTATGTTATACTTGCTTTCATAAATCTCGTCTTGCCTTGTTTGAAAAGTACTTGATCTAGCATGAATGACTATCCCTATTTTGTGTATCAAATGCTATCTTGTTTTGATGACTTGTCTTGACAGTCCTTAGTGCTAGAGGACTCTAAACTTTCGCAGCACAGCTTGTCTTGACAGTCCTTAGTGCTAGAGGACTCTAAACTTTCGCAGCACAGCTTGTCTTGACAGTCCTTAGTGCTAGAGGACTCTAAACTTTCGCAGCACAGCTTGTCTTGACAGTCCTTAGTGCTAGAGGACTCTAAACTTTCGCAGCACAGCTTGTCTTGACAGTCCTTAGTGCTAGAGGACTCTAAACTTTCGCAGCACAGCTTGTCTTGAAACTCTTGTCTTGATATGTCATCACCCCTGGAAATAAGTAGGTGCTATTAACATCCAAGGAACTTGAAAGCCGGCAAATGAACTTGATTTCCCTCTTGATCGAAAAGTATGCTATGTATTGTTTTGAAAGAAATCTTGGATATCAATCATGCAAAACCTTTATTTCTGATATCATTCACTGAGTATCCAAGCTCACCCTCTCTATATATATGTAGGTGATGAACAAGAAGGCATTGAGGCCTAGACGTGATTGCCGATGTGTTTTGGATGCTTTGCCGACATGTTTTGGATTTGCGTTTTGCATCGTCTTGAAGATTATGCTTCTCGGCTTATGTTTTCTTTGTTTGTTTTGGCATATGTCGGCTTGAGAAGCCTTTTGGTCAGGATGTATTTTGTGTTCCATTTTATTGTATCTAAAATTGTAAGACTTGTAAAGATGTTGATGTATGACATTCCATTGGACTTATGCACGGCTCTCATGGACAACTCGGTTTATATGTATATTTTGCTTCCGCTCTTGTAAGCCCCATATTTCATACTCTGATTGTGTGTGATTTTTGTAAGACGGCCTTCGGTAACCTCGGGTTACTGGCCATCACGGCACCAAACTACTAGGGGCGGTTTGGGGGCGTGACAGATTGGTATCAGAGCACAAGATCCTTGTAGTACGTTAATCACACACCTTGAGTCCTAGAGAGCCTAGGATTTCCCTTAGAAGAATGTTAAGATTGCATCATATTGCTTGCTACTTGACTATGTGCGCATCGTTTTAGCCTAGACGCTCGTTACTTGCATATGTGTTATCTGTTTAGTTGTTTTAAAGTCTCATCTTGCATCCCCCCCCTAGCATCATGAGGAGAGGTAGACCCCCGGTTGGCCGAGATCGATCGGAAGACAGGCTGGAGAGATTGGAAAGGTTAGTCGAAGGCTTGGTTCGTGAGCAGAGACAACCTAGGCCGCAGGATACTGGTACCACTTCTACGCATGCCGAACAGACGAATGGCCGATATGCAGCTCCACCTCCTCCAGTGCCACAAGTGCCTCCGCAGCAAGCTTTGTATGGGAACGACACGATAACTCTAATCAGAGAGTTCAAGAAGATGAAACCGCCGAGATTTCAGGGAGGCATAGAACCAATGAAAGCCGAGGCATGGGTTTTAGAGATGGAGAAGTTGTTTGAAGTTTTCCCCAGTACAGACGCTCAGAAGGTATCTCTGGCAGCATTCACGTTAGACGACGATGCTCGTAGGTGGTGGATGATGGTCCGAGAAAGCAATCCGGGTTTGACTTGGGCAAAATTTTTGGAGTTGTTCTACAACAAGCATTTCCCCCTCAGCGTCCGAGACCGAAAGACCACGGAGTTTCAGAATCTGGTCCAAGGGAACAAGACGGTCGCAGAATACGATCGTGCCTTTACTGAACTAGCGAGATATGCGCCTCATATGGTTGATGACGAGTATCGAAAGGCGAGGAAGTTCGAAAGTGGGTTGCGTGGGCCGATACAAGATCGGGTCAATATGCTCAATATGCCGACGTACGCCGGAGTGCTGGACAAGGCCATCCTGGCTGAAGCTAATTTAAACCGATACCAGAGTTCAAGTGAGGGTCAGAGGAAGAGACAGAATTATGATAGTCGCCGAGTTCCGTTCAATGCCAAGAAGAGAATGAGCACAGACAGTTCCAGCAACTCAAATCAAGAAGGTAACGTCAAGCCGATGTGCGCGAGTTGTGGAAAGCTACATTTCGGGGTTTGTCGTTGGGCAACAGGAGCTTGCTACGAGTGTGGCGAGATAGGCCATCGCGTGAAGGACTGCCCGAAAGCAAGGACCGATGATGGGAAGAGGACTGGAAGCACCTCGGGCTCTGCACAGAAGAATAACATCGGGGGAGTACAAGCGAGGCAGGGCAGAGTTTTCGCATTGTTGCCAGGAGACGCCCAGAATGCTGAAACAGTGGTGTCAGGTACCATTTCAATTTGTTCTCAAGATGCATACGTATTGATTGATTCGGGTTCTACGCATTCATTTGTGTCCACTATATTCGCCGAGAAGTTGGGTAGGGAATTAGAACCCCTTGATTATGTATTATCTGTGTCTACTCCATCTGGGAGAAATATGATTGTTACATCCATTTATAGGGCGTGTATTGTCATAATTGAGAACGTAGAGTTGTTAGTTGATTTGATGCCATTAAACATGACTCACTTCGATGTTATATTGGGAATGGATTGGTTAGTGGCGAATCATGCATCCATTAATTGTGTTACTAAGAACGTCACATTAAAGACCCCAAGCCAAGCTGAGGTCATTTTTCAAGGTAAAGGAATAGTACCCCCACCTTACTTAATCTCATCCATGAAGGCCTACAAGTTGATCCAAAAAGGATGTAAGGGTTACTTATGCAGTATACTAAGTGATCTGAATGGAAATGTTGAGTTAGCCGACATACCCGTTGTGGAGGAATTCTCCGACGTCTTTCCGACTGAGTTGCCTGGCCACCTTGTCGATAGAGAAACAGAGTTCACTGTGGACGTCTTGCCAGGAACACAACCTATCTCCAAAACACCCTACAGAATGGCTCCAGCCGAACTTAGAGAACTGAAATCGCAATTACAGGAATTGTTGGATAAGGGATTCGTCAGGCCGAGCACTTCACCGTGGGGAGCACCCGTTCTATTTGTTAAGAAAAAGGACGGCACCCTTCGTCTTTGCATTGACTACAGAGAACTTAATAAGGTGACCATTAAGAACAAATACCCATTGCCAAGAATCGATGATTTGCTTGATCAACTACGAGGAGCACGAGTCTTTTCCAAGATTGACCTTAGGTCAGGCTACCACCAGTTGAAGGTTAAAGCCGAGGACATTGAGAAAACTGCTTTTCGGACAAGATATGGCCACTACGAATTTTTGGTAATGCCCTTCGGAGTAACCAATGCCCCAGCAGCATTCATGGACTTGATGAACAGAGTCTTTAAGCCGTACCTAGATGAGTTCGTCATTATTTTTATCGACGACATCTTGATCTATTCCGAGAGTGCGAGCGAGCACGAGAATCATCTGAGACTTGCCCTGCAGACCTTGAGAAATAAGAAGTTGTACGCCAAGTTAAGTAAATGCGAGTTTTGGCTTTCCAGCATTTCATTTCTAGGACATGTGATTAATGAAGACGGTATATCAGTTGACCCCAGTAAGATTGAAGCCGTTGTGAATTGGCCGACGCCGACCAACGTGTCCGAGGTTCGTAGTTTCCTGGGTTTGGCAGGTTATTACAGAAAATTTGTGAAGGATTTCTCGAGGATTGCAGTGCCATTGACACAATTAACGAAGAAGGGAGCAGCTTATGAATGGACCGACGAAAGAGAATCAGCTTTCCAGGAGCTGAAGACGAGGTTAGTTACAGCACCAGTTCTGGTACTACCATCAGCTAATGAAGAATTTCTGATTTACAGCGATGCTTCACACAAAGGTTTGGGTTGCGTTTTAATGCAAAAAGGTAAAGTCATAGCGTACGCGTCTCGTCAATTAAAGCCCAATGAAAAGAATTATCCTACCCATGACCTGGAGTTAGCTGCCGTGGTTTTTGCTCTGAAGATCTGGCGTCATTACCTGTACGGAACATCTTGCCAAGTTTTCACCGACCACAAGAGTCTGAAATACTTGTTCACCCAGAAAGAGTTAAATATGAGGCAGAGAAGATGGCTCGAGCTGTTGAAGGACTACGACATGCAAATTCAGTATCACCCAGGTAAGGCAAACTCCGTAGCCGACGCATTAAGCAGGAAACTAGTCGGAAGTTTGGCGTGTCTGGCAACGGTCTCAGCGGAACCGACAATCGTTGAGGAAGTGAAGAACAGACAGATGGAAGATAAGTTCCTAAAAAGGGTAATTGATGAATTCATCTCCAAACCGAGGCCAGGTTACACAGTGGAAAATCAGGCGCTTAGGTTCGAAGGAAGATTGTGTGTAGCCGACGTACCAGAGTTGAAAAAGAAGATTTTGCAAGAGGCCCATAGCTCCAAGTTTGCCATCCATCCAGGGAGCACCAAGATGTATCAGGACATAAAGCGGACCTTTTGGTGGCCAAACATGAAAAGAGAGATAGCTGAGTTTGTATTTCAGTGTCTGAGTTGTCAGCAAGTGAAGGCAGAACACCAGAGACCGGCGGGACTTCTCCAACCCTTGTCAATTCCTGAGTGGAAATGGGAGCACATTTCCATGGATTTCGTAGTGGGCTTGCCGAGGACGCAAAGAGGTATGGATTCCATCTGGGTTATAGTCGACAGGTTTACTAAGTCAGCTCACTTCTTGCCTGTCAAGACTGCATTCAATGCCGACCGACTTGCCGAATTGTACATGAATGAGATCGTTAGGCTTCATGGTGTGCCGATGTCCATTGTGTCAGACCGAGACCCGAAGTTCGTTTCTAGATTTTGGCAGAGTCTACAAGGAGCCTTGGGAACGGAGTTGAGATTTAGCACAGCCTTTCACCCCCAGACCGACGGACAGACAGAAAGGACGATTCAGACACTCGAAGACATGCTCAGACTGTGCGTGTTGGACTTCCAGGGAAGTTGGGAATCGCATTTGCCATTAGTAGAATTCGCATACAACAACAGTTATCAAGTCAGCATAGGCATGGCGCCGTATGAAGCTCTGTATGGAAGAGAGTGCAGATCGCCGATATGTTGGACTGAAGTAGGAGACAAAGCTTTAATTGGCCCCGAGTTGGTTCAGATGACAACCGAAAAGATCAAACTCATTCAGCAGAGGATTAAAACCGCACAGAGTCGACAGAAGAGTTATGCCGACCAAAGAAGGAGGGAGTTAGAATTTGAAATTGGGGATCATGTGTTTTTGAAAGTTTCGCCAATGACAGGAGTTTCGAGATTTGGGAAGAAGGGTAAACTTGCACCCCGATATATTGGGCCATTTGAAATTCTTGAGAGGGTCAACACCGTTGCTTACAGACTTGCTTTGCCACCAGATTTGAGTCGAGTCCACAGTGTGTTTCATGTTTCGATGTTGAGGAAGTATATCCGAGACCCACTACATGTAATAGATTATTCCGGAGTTGTGGTTAATGAAGACTTGGGCTACGAAGAGAAGCCGATGAGAATTATCGACAGACAAGTGAGACAGTTGAGAAACAAGTCGATATCAATGGTGAAAATCGAATGGGAGAAGCATTATGGCGGGGAGGCCACATGGGAAAAGGAAGAGGAGATGAAAATCTGCTACCCGGAGTTATTCGTAGGTCAAGGTAACTTAAGTTTGGGGACCAAACTTCCTTAAGGAGGGTAGACTGTAAGAACCCACATTTTTCATCCTAATCATGTTCATGAGCATTTGTATGATTATGGTTTGTTAAGCTTGCATGTGTATGTTGTGGCTTGTTTTGCTTTAGTGAGTGAGATCCATGCCTTGTTTTGAAGCCTTGTGATTTGTCTAAGTGTTGTGTGCTTGCCTAAGTTATGTTAGCCGACGTTACGCCTAGATCATTCCAAGCCGAGGTCACTCTCAGTCTAGAAGTATCTTGGAACCCCTTGTTGACCTCCGTCCTTGCCTTGACCACATTAGCCGAGATGTTACCTTGCACCAAGTGATCTCGTCCTGGAAGTGGTATGACCTAGGCCGAGGTGTGGCGCATCTAGGCCAAGATGTGGCACAGCTTAGTCAAGTGTTGTCCCTCCTAGCCGAGGTCATTGTCACCTTAGTTCCCGAAGTCCTTTGTTAGCCGATGTCACCCCTTGCCGGAGTGTCATTCTGTGTAGCGTGTTAGATACGCCTTGTTGTTAGCCGATGTCATAGCCTGTCAGAGAGCCCATACCGTTTTGCTTGTTGAACACCCTTCCACCATGCTTTGTCTGGTCTGTCAGTCACCTTTTCAGGTAGAACCCAACCAGTCGCCGCCACGTGTCTGAGCAGAGGGTTAACCCCAGAACCGGGTATAGAAAACTATCATTTGGTGTCATAACCTTGTCTTGTAGAGAGAGAAGCTCTAGGAGGAAGAAAGAGTTTTAGAGTGAGGAAGTAGATCTTCAAGCTTGATTTCTAGAAATCCAACCGTTAGATCCGCGTTCTAAGGTTAGATTCTTGATCTACTCGTGATGTTCTTTATGTTCATGTATTTGCATTGCATGATCGGACGTGATTTGTAAGCCATGCATCGTCTTGAAATCCGGTTTTAGAAAGAGAAAATGGCATTCATGAGTTCTTCAAGAAAAGTTATGTTTTGATCCGGAAGCTCTTTGACTAGACTCATGTTTTGTGTTTGTTCTTGCATGATTTCCAACTATGGGTACCCAGGTCCGTGTTTTCAAACTTGTAACATGAAAATCCCAGATTTGTGATGACAGATTGGTATCATCGAACATTCATATTTTCCATGTTTTCACACTCATGTTCTTCATGTTCATCAACAGAGGGAAACCCAGAGTTTCCCGACCTCTTTTCCTTGCATGTGGCCCTCGGGAACACACCTCGGCAAGGAGGTGTGGAACCTCGGCCTAGACCTGATTGGTGCCCAGCATGTTTCCGAAAACATTTGTGTACATGAGAGACTTGTTTGAAAGCGCATTCAATAGGCTTTGCCATGTGTTGTAGGACTTGGGCTTGTCTCGACCCCGACGTTTGAAGAATCATGTGAGTGGTATTTTTAATAAAGCTATGTTATACTTGCTTTCATAAATCTCGTCTTGCCTTGTTTGAAAAGTACTTGATCTAGCATGAATGACTATCCCTATTTTGTGTATCAAATGCTATCTTGTTTTGATGACTTGTCTTGACAGTCCTTAGTGCTAGAGGACTCTAAACTTTCGCAGCACAGCTTGTCTTGACAGTCCTTAGTGCTAGAGGACTCTAAACTTTCGCAGCACAGCTTGTCTTGACAGTCCTTAGTGCTAGAGGACTCTAAACTTTCGCAGCACAGCTTGTCTTGACAGTCCTTAGTGCTAGAGGACTCTAAACTTTCGCAGCACAGCTTGTCTTGACAGTCCTTAGTGCTAGAGGACTCTAAACTTTCGCAGCACAGCTTGTCTTGAAACTCTTGTCTTGATATGTCATCACCCCTGGAAATAAGTAGGTGCTATTAACATCCAAGGAACTTGAAAGCCGGCAAATGAACTTGATTTCCCTCTTGATCGAAAAGTATGCTATGTATTGTTTTGAAAGAAATCTTGGATATCAATCATGCAAAACCTTTATTTCTGATATCATTCACTGAGTATCCAAGCTCACCCTCTCTATATATATGTAGGTGATGAACAAGAAGGCATTGAGGCCTAGACGTGATTGCCGATGTGTTTTGGATGCTTTGCCGACATGTTTTGGATTTGCGTTTTGCATCGTCTTGAAGATTATGCTTCTCGGCTTATGTTTTCTTTGTTTGTTTTGGCATATGTCGGCTTGAGAAGCCTTTTGGTCAGGATGTATTTTGTGTTCCATTTTATTGTATCTAAAATTGTAAGACTTGTAAAGATGTTGATGTATGACATTCCATTGGACTTATGCACGGCTCTCATGGACAACTCGGTTTATATGTATATTTTGCTTCCGCTCTTGTAAGCCCCATATTTCATACTCTGATTGTGTGTGATTTTTGTAAGACGGCCTTCGGTAACCTCGGGTTACTGGCCATCACGGCACCAAACTACTAGGCTCTCATGGACAACTCGGTTTATATGTATGGTTTGATTTTTCGAAATTTTTTTAAAAAATTAAAAATTAATTTGGTTAGAAATAAAAAAATAAAAAAATTATTTTCATTTTGTTTAAAAAATAATTTTTTTATTTCTTATTTCTTAACCAAATTAATTTTTAATTTAAAAAAAATCTAAAAATCAAACCATACATAGCCTAAGAATCTTTTGATAAGTCATTTTTTACGTTGGTAACTTATTTAATTATTTGTTAATTTTACGATATTTTTACCATTTGAGACCTGTTTGGTAATCATTTTGTTTTCAGTTTTCAATTTATATTTACAAAAATTTAAAAAACTGTCATAAAAGTTTGTTTGATAATTTTTTTAGTTTATAAATGATTGTCTTAGTTTGTAACCTTGAGAAAAAAAATGTAAATTCAAAAAATGAGTTTTCGTTGGTTTTTAAACAAAAATTTACAAATTTTTCTAACAAAATTATTTTTTCAATTAATTTTTTTCCAATTAATATTTTTTTTATGATTTTTTTTCCAATTAATAATAAAAGTTTGTACGACGTGTATATGGCGTGCCGTTAATACATCAATTACACACGACGCACATATGATAACCGTAAAAAATATTACACTTTTCACAGCGCACAAAAAGTCAGTCGTTAAAAATATTAAAGTTTTCACGACGCACAAAAAGTCAACCGTTAAAAATATTAAACTTTTTATTACGCATAATCTAAGTCGTTAATAATAAGATAAAAAAAAATAAGTGCGAAAATATAAATTTTCTTCAAAAAAAAAAAAAAAAAAAGCGGCAAAATAAATTCTCTTATACGCTTTTTCCCCCAAGAATCTCTTTGGCTTCTAATTGGTTCTAATTTGGAAAGGGAACGTAGAGAGGGAAGGGTTTCAATCTCTGTAAGACCGAATCGATCTCTCTTGTGTATCTGAAATCAGAGTTATCCATCTCTTCTTCATGGTGTTCTTCCTGTAAGGAGTCCTTGAAAGCAACGATCACTACAAGAAATTACATTTTTGGCGACTACTTTTGGCGACGACGTCAAATTTTCATCGCCAAAAGTATATTTTTGGCGACACAGTGATCAATTTCGTTGGTAAAAGTATACCTTTACCGACGCAATTTGTTGCCGTCGCTAAAAAGGCATAATAGTATTTTAGCGCCAAATTTTTTCGTTGGGGCCAAAATTTCAAAACTTTTACCTACGAGGCTTATGTTTTAGCAACACAATGAGCGTTGCTATTAGTGTGTTTACTTTTGGCGATGACAAATTGGCGTGGGCAAAGAGTTAAACATTTAGCGACGATAACACTATTCGTCGGTAAAAGTTTGCTAGTGAAACAAGGTGATCTAGTGATTTGTGTTTTTATTATAACTTTTGAAAGAATTTTAAATATTCTAGTTATTGAATTGTAAAATTAATGTGATCGTTGAATTAGATCACAAAAATGAACCCTTCAAGCCCAAACACACTCTTTAAGTTGAGATGGTTAATTTGAGATAATTTAGAAAAGTGGTTAGATTATCAATTTCAATATGTTTAGTTTTATTTTCATAAACTAGTTTCAAATTTTTTTTCTAAAAAATTAAAAAAAAAATTGGGTGAAAAATTAAAAAATACTTATTATTTTTGTATAATTTTATCTTTTAGGTCATAAATAATTTTTAAAATTTTAAAAATATATTTTTGATTTTTATTACTCTCAAATTAATTTTAATTTTTTCAAAAAAAACAAATCTAAAAATTGTTTCGGATATATATATTTTTTTAAGTGTGATCTGCCTTTGGTGAGGCAATGGCAATTTCCCTCGCAAAATTCCACCCCTCCCCTCCTTTTTTTTTTTTTTTTCCCTCCGTCATCAAATCTCCCCTCATCACTCTCTAGGATTTCACTCTTGCACACCCTTCTCTCACAATTCGTAGTTCTCTCTTCCTCATGATTTCACTCTTGATCACCGGGTTTGTGCCGTTTGCTGCTGCCGTGCGAGACGGTCGGTGCTTCACTCTGCCCCTATAGATTTGTTCCCTTTTTGCTTTGTATCTCTCTCTCTCTCTCTCTCTCTCTCTCTCTCTCAATTTCTTAAATTATAAATAGCTTTGATTTTTATTTTGTCCCTTTCCCAGACTATACAGTCAATTGGAGTGAAGCGTTGAGTAGTAAATTGAATTAATTCCCAGTGATCGAAACTTGACAACGACAACGAAGGTGTGCACGTTAAACCAGTAGAGAGAGAGAGAGAGAGAGAGGAGCCGTGTTGTGCCCTGTATCTGGATGCGACTCGATCGGCGATGCCTAAGATGAAGCATCTGTTGCGAAAGCTTCACATCGGCGGTGGCTGCAACAACGACAACCACCACCCGTCGCCGCCGCAGACGGCGGAAGTGATGCCGCCGTCGTCTTCTTCTTTGGCTTCGTTGGAATCGGCATTGATGAGAATCAGAGCGGTTGAGTCGGCGGAGAATTCGGTTGATTTCAATTTCTTTGAAGAGGAGTTTCAGGTACAACTTGCCCTAGCGATCAGTGTTTCCGACCTCGATTCACGCTAAGATCCTTAAACGGTGCAGATCAAGGACGCCAAGCAGATTAGCTCAGGGTGTGTGCCCTCTGAAACCCTGACTGAGTCTCTCTCTTCGGTATTGGGTAATGCTTTAATTTTGTTTTTTACATTGTATATGGCAATCTTTTGTATGTGCTTTGGTTGCATTTATTGGCAAATTGGATCGAATTGCTTCAATATTCTTACTCCAGATCTGTGTTTTTTTGTTTATAGATATTAATGAGTCACATTTCAATTTTATATTTGATTCATAGCTTCAAATTGATTAGATTCTACTATAGTTATTTTTGTGTACATATGTACCAAGGTTTCAAATAATGGTGGCATTGATGCGGTTTTGAGGTGTAACGGGCTTAGCATAACTGGTGCGGCAACCAAAGCTGTGAAATTGCATTTGTTGAGGTTTAAAATGTCTTTTTAAGTGGATTTAGTAGTAAATTTTATATGATTTTTAATGGTGTCGTAATGACCAGTTAGGGGTTTTACATGAATTTATCTGTTTTAGAGAAATGAATCCAGATGCTGTCATTCAAATAATAATAAATCACTACTAAGGACAATTATGTGCAAAATATGATGATTATTTATTTATCATTTGATAAAGCGCATGTTGGGTAGTTGTTTATTAAGTTTGGTTAGTCACATAGTCATTCTATGCCAATTAATGGTGTAAATCTGAGTTTGGGGGTGATGGAACTTATATTATGGAATTACTACTGATGCTTTCATTTTGGAATAATTTGTGATATCTACAACTATACAAAAATGCATATTTACTCAAACTATTAAATCTTAATGATAAAAACTGGATGGCACATGCTTGATTGAAACACATGGTTACACCTCTCTCCATGCGTGTGCATGCAACATATTACTCTCTTTTCTCCATGTTCAATTTCTATACCAATATTGATACTACATAAAGAACTCTGAATCTGGTATGCACTTACTAGTTCTTGTATTAAAGCTACTACAGGTTATTGTTGTTGTCTTCTTTAGCTTAATACACATGAATAACTGAAAGTCTGGAATTTTTATTTTTTAATCTTTCATAAAATTGCAGTGATTCTTTTTGATGGTGTGAAGTATAGTATATATATATATATATATATTTGGGCTCTAATTGAAGCTGATAACTCTGCGTCATAGGTTTTGAGGCAATTTGATAAATGACATGACCCTTCATGTAGGTGTGATGTTTTGCAAAAGGATCAAGTCTTGGAGAATCATGTCCATTGTTAACATCATATAAATGCTCCTAATTAACATAGTGTAGTGTATATTTGATAATTTGACTTGCAGTCAATCCAAAGAGAAGGCAACAATAGATATGCACCAAATTCCATTCAAAAAAACAATAGAAGATTATATTCATATTACTCTAGGACATATCCGTACTAGTCAAATTATTGCTGCTAAAATTATTTGTTGGTCAATATAACCTCTAGCAAAATGAGTAATACAAGTGGGGTAGCAGTGAAGACAATGGTGAACAAATATTAAGTTTTGTTGTCTAGGCTTGATTATTCATATAAATGGAGAGATTGAAGAGATGTGTACCATAGAATTAAGGTTAAGAGAAGGTCTAATTGGAGAAGGGATTCAGTTGTATTGTGTATTCAAGGTATACAACTGCAATTAAAATTTAATTTTTAGGAAAGAACCATTTTCTATTGGAGAGAATGTTGTGTAATCAATGATCACATAGGGCGAGCATGGTAGAAACTGAGATCTTTAGATTGATGTATGGGAAGGCAATAAAGGATAAAATTAGGAATTAGTGTTTTCTTAAGATTGTGCAAGTACAATTCATTGGAGAGTGAGAGAAAACAAATTAAGATGGTTGGATAACATGCAAAAGAGATGATTGATTGCATGGTTTAGGAAAATGATGAGATCTAGGAAATGTAAGGATAAAAGAGAACCAAAAAGCGGAGACATTTCTACGTAATGTGTCCTATTATCTTTCAAATTTTCTTTTGCATGCAACACACTGCGGGCACTTGGAGGAGATGTGTGTCCATCACTTACACATACATGGAACACATTTGCAATTTTGAAGAAAACAACTTGAAAGCCAATGATTAAATTCAGAATATACCTTTTTTAATATATTTTATTTAATCCCTTCTCCTTTAGGTGTGTAATTCGGGATTTCTAAAGCCTAAAATTTTCATTTTATTTATGAGTATAGCCTTGTAATGTAGATGTTAGTACTTCTTGTGCACACTTCTTTTTCAATATATAGAATGTGAAAAATATTTTCTTAATATTTTGATATAATAGAATATAAATGTATTTGCGATGTAAAAATTGAAGAAATTGTTATTATTCTTTTATATATGTAAAAATCTATATTTATGTGTTGTGTCCCTCTCGTGTGGTCTTAATTTTTTGAAATTGCTACATCGAAGTGTACATATCATGTCATATATGTAACGCCCTCAAAATAATAACATTAAACCCATTAATATAGACATGAATTGGTAATAAAGATAAACATTCTTCTATTCATCAGAGTAGTTTCTTAAAAAAGTATTACATGTTAACAACAAAAGCAAATGCCTTACGGGCTTACAGCTTTCCAAGTTAACACTTGGTTACAACAAAAGAGTGCTGACTCATTTACACATTAAGCCCTTGGCTTGAATATACATGTAATACATCAAAGAAATAAAATGACGAAAGTCCGCCTGCCTCTAGCCTCCCAAGCTACGTCCTTGGAGGTGGCATGCTACCTGAACCTGAAAATGATATTCCCATATAGGGTGAGCCACAGCCCAGTAGAAATATACTAAACCAAATATGAACAATGACTAAAAGATTAGCAATTGATAGATGGTCAACACCGATACTTTCTCTTGTTACATTTTATCGTTTCATGACATACAAGTCCAAGTTATAATCCATTTTTCCAATTCCTTTCAATTCTCAATTTATAACCATGGCTCAGAACCTGGCCAAACAACTCATATGAGACAGTAACTCATATCAAGCACTTTCCCTTTTCATAATAGATAAGCATACTAGCTATATCACACACCAACAGATAAGCATACAAGCTATATCATCACTTCCACAGATATGCATATGAGCACTATCACACTTCCAATGACAAGCATATGAGCTCTGTCAACACATTAATAGCTAAGCATATGAGCTCTATCTATGGAGTCCATCCCCTATCTCCTCCCAACAACATCCGGTTTAGAGGTCCATCTCCTATCTTCCCCTAAACCGTGGAGTACATCCCCTATCTCCTCCAACACAACACAATGCATATAAACACAAAGGTTCTATACACAATCAATCAATACATAAAATTAATGTATTAAATCCACCGTCATACTCTATGACACATTCAATCGATTAGGTTTAGTTTGCCTAATCATCATGCATTGTTTACAACAATCAAGACTATCCTCCACCGATAGCCCAAAGCAGTTATTTCTATACAGAAAATAAATGCAACAATGGATATACAATCAACATTCCAACTCGGTGAGTGATAAATAATCCAACTACACCCTTTTATCCCATGACTTCCCAAATCAATTCCTCATTTCTCATAATTAATTATGCAAATTAATTAACCAATGTAATTAGGGCATTTTCCATAATTTACATTATAACCCTTAGGTTCCATTTTCATTAATGTCTTAACATTAATTTCACATTTTCCATGCCAAACATGCATCTAGGTTTGATATAGTTAAAACCCCAACTCTTGTAAATTTACACAAAAGCCCCCAAACTTTCACAAATTACTAAACCAACCCCAACATCTCAAAATACTAAAATTTAAAGACAAAGCTCATAAAGAGGAGTAGGATATCCCTACCTCCAAATATAACTCCCAACTGAGAAGACGAAGAAAATTGAAGTGCTCCAAACCACAAACTTTTCGGATCAAAAGGTAGCCCTCGACGATCAACAACTCTTTCGTAAAGGCCAAAGGTGAGTAAATCACTCCTACTAGATCAATACCTAGAGAGAAGGTAGAGTCCTAGAGTAAGAAGCTCAACAATGGGGTTTTTGGAAAAGTAAGAGAGAGAAGAGAAATGGAAAAAGTGATTTGAAAAGTCAAAACACGGAGCTTTAACCCAGTCGCCCCGCTCGAGCGTCTGTAGACACCCCATTTTTGACCGTCCTCAAGACTTGGACGTCACCGTTTGAACACTCGGTGATTATCCATGTTTGTGTTCGTTTGGAGTTCCCGGAGGTCTCGGCTCGCGCGCTTTGCCTCAGGATCTCCGAACTTGACCGTTTAGTGTCTGGTTTTGCACCAAACACTTGTGTTTTGCCTTTGACAGGTAGGGTAGGGCTTGTAGACCATCCCCACCCACCACCGGCAGTGGCTAGAGGCCACCGGCTGGTTTTTGCTACCACCGGCAATATAGTTTGCCGGCCGGCACCGTTTGTTGCCGGTCGGCACTGTTTTTGGCCAAGATGGCATTTTTTGCCGGCCGGTTACTGTGCAGTTGCTTTTTGAGATATTTTTAGGCAGCTGTATTGCAGTGACTTTCCCTCCATACACGTGTATGGAGGGATCTCCCTCTATTGTAGCTTGTCTTGTAAGCTTTACAAGACATAAGGCTTATATAGAGAGAGTCTCTCTCTTGGCTCAAGAGGTTGGACATTTTTAGGATATTTAGAAAGCTTAGACAGCCATTGTTAGGGTTGGAGCTTTAGGGTTTGAGTTAGATACATCTTCTATATCTCTTTCCCTGTCATTTGTTCACTAGGTGCTTTGTGTCTTACTATTGCACACAAACACCTAGTGTCTCACCTTCCTCTTGAAACTAGGGTTCTAAGGGCTTGTTCTTGAGTTTCTTGACTGGTTTAAAGCCAAAGGAGGCCATTGGAGCATCATTTGCAAAGGGGTCGTCAAGGGTGAGTTTCTAGTCCCTTTTTTTCCCATTTTTGCATTGATTTTATACCTATCTTAGAGCTGTTTTTGTGCTTATTGTATAACATAAAAAAGTTCTGTTTTTAGACCCTCTTTATTGTTTATTAAGAGTGTTTTGTTGTTTGAGGGTTGTTGACCACCCTTAGGCCTTGAAAGGCCTCATTTTGTGCTCTTTTGTGCTAGCTCCGGGATTTTGGTGTTGAGGTCTCTTCACCACTGAAATCTTGAGGGATTTCAGTGGTGAAGATGATGCTTTTAAGTCCCAAGAAGGAGAGGGCCACCCCCTCTCCTTGTTGTCCTTGAAAAGGGCATGTTTTGGCCTCTTAAGGAAGCCTATGTTTGAGTGTGTGTTGAGCATGTTTGGGCTCTTTTTCATGCTTATATATCCATAATATAACATGATTTTAAGTTGGTTTTGGTACTCCATGCATGCTTAGCATAGTTGCCTTGTAATGCCTTTTTATGCCTTAACATGTCTTAGGTTGTGTGCCTTTGTTGGAGCATGTTTTTGGCTTGATCTTGTGAAGATTATGTGCTTATCTTGACATGTTTTAGGTCTGTCCATAAGTGTTTGGGTCGATTTTAGCATGCTTGGTATAGCTCCTTTGTATTTGGGCTTGTTGGCCTTGAGTATGTGCATGTGTAGCATGACATCTTTGCATTGTTTTGGTGATTTGGGGTCACTTTATATGTTATTTCAGTCCCATTTCCATGCTTGTTTGATTGCCTTGCATGTCTCTTTGATGCTTTGAAGGCATGTGTTGCAATGCTCCATGTTTTGGCCATGGTGTATGCCTTTGTATTTGGGCCATTTAGATGCCATCTAAGGAGTCCTTTAGCCTTGTTTTAACATGCTATGAACCTGTTTTTGGTTGCTTAATGCATGCCATGTTTGGTCTTGCTTAGTGTAGTCCAATGCTCCTTTGGTTTACTTTGAACACTTAGGCCATTTGGTGCATGCTTGGCTTGATTTGTCGCTTGGTTTGGCACCATGTATTAGCATGATTTCAAAGCTTATGTTGCATGCTAATTGTCCATGTTTGTCCCTTTCAAGTGTGCTTGAATGTTGCTTGATTTATGCTTAAGTGTTGGTCCTTATGTGCATATGTGTGTATATGCCATTTAGCCCTCACTTTTTAGCACTTTGGCCACTGTTTTAGGCCTTATTAGAGCTGCCTAATTCATGTATAAGACCATCTTTCCATCCATTTGCATGCCTCTATGTTTGCTTGTATGCTTGCATAAATTAGTTGCCATGCCATGTTGCATCCTTAGCTTGCATGCTTAGGTTGCATTGCATCTCGCATGCATGCCTCATTCCTTGATTCGGTGATAGGAATTGGGCTTTGTTTGTTTGATTGGTTTGCATTGCATTTGAAATCAAAGTTGCATACTTGGTTCCTTGGGCTATCATGCATGGAAATGCGTGATTGGTGGTCCGAGAATCGAGGCACATGCCCCTTTGAGTCATTACAATGATAAGGGACATGGTTGTTGCATACATGCCTTGAATTGTGCTGCCATGCTTTGCCTTGCCCTCTGTTGCTGTGAGTTGCAGGTTCTGCAGGAATACTTTGCCGACCGGCAATGTAAGGTGCCGGCCGGCAACAATTTCTTTGCCGACAGCTTCAATTTTGTGCCGATGGCCATACCACATTGCCGGTGGTAATTTCACTTGGCCGGTGGTGATCCCCTCTGTCCAAGGAAGCATCCCTGAGGTTTTGGCAACCTCCAGAGGAGTGAAGGAGAGAAAACAGAGGCAGCCCATGCATGGCGGCGCGTTTCCCGAGGCGTTTACTGCTTTTCTTAGTCTATTTTAATTTGTTAATTAAATTAGGCAATTTGTAATATTAATTAGCTTGCGTAGTTAATTAATTTGTAATATTTATTTGGTCCCTCCGAGTGAGGGAAAATCTGTAATAAGTGTGTGTGGGTGCGTGAATGTCTTCCAATCCCCACTTCTTTCTTCCCTTTTACTTACCTGCTTTGATGGTAGATTAGGGCACGTTTAATTTAGCATACCTTATGCTATGCATGCGTGCATTCATGCATTTGTATCACATACATTAGGCTCGGTACATCATGCTAACTGCATCTGTATTTCAAATTCCAAACTGAATATGTGATAGTTGTGCATTTTCACATACCATGTTTAAGATAGCCGAGCCTATTCTAGATTGCATTTTTGCATGCGGTACATTAGGCACTTAACATGGACTTGGATCATGCATGTTTGCTAACAAGTTCTTTGTTTTGGCGTGGAGTACTATGTAAGTATTTTAATGCTTTAGCATGTCGCATGAGTGTGAATGTTGCCATGACAGCATGCTTAACATGTGGCTAGATGCTTATGTGTTAAAATGTTTTGAATGCCTGTGGATGAAGGTTGGATTGTTTGAGTTGGAAAAACTCGTTGAAATCCGTATTTTAGCCTACTTGCGAGTAGCAATTTCCAAAGCATTTTCAAACCGAACGGATATGCAATGTTTATTTCCAAACTAGGCAATCTAGTCTATACTTGTTTGCATAACATAGTAATTCTAGGCTAATAAACGGAATAAGAACACATAGCGTTTTTCAAAATCGGATATCATGGTTAGTAGAGGCCGGTCTTCGGACCGGGCGAAAGGGGGTGCTCATAGCTGACCTTCCCCGATCGTACCCAAGCTCCCGAGCCGAGACAAACTCCGGTGATGACGGACATGTGGCCTTCGGCACCGAGTCAGGGTTTCCTAAATTTCCCCATTTTAAAAATATTTAGGTGGCGACTCTGCATCTGGCAAAGCAGTCCATGTTTGGCACTACTTTTCAAAAAATGTGTTTTCTCAAACGATTTGCCAGATTTGGACTCTTTGGTTCAGATTAAGAACCGTGACAAAATTGAGAGTCCGAGCTGTAGTAACCCTAAATGAACAGAACGGGACTCACCCTCCCGGGAGCGTTCGGGGGACGTCTACAGTTTCTGGCGACTCTGCTGGGGACTTAGAGAACTTGACTCGAACTCATGATATCCTGTTTTGATCTCATTTATGTGTTTCTTTGCATTGCATTTGCATTGGTGCGCCTAGGAACACAGTGTTTGCTATCTGCCATTCCTGAACGGTTTGCCGGAGGCTTGTCTTGTCAAGGCATGTCCATAAGGCTGACCGGCTATGGGCTCTGACAGCATGGGAACACAAACCCCGGTCTACCGGGGCACCCTTTTGGCCATTCGACCTAGTGCATATTCGGATCCATAGTGACCATTCCAAACTAGGACAGGTTGCTTACCCGATACTAAGTTGTTTGAAACCGCTGTGTGCATAGTGGAACCCTAGCTCCTGACAAAATAGGACAGGGAAACCCTACCCCAACATAGGGGTGTTTTTGGTTCTCCTTACTTGCTATGTGCTCCTAGAATTTATTTCTACAGGGAAAGTACAGATCAGTTTGCAAGTTTGAGTATTGTACCTGAGAACACCGGTATTAGTGACAGTTATGAGAATCAGTTATCTGCGGGTATCAGGGTTCAGTTTTCGGGAACAGTGATTTCTGGGAACAGTGATCAGTAGTAGGGTACAGTTGTTTGGCTACACCCGTGTTTGATCAGTTTTGGGCTGAAATGCTGTTTGTTTCTCCTTTCAGTTCAGAGTATCCAGAGCCGATACAGAGTAGTCAGTGTCTCCCCTTGCCGAGGCAGGATTTATGGCGGCACAGAATTCAGAAGAAATTGTAGTTATGACAACTGCGTTGGAGCAAGGAACCGCTCCGCAGGGTGAAGCCGGCATCGATGTGTCACATCCACCTAGATTGCCTGTTGTGCACCCGGGTTGGGCTCCCCAGTTATATCAGGCTCGCGAGCCTACTACTTTTGAGTTGATGGGAATGATAGGTGACCTCCAAAGGTCCATGGCGGATCTCGCCTATGGGATGTCAGCTTCGCCCCCAGCGGTACCGTATGCCGGAAATTTCATACCGCAGGAGCCCCCGCTGCTGGGGCGGATTGTGATAGAGCTCAGTCAGCCAGAGGTGGCTTCCAGCTACAGCCACGACATGTCAACAACAACCGGGTTTCGCTCTGAAGTAGCAACCCAAACCCTTGACCCGGCTGAGACCGGAGGAAAAGACAAGATGAAGGCAGACGCCGACCCCATCGAACAGCTGCTGTGGGCAGTCCAGGCTCTGAAAGCCAGAGGGATGAACAAGCAACAAACATCTGCAATAGTGATCAAAGCTGTAGAAGATGCTTTCCCCGCTCCAATCAAAGGCAGTTCAAGCCAGGCAGAAAACCGGGATGGGCCCCGTCATGCCCAGACAATTCCTGTCATTCCCAACCCTGCACCGGGAAAGGTCCAAAAAGCCAAGGCAGCGCCAGCCGATCCTTTCGCTAGCGCATCTGGCAAGAATCCTCAAACTGCAAAGTACCTGCCCCGAGGGCGCAGGGTCTTTCACGACCTCCACATGCCTTTGTCTAGGGCATTGCTAATATTGGCGAAGAATGGGCATCTTAAGCCTTTGGAGCCCCGGCCACTCCCGAAGAATCTTCCCGCCACTCATGATGCTACCTTGTACTGCGCGTACCATCAACAGTCCGGTCACAGTACCGATGGATGTTCCCGTCTTCGTCATGAAGTGCAGGATTTGATCGATAACAAGGTTATCCTACCACCCACCTCAGGCAAGCCCGTTACCACCCAGTTGCTGGATTTCGAGGGCTCAGATACTGCGAGTATGTAAAGCGAACCGCCTGCGGGCAACATTTGGTATGTTTTTGAAGCGTCTGGCACGCATTTTTGAGCTTCGGTGAGACCGAGTTTTGTAAATCCTGGCTTGGATGTCGAGTCAGTCTTTCGTTTTTGAGTCTGTCTCTTTGTCTTGAGTCAGTCTTTTTTGCTTAAGGGTCTGCCTGGTTGTATCGAGTCAGTTCCCGTTGTATATAATACCAGGTGATTCTGGGGTTGTCGTCCTGAACACCATTTTGTTTTGTAATTATAGTCTGTTTTTGTTTTGAGTCTGTTTCTGCCAAGGGGCCAGTTGCACCAACAGAGCCGATTGAAACAGCTGTTGCTATCTCAAACTTCATGATTGCTTTCGGCATAAGTGCCAGAGAATCCGATCGGGCTGACAGTACATCTCGCATGCTCTCCTGCGTGCCAAACTCATTGTATTAACCTAAGTTTTTCAAAAAACCTCTTTTGAACACTGCGGTGATAAAAACGAAGAGGAAGGAATTCCTCGGGTTTTGCAAAGTTTTGATCATTTGAGAGAAAGAGAAGTATGCTAAGCCTTTTAATGAATGAAACCATGCTTGTCGGCGTGAGTACTGGGAAGGACCCTGGCTTGATCCAGATTGGTTCCACACTATCTTCGGCGCGAGCAATTCGTCGCTTTCTTAAAAACTTTCAAAAACAAATATTTTACGCGGCCTTGTGAAGACCTGTGTGGAACCGCTCTTGAGATTGCGCAGCCTAGGATCGCTCTCGGCCTCAAGATTCAACTCACCCGCTCCGAACCTTGGACCCGTTCAGAACATCTAAACGGCCGATCGTCATAGAAGGCCCGTGTGGCCAGTTTTGAAGCAGCCCTCAAGCAAGAGGCACCAAAGCCGAATCGGAAAGAGTAGATCTCGCCGGAAGAAGCTCGTGGAGTAACCAGGATCGATTCTCCACAAATCATTGCAACAGCCATTCTCCTAGACACAGAGAGGCTTCAATTTCAAGAACCATTTGGCTTGGATTTGCTACACTTTTACCCTTGAGAGGCTCGCTGGGCCGAAAACCCGGAAGGGCGGCCCAGGCAAAAGTTAGAGCAAGAGAAAAAGACAAAAAAAAGAAGCAAAAAATACAACAATGAAAAAAAAGCAAAAAAAGAAGAAAAAGAAATGAACAAAAGAAAATAGAAAGAAGCTCGCAAGGTCGAAAACCCGCATTGGGCGCCTTGGCAAAAGTGAGAGCCTAAGAAAAGTGAAGGTTAAAATACCCGAGTGGACCTCAACCGGAACTACGTAAGGCTTGATTCCCATGTTTGGGATACGTAGGCAACTTCATCATGAAGTCCAGCCCCCAACGCCTTCATAGCGTCTCAGTCCATGCAATGGTTTCGATTTCATCCGAAGGTCCAGTTGCCAACACCTTCTAAGGTGACTGTGTCCATATATTTGTTGTGATCGTCTTCGTCGTCTCTGTGTCCAAGAGCTCGACCACCGCCAATAAAGACTGTTTGCGGACTGCTGCGGCATCATCCAAACAAGGGGCAACTTTCCGTTGCCATGAGCCGTGAGCCGCCATTCAAACTAGGGGCAACTTTCCGTTGCCTCCCGCCCCCTTCAAACCAGGGGCAATTTTCAATTGCCTCCGATCTGAGGTTGCGCATCTCAAAGAGTAAGTTCCATGCCCGTTGAGCATTGACTGTTTGAAAAATAGTTTTTGAAAATTTTTACTGAGGTTGACTATTTTCTCGAAAACTATTCCATTTTCCAAAACTGGACCATTGTCTTGGACCCAAAAAGGAAAATTTTCAGTGCTTACAGCCTGACTTGCATGGTTTTCAAATCAAAAATCGAACAAGTACGTTAATCCGACTCTCATTTGGATCAAACTTGTTTTAGTAGAAAACCAAAACGAAAAGAATGGTTAAAATGATGAACTAGGGGCACAGTTGAGTCAGGCGTTCTGTCTTTCCCCCGTCATCAACGTACTTGCCAGAAGAGCGCTCTACCCGCCAGAAGAAATAGCCGTGAGCTAACGGTGTTGAGCATGAACCCGCACCTTTCCATTTATCCATCAAATCACCCCGGGGAGGGATGAAAAATGAGAGAATGAAGAATAGAGAGGTGTGAGTTGAGAGAAAAGCGAGGAAAAGGGTTTTGAGAGAAAAATCCGAGCTTGAGAGTCGAGTGATGTGAGAATCACAAATTAGAAAGGGTGGGAAACAATACCCAGATTGAACTGGCTCCTCGTGGTCCGAGGTCCCCCATCTTCGTTAACGCGTCCGTGTGTCGTGTCTTTTTGATTTGTCAGTCTTAACCTTTGCTTTAGGTTTCTCCCGAACGTATCTTGTTGTGTTTAGGTCGTGTACCTTTGTTGAGTCCTCCTCGCTGTGTTCAGCTGTAGACTCGATACCCCGGTTTGAAAAACCCTCATTTGATTTCAAAAATCGTTTACACTCAGAGTGCTGTGCCATTCTCCACATTGGAGCATGATTCAGTTCCAATCGGTTTCGTCTTTGAGCTCCGTCTTGTCAGATTGGGCCGTTTGTTCAGAGTTTGCTGTGTGCAGAATGAACCGAATGCTGTGCTATGGGCTGTATGCAGATTAATCCCCAACAGAGTAAGGGCTGTGTGTCCGGAATCAGGCAGTGGGTTTATTTTGCTGTTAGCTGTTTCGTTATCTAATTATTACAGTGCAAGTGTTCAATTTTCAGACAACCGATCAATTCCATTTACATTGAGATGTAACATGATGGGATGCGATGCAATATACAAGATATGTAAATGTAACACTTTTTAAGCAACAAAAATCTGTTCATTTCATAATCTTTTAAGTACAAAGTTTTGTGGAAACAAAATCTGTCTGCGGCAGTACAAGGTAATCTAACTACCAAAGAAAAGAGGAAAAGTACAAGAAAGAAGAAAAATAGCAAAATCTGTATCCATGACAAGCGCTCCAGGGGCCATCAGTCTGTCCTGGTCCTCTTCCTGGACGAGGGTCCAGGAGCATCATCAGCATCATCGTCAGAGCCAGAGCTAGAACCGCCTCCGGTCTCCTCCTCCGATGACTCGGACTCCGCCTCTGCCTCCGCCTCTGACTCCTCGTCATTGTCATCGTCCGGGACTGGAGCTCGCGAGCTACTCCCGACGTGAGTACGCCCTCCCCTGGTGCAGGGAAATATCCTGCCCCCCTCATCTCTCCCCCGAGCAGGAACGGAAGGTCCAGCTGGGGCACCTCCTGCCATGGGAATCTGGAAAGGAGGCTGAAAAGTACGTAAAAAGGGAAATGCATCAGTATAGTGTGAACAGTTTAAAGGTGCAGAATACAGTGTATGAGTACAGTGTGTAGATGTCGTGAGCAGTTTAACAGTGCAGAATGCAGTGTATGTAGTGTATCAGATGCTGTGAGATCAGTGTATCAGGTGTGGTGCCATGAATCAGATTATGCAAAGCAGTGTATGAATGGTTTGAGGCCAGTGTCAGAAGAACATACCGGTATGCTGTAGAGGGCTAGGAGATCGAATGTCCGCTGAAGCATCCCCATCATCGAGGCATTCATCGCCAACGACTGACGGGTGTACTCAGAAGAAGCCTGCAAAAGTATCAAATACATCAATATTCTGTGGAATATCAAGCTGAAATGGAATGACTGTACAGAAATGCAGTAATACATACCGGAGGTAGGTCGGGGACGTTGATGAACTCGTGACTAGCCGGTGGAGGGGCGAAGGGAAGCTGATAAGTCGTCCCACCCTGCCCCTGGAAAGTCAGCACGGCAGGCAGGGCAGGCCATCCAACTCCCCGTCCCCCCTGCACTCCACCCCTGCCACGGACGCGGGCCCTCCTCGAAGATCCAACTCCCGCTCTGGCTCCAGCCGCTGATGCCACAGGCCTGGCCCCCTCTGCTCGACGGCCACTCAGCGGTCGCATCAAGTATGTCCGCACATACTCCCCATAGTCGCCGGTGCCTCGGAAGCCGGTCTCCTCCCAGTCGATGGAGTAGTCATCCAGCTGCTCACGGGTGAGTCCCTCGGTCTCCCTCATCTCCGCAGGAGGGTGAGCCGGGACTATCTGCTCAGGTAACCCGCGGGTCTGGCGTAGAAAACGCTCCCCTAGGTACCAAGCCCGACAGACCGGGCCCTCTAGCAAGATCCGGAAACGCGAGGTCTCCTCAGCACCAGGGAACCGACCCCGCATCGCCGCCGGCAAGGAAGCCCACGGCCGCCAAGTGATCTGAAAGTGACAGACAGTTTGTTATCTACTGTTATTGAAGTATGCAGTGGAAAACCGAAGCTTAAATAAACTGAAAGTAAAACATACCTCGGCCGGGGTGATGGTGTCAAAGTATCGGCGGAAGAAGCCGAATGTCTCCCGTGGTCGCCGGGTGCATCTCCCGTCGAAGCGACTCGAGAACGGGACAGCCGGAGGAGGCTCCGCGACTGGTACGGGCGCAAGCCTAGGGAAGTAGGCGTAGACCCACAACTGCAAAACAGATGTCAGTATGACTATCAGATAAAGCAGAATATGCAGAATAAAGCAGAAATGGCAGAGCCGTGTGTTGTGCAGTGTAGTGTGCAGTGTACAGTGTGAGCAGTGTACAGTCAGTGTAAAGCAGAATGAATGTGTGTGCCATGTGTACAGTATACAGCAAGTATAAAGCAGACTACAGTGTGTGCAGTGTACAGAGTACAGAGAAGATAGAACAGAAATGAAAAGCGGAGAAGAAATGTACCTCCCAAGCTCGCCAGTAGCCTCCGAGTAGCTGGCCGCTGCCGCGAGAAGCCGAGCTCATGTACCCATAGAGGGTGGCCAGAGCAGCGCCACCCCAGTCATAATGCAGGATGTCCCGAACGTCCACCAGTGCACTGAGAAGACAGAGAGGCACGGTGTTCGCCCGGTCGGCGAAGATAGTAGTCCCGAACAGGAACATGAGGAAGCCGCGAGCATACCTCTCCACGTCCTCCTGGGTCATCTGCGCCTCCTCCTCCAACGCGGGCTGGACCCGAAACTGGACCTCGAACCAGGAGTACCGCACAAAACCTGGACGAGCTAGTGGTGGCGCCTCCCCCAACAGATGGACCTGGGCGGCGGTCCACTCATCCATGTCGGTGTCGAAGGGGATCGGATCACCCCCTACCCCGATGCCTGTGAGCATCGAGAAGTCATAAGGGGTCATTGTCATGTCCCCTGCAGCAGAAAAGTGAAACGAATCGGTGGTGTCCCACCACCTCTCCGCCAAAGCGGCGAGGAGAGGTCTGCAGGTGGACAACCTGGAGAGCCCTCGGCAGAAGGTGCCGAAGCCCGCCCGATCCACGATGCGCTGGACCGCATCAGGGAGCTCATCATACCACTCCCGTGCACCAGTATTCCCATACCCGCGAATGGTATGGGAACCCTCCTGTAAACAGAAAATAACATTTGCAAAGACAACATTCAAAATGCAGTTTTGAAAAGCATACAGGTGAAGCATGTGTGCAAGTTGTTCAGATTTTGATAAATACCGAGTGCCAGTGTGTTTACGGTGGAATAATACGTGTGATGTGTCAGCATGTTTGGGTGTTCCAGAACGGATATAGCGTGTGCGCAAATTCAACAGGTTTAGACAAATACTGGGTGCCGGTGTGCTTACAGTGAAAGACAGTGTGTGCCGTGTGTTTGAGTGATTCGGGATTAGTGCAGTGTGTGTGCATGTGCCAATCTCAAGCAGATATCAGTTGTATGTATGTTTACAGTCAACTACGGTCTATGGTGTATCAGATCCAAGCAGTTAAAGAGTACAACTAACTACGACAGTTTTTGTATCCTACATTGCGAAAAGTAAAGCAGGAGATGAAGAGTTACCTCAGACGTGCTGAATGACAGATGGGAGGTAGGCTCGCGTAGTAGTAGCTCAGGCGCCGTGTACCTCTCGAAGCTCCGGAACTGACGCAGACCGTCGGGGGGCAGAACATGGACCGCCGGTCGGTAGGTCGCCGGGTCGAACGGGCGCTGGCTCAACGGTAGAAGCTCGACCTCGGGATCCATCTCGTGGTCCGGGGGAGTCCCGCCACGCGGAATGTCGTCCGCCATATAGAGGATGGTGTGAAAATGGCCGAAAAAAAGGAAAACCGAGCCGGAATACGAAGAGTCAACTGAAGAGTCAACTCCCGAGAGGGTCGGAAATGACCGGGAAGGCCGGAATGTGAAAAGGCACAGGAATGAAGAGGAAAGTGAGGGGAACAAACCCCGAAAAGGCGAGAACGCCAAACGAGGCACCGAAACGAGAATGTGATCGGCTGAAAATGTCCGAAACGCGAAGAGAATCGCGAATCCGACGACGAAACGGGCGTAGAACGCGAAGAAACGGACGAAAAATGAGAGGGAAAAGCTCTAGAGAGAGAGAGCAAGGGATTTCGGCGTGAGAGAAGTGAAGAAATAGGGTTTCAAGCCCTATTTTAAAACACCCGAGGTGAAAAGTCAAAACTGCCCCGAATCAACAACTGTTTGCCGGTCGGCATTGTTTTGTGCCGGCCGGCACTTTTTTGTGCCGATGGAATTATTTTGATGCCGGTGGCCAGCCGGTGGCCTCCCCTCTCGGCCGGTGGGGTTCCCACAGCCTTGTTTAGGCCATATGAATAGTTTGTGGTCTTCATAGCTCAAGAAAGTACAAGAAAGTGCATCTCCGACACTCAACCGGCCTCCGTTTTGACCGCTGGCCGTGTCTCCAGTGCGTGGCACTCAAATTCATACAAGGTGTATCCTTTTTGTATCCTTTTAAATTCAAAAGTTGCCCCATGTGTGTTGCACGCGTTCATCATGCTACTTCGGTACATTACATCGCGCCGTCATGCGCCTCGCATTCGCATTGTCATGCACGTGCTACATGCGTTGCAACAAGCACCCTTTGCATTGTCATGCACATCTCTCTTGCATTGTCATTGCATTATCATCTTGCATTGTCATGCATTCCGGAATACGTGCGTTGTTGCGCATTTTAGTCCATTTACATTTCGTGTGGCATGCGTGTCACACTTAGCATCGTCTTACATTTCGTGTGGCATGCGTGCTACACTTGCATCATTTTGCATCTCATGAGGCACGCGTGTCTCATTTATTTCATTTGTATTATTTTGCATCGGTACGCGTGCCTTATTTTCATCGGCATGCGCGCCTCATTTACATTGGCATGCGTGTCGTTATTTGCATAGAGCATGCAATCGATCGCACTGTTTTGTGCATTTCAAAGTTGTTCGCGCTGTTCTGCGCATCGCACTGTTTTGTGCATTTCAAAATCGTTCGCGCTGTTTTGCGCATCGCACTGTTTTGTGCATTGCATTTCAATCGCACTGTTTTGTGCATTTCAAACCGGCACACTGTTTTGTGCATTTCAAATCGTCGCACTGTTTTGTGCATTTCAAAGTTGTTCGCGCTGTTCTGCGCATCGCACTGTTTTGTGCATTTCAAAATCGTTCGCGCTGTTTTGCGCATCGCACTGTTTTGTGCATTTCAAAGTCGTTCGCGCTGTTCTGCGCATCGCACTGTTTTGTGCATTTCAAAATTGTTCGCGCTGTACTGCGCATCGTACTGTTTTGTGCATTTCAAAATTGTTCGCGCTGTTTTGCGCGTCGCACTGTTTTGTGCACCTCACTTGCATCTTGCATGTATCCTCTCGTGTTATTTTACGCGCCTTACTTGTACTTGTTAGTACATTGCATTGTTTTGAATATAAACCGGCTTCGCGTAGCGTATAAGTCCAATTTTCAAAATTTTGCATTTCCGTGTGGCATGCGTGTCACACTTGCATCATTTTTGCATCTTATGGGGCACACGTGTCTCATTTGTATCATCTTGCATCATACTTCATTTGCATCGGCATGCGTGCCTCATTCTTGCATTGTTCCGCACATCGCCTCGGTCTGGCGAGACCTTAAACACGCGCGCTGGTCTGGCGAGACCTTAAACACGCGCGGTCTAGGAGACCTTAAATCCTTGGGAGGTGCAAAACCTTCGGCACATTGATGTGTGCAGTTCATTTGCATTGTCATGCGTATTGCTAACAACATTGTACCTGTTAAATTTGTTTTCTTTTCAGGCACGATATTGTATGTACGGTTCATTTGAGGCTGGAGCGACCAGACGAACCGCGCAGGTATCCCTGGTCTAGGAGACCTTAAATCCTCTGAAGGTGTAACTCCTTCGGTGTTTGTCATGCCCGAACGACTTTTCGGTGGTCTGGTAAAGCCACCTGCCTATGTTTGCGATGAGTTCCTAGAAGACCAACTGGGACGGTGGAAACTAGAGTTCGAACGGCTTATGCCTAGAACGCAAAGGTTCGGGAGTTCCGAGACTAAAGTTTGGTTTAAATACCCAGGGGTTTACCCCCAGCTTGAAATCTGTATGGAAGCCCCATAGGTTGAGGCGGCATGTCTACGCCTCAGTTCTGGATGCTGAACCAACCTAGTATATCACCCTGTTGGTAAGATAGGGAAAGTTGCAATCATAGTCATTGCATCATAGTGCATTGTCATGCATTCCCATTGTAGCTTGCATTCATTGCGTTTTCCCCGTAGATCGCATCATACTGCATTGTCATGCATTTTGTAAATATTCATCCATTCCATTGCATATTTGTATATATTGCATTGCAGATTGCATGCATTCATTGCATCACCTTCCATCTATGGCTTGCGCCTTTCCATGTTGAGCTTGGTCTGGTATGTGCCCTTACTTTTCACGTAAAACACAGTTCTGCATGTGTATCGCGCCAATTCCACGCTGGTATGTTGGTTGAGGGTTGCGGCACCTTTTCTGTGTTAGACATGGCTTGTATGTGTACATGCCTTTCCTAGGCAAGATTTGGTTTGGCCTGCGTGCCATATCCATTGCATTGTAGATTGCATGCATTCATTGCATCGCCTTCCGCCTATGGCTTGCGCCTTTCCATGTTGAGTTTGGTCTGGTATGTGCCCTTACTTTTCACGTAAAACACAGTTCTGCATGTGTATCGCGCCAATTCGACGCTGGTATGTTGGTTGAGGGTTGCGGCACCTTTTCTGTGTTAGACATGGCTTGTATGTGTACATGCCTTTCCTAGGCAAGATTTGGTTTGGCCTGTGTGCCATATTCTTTTTTATTATTATTACATTGTAGTGTAATTTTTGCATCCGGCATTAGGATCATTGTCATTTCCCCAGCGGGTCGTTTCCCCACTTATGTCATTCCACCCAATACTTGTTCTTGTGTCTGTCTACAATGCTCACAGTTCCGTTGACCGTTCTGTGGTAGACAGACTTGTTACCTCCATCAATCTATTTGACATAGGTGTGGTTCCGAACCACTCGTGATTGGATCATGATTCGATTGCTTTGCATTTAGTTTGCATTGTTTCAATTACATTGCATCTTCATTGCATTGTTTATACATTGTTTTGTATATATTGCATATCGTTTTGCATCCATTCTTGCATTGTCATGCATGTTGCTAACAATATTGTACCTGTTAAGTTTGTTTTCTTTTCAGGCACGATATTGTATGTACGGTTCATTTGAGGCTGGTGCAACCAGACGAGCCGCACAGGTATTGTATCTCCCGAGTGAGACGTATTGAGAATTGCATAATTCTCTTACATCCTTTCTGCATTGTAGTGTAGTTTGGTGTATGCTAGCTTAAAACTGTCGCATGTTTGCTTCATTACAGCTGTCTTTGCATGATCATAAGTTATGCTCGGCTCCGTGCATTGTCTTGCATTTTGCCCCTGCCTTCGGGCGCATATCTTATTTGTTTTGCATGTTTGTCTGAGTCTTCGGCCTTGTCAAAAATGGGTCGTCTCTGGGCTTTGACATTCACTCCCGTCATTGTTATGACTTTCGAGCTCTGTCAAAGAGGGGCAACTGTAGACACCCCATTTTTGACCGTCCTCAAGACTTGGACGTCACCGTTTGAACACTCGGTGATTATCCATGTTTGTGTTCGTTTGGAGTTCTCGGAGGTCTCGGCTCGCGCGCTTTGCCTCAGGATCTCCGAACTTGACCGTTTAGTGTCTGGTTTTGCACCAAACACTTGTGTTTCTCCCCAAACACTTGTGTTTTGCCTTTGACAGGCAGGGTAGGGCTTGTAGACCATCCCCACCCACCACCGGCAGTGGCTAGAGGCCACCGGCTGGTTTTTGCTGCCACCGGCAATATAGTTTGCCGGCCGGCACTGTTTGTTGCCGGTCAGCACTATTTTGTGCCGGTCGGCACTGTTTTTGGCCAAGATGGCATTTTTTGCCGGCCGGTTACTGTGCAGTTGCTTTTTGAGATATTTTTAGGCAGCTGTATTGCAGTGACTTTCCCTCCATACACGTGTATGGAGGGATCTCCCTCTATTGTAGCTTGTCTTGTAAGCTTTACAAGACATAAGGCTTATATAGAGAGAGTCTCTCTCTTGGCTCAAGAGGTTGGACATTTTTAGGATATTTAGAAAGCTTAGACAGCCATTGTTAGGGTTGGAGCTTTAGGGTTTGAGTTAGATACATCTTCTATATCTCTTTCCCTCTCATTTGTTCACTAGGTGCTTTGTGTCTTACTATTGCACACAAACACCTAGTGTCTCACCTTCCTCTTGAAACTAGGGTTCTAAGGGCTTGTTCTTGAGTTTCTTGACTGGTTTAAAGCCAAAGGAGGCCATTGGAGCATCATTTGCAAAGGGGTCGTCAAGGGTGAGTTTCTAGTCCCTTTTTTCCCCATTTTTGCATTGATTTTATACCTATCTTAGAGCTGTTTTTGTGCTTATTGTATAGCATAAAAAAGTTCTGTTTTTAGACCCTCTTTATTGTTTATTAAGAGTGTTTTGTTGTTTGATGGTTTTTGACCACCCTTAGGCCTTGAAAGGCCTCATTTTGTGCTCTTTTGTGCTAGCTCCGGGATTTTGGTGTTGAGGTCTCTTCACCACTGAAATCTTGAGGGATTTCAGTGGTGAAGATGATGCTTTGAAGTCCCAAGAAGGAGAGGGCCACCCCCTCTCCTTGTTGTCCTTGAAAAGGGCATGTTTTGGCCTCTTAAGGAAGCCTATGTTTGAGTGTGTGTTGAGCATGTTTGGGCTTTTTTTCATGCTTATATATCCATAATATAACATGATTTTAAGTTGGTTTTGGTACTCCATGCATGCTTAGCATAGTTGCCTTGTAATGCCTTTTTATGCCTTAACATGTCTTAGGTTGTGTGCCTTTGTTGGAGCATGTTTTTGGCTTGATCTTGTGAAGATTATGTGCTTATCTTGACATGTTTTAGGTCTGTCCATAAGTGTTTGGGTCGATTTTAGCATGCTTGGTATAGCTCCTTTGTATTTGGGCTTGTTGGCCTTGAGTATGTGCATGTGTAGCATGACATCTTTGCATTGTTTTGGTGATTTGGGGTCACTTTATATGTTATTTCAGTCCCATTTCCATGCTTGTTTGATTGCCTTGCATGTCTCTTTGATGCTTTGAAGGCATGTGTTGCAATGCTCCATGTTTTGGCCATGGTGTATGCCTTTGTATTTGGGCCATTTAGATGCCATCTAAGGAGTCCTTTAGCCTTGTTTTAACATGCTATGAACCTGTTTTTGGTTGCTTAATGCATGCCATGTTTGGTCTTTCTTAGTGTAGTCCAATGCTCCTTTGGTTTACTTTGAACACTTAGGCCATTTGGTGCATGCTTGGCTTGATTTGTCGCTTGGTTTGGCACCATGTATTAGCATGATTTCAAAGCTTATGTTGCATGCTAATTGTCCATGTTTGTCCCTTTCAAGTGTGCTTGAATGTTGCTTGATTTATGCTTAAGTGTTGGTCCTTATGTGCATATGTGTGTATATGCCATTTAGCCCTCACTTTTTAGCACTTTGGCCACTGTTTTAGGCCTTATTAGAGCTGCCTAATTCATGTATAAGACCATCTTTCCATCCATTTGCATGCCTCTATGTTTGCTTGTATGCTTGCATAAATTAGTTGCCATGCCATGTTGCATCCTTAGCTTGCATGCTTAGGTTGCATTGCATCTCGCATGCATGCCTCATTCCTTGATTCGGTGATAGGAATTGGGCTTTGTTTGTTTGATTGGTTTGCATTGCATTTGAAATCAAAGTTGCATACTTGGTTCCTTGGGCCATCATGCATGGAAATGCGTGATTGGTGGTCCGAGAATCGAGGCACATGCCCCTTTGAGTCATTACAATGATAAGGGACATGGTTGTTGCATACATGCCTTGAATTGTGCTGCCATGCTTTGCCTTGCCCTCTGTTGCTGTGAGTTGCAGGTTCTGCAGGAATACTCTGCCGGCCGGCAATGTAAGGTGCCGGCCGGCAACAATTTCTTTGCCGACAGCTTCAATTTTGTGCCGATGGCCATACCACATTGCCGGTGGTAATTTCACTTGGCCGGTGGTGATCCCCTCTGTCCAAGGAAGCATCCCTGAGGTTTTGGCAACCTCCAGAGGAGTGAAGGAGAGAAAACAGAGGCAGCCCATGCATGGCGGCGCGTTTCCCGAGGCGTTTACTGCTTTTCTTAGTCTATTTTAATTTGTTAATTAAATTAGGCAATTTGTAATATTAATTAGCTTGCGTAGTTAATTAATTTGTAATATTTATTTGGTCCCTCCGAGTGAGGGCAAATCTGTAATAAGTGTGTGTGGGTGCGTGAATGTCTTCCAATCCCCACTTCTTTCTTCCCTTTTACTTACCTGCTTTGATGGTAGATTAGGGCACGTTTAATTTAGCATACCTTATGCTATGCATGCGTGCATTCATGCATTTGTATCACATACATTAGGCTCGGTACATCATGCTAACTGCATCTGTATTTCAAATTCCAAACTGAATATGTGATAGTTGTGCATTTTCACATACCATGTTTAAGATAGCCGAGCCTATTCTAGATTGCATTTTTGCATGCGGTACATTAGGCACTTAACATGGACTTGGATCATGCATGTTTGCTAACAAGTTCTTTGTTTTGGCGTGGAGTACTATGTAAGTATTTTAATGCTTTAGCATGTCGCATGAGTGTGAATGTTGCCATGACAGCATGCTTAACATTTGGCTAGATGCTTATGTGTTAAAATGTTTTGAATGCCTGTGGATGAAGGTTGGATTGTTTGAGTTGGAAAAACTCGTTGAAATCCGTATTTTAGCCTACTTGCGAGTAGCAATTTCCAAAGCATTTTCAAACCGAACGGATATTCAATGTTTATTTCCAAACTAGGCAATCTAGTCTATACTTGTTTGCTGCGCGCATAACATAGTAATTCTAGGCTAATAAACGGAATAAGAACACATAGCATTTTTCAAAATCGGATATCATGGTTAGTAGAGGCCGGTCTTCGGACCGGGCGAAAGGGGGTGCTCATAGCTGACCTTCCCCGATCGTACCCAAGCTCCCGAGCCGAGACAAACTCCGGTGATGACGGACATGTGGCCTTCGGCACCGAGTCAGGGTTTCCTAAATTTCCCCATTTTAAAAATATTTAGGTGGCGACTTTGCATCTGGCAAAGCAGTCCATGTTTGGCACTACTTTTCAAAAAATCTGTTTTCTTAAACGATTTGCCAGATTTGGACTCTTTGGTTCAGATTAAGAACCGTGACAACATTGAGAGTCCGAGCTGTAGTAACCCCAAATGAACAGAACGGGACTCACCCTCCCGGGAGCGTTCGGGGGACGTCTACAGCGTCCAACGCCCCGCTCGAGCATCACTCACAGATTCCCGCTCGAGCGTCAACAATCCTGCTCGAGCGGCGAATACACATTTCCAGAACTTTTACAGAACCAGGTCTCCGCTCGAGCGTCAACCCTCCCGCTCGAGCGTCACACACAACAACCTGCTCGAGCGTCAAAACTCCCGCTCGAGCGTACAACTCTGCAGAGGAGAAACTGGAAGATGGAAAAGTACGCTCAAGCGTCGAAAACCCAGCTCGAGCGGACAGACAACAACGAAGGGCCCGCTCGAGCGTCAGAATCCCCGCTCGAGTGTGAAGGCAAAAATCTGGGCAACTACTCTTGGTTTCTAAGTTCAACCAACTTGTTTCAAACTCGCCCAACACAACCCAAGACTCGAATGCAAGGAGTAAAGGATGTAAACAAGACATAAACAACAACCAACTCCACGGAACCTAAGTCCGGGTACAACAGTTAAAGAAAGGGAAACCAGAATCGCTATAACCTCCCCCCCTTAAAGAATTTCGTCCCCGAAACTAAACACAAGTTTTTTTTTTTTTTTCAAAAACCGGTTTTCTCCATTTCTAACAACATTTCAACCCAATATTAAACATTCCGACCCATTATCGGTCAATTCCATCTCTTTTCAAGAGGCATTTCACAACATATATTACAAGTGCATTATCAACATGCAATTTTCTTCCATTTCCAACCATTTTCAACATACATGGTTCACAGTTCATATCATAATCAGTATACATGATACAACTCCAATTTTATAATATAGCCAACATATGCAATATCATAATCAACTCCCATATCAAGGTAAGTTCTACAACATACTTCCATTAAACCAAAACATTACCAATGTTTTACAACTTAAGACATATATAAAGCTCTTAAGTCCAGCAATATTACAAAATCTAAATACAAGATTACACATCAATAAACAAGTCCGGATATTTCTCGCGGACTTCCAACTCACGTTCCCAAGGGGCCTCCTCCACTCCGTGATGTTTCCACAAAACCTTCACTAAAGGAATGGTCTTACCACGCAGGACTTGATCCCGCCTATCCAAGACCCGAACCGGTCTCTCCTCATACGAGGCATCCTCGTCTACCTCTAAGTCGGTCCAATCCAACACATGGGACGGATCCGGCTCATACTTCCGAAGCATAATAACATGAAAGACGTTATGTACTCCGGACAACTACGGCGGCAAGGCTAAACGATAAGCAACCTCGCCAATCCTCTCAAGGATCTCAAAAGGCCCAATAAACCGAGGGGATAACTTCCCACTCTTCCCAAACCTCATCAAACCTCGCCTAGGTGATATTTTCAAGAAAACATGATCACCTACCTCAAAAGCCAAAGGCCTCCTCCTACGGTCGGCATAAGATTTCTGACGACTCTGGGCTGTAACCAGCCTCCTACGGATAAGTTCAACTTTCTCCGTCGTCTCTCTAACCAACTCCGGACCCAACAAAGGTGCGTCACCCACCTCGGCCCAACAAACTGGAGACCTACACGGTCGGCCATACAAGGCCTCAAACGGTGCCATACCGATACTAGACTGAAAGCTGTTGTTGTAGGCAAACTCCACCAATGGTAAGTGCCTCTCCCACGTCCCACTAAAGTCAAGGACACAACCTCGAAGCATATCCTCAAGGATCTGAATAGTACGCTCGGACTGCCCGTCAGTCTGCGGATGATAAGCCGTACTAAAGGTCAACTTAGTGCCCAAGTCACTCTGCAAACTCTGCCACAACCTAGCAGTAAAACGAGGATCTCTATTTGAGACGATCGTCACTGGGACCCTGTGCAATCTCACTATGTCCCGAATATACAAGTCGGCAAGATGGTCTACCGAATCTCTCACGCGCATAGGAATGAAGTGCGCCGACTTAGTCAACCGGCCTACAACCACCCAAATAGCATCACTACCCCGCTGAGTCCTCAGAAGACCAACAACGAAGTCCATAGTGACATGCTCCCACTTCCACTCGGCAATAGGCAAGGGTTGCAACAAACCCGCTGGCCTCTGATGCCCGGCCTTCACTTGCTGGCAAGTAAGGCACTTCGATACGAAAACAGCCACATCTCTCTTCATACCCCGCCACCAAAACTGGCGACCCAAATCCCGATACATCTTAGTACCTCCCGGATGCACCGCAAGACGTGAATGGTGAAACTCTCGGAGTACTTCCTCTCGGCAAGACTCCGGCACAAACAAACGGTCTCGGTATCTCACACTCAGGTCAAGATACACCGTCAAACCCTTCTCAACCTTCCCACCTGAGATCTTCTCTCGGAGGGATTCTACCTCAAGGTCACCTCTCTGTGCCTCTAACACTCTAGTCATAAGTGTAGGCTGCGCGACAACGGAAAACAAGGCCGCAACCTCAACAGATTCACCCAGTAGCAAATCAAACTGGCCAAGTGCTCCCAACATCTCCCATTCTCGGATGGCAATACAAGCTACATCACTAATGGATCTCCTACTAAGGGCATCGGTCACAACATTGGCCTTTCCCGGGTGATAATGCAACTCAAAGTCGTAGTCCTCAATGAACTCCATCCATCTCTTCTGCCTCAAATTCAAGTCTCTCTGTGTAAACAGATACTTCAAACTCTTGTGGTCCGAGAACACCTCGAACTTCTCACCATAAAGGTAGTGTCTCCAAATCTTCAAGGCAAAAATCACTGCTGCTAACTCTAGGTTGTGTGTGGGGTAATTCTTCTCGTGAATTTTCAACTGACGTGAGCCATAAGCTACTACTTTCCCTTCTTGCATCAACACACAACCCAAACCCTCTCGCGAGGCATCACAATAAACCGCATAACCCAACCCTCTCTCCGGAATAATCAAAACCGGAGCGGTGGTCAATCTAACCTTCAACTCTTGGAACGACTTTTCACAAGTCTCACTCCACACAAATTTGACTCCCTTCCGAGTCAATCTAGTCAACGGCGAAGCTAGCTTGGAGAAATCCTTCACAAACCGACGGTAATACCCAGCTAATCCCAGAAAACTGCGGATCTCAAACACACTCTTAGGCTGTGCCCAATTTTGCACTGCCTCTACCTTGGATGCGTCAACGGACACCCCTTCCCCGGATACCACGTGGCCTAAGAATTTCACCTCTCCTAGCCACAACTCACACTTCCCAAACTTGGCATACAGCCTATGGGCTCTAAGCAACTCAAGCACCACTCTCAAGTGTTCCTCGTGCTCCTCCTCTGAAGGCGAATAGATAAGGATGTCGTCCACGAAAACAACTACAAATCGATCCAAGAATTCCCGAAAAATCCGGTTCATCAAGTCCATAAAGACTGCCGGTGCATTGGTAAGCCCAAATGGCATCACCAGAAACTCATAATGGCCATACCGCGTACGGAATGCCGTCTTAGGAATATCCTCCTCCCTGACCCTCAACTGGTGGTAACCCGATCTCAAGTCTATCTTAGAGAAACAACGTGAACCCTTCAACTGGTCAAACAAATCATCTATACGGGGCATAGGGTACTTATTCTTGACCGTAGCCCGATTCAACTTCCGGTAGTCTATACACAATCTCAAGGCACCATCTTTTTTTTTTTAGCAAAGACGGCCGGTGCTCCCCACAGTGAAACACTAGGGCGAACAAAACCCTTATCTAGCAATTCCTGGAGCTGAACTTTCAACTCAATCAACTCTGCTGGAGCAAAACGGTAAGGTGCCATAGAAATCGGCGCCGTGCCGGGCACTAGATCAATAGAGAACTCTATCTCTCGGTGAGGTGGCAAACTAACAAGGTCTTCGGGAAAGACATCCGAATACTCACAAACCACCCTCGGCAATACAAGCTGGGTCTCACCACTCTCACCACTCTCAAAGCTAGCAAGTAGACCACTAAGCTCACTTCGCCCTCGCGAATCATACCCCGGTGGCAAAACACTACCAACCCGATCTCCCAAGAAATGGAACCACTCCCCGCTCAAGGTACATAACGTGACCCTCTGGCGGTAGCAATCGATAACAGCCCGGTATGACGATAGCCAGTCCATACCTAAAATCACATCAAAGCCTTTCATGGGCATGACAACAAATGGAAAAGGAAGCCTATGGTCGGCGACCTCTATATCACAACCTCTAACACCTTGTTTCAAGATCAGTTCACCCCCAAGAGGTGACACTACACAAATAGGAGATGCTAACTGTGCTAACTCCAATTCCACAACAGATGCAAATGCAGCAGATACAAAAGAATGAGATGCACCCGTGTCAATCAACACGCTAGCAACCGAGTTGCAAAACAGAAAAGTACCTCTCACTACCGATAGAGCCGGTACTAAATCCTGCGCGGTAACAGCATACACGCGCCTTGTAGGCCCCTGATCCACCTGCTCACCCCTTGGAGCAAAAGACTGCTGCACAGACTGGGATGACGAAGCTCCCGGATTGGCCCTCGAGGCTTGCACAGACTGAGCTGGCTGAAAACCCTGCGTCTGCCTAGAACCGAACGCCCCCGAAGTGGCACTCAACTATGGGCAATACCTCTTCAGGTGCCCAGGATGACCACACTGATAGCAAGACAAGGGCTGGCCCCTGCCCTGACTCTGACCCTGAGGTCTAGCTGAAGAAGAAGCAGCTCGCTGACCCCCTCCCTTCTGCGGGCAAACCAAAGACTTGTGACCCAGCTGGCCACACGTAAAACAAGTCAAGCCTCCCTGACTGCCTCTTCCCGAGCCTGCACTTGGCACCGGAAAGGTCGATCTAGCAACTCCACCCTGAGACTGCTGAGGGTTATAACCCCTCTGTCTCCTGCCATCACCCTGACCCTCCTGGCCCCGCTTGGAGCCTCTATGTTTCTCCTCATCTTCCTCCTGCATCATGAGCTCCATATGAGCTGCAGCATCCACTAAGTGTCTATACCCTCGGATATAGGACCCACCAACCCTCAACTTGAGGCCCCGCCTCAACTTCCGCTCAAACTCATAGCAACGGCGGTCTTCAGACGCCACCAACTCAGGTGCAAACCTGGACAAACTAGCGAAAGTGGCCTCAAACTCCGCCACAGACATACCCTGCTGATTAAGCCGGCTAAACTGATCCCTCAGCTTCTCCCTAGCCACTGCAGATAAAAACCTCTCCTGGATAGCATTTACAAACGCCTCCCATGTACCACCAACACGAGCCTTCTCGTACTTCCACCATTGACCCGCATCTCCCTTCAGCTGGAAAGATGCCAAGGTCACTTTCAGTGCCCCGTCCTCGATGCCAAGCATCTTGAACGTCTTACTCATTTGTTCCAACCACTCGTCAGCCTTCAGTGGCTTCTTTGGATCCCCAACAAACTCATTCGGGTTAGACCGGAAGAACTCCCTCTTCAAGAAAGAAGGCCCTGCCTCAGCTGCCTGATTTCCTACTCTGAGAATACCCAAAGCTCCTGCTATCTCTCGTGCCAAGGCACTCATAGCCTGTTGACCCGCTGGCTCGGCCACATTGGCCTGGCCAACTCCCTCCTGCACTGCCGGAATATCATCCGGTAAGGGTACTTCCTGCCTCGCAGGCCTACCACGCCTAGCACCTCTTCCTCGTCCTGACATCCTAATAAAGGTAATACAGAACATTAGCACATTCACAATGTGCCAAAACTAAACACTCACATCCTAATGCATGGACAACTGTAATTCACTCCACGTAAGCACATAAACACATAAGCACTTACGAATTTCATCTCCGGATAATGATAGTCCCGAGGCATTACTAGAGTTCCTGTTAGAAACAGCATTGATCAAGTGCCTTTCCAACAAGACTCCCAGAAACCCAAGGATCCAATCAACATCCTAGAAACTACATTCCATACCCACATAGTCACATAAACATGTTATCAATTAAGCACATGGCATATGACAATACATCTAAGTCTCTATCAAGCGAGACAAACCCATTGTGATCCTAATCACTTCCCACGTACCCAAAGTTTTCGAACCCGGTACGCTCTGATACCAAGTTGTAACGCCCTCAAAATAATAACATTAAACCCATTAATATAGACATGAATTGGTAATAAAGATAAACATTCTTCTATTCATCAGAGTAGTTTCTTACAAAAGTATTACATGTTAACAACAAAAGCAAATGCCCTACGGGCTTACAGCTTTCCAAGGTAACACTTGGTTACAACAAAAGAGTGCTGACTCATTCACACATTAAGCCCTTGGCTTGAATATACATGTAATACATCAAAGAAATAAAATGACGAAAGTCCGCCTGCCTCTAGCCTCCCAAGCTACGTCCTTGGAGGTGGCACGCTACCTGAACCTGAAAATGATATTCCCATATAGGGTGAGCCACAGCCCAGTAGAAATATACTAAACCAAATATGAACAATGACTAAAAGATTAGCAATTGATAGATGGTCAACACCGATACTTTCTCTTGTTACATTTTACCGTTTCATGACATACAAGTCCAAGTTACAATCCATTTTTCCAATTCCTTTCAATTCTCAATTTATAACCATGGCTCAGAACCTGGCCAAACAACTCATATGAGACAGTAACTCATATCAAGCACTTTCTCTTTTCATAATAGATAAGCATACTAGCTATATCACACACCAACAGATAAGCATACAAGCTATATCATCACTTCCACAGATATGCATATGAGCACTATCACACTTCCAATGACAAGCATATGAGCTCTGTCAACACATTAATAGATAAGCATATGAGCTCTATCTATGGAGTCCATCCCCTATCTCCTCCCAACAACATCCGATTTAGAGGTCCATCCCCTATCTTCCCCTAAACCGTGGAGTACATCCCCTATCTCCTCCAACACAACACAATGCATATAAACACAAAGGTTCTATACACAATCAATCAATACATAAAATGAATGTATTCAATCCACCGTCATACTCTATGACACATTCAATCGATTAGGTTTAGTTTGCCTAATCATCATGCATTGTCTACAACAATCAAGACTATCCTCCACCGATAGCCCAAAGCAGTTATTTCTATACAGAAAATAAATGCAACAATGGATATACAATCAACATTCCAACTCGGTGAGTGATAAATAATCTAACTACACCCTTTTATCCCATGACTTCCCAAATCAATTCCTCATTTCTCATAATTAATTATGCAAATTAATTAACCAATGTAATTAGGGCATTTTTCATAATTTACATTACAACCCTTAGGTTCCATTTTCATTAATGTCTTAACATTAATTTCACATTTTCCATGCCAAACATGCATCTAGGTTTGATATAGTTAAAACCCCAACTCTTGTAAATTTACACAAAAGCCCCCAAACTTTCACAAATTACTAAACCAACCCCAACATCTCAAAATACTAAAATTTAAAGACAAAGCTCATAAAGAGGAGTAGGATATCCCTACCTCCAAAGATAACTCCCAACCGAGAAGACGAAGAAAACGGAAGTGCTCCAAACCACAAACTTTTCGGATCAAAAGGTAGCCCTCGACGATCAACAACTCTTTTGTAAAGGCCAAATGTGAGCAAATCACTCATACTAGATCAATACCTAGAGAGAAGGTAGAGTCCTAGAGTGAGAATCTCAACAATGGGGTTTTTGGAAAAGTAAGAGAGAGAAGAGAAATGGAAAAAGTGATTTGAAAAGTCAAAACACGGAGCTTTAACCCAGTCGCCCCGCTCGAGCGTCCAACGCCCCGCTCGAGCGTCACTCACAGATTCCCGCTCGAGCGTCAACAATCCCGCTCGAGCGGCGAATACACATTTCCAGAACTTTTACAGAACCAGGTCTCCGCTCGAGCGTCAACCCTCCCGCTCGAGTGTCACACACAACAACCCGCTCGAGCGTCAAAACTCCCGCTCGAGCGTACAACTCTGCAGAGGAGAAACTGGAAGATGGAAAAGTACGCTCGAGCGTCGAAAACCCAGCTCGAGCGGACAGACAACAACGAAGGGCCTGCTCGAGCGTCAGAATCCCCGCTCGAGCGTGAAGGCAAAAATCTGGGCAACTACTCTTGGTTTCTAAGTTCAACCAACCTGTTTCAAACTCGCCCAACACAACCCAAGACTCGAATGCAAGGAGTAAAGGATGTAAACAAGACATAAACAACAACCAACTCCCAACTCTACGGAACCTAAGTCCGGGTACAACAGTTAAAGAAAGGGAAACCGGAATCGCTATAATATATGTGCTTCTTAGACACAAAAAGTTAATGCAGGCTATGGTTTATGAAAGTAAAGATGGAAAAATAGAATTCATCTAGTCGGCCCAAAACAATTCGTTTAAAGCTTTGAGTTGAGTTGGACAGAGACCTATGAAGAAATCATTTACACTGTTGGTGAAAACAAACTACCCCTCCCGCACTTTCCCCCGGTTTTTCATTTGATATTATGATAATTTTAATGTTTCTTACAATGATTTTATTTATTCATAATTAGCAACTTGATCTCTCCTTCCCCTTATTGAATTAATAATGTGCTAGCTTCTGTTTCCCTTGGTTGCTCCCCGTTTGTTTCATTTTTGTGCCTTTAACTTTGTTCATGGGTGCATCATTTCTTGCTTGAATGGACCAATCACTTTATGCGGTCCCAAAATTTGGTCTTTAATGGTGTAATGAGCTGAGTTCTCCCCTTATCCTTCCTTCGACAGATTAGTAAGGCTTTGTTTGGCAACTTAGCCACTAAAAAAAAAAATCGAACATCTTAGTAACTTTTTTCAAAAAGTTAAAAAGCTACTTAAAAAAACAATTCCCAAATGAGGCCTAAGTTAAGTTCTAAATAATATCCTATCCTCACATTCGTTATATCTTGTGCCTACATTCTTCTAGAATGATCTGAATTTTTTTTGGGATCCTTCCTTGAAGAGTACAGTGAGTTGCATCCATACAATATTCTTTGCATATTCTTTACCCAATAACTTGGGTTTCTTGCATTGGTTTTTTCTGGACTTGTGGTTGCATCATCTCTACCCTCTTTCTGATGTAGTTGATGCTACATCTACACATGTATTCCAAACCATTAATTTTGTTTATTTATCTGGCAGCCCTGATGATTAGGAGTGTTTCCTGGATTACTTAGGCTGTTTGCTCGAGGATGACAGTAGCTGGTGTAATGGTGCTGATAGTGATCCAATTCATCCATCAAAATCTGTGGACTGCAAGCTTGCGCACTTGTTAGATGAAGTGGTGCACATTTTAATCCTTGCATTACATAAATTATTGTTTGGTACAGTTCTTTCCACAAAAGTTTATGCTGAATTTGATTTGTGTGACTTGGATGTGTGCAGTTTGATTCTCATATATTAATTGCGCCAGCTTTTGTACAAAAGTTATTCGCAGAAGCCAGTACTGACTCTGCAAGATGTCCATACTTGGCAAATCTTGAGATTGAAAGGAGGAAATTCTTGTTTGGAAAGGGAGATGATGACAAACTAATCGAGGCTCTAATGCCATATTTTTTCAGGTATAGTACAACCTTTATGAATTTCTTACTTTTTTGGGCAAATTACATATACCCCCCTCGAGGTTTAGCAAAATTATAGATACCCCTGGAGGCTTGAGAAATTACAGATACCCCCTGAAGGTTATATTTGCATAACAAATTAGGGGGCAAATTGTTATGAAAATATAAACCTCAGGGGGCAATTTGTTATGAAAATATAAACCTCAGGGGGGTATCTGTAATTTCTGAAACCTCAAGGGGTATCTGTAATTTAGATAAATCTCGAGGGAGGTATGTGTAATTTTCCCTAATTTTTTTGATGAACTATGGGAAAATGCTATATCACATGGACTCAGGTACAAGTGTCGGGCTTGCGCCTAAGCATTAGACCACCCTAACTCTAAATATTAGTATATAGGGATATGTATCCAAACTCTATGTTACATGAACATGTCTTGAACATTTAAATATATTACATATTGTATAATATTTTGACTTAATATGATATTAATTATTTAGAAATGTATTTGAAATCAAATAGGAATTGGGATTCAGGGGAAAAAGGGGATTTCTATCTCCTATCCACATGAGTGGCTATAAATTTATCTTTACTATCAAATGTAAGTCTTTTCTTCTTCTAACATCATAAAAAATTAGACGATCCAAGCTTCTAATTTTTCGGAAGTTGGACATGTTACACTTGTGAAATTCAGCCGTAACAGGCAGTGACTGCCCATGCCACGTGTGTGTGTGAAGCCATTAGATCAATCATGGCAGTTACCAAGCTTATGGCAGTTACCAAGCTTGAAGCAGTGAGATTTGACAGGGTATTTTAGGCATAGAAAAACTCGTGATAAAGTTTCAAAGAGTTGTGCGCTTTTTATAATAGTATAGATATGTATTTTTTTTTTTTTTTTTTGCAATTATAGTTTCAATAGTTTCACGATTCATACTATTGAATTTTATATATTAGCTATTCTTGTAAATTGTGGACGTTAAAAGTGACATAGATTACTTGTTTTTATATATTTATTATATGTCGTATATTTGAATATTATACATCAATTAGGCACCTCAATTAGGATTGTATATACTGGATTGATGAGACCTAAGAAAGTTTCATGTTTCGACAAATCTTGAACTTGCCTTGCCCCTTTTAAAACCTTGAGCTACATTACATTACTCTTGAAATCACTGGACTGATGAAAGCACACAAAGACAAAAATTGGTAGTTAGATTGTTCCAACAGAGTTTATTTATTTATTTATTTTGCTTGGAGACGGAGAGTTTATTAAATAGTGTAATTCTGCACAGGTTGATCAGCATACTAGTTTCCTTTTTATCACCTTTTAGCCGAGTATTTATGCATGTGTACATTCTCTTTGCTTCTCTTCCTAGAATACTCGTTGTTGTGTGTTTTTCAGAATGCTTTCTAATAGAGAATTAGCTAGACACTTTAGAAGAAGAAAACAAGCCCATTTGACTGAGCTAGAAACACAGGTTTTGTCCTTTATCTTGTCCCTTGGGACCCAGCCTATAACACTCTGCACTTTCTCATCAAACAATACAACACATGTATTTGCTGCATTAGATAAGCCAACTGTCATGTACAGTAGTAACAAGAAATTACTCTCCAACAATGTAAATTTGAAAGAGGTTAGTCATATGTGCCTTTTCAACTCTGCTGCCTTTCCGGATAAGTAAATTTGGTTCTCTCTCTTAATTTAAAGTTTTTTCCCCCTCATCATCGTCAATTGAAATGTTGGAACTTGATTCTTTTGTATTTTTGCTTAAACACACTTCTTGAATTGGAAAAGAAGAAATCTTTAATTGTTATTCTAGTGCATGCTTCTAAAGGTAATTATATGCCACTTCTTGGTAATTTTAGCTCAACAGTTTGTTGCTGTTCTCTGTTCTGGTGTATCTGCTATATATGTTGTTCTGCTCTGCTAATCTGGTGTATGTGTAATTATCTACTCTGTTTTAGGTTAGATTTGTTCAACAAAGATTGGATTCTACTCTCATCTACTCATTTTAGGCCCTGATTCTTGAAATCAAGTGATTATTAAGGTAAATGTTTTTCTTTTATTTCATTAGCATAAGAAATATGAATGAAATTATGGAATTCAGAATGTTTGAATTGTTTAGTATATTTAAGTGATTTACGGATTATAATTTTTATATTTTATAGTTTTGATTTTATTTTTTATTTGTATCTCATAATGCATGCTATCAACTTATTATGATATCTAACTTTTCGAGGGACTGCTCATATAACACCTAGCTTATTGATGAATTCAACCTTATATGTTACTTCTGTTAGATCGCCACTAATCCCAAAAGGTCAAGTTGTGTGGAAAGAGGCCCAACAATGCATATTGAGCTCTCCGACACCCTCGTCATGTGCAATCCCGTCTTGCATGTGGAGATGAAAACATCCTAACATGTGGAGAAGCAAAATGCCAACAAGGAAACAAATGCATATATAGAACTTGAACCTAAGACCTTTATTAACCTGTGGTTTGACACCTTATTAGACAAACACCAGTAGTCCAGAAAATTTAAGAACTTAGGAAAGGGGCCCAACAATCATTACTTTGCTCTCCAATACTGTCACTTGGATTTATCTTTGAAAATGAATTTTCAGTTAGCCTTGATGCATCACTGCAGTATGTACTAAGCATTGTAGTCTATCATGGTTACTTGCACTTTTTTACCCCTTTATGTCATTTTCAAGTATGGCTAGTCAGAGTGTTAATGTAAATCATGTATGATGTATCCACTTCCTACCGTGTCAATGCTGTCATGTATGATGTATCCACTTCCTAAGTTTCGTGCTTCTTGGGCTACTCACTGTGGGGCTATAACGTAATATGTGATGGTATATTACGTTTGATGGTGAACTAATTATTTGTGTTGAGTATTTCTAATACCGTTGAATTACAGTTCCAGGTCTGAGATGTACGCCTTATAATGGACCGCAATTCAAGTCATTCCAAGAGAGTTGGGTAAGTTCAATTTTTCCTTCCATAGCCAAAAAATTATCTCAATTTAATTTTTTATTATGCTATAACTATTTTAATTCTATCATTAGTGGAGGTTTGTCATCTCATAATGAGGTCAAAGATAGAAGTCTACACTTCTTTTAACAACTAAGGCTGTTATCAACAAGTGAAGATGACAGAGCAAAAGGCACACTAATCATATTGAAAAAGTCTACATGCTAAATTGACAAGTAATTATGGGCTAACAAAATTGCAGTAAGGCCAAGTCCAATGCTTTGTAAGATAGATGATGACCCCCTGCCCTTCTCTTTCACCCTCCTCCCCCACACAATGTAAACTCGCCAAGTTGTTTTTTTTGGTTTTGGGGATGGGCTTCATGAAATTGCATTGGTTAAAATTTGGTTTCGGTAATGGAGAAATGTTTTAAACATTGCGTAGCTATTAATGGATTTGTATTATTCTAGTGATTTTAAAATATTAAGGGTGAATATTGTGGAAAAAAACTGAAGGACATTTTTTTTTTTGGTGAAGGATGGTATTTGCTTTGATGTCTCATATTTCATTTATTAGTGTGGAAGTTGTTTACTTTCCCTAGTGCTTCCACGCATTAATAGATATTTGATCAATAACAATTAGAGAGTGTTTCATTGTACGATTCGAGTTCATTAAATTGTATACTGCTGGTATATTCTATAAGTCATAATGGTCCATTCCATTTATTGCTTGTTGTATCCCCTGCAAGTTAGTGGGTTTGATGGTGTGGTTAATAATATATTCCCCACCCACCTCCAAAAAAGGAAAAAAATATGTTTAGACTGGGCAGTATCATTTGTTAATCTTATTATTGTATTCACTTTCACATCTAATCAATGTCCATTTCCCTTCTTAGTACCATCTAGATGCTAATGCAGCTTCTTTGCAGTTATATTGAATTTTTTGATGCAATGCCAGTCCCTATGGCAATAGCACTCTCTAGCCAGCCTCTTCTTGGTTAGCCAGTAATGGTTAAACCATCAGAAGCTGAAAAAAATCTGGTTCAGTCTACTACAGCCACAGCTGGGGTTGTAGGTAGGCTCATAGGCCCCTATTTGGGGGGAGCTAGAAAAGTATGTTCCTTTCTATTGAGGTAAGAAACATCTTCTATTCCTTTCTTATGCTTTTTCTTATACATGGCTGTGTTGTTGCAACATTGTGTCCTTGCTGCCCAGGTGAAGAAACCACACTGGTTGTCTTACCCATGTGCTGCCACTGTCCATGTGACATGACCATAAAGAAAGGATTGGTTTTCCCTCAGTTGATGATTTTTCTTTAGTTTTTCATGTATGAATGTCTAAGTTGATTGGTTTACTTTTTGGGTTGAAAATTTTGCCCTAAATCTGGATGCTTTTAACATAATGCATCTGACCTTTCTCAATGATAAAAGTGTTTTTTTTTTTTTTTTTCTTTTCTTCTTCTTCTTCTTCTTCTTCTTTTTTTTTTTTTTTTTTAATCTTTTCTGAATCCCAGATTAGGAACAAAAAGCGGACCTTGGAAATTGGTTTGGTCGGAGATAGAGTAGGAAAATGCCTGAACTCATGCATAAGTTCCGAGTTCCATATTTTCCCCCTCTGTGCATAATGATGAATTCAAACATAATTTCATGATGGGGTAATTGTTTATGCTATGGAGATTCACAAGTACATAAAAGAAAATTATCTTATTTTGAAGTAAAATATGGCTTGATTCCATTAGTTCTAAAATTTCATGTTTATGTGCATTGGCAGAACATATTTTGCAAGGCTCTTGGAAATTTGATGTTGTTAGTTAGAATATATATTCCAATAATGTTGTCATACATTACAACACAAGTTCATCATAGAACTTTGGCAACATCACTCTCCTCAAAACAATTTTTGCATCCCAGGGATTGAGTGTTAAAGACCTTGTTGTTCTTTTAGTTGTAGTAATTTGTCTACTTGAATGATTGTTAACTTGTTGTGCTTGCTGGTATGGCTCATTTGAGAGTTGTGTTGTTGTGTGTTTGGGAGACTTACCACTCACTTACGATGGTTGTTTTATGCTTCAAATGGTTTCATATATTTTTTTTACTAACTTGGTAATACAAAAGCAAAGCAGTGAAACATTTCAGATATTGAAATTGAACTTTTATTAGACTTTATGCAACTAGGATTAGATTGAGAAGATTTGTTAGTGAGAGTCCTAACTGTTGATTGGCTTTGATTTTGCTGTTTCTGCAATATTAACCTGGTGCTTCTCTTTTCTCTTTTTTCTTTTTTGCCCCTTGCAAATAGCGTGAAGATGTAGCTTATAATTCTGACTACGGAACCCCCATCCACACTCATTGATCTTCTTCCTTTCTCCAGTGGTGATGATAACTCAGCTTTAGCACCTGAGCGGTAAGCTATTACACATTAATGGGATGCACCTTGGGAGGGACCAATATAAGTTGTATGAACTTACGACACATTAATGGGATGCACCATTTGTGAATTAGCCTTAAAATTAATTTTTTGTTCTCATAATCTCAAAAAAAGTCTGTTACAGGGATAAATTGTATAATTGATCTAATTGTAAATTGATGAGTTACTAATGTTTTTAATCTTTTGTATAATTGATTAATTACTAAAACTTTTTATTTATTTTTTTGCAGATTGGATTAGAGTGGCATTTTTGACGTGCAACAATGATGTAATTTGCTTGAATGTTCATTTTTGTTTGATAAGGATACACATACTTTTTGGAGTTGCACTAGTTATTGTTGGATTTTTGGTGGAATTGAACAAGTTATAACTTTTGGATATTTTGTGGATATTTCACTATTTTATTGTATTAGGATGAAATTATTTGTAATGATGAATGGATATCTTCATTTTGTTAATTCGTAAATGTGTTGATAACAGGTTAGGTTAAGTTGTGATGGAATTGTTATATTCAACAGGTTTCAACATGAACAGGGTCATATTTGTTGAACTAAAATTTAGATTTTGATAAAATAGGTATATAATGTGGAAAAAAATATTATGGAATTATTGACAAAATTTTTCATCCCTAAAGAAGGTTTTTTTTTTTGTCTCTTATTTAGCTTAGGTGGATGATTAATTTTGTCATGAATTCTTTATTTCGTCGCTAAATGAATTTGTCGTGACAAAAAATATTGTCACATTTTGTCACTATTACCCTCAATGTGTGACGAATTTTTTTTGACATTATTTCATTATTTTTAATGACGAATTTATTTTTGTCTCTATTGGTAGCTTCTTTGACAAAAAATTTTCGTCTTTGTTTATATTAAACGTGACAAAATTATTTTGTCTCCATTTCTTATTTTTATGACAAAATACTTTTGTCTCTAATTTCTCTTTAAATGACAAAATATTTTGTTGCTAATTACTTCCAAGTATGTTCCCAACAGAATGTATTGGAGACGAAAAAATTCGTCACAAATTTATCATTTTTAATGATGAATTTGTTTTTGTCTCTATTGGCAGCTTCTTTGACAAATTTTTTTTTGTCTTCGTTTATATTAAACGTGACAAAATTATTTCATCTCTATTTCTTATATTTATGACAAAATACTTTTGTCTCTAATTTATTCCTTTAATGACAAAATATTTTGTCGCTAATTACTTACAAGTATGTTCCCAACAGAGTGTATTGGAGACAAAAAAATTCGTCACAAATTTTTCATTTTTAATGATGAATTTGTTTTTGTCTCTATTGGTAGCGTCTTTGACAAAAAAATTTCGTCTTCATTTATATTAAACGTGACAAAATTATTTCGTCTCTATTTCTTATATTTATGACGAAATACTTTTGTCTCTAATTTCTCCTTTAATGACAAAATATTTTGTCGCTAATTACTTACAAGTATGTTCCCAACAAAGTGTATTGGAGACAAAAAAATTTGTCATAAATTTATCATTTTTAATGACGAATTTTTTTTTTCGTCTCTAAGACCCTTTAGCGACGACCCTTTGGCGACAAAACGGGTGACGAAAAATGTTCGTCGTAATTACTTTGGGTGACGAAGTATATACATTTTGGGACAAATTTGTTTCGTCTTTAAATCCCAAATTTGTTGTAGTGTCTGTATTATATGAATTGAATTGAATACACTAGAACAGCTTGTATTTATAGGCTGAACACAAACCTAGATAAGTATAGAAGAAGATACAGATAGAGAGAGATAGAGGTACAAGGAGATAGAGATAGAGAGAGATAGAGATAAGATATATCTACAACACAAGGAGATAAGTATAAATCTAAATTTAATATATACATTAACAGCCCCCCTCAAACTCAAGGTGGGGAAGCATCAACCAACTTGAGTTTGGAAACTAGATCAATGAAATGACTAGAAGGATGGGCCTTGGTGAAAATATCAGCAGGTTGATCAGTAGAAGAAATAGGAAGAAGATGAACAGTGCGACATGTAACATGCTGTTGAATGAAATGACAATCAATCTCAATATGTTTCGTGCGATCATGGAAGACATCATTGTGAGCAATTTGAATGGCATTCTGATTGTCACAATAGAGAGAGGTGGCACCAGGGGAAGAAACACCCATATCAGCAAGGAGCCAGTGAAGCCATAAAAGTTCTTGAGTAGTGTCAACAAGAGCACGATATTCAACTTCAGTAGAGCGAGCATTGAGGGACTGTTTCTTGTTGCGCCAAGTAAGAAGAGAATCTCCTAAGAAGAAACAAAAACCCGTGGTGGAGTGTCGATTAGTCGGATCAACAGCCCAATCAGCATCAAAAAAGGCATGAAGCTCGAGAGAAGAGTGGGCAGAATAATGAAATCTATGGAACGTAGTGTCTTTAAGGTAGCGAAGTATGCGAAGTAGAGCAGTGTAATGCGGGGTGAGGGGAGCCGACATGTACTGACTAACAAGATGGATAGCATAGGCAATGTCAGGACAAGTCACAGTGAGATAGACAAGACTACCAACCAGTTGGCGATAAAGAGTAGCATCAGAGAGAAGATCCCCGTCTAGAGAAGTGAGACGAGTCTGAGGATCAACGGGAGTAGAGATAGTCTTGCAATCGGTAAGACCAGCATGTGCCAGAAGATCGGATGCATAATTGGCTTGTGACAAATAATAACCATTGGAATCATGAGAGATTTCAAGCCCTAAGAAATAATTAAGAGTACTAAGGTCCTTCATCTCAAACTGACGATTGAGAAATTGTTTGAGGCTAAGAATACCAGCCATATCATCACCGGTGATAATCATATCATCACGTAAAGAAGAAGAAGAGTGGTGCCATGAGGAGTGGTCCCAACAAATATAGCGTAGTCATATGAGTTGGAGGTGAAGCTGAAGTCATGGATAGTGGAACTGAATTTTGAAAACCAAGCTCGTGGGGCTTCCTTGAGACCATAGAGAGCACCCTGTAGTTTGCAAACCTTATAAGCCGGAGAATTCGTACAGCCGGTTCTTTGTTTACATGAAGGCCCTTGATCTAGCAGTCAATGGGAAGGTCACTGAACATATTATACCTTCTTTTAAAAAGATGGATAACTTATTGATGGAATGGAATATTGGGGTCCAGGATCAGAGAAAACTCTATTGCACCATCGCTAATATCTTGAAAGACAGTAAAAGGTATAGCCGTCCAAGTGTATGGATTCATTTTTAGACGAAGGTGTAACTAATTCTATTGGATTATGCTTGTTTATTGTTGTAGAAAAAGTTTTGTATGCTTAAAATTGTGACTATTCTTTCTGTTTACATTTTCTATAAAAAATTCTTAATTTATTTTGGAATTCTTATTGTTACTGTTTACGTCATATATTGTAATTCCAGCTCAGCAAGGGATTCTTTCAAATTCCTGACCAAATATCTGGCAACTTTTTCTGGTGAAGATGCATATAATATTGGGGAAGCCAAGGAGGAACCTGTCCGCACTATTATTGAATTTGTGAAGGAACCTGACATGTTTCAAGTATTTCAGTCTTTAACTGAATTTTGAATATGGGTTTAGAGGAAATTGAATTCTGAATTGAATTTTGAATATGGGATCTAGGGGTGAAAAGGAGGAATCAGACTAGCTTTAATTGAAGTGGGGAGTCAAGCAGCTTTGTGATGAATCATTTGGATTTTCTTTGGATAAAAGATGTGTGATGCATGCTTTAGTTATGCTAAGTGATTGTCCATGTGCGTTGTGTTTATTGTTCATTGCTTTACTATGGTTCTAGGCTTGTAGAGTGTATGCACAGGCGTTACACATTTTTAACCTACTTTAGCCTAGATCATACTCTAGTTTTTGGTTCTCAAAGTGTATTCTTTGTGGTGTTTCATGGCAGTGTGATTTGCTAGATATGCCTGCTGTGGCACAATTGGAGAAAGATGCTAAATATGCTTTGGTATATCACCTTCTGAAGATCTTTCTAACACAGCGGCTGGATGCATACTTAGATTTTTATGCAGCAAATTCCACTTTGCTGAAAAGCTATGGTAATTATTCATCTTGCCATATTTAAATTTCTGGTAGGTAGCTAAGCTGAGCTGAGCTTAACATTCTGGCTTATATCTAATTGTTTCTTGAATTTGTTCCTTTGAATGGTGTAGGTCTTGTCCATGAAAACTGTTTAGTAAAGATGAGGTTGATGCAATTGGTAGATCTTGCCTTTGCTAAATCTGGCCAAATTTCTTATCCACTAATCAAGGACACTCCAGGTAAAATTATTTCCTATCCCTGCATCTGTAGGTTTGAATTTTTACACTTTCGTCAATACATAGATGTAAGTTTCTTTTGCAGGTTAATGATGACGAGGTAGAAATGTGGGTAGTTAAGGCAATCACAGCAAAGTTAATTGATTGTAAGATGGATCAGATGTACCAAATTGTAATTGTAGGGTGCTCTCTCTCTCTCTCTCTCTCTCTCTCTCTCTCTCTCTCTCTCTCTCTCTCTCTCTCGCGTTTGCTCACTCTCTGTGCTTCTGCATGGGAGAGTGGATCTGATTTGTGAACTTCAGCATTAACTGGTGAATATAACGCTATTTTGTGTTTAGCCACTGCACTGAGCGCATCTTTGGGAAGCATCAATGCCAAACCCTCCGAGAAAAGCTAGCAACATGGATGGTAATGTTGACCAAATCCTTGTTATTTATTTTGTTTTATATTTTTCTCAGTTAATCTATATGTATGTATATGTATATTACAGGTGTATATATTTTTTTGTGGTACTATGCAGCACTGGGAACTGGGCCTTGACGGTACAAGAATGGGAATTTGGTTTGTTACGTAGTAATAGGAAAGAAACTGTTAGTTCAGTTTATGCTTGTTTGCCCAGATTAGGCGGTGGGTGTGGATAGGGACCAAACCAAACCAAGCCTTTAAGTCCCATCAAATGGGGTGGTTGCATGAATCTTTCTTTTCCACTCAATTCTATTCAAGGCCATTTTGTTAGGCAAATTAAAATGATTCGTATCTCTATTGGTGGGTGTGGATAAGAAATAGAAGTAAATCCTGTTCCTGTACTTTCTCTAGCCTTGCACAGAAATATGCCAGTGATCTAGGCAAAGTGAAAGTGGCAGCATTATTTGAAGGTAAATTACACTGTTGGTTCATATAGTTTTAGCGAGATTTTGCTTTGATCCTTGTAGTTCCAATTTCATAAATTTAATCCCCTAATTTTCAATTGCGTGAATTTTCAATTGCGTTTCAATATGGTCCTTCCATTAGTTGCCATTTGCATTTTGGAGCCAAAAAGACGTGGGAACTAAAGAGACTAAAGTGGAATTAAAAAATATATATAACTAGGGACCACCATTATAATTTATTTATTTTTCTTTTTGGGCGGGTATTGCTAAAATGCTTGTGTGAGTCATATGAGGCCTTTTTCAGTCCAAAAAGCTAATGACAATTGAGGGAGGGACCACATCGAAACGTAATTGGAAATGTGATGTTTAAATTGATGAAATTGAAATTATAGGGACCGAAGTAAAACCTCTCTCAAATTAGACGGACAAATGGTGTAATTACCCTTATTTTTAATTACATTAGAGCTTTTAATGCTAGTATCTCAAGAGTTGTATAAATGCATAGTTATTTGTACTTGTGAGAATAATTTTGTGAATGTCAGCTTTATAGCGATCCCGGATTTACCCTTGTTGTATAGTGATCCGGACATGTGTCCGTGGATGTTGGTAGTTGATCATTATCTTGTTTACATCTTTTCTTACTTTGTATTTGAGTTATAGGATGTGTTGGGCAGGCTTGTTACAGGTTGGTTGAGTTTAGAAACCAAAACTAGTTGCCCAGATTTTGGCTAGTCCGCTCGAGCGAGGGTTTTGACGCTCGAGCGGGGAATACACACATCCAATATTTCCTGTGCAGTGTTGGACGCTCGAGCGGGGGATTGGCCGCTCGAGCGGGAGGTTGTGAGTGACGCTCGAGCGGGGCTTCGAGAGCTCGAGCAGGGACCTGTTGTGTCGAGATGCTGGGAGAGTGCATCCGGAGCTCGAGCTGGAGTTTGGCCGCTCGAGCGGGAGTCTTTGAGTGCCGCTTGAGCGAGGGTTTGGACGCTCGAGCGGGGCGACTGGGTTTAAGTTCCGAGTTTTGACTTTTCAAATCACTTTTTCACTTTCTCTTCTCTCTCCTACTCTTCCAAAAACACCATTGTTGAGCCTCTCACTCTAGAACTCTACATTCTCTCTAGGTTTTGATCTAGTAGGAGTGATTTGCTCATCTTTGGCCTTTACAAAAAAGTTGTTGATCGTCAAGGGCTACATTTTAATCTGAAAATTTCGAGATTTGGAGCACGTTGGGCTTTGTCATCTTCTCCCTTGGGGCTCCGGATTTGAGGTAGGGATATTCTACTCCTCTCTTTGGATTTTTTCTTTAAATTTTAGTATTTTGAGATCTTGGGGTTGGTTTGGTAATTTGGTGAAAGTTTGGGGCTTTTGTGTAATTTTTACAAAAGTTGGGGTTTTATTTATAATAAACCTAGATGCATGTTTGGCATTGAGAAATGGAATAAATGTGGAATCATTGATGAAAATGGGACCTTAAGGGTTGTAATGTTAATTATGGAAAATGCCCTAATTACATTGTTTGATTAATTGGGTTAATTAATCGTGAGAAATGAGGTTATGAAATAGGAATGTTGAGATTGGGAATGTATGGGGTTAAAGGGTGTAGTTGAATTATTTATCACTCACCGAAATGAAATGTTGATTGAATATCCATTTGTGCATTTATTTTCTGTTTAGAAATAACTGCTTTGGGCTATCGGTGGCGGATAGTCGTGATTGTTGTAGACAATGCATGATGATTAGGTAAACGAAAACTAATCAATGGAATGTGTCATGAAATTTGACGGTTGATAGAATACATTAACTGTATGTATTGAATGATGGTATATAGAACCAATGTGTTTGTATACGTTATGTGTAGAGGAGGAGATGGGGGATGTACTCCGCAGTTTAGGGGAAGATGGGGGATGTACCTCTAAACCGGATAGTGTTGGGAGGAGATGGGAGATGAACTCCGTAGATACAGCTCATATGCTTGTCTAGAGAAATGAAGATAGAGCTCATATGCTTATCTTTGAGAAGTGTAGATACAACTCATATGCTTGTCTAGAGAAGTGAAGATAGGGCTAATATGCTTATCTTTGTGAAATGTGGATGTAGCTTATATGCTTATCTATGAATGTGGGATATAGTTCTTATACATATCTGTTGTGATGGTGATAGAGCTAATATGCTTATCTATTGAAAAAGAGAAAATGAAAAGTAACTTGGACTCATAAGTCGTTTAACTGAAATGTGGTTTATGTGGATGTATCAGTATTGGCCATCTATCAATTGCTAATCTTTTAGTCATTGTTCATGGTTGGTTTAGTGTATTTCTCTTGGGCTGTGGCTCACCCTATATGGGAATATCATTTTCAGGTGCAGGTAGCTTGCCACCTCTAAGGACATAGCTTGGGAGGCTAGATGCGAGCAGATTTTTGCTGTTTAGTTTCTTTTGATGTATTACATGTATATTCAAGCCAAGGGTTTAATGTGTAGATGAGTTAGCACTCTTTTGTTGTAACCAAGTGTTAACTTGGAAAGCTGTAAGCCCGTAGGGCACTTTGCTTTTGTTGTTAACATGTAATACTTTTGTATGAAACTCTGATTAATAGAAGAATGTGGATATTTTGTATGTCAATGAATGTCTTAATTGATGGTTTGATGTTATTATTTTGAGGGCGTTACAACTTGGTATCCGAGCGTACCGGGTTCGAATACTTTGGGTACGTGGGAAGTGATTAGTATCATAATGGGTTTGTCTCGCTTGATAGAGACTTCGGAATAGTGTTGCATGCTATGTGTTTAATTGATAACATGCTTATGTGACTATGTGGGTATGGGATTTAGTTTCTAGGATGTTGATTGGATCCTTGGGTTTCTAGGAGTCTTGTTGGAAAGGCACTTGATCAATGCTGTTTTTAACCGGAACTCTAGTAACGCCTCGGGACTATCATTATCCGGAGACGAAATTCGTAAGTGCTTATGTGTTTATGTGCTTACGTGGAGTGAATTACAGTTGTCCATGCATTAGAACATGAGTGTTTAGTTTCGGCACATTTATGAGTGTGCTAACGTTCAGTGCTACCTTTATTAGGATGTCAGGATGAGGAAGAGGTGCTAGGCGTGGTAGACCTGCGAGGCAGGAAGTACCTTTACCGAATGAGATTCCAGCAGTGCAGGAGGGAGTTGGCCAGGCCAATGTGGCCGAGCTAGCGGGTCAACAGGTCATGGGTGCCTTGGCCAGAGAGATAGCAGGAGCTTTGGGTATTCTTAGAGCTGGGAATCAGGCAGCTGAGGCAGGGCCTTCTTTCTTGAAGAGGTAGCTTTTCCGGTCTAACCCGGATGAGTTTATTGGTGATCCGAAGGAGCCGCTGAAGACTGATGAGTGGCTAGAGCAAATAAGTAAGACGTTCGAGATGCTTGGCATCGAGGACGGAGCACTGAAAGTGACCTTGGCATCCTTCCAGCTGAAGGGAGATGCGGGTTAATGGTGGAAGTACGAGAAGGCTCGTGTTGGGGGTACATGGGAGGCGTTTGTAAATGCTTTTCAGGAGAGGTTTTTGTCTGCAGTAGCTAGGGAGAAGCTGAGGGATCAGTTTAGCCGGCTTAAACTGCAGGGCTTGTCAATGGCCGAGTTTGAGGCTACTTTTACCACTCTGTCCAGGTTTGCACCTGAACTGGTGGCGTCCGAGGAACGCCGTTGCTATGAGTTTGAGCGGAAGTTGAGGCGAGGCCTCAAGTTGAGAGTTGGTGGGTCTTACATCCGAGAGTATAGACACCTGGTAGATGCTGCTGCTCATATGGAAATTATGATGCAGGAAGAGGAGGAAGAGCAGAGGGGCTCCAAGAGGGGCCAGGATGGTCAGGGTGATGGCAGAAAACAGAGGGGTTATAACCCTCAGCAGCCTCAGGGTGCAGTTTCTAGATCGACCTTTCTAGTGCCGAGTACAGGCTCGGGGAGAGGCAATTAGGGGGAGTTTGCTTGTTACAAGTGTGGCCAGCTGGGTCACAAGGTTTCGGTTTGCCCGCAGAAGGGAGGGGGTCAGTGAGCTGCTTCTTCTTCAGCTAGACCTCAGGGCCAGAGTCAGGGTAGGGGCTAGTCCTTGTCTTGTTATCAGTGTGGTTAGCCTGGGCACCTGAAGAGGTTTTACCCGCAGTTGAGTGCCACTTCGAGAGCGTCTGGTTCCAGGCAGACGCAGAGTTTTCAGCCAGCTCAGTCTGTGCAGGCCTCGAGGGCCAATCCGGGGGCTTCGTCGTCCTAGTCAGTACAGTAGTCGTATGCTCCTCGAGGTGAGCAGGGGGAACAGGGGCCCACAGGGCCCGTGTATGCTTTTACCGCGCAGGATTTAGTACCGGCTCCATCGATAGTGAGAGATACTTTTCTGTTTTGCAACTCGGTTGCTAGTGTGTTGATTGACATGGGTGCATCTCATTCTTTTGTATCTGCTGCATTTGCATCTGTTTTGGAATTGGAGTTAGCACAGTTAGCATCTCCTATTTGTGTAGTGTCACCTCTTGGGGGTGAACTGATCTTGAAACAAGGTGTTAGAGGTTGTGATATAGAGGTCGCCGACCACAGGCTTCCTTTTCCGTTTGTTGTCATGCCCATGAAGGGCTTTGATGTTATTTTGGGTATGGACTGGCTATCGTCATACCGGGCTGTTATCGATTGCTACTGCTAGAGGGTCACGTTATGTACCTTGAGCGGGGAGTGGTTCCATTTCTTGGGAGATCGGGTTGGTAGCGTTTTGCCACCGGGGTATGATTCGCGAGGGTGAAGTGAGCTTAGTGGTCTACTTGCTAGCTTTGAGAGTGGTGAGAGTGGTGAGACCCAGCTTGTATTGCCGAGGGTGGTTTGTGAGTATTCGGATGTCTTTCCCAAAGACCTTGTTAGTTTGCCACCTCACCGAGAGATAGAGTTCTCTATTGATCTAGTGCCCGGCACGGCGCCGATTTCCATGGCACCTTACCGTTTTGCTCCAGCAGAGTTGGTTGAGTTGAAAGTTCAGCTCCAGGAATCGCTAGATAAGGGCTTTGTTCGCCCTAGTGTTTCGCCGTGGGGAGCACCGGCCCTCTTTGCTAAAAAGAAAGATAGTGCCCTGAGATTGTGTATTGACTACCGGAAGTTGAATCGGGCTACGGTTAAGAATAAATACCATATGCCCCGTATAGATGATCTATTTGACCAGTTGAAGGGTTCCCGTTGTTTCTCTAAGATAGACTTGAGATCGGGTTACCACCAGTTGAGGGTCAGGGAGGAGGATATTCCTAAGACGGCATTCCGAACGCGGTATGGCCATTATGAGTTTCTGGTGATGCCATTTGGGCTTACCAATGCACCGGCAGTCTTTATGGACTTGATGAACTGGATCTTCCGGGAATTCTTAGATTGATTTGTGGTCGTTTTCGTGGACGACATTCTTATCTATTCGCCTTCAGAGGAGGAGCATGAGGAACACTTGAGAGTGGTGCTTGTATTGCTTAGAGCCCATAGGATGTATGCCAAGTTTGGAAAGTGTGAGTTCTGGCTAGGAGAGGTGAAATTCTTAGGCCACGTGGTATCCGGGGAAGGAGTGTCTGTTGATACATCCAAGGTAGAGGCAGTGCAAGATTGGGCACAACCTAAGAGTGTGTTTGAGATCCGCAGTTTTCTGGGATTAGCTGGGTATTACCGTCGGTTTGTGAAGGATTTCTCCAGGCTAGCTTCGCCATTGACTAGATTGACGCGGAAAGGGGTCAAGTTTGTGTGGAGTGAGACTTGTGAAAAGTCGTTCCAAGAGCTGAAGGGTAGATTGACCACCGCTCCGGTTTTGATTATTCCGGAGAGAGGGTTGGGTTATGCGGTTTATTGTGATGCCTCGCGAGAGGGTTTGGGTTGTGTGTTGATGCAAGAAGGGAAAGTGGTAGCTTATGGCTCACGTCAGTTAAAAATTCACGAGAAGAATTACCCCACACACGACCTAGAGTTAGCAGCAGTGATCTTTGCCTTGAAGATTTGGAGGCACTACCTTTATGGTGAGAAGTTCGAGGTGTTCTCGGACCACAAGAGTTTGAAGTATCTGTTTACACAGAGAGACTTGAATTTGAGGCAGAGGAGATGGATGGAGTTCATTGAGGACTACGACTTTGAGTTGCATTATCACCCGGGAAAGGCCAATGTTGTGGCCGATGCCCTTAGTAGGAAATCCATTAGTGTTGTAGCTTGTATTGCCATCCGAGAATGGGAGATGTTGGGAGCTCTTGGCGAGTTTGATTTGCTACTGGGCGAATCTGTTGAGGCTGCGGCCTTGTTTTCCGTTGTCGCGCAGCCTACACTTGTGACTAGAGTGTTAGAGGCACAGAGAGGTGACCTTGAGGTAGAATCCCTCCGAGAGAAAATCTCAGGTGGGAAGGTTGAGAAGGGTTTGACGGTGTATCCCGACCTGAGTGTGAGATACCGAGACCGTCTGTTTGTGCCGGAGTCTTGCCGGGAGGAAGTACTCCGAGAGTTTCACCATTCACGTCTTGCGGTGCATCCGGGAGGCACTAAGATGTATCGGGATTTGAGTCGCCAATTTTGGTGGCGGGGTATGAAGAGAGATGTGGCTGTTTTCGTATCGAAGTGCCTTACTTGCCAGCAAGTGAAGGCCGAGCATCAGAGGCCAGTAGGTTTGTTGCAACCCTTGCCTATTGCCGAGTGGAAGTGGGAGCATGTCACTACGGACTTCGTTGTAGGTCTTCCGAGGACTTAACGGGGTAGTGACGGCATTTGGGTGGTTGTAGACCGGTTGACTAAGTCGGCGCACTTCATTCCTATACGCGCGAGAGATTCGGTAGACCATCTTGCCGACTTGTATATTCGGGACATAGTGAGATTGCACGGGGTCCCAGTGACGATCGTCTCAGATAGAGATCCTCGTTTTACTGCTAGGTTGTGGCAGAGTTTACAGAGTGCCTTGGGCACTAAGTTGACCTTTAGTACGGCTTACCATCCGCAGACTGACGGGCAGTCCGAGCGTACTATTCAGATCCTTGAGGATATGCTTCGGGGTTGTGTCCTTGACTTTAGTGGGACGTGGGAGAGGCACTTACCATTGGTGGAGTTTGCCTACAACAACAGCTTTCAGTCTAGTATTGGTATGGCACCGTTTGAGGCCTTGTATGGCCGACCGTGTAGGTCTCCAGTTTGTTGGGCCGAGGTGGGTGATGCACCTTTGTTGGGTCCGGAGTTAGTTAGGGAGACGACGGAGAAAGTTGAACTTATCCGTAGGAGGCTTGTTATAGCCCAGAGTCGTCAGAAATCCTATGCTGACCGTAGGAGGAGGCCTTTGGCGTTTGAGGTAGGTGATCATGTTTTCTTGAAAATATCACCTAGGCGAGGTTTGATGAGGTTCGGGAAGAGTGGGAAGTTATCCCCTCGGTTTATTGGCCCTTTTGAGATCCTTGAGAGGATTGGGGAAGTCGCTTACCGTTTGGCTTTACCGCCACAGTTGTCCGGGGTGCATGACGTCTTTCATGTTAGTATGCTTCGGAAGTATGATCCAGATCCATCACATGTATTGGATTGGACCGATTTAGAGGTAGATGAGGATGTCTCGTATGAGGAGAGACCGGTTCGGGTCTTGGATAGGCGGGATCAGGTCCTACGTGGCAAGACCATTCCTTTGGTGAAAGTCTTGTGGAAACATCACGGAGTGGAGGAAGCCACTTGGGAACGTGAGTTGGAAGTCCGTGAGAAATATCCGGACTTGTTTGTTGATATGTAATCTTGTAATTAGATTTTGAACTATTGTTGAACTTAAGAGCTTTTATATATGTCTTAAGTTGTGAAACATTGAAAATGTTTTGGTTTATTGGAAGTATGTTTTGGAACTTGCCTCATATGGAAGTTGAATGTAACATTATATATGTTGAATATATTGTTGAAATTGGAAAGGAAATTCGTAATGTTGATGCATGTTGAAAGTACATATGTTGTTTACATATTGTGAAATGCCTCTTGATAAGAGATGGGATGACCGGTAATGGGTCGAGTTTTTGAATGTTAAAATGTAACATTGTCAAAAATGGGGAAAAACCTGTTTTTGAAAACTTGTGCTTAATTTCAGGGACGAAATTCTTTAAGGGGGGGAGGTTATAGCGATCCCGGATTTACCCTTGTTGTATAGTGATCCGGACATGTGTCCGTGGATGTTGGTAGTTGATCATTATCTTGTTTACATCCTTTCTTACTTTGTATTTGAATTATAGGATGTGTTGGGCAGGTTTGTTACAGGTTGGTTGAGTTTAGAAACCAAAACTAGTTGCCCAGATTTTGGCCAGTCCGCTCGAGTGGGGGTTTTGACGCTCGAGCGGGGAATACACACATCCAGTATTTCCTGTGCAGTGTTGGACGCTCGAGTGGGGGATTGGCCGCTCGAGCGGGAGGTTGTGAGTGACGCTCGAGCGGGGCTTCAAGAGCTCGAGCGGGGACCTGTTGTGTCGAGATGCTGGGAGAGTGCATCCGGAGCTCGAGCGGGAGTTTGGCTACTCGAGCGGGAGTCTGTGAGTGCCGCTCGAGCGGGGGTTTGGACGCTCGAGCGGGGCGACTGGGTTTAAGTTCCGAGTTTTGACTTTTCAAATCACTTTTTCACTTTCTTTTCGCTTTCCTACTTTTCCAAAAACTCCATTGTTGAGCCTCTCACTCTAGAACTCTACCTTCTCTCTAGGTTTTGATCTAGTAGGAGTGATTTGCTCATCTTTGGCCTTTACAAAAAAGTTGTTGATCGTCGAGGGCTACATTTTAATCTGAAAATTTCGAGATTTGGAGCACGTTGGGTTTTGTCATCTTCTCCCTTGGGGCTCCGGATTTGAGGTAGGGATATCCTACTCCTCTCTATGGATTTTGTCTTTAAATTTTAGTATTTTGAGATCTTGGGGTTGGTTTGGTAATTTGGTGAAAGTTTGGGGCTTTTGTGTAATTTTTACAAAAGTTAGGGTTTTATTTATAATAAACCTAGATGCATGTTTGGCATTGAGAAATGGAATAAATGTTGAATCGTTGATGAAAATGGGACCTTAAGGGTTGTAATGTTAATTATGGAAAATGTCCTAATTACATTGTTTGATTAATTGGGTTAATTAATCGTGAGAAATGAGGTTATGAAATAGGAATGTTGAGATTGGGAATGTATGGGGTTAAAGGGTGTAGTTGAATTATTTATCACTCACCGAAATGAAATGTTGATTGAATATCCATTTGTGCATTTATTTTCTGTTTAGAAATAACGGCTTTGGGCTATCGGTGGAGGATAGTCGTGATTGTTGTAGACAATGCATGATGATTAGGTAAACGAAAACTAATCAATGGAATGTGTCATGAAATTTGACGGTTGATAGAATACATTAACTGTATGTATTGAATGATGGTATATAGAACCAATGTGTTTTTATACGTTATGTGTAGAGGAGGAGATGGGGGATGTACTCCGCGGTTTAGGGGAAGATGGGGGATGCACCTCTAAACCGGATAGTGTTGGGAGGAGATGGGGGATGAACTCCGTAGATACAGCTCATATGCTTGTCTAGAGAAATGAAGATAGATCTCATATGCTTATCTTTGAGAAGTGTAGATACAGTTCATATGCTTGTCTAGAGAAATGAAGATAGGGCTAATATGCTTATCTTTGTGAAATGTGGATGTAGCTTATATGCTTATCTGTGAATGTGGGATATAGTTCTTATACATATCTGTTGTGATGGTGATAGAGCTAATATGCTTATCTATTGAAAAAGAGAAAATGAAAAGTAACTTGGACTCATAAGTCGTTTAACTGAAATGTGGTTTATGTGGATGTATCAGTATTGGCCATCTATCAATTGCTAATCTTTTAGTCATTGTTCATGGTTGGTTTAGTGTATTTCTACTGGGCTGTGGCTCACCCTATATGGGAATATCATTTTCAGGTGCAGGTAGCATCCCACCTCCAAGGACATAGCTTGGGAGGCTAGATGCGAGCAGATTTTTACTGTTTAGTTTCTTTTGATGTATTACATGTATATTCAAGCCAAGTGCTTAACGTGTAGATGAGTTAGCACCCTTTTGTTGTAACCAAGTGTTAACTTGGAAAGCTGTAAGCCCGTAGGGCACTTTGCTTTTGTTGTTAACATGTAATACTTTTGTATGAAACTCTGATTAATAGAAGAATGTGGATATTTTGTATGTCAATGAATGTCTTAATTGATGGTTTGATGTTATTATTTTGAGGGCGTTACAGCTTGGTGTATGGAAAATTAGGAGTCAGAAATGATGAAATTATGTTATTGAAAGTACATAATTCAAAATTATTGTTAATAAATTTGGTTATGTTAGGTTTACTAGTGTTTAAATTGGGAAAACTTAGGTTGTATTGGCCTCGCTTTGACCACCGTCCAACCACTAGATTAGTCATATCTTTGAATGAATTGTGATTCTAATGGAAAAGGTTATATCTGGGTATCTGGTATTTTGTCTGTCCAGAAGGTATTGTGTTCATTTGGTCCTCATATTGGTCCTGCTGAGGGTAGTTTCCAATCTAAGATACTTCTCAGGCTTCTAGTGTTACTTGTTTATTGGACCTGATGCTAACAATATAAACCTCATCTTGAGCATCTTTTAGTCAGGTTGATGAGTGGATTTTTTGATGTGCTATTGATGTCTCTGTCATTCCATTGCTATGCCAACATTATTTTTTGTTGAATTTTTCTGGGGATTCAAGTTTTGGTGCCACTTTTTCCAGGGTAATATAACCAATGTCATTAGCTCCATTCAAGCTAACAAGATAACCGAAGATGCCACACAAGCAGTGTAGGGCTTGATGATATGTTAAAGTGCTCTGTTATTTGCAATTTAGTTCTGACCACATCCTCCTCTTTGTTAAGTGATAGGTCAGGCCCAAACTACAGTAGTTGCGATTCTCTTTTGTTTTAGTTGAACTGAATTTATATACCCTGGAAATTTTGACGAAGACAAGTCATTTTTATATATCCTCCAAAATTTTGATGTTTGATGGATGGAATGTATCATTAGCACACACATGTATTTTATTTTTACTTTATCAGAGAGCTAGGCTTTTGGTTACATAGGCCATCTCACTTTACCTGCTTAATTTCTGTTTCTAATGGTTAATTACAGGAAGTGATAAACTTACAAAATGATTGAAAAGGGTATATTGCGATTTGGCTATTTATTTTTTCTGGTATAAATTTGGTTTATGTTCTATGGAAATAGAACAATAGCATCATTAGTTAGGGACTCTCTCTCTCTCTCTCTGGGGGTGATGGTTGTGCAAGTTTAGACTTGTGTGACGAACCTAATGGTGTTCTTTGCATGTGCTGAATTGTTATTCTTAGATGGTCAGTCAAATAAGCAAACTAAAAGAATTGTCAATCCATCTGGCTATAAAGAGCTAAATTAAGATTTGTGAAGGATTATAAAAATTAAAAATTAAAACAAAAAGAAAATGAAAAAATCATTAGTCACCAACAGATTGTTAACATACAATATCCACCATAGTGCATTTGTAGCTGTCAACCCACTACCACACACTTTCACTTTTATATTTGTTAATATATTTGTTAGGTTTTATTTCTTGGCAATCCCGTTTGACAAAACTCCTTTGAGTTGTAATTTTATTCGCATTTTTATTTCAGTGAGGCTATGAGTTGTTAGATGCGAATCCAACCCGAATCAGGCCTTTCAGAGAAGTTTGTGATGATAAAGCTTTCAAGATTGCCACTTCGCTGATTATGACGGGGATCGAGCTGCCCGGTCAACTCGCGGGGGTCCAGGGGGCAGCGCCCCTTGGCGGGTCCGGGGCAGCGCCACGGCGGGGTCAAGGGGCAGCGCCCCCGAAGCAAAATGCAAAAATGCATTCAAAGTTGCCTGTCCGATCATGTTATATTTTTCCAGTTTTTCCAGTTTTGGCCTTCCCGCTCTAGCGGGGAAAAGGGCGCTCGAGCGGGGTTTACAAGCTCACAGAATATCTGCTATGCCTGAAAAAGTACTGGATGGTGTGATTCGACGCTCAAGCGTCAAAACCGACGCCCAAGCGTGGAGCCTGTATGAAATCACAGAATTTGAAGTCTCTGCTCGAGCGGGAAGACCCACGCTCGAGCGGACCGCGCGATCCCAGATTTCCAGATTTGTTAAGGAGTTGGTTTTCTTCTGAAACTAGGATTGCTTTGGTTTTCTATAAATAGTTGGTTTTCTCCCAACACTAGAGGAACTTCTCCAGATCTTATTTTTGGATCTTAAGGTTTATATCTGGAGATATTTTGCTAGTTTCTTTGATGTTTTTTATTGAGTATTCAACTCATGGTTTAAAGAGAGTACATCAAAGGTTGTGTTTTGTTTTACAAAAGAGAGAGTTGTTCTTCGGTGGATTCTGAAGAATTCGAGCCTGAAGCCTTGGTGGATTCCGGAGTGGCTCATCGTAAAGACAATTCTGAGGTGAAGACGGGTTGGAAAAGGCACATAGAGGTTGGTTCAATTAGGCGTGGATTCGCTAGGTAATTGAGAGTATACCTGTGTAATTCCTTTAAATCTTCTTAGTGGATTGTTTTTGTGGCTGTTGCCCGTGGTTTTTTTATCACAGTTGGAGGTGTCCAATTGTGGTTTTTTCCACGTAAAATCGTTGTGTTTCTTTGTCTTGATTGTTTGATTGGGATTGTTATATTATGCTTAAAATTGATACATAATCACAAATCAACATCTAGGGGATTTCTAGATTTTTCAATATTTTATGTATATTTTATGTTAGTGCTTTAGGCTTTAGATTAGTGCATTTACTTTCAGTTAGTGGATATACTTTTGGCATGATGATGTTTGTAATGTTTTCTCCTCTATAACGGAGAGTGTACCTCTTTATTCAATACATCAATATATACACAATTTATTCTCTCTATCCCTATACATTAATTCTTACATGGTATCATAGCAGGTTTAGAACCTAGTATTTTTGCTTCACCGGCGGGCGGCAACCTCACCTTAGCCGTCCGCCGGACCTCAACCTATTCCGTTTATTTTCTACACATACCTTCCCATCATTGCCCAAATGAGTGGACAGCACCAATGCGAGCACAAGCGAGCATTGCGATTGGCAATTCCATAAGCATTGGTAAATAAATCACGACAGCATCACCCTTGCTAACACCAATATGTTTCAGGTAATTTGCAAGCTGGCAAACTCTCTCCAGCAACTGCCTGTAAGTTAAACTGTCATCAAGATCAGTCTCATTTCCTTCCCAGTAAAAGGCAATTTTGTCACCCATTCCGGATTCTACATTCCTGTCTAAGCAGTTGTAGCAGACAATGTTGTGACACCACCTTTGAACCACTCGATCTTGATGTTCCCTTTTCTGATATTGAGATTCTCCGAGTAGATCTCTTGTCCCCATTGCTGTTTCCAGTAGAACTCCGACGCAATATCCGACCAAAACCCAGCAGGGTCCTCAATTGACCTTCTATACATCTCTAAATACTTTTGGGGAGAGGGGATGAGAGCCTGGGTGGAGAAGTGATCGCTGGGGAAGACGAGATCATCATCCTCGGAGGCAAGTGCCTCTCCAAGTATGACAACATTCAATCTGGGTATCTTCCCCGCTCCCGAAGGCATACTCACCATCGAATCCATATGTCGAAGCTGCTGATCCGCTATCCTCCTAGTTTTCTTTAGAGGACTAGCAGCAGTATTGCTATTGAATGCACCGCCGATCTAGTCTCCTTCTTGAACGCTGCTCAGACGGCTTTCTTAAACTGTGTTTTTTTCTGCCAATGAAGTCACCATGTGCGACGGTTGTGACCGCCGAGTCCACCATGCAAGCAAGCTGGCCACCAAACACATTCCATTCTCTCTCATCCACCCTTCTTTCAAAGAATCCCCTCGCTGTGATATCTGCTAGAAGAGACGTGCTTTTCTATTCTGCCAAAAAAAAAAAAAAAGATAGAGCGATTCTATGTAGAGAATTTGACGCACATGAACACACCCAGAAATACACCAGCTGCATGTGCTCTCTCTCTCTATCTCGGGTTGGAGGTGAGAGACAGAGTTAAGTAAAAAAAAAAAAAAAAAGAGGAAAACAGCCACACTGCTTCTCTCTCTCTCTCCATGGACCCAACATCTTATCCACTGCCCCTTGTTGAGCTCAGACTCATTATTATGCTTCCCACTCTCCCCAACTTTCTTTATTTTATATATATATATATATATATCTTTTTATTATACTATATTACCCAAACACTCCACTTTCACACCACGCCGTCTGATCCCACTATACCTTTTATTTATTTTATTTTATCTTCCTACTTTCAAAAAAAAAAAAAAAAAAATCCATTCACACCCAACTCGTTTTCATTCCACAAACTTGTCATTTCTTTTTGTCGGGATCAACCCCGATCACAATTTTACACAAAAAAAAAAAAAAAAAAAACCAAAAAAAAAAAACAAAACAAAACAAAACAAAAAAAACAAAACAAAAAAAAAAACCAAAAAAAACAAAACCCACACAAACACCCACCCACAGGCGGGATTTTTTCCTTATCCCTTCTCTACTCTACCGCCGGTCTCTTCTTCTTGCCTCCGTTCTGGACAGCCCTTGACGGTGTTGCCTCCGTGTTTCCCACGCCACCGAGCACATTCACTCCCCCCTGCTCCTCCACTGCAGCATATGGCGGACCTCCAAATCGAACATCACGGTGGCCTTCCGCTTCAGCTCCTTGTTTTCCGCTTTTAGCACACATATCTCTGCTCGCGCATCCTTCTACATGCGCTGGAGCAGAGCCAGTTGGGCGTTTAACTGCTGCACCTCATTTGTCCTACTCTAAAGCCGGTGCGACAAGTTTGTGACTGCAGTCATCGTCTCCACACATGACTTCAATGTATACTGATTGGCCTCAATATCTGATTGCGCTGCCATTATTTGCTCCACAGACCGCATAGGAAAGGTCAACGGAGCAAACCCAGGGGCGCTTGGTTGAGGTTCACGGGCAACCGCACCAGTTATCTCTCTTGTGGACTCGTTGAGGTCTGGAAAGAGAGTGAGCAGACCACGGGAAGAAGAGGCCATGTTTTGGGTTGCTAAGTGTTTCAGAGAAGCAGCGATTTCAGACTGGTAATATCAGAAAGCGTTGGTTGCAGAGTGTTTCAGAATGCAAATGTTCAGATGTTTCAGACTCGTTTGGTTTGCACAGCCTCCGCATCGGTTTATAAAGACAATGACGAAGCGGACGACACGCGCTCTGTCGATCACGTGCATCACCGCGTGTCTGACGCGACTTTTGATGGCTCGTCGCTCAATGATTTCTGTCGGGCACGACTTTTGATGCAGTGGGCGCACCTTTTGAGGGCGCGACTTTTGAGGGCTCGATATATATATATATACATGTATATCTTTTGGGCAGCCTATATACACAATCATACAGTGTCTTCTACAACGGTCCGGCATGACCCCATAAACTGTCCTGACATTGATTCCGGTTAGCTTCTCCATCGGTCCGACATGACCCCATAAATTGTCCCGACATTCATTCCGGTTAGCTTCTACATCGGTCCGGCATGACCCCATAAACTGTCCCGACATTGATTCCGGTTAGCTTCTACATCGGTCCGGCATGACCTCGTAAACTGTCCCGACATTGATTCCGGTTAGCTTCTACAACGGTTCGACACGACCATACAGTGTCTTCACCAACGGTCTAACACGACCATATAGTGTCTCCTATCCACTTTTATTTGTCAGTTTATTTTCTTGTTTTGTTACTCTCTCCAAACTCAAGTTGGTTTATGCCTACCCTCCTTGAGTTTGCGGGGGGCTGTTAACATACAATATCCATCATAGTGCATTTGTAGCTGTCAACCCACTACCACACACTTTCACTTTTATATTTGTTAATATATTTTATGTATATTTTATGTTAGTGCTTTAGGCTTTAGATTAGTGCATTTACTTTCAGTTAGTGGATACACTTTTGGCATGATGATGTTTGTAATGTTTTCTCCTATATAACGGAGAGTGTACCTCTTTATTCAATACATCAATATATACACAATTTATTCTCTCTATCCCTATACATTAATTCTTACAACAGAAATCATTTAAATGGCCCCATGAAAATGAGTTAATGGATTATCAAAAAGAAAAATGAATTAATGCTGTGACAAAAAAAAGTAGTTGTGTCAATCATAGCTTTGAAATGTTTATTTAGGGGAAGTTAATAGCCCCGGAACGTTTGAGGGAATTTGTCAAGATTGCGTGGAATTGCCTGCTTGATCAGGGAACAGAATGGCCATCAATTGACCTCCAGATTGCGCTGCAGCTGCAGCAAACTTGGAACAATGATACGGCGATGGGATCTCATCCGAAAATGATCCGGTGGAAGAACCGTTCCGTTCAGCCTTCAGTCGTGCTTATAACAATGTGTTGTCATATGATGGTGCATTTGACATAACGGATACGGGAAGTAATGAACTGATCAAGAAAATTTAGCTTTTTAAAACCCCTTCTGTTTCTTTACTTCTACATAGCATCAACATGTGTCAAAAAATTGGTAGCCATACCCATAGGTGAGACCAATGAATCTTGGTTGTGCTGCAGTGTTCTTTTTCTTTTATTTTTGATTGACTGTTTTAAGCAATGTTTGCATGTGCTGTGAATTGTATTCTTAGATTGTTTGGCAGAATCAAGTGTTACCAAATATGGGGTTCAAAATCCTTCTCTAAGGTCTCTGGGACTAATTTCATTTGAATTACTTTGGCTATCGAGTCAGAGAATAATAGGGAGGAAAAATCTGTGACATAAAATAAAAAACAAAACAATACAAAAAAAACTTACAACCAAATAAAAGTTCTTGTTGTGGCCCAATCCATTCGATTAGAAAAAAATTAAAACACGTGAGTAGTGAGTCATATCTGCACCGAGATACTTTCTTTTTGCTAGATTGCTGTAATTAGTTAATGCTCCATGTACTGAATTGTTATTCTTAGATAAGCAAACTATAAAGATTGTCAATCCATCGGATGTAAAGATCTAAAATAAGATTTGTGATGAATTATACACACAAAAAAAAAAAAGTGATGGCCACGTACCGGTTTCATTTAAATGGACCCACGGAAAATGAAATAATGCATTATGCATTGTTGATGCGGTGTCTGAAAAAACAAAAATTCAGTCAAATATGGTTTGGGTGAGGAGAGGAAAAGAACTCTGGCATAGAATAATGTAATGAAGTCCTGTTATAGTTTACTTTCACTAATGTTAACAAAAGATCGTTTATGTATTGGCTTGAGTTTCTTTACTACCTATTTCTCCGTAAAGGCTTGAGCGCATCGCTTTCTAACTGTGCCTACTTATTGCGTGAAAGTCATCCTTGACTTCCAGCTGCTCTGCTAACCGAAACTGACTTTGCACTTAGATTGTGGAGTATCGGTCTTTCTCTTACTCGTCTTTCATCGACCATTTCCAAAATCTATTTGCTCCAATCCTAGACCACAAAAAACCATGTATAGTTATAGGCTATCCATGTTTATCCCTCTTTACCACTTCATCCACTCTTACTTTCACAGTTGACAGTAGCAACTCACCTGCTCTTTATCACTCAGTAGAAAATATCGCAGTTAACCACAGCTCCTTGGGCAACTCATCATCTGCACTAGATGGCCGGCAGTGGATTGGAGATATTGGTTCTAAATATGTCATTTCACAAGGATCCAAGGGCAAAATTGATAAGCTCAACACCTATAACTAATGTAATTAGGCACCATTCAAGCTAACAAGATAACGGAAGAAGCCACACAAGCAGTGCAGGGCTTGATGATACGTTAAGAGTGCTCTGTTATTTGCAATCGAGTTCAATCGAGTTCCAGCCACATCCTCCTCTTTGTTAAGTGATAGGTCAGGCTTGGGTAGGTCCAAAACTTCAGTAGCTGGGATTCTCTTTTGTTTTAGTTGAACTGAGTTTATATGCCCTGGAAATTTTGACAAAGACAAGTCATTCCATATATCCTCCTAAATTTTAATGTTTGATTTGACGGATGGAACGTATCACTAGCACACCCATGTAATGTATTTTTATTTTATCAGAGAGCTAGGCACTTTACCTGCATAATTACTGTCTTCTTAATGGTTAAGGTGCTATATTACAGGAAGTGACAACTTTACAAAATGATATGTAAAGGGTATATTGCAATTTGGCTGTTAGTTGGGAACTAGTGCTCTCTCTCCCTCGGGTGATGGCTGTGCAAGTTTAGACTCGTGTAACGGACCTAGTTGTGTTCTTTCTTTTTGCTAAATTGCTGCAGTTAATGTTGCATGTGCTGAATTGTTATTCTTAGATGATCTGTGGCATATGCAAAGGAAAAGGATTGTCAATCCATCTGGCCCTAAAGAGCTAGAATAAGATTTGTGATGGGTTATGGAGGGGAAAAAAAAGAGAGTAAGGGAAACAACAATGTTAGGTATCATGAAAAACTTTTCATGAAAATAATCGTGAAAGTTTTGTGACCCTTGAATTACACGTAAAATAAAACATCACAAACTAATCAAGACAATCTAAGGATCATAAATCTTTCATAATTATTTTCATGAAAAAAATTTCATGATCCCTAACTTTTCTCTAAAGAAAAAGAAGAGGAAGATGAAGCAACGGGCACCAGCAGGTATCATTTAATTGGCCCCATAAAATATGAATTAATGCTGTGACAAACAATTATTGTGTCAGTTATAGCTTTCAAACATAGTTTATTTAGGGGAGTTAATTGCTTCTTTAGTTTTTATTTTTTATTTTTTTTATAGAATCTAAAAAAGTTGATGTATTTTGTAATAGTTAAGAAATTTACCTTTTTGTTAGTGGAAAAGTGTACTTTTTTTAGCTCAAGACAAATATATTTTTGTTTTTTAATGTATTTTACTTAAAAATAGTTATTTTTAGCCCATGCCAAACAAAGTAGAGTAGTCTTTTTACCTTCAATTCCATGAGACATAATTCACAATCGCAGCATCTATGCATAGATGCAGGTGAATGCTGACCCTTTGATGGATTCATAGGCCCCTGAAACCTCTCATATCAATTTTTCCCAGTCAAACATGACTTTTATCCAATTTCCTCTCCAGCCCGGCAAACATACATGGAACACAACCACTAAGGTGTGAAATCCAGACTTTTGGGTGACTATTAGATATAAATATATATCCGACTTTATGTGTAGTTTCTGCGAAGATTCGTTTATTTTTGGGTTGACTGACTTAACTCTTATGGTCTTGATGGAGAGGAAATCTATTAAGGTTTGCTCAGTAATGCTCGTAATCTTAAAGACACAGTTAGAATAAGGATTAAAATATGAGGATTAGGAATGAAACTAAATTTTCATGATTTGGCTATTCGTTGGAAAACAATTCACGAATTAACCAAATTTCCTGAAACAAAAACAAGATCAAACAATAATAAAATCGTTGAAATCTTTCAACCAATACCATTTGACACGATAATACAACCTCGTTTAACGAATTGGAGCGATTTAGAAGTCCCTCGACAATGGTTAATCCATGACCCAGTGGGACAAGGAGAATCTTCTAAAACAAAAAATCTTGCACAATTACAAATGCCAGCATCAAGAAAAAATTTATATATTGAAAATACATTTCCAAAAATTAAAAGATCAACTTCTGTATTTGAAAAAAATTTTCCTAACAAAACATTTTCAAAAATAAGCATTGGAGAATCGAGTAATAATTCTAATCAAGAATCTATTACTTCGACAAATGTTCAGATTCTTATTTTTCCAGGAACAAGAAGACAATTTGAACATATTAAGTCTGCATATATGTCTCATTTTCAAACAAAAAATGATGATATTATTTTTTTTCCTAGCCAAGGAAAAAGAAGATATACATATGTATTGAGAATATTTAATTTTGCAGGTTATAAACCCTATAGCCTCAGTGTTCTCATAGATACAGGAGCTAAAGTCAGCTCATGTAAATGGAATGCCATACCAAAAGAAAAATGGACATTAATGAAACATCCAATTTTGGTTACTGGAATTGATGGCAACTATACTTCCATACAATTTAAGGCAAAAAATATAGCTATTTGGTTAAATGATAGCAAGTTCATTATATCAAAAATTTTATGTTTTACTTATATGCATAGAGATTTTCTTCTTGGAAACAATTTTATATATAAATACCTTCCAATGCAAATACAGGAAAAAGCCATTTCATTAAGCATAAACGATGTCTTAATTCATATTCCCTTATTAGAACAACATAAATATATTTGTGATAAAGAGTTTGCACCCGTTCCGCGTGGTGATTTAACTCCCATCATCAAAACCATTGATGAATCACATTGGATTTATAAAATTCTAGAAGAAAATTTTAGTGAAAATCTATTAAAACTATGGCAACGTAGTTCGCGTTATTGTAGTTTGAAATTAAAAGACGCTAATGTTATCATTAGAGTAAGACCAATGATCTGTTCTAGACAAGATATAGATGAATTTGATATTCAACTCTAGGAACTTTTAGACAAAAAGTTAATCGAAGAAACTAGAAGCCCTTACTCTAGTCCAGCTTTTATGGTAAGAAACCATGCTGAAATTAAAAGAGGAAAAGCCCGAATGGTAGTCAACTATAAACTACTAAATGAATTTAGAATTTGATGGATATTTTATTCCAAAGAAAGATGTTTTGATTAACTTAATCAAATGATCAAAAATCTTTAGCAAATTTGATTGTAAGAGTGGATTTTGGCAAATTCAATTGACTAAAGAGTCGAAAAAAATTGACAGCTTTCAGTATTTCAGTACACCTAGAGGACATTACCACTGGAATGTTACGCCTTTTGGGTTAAATATAGCGCCACAGGTATTTCAACGATGGATGGATATAATTTTTAAAGATCTTAAAAATTGTTGTGTAGTTTACATTGATGATATACTTATCTTCTCTAAAACCAAGGAGGAACATAAGAAATATTTAAAATTACTTTGTGAAAAATTCCAAAAACATGGAATTATTTTGTCTCCAAAAAAGATTGAACTAGAAAAAGAATCAATTGAATTTTTGGGAATAATTTTAGACCAGAAAAGTTTAAAATTACAAGAACATATTTTGTCCAAAGTACGGGATTTTCCTGATACTCTTGAAAAAATTACACAATTACAGAGTCTATTAGGTATTTTAAATTATGGACAAAATTTTATCAAAAATCTTTCAAAAATAGAAATTCCTTGGTTAACCAAATTAAGGAAAAATGTTATTTTTTTAATTAAACAAATTAAAGAAAATGTTAAGATTTTACCAAATGTTTAACTTCCTAAACAGGTGATAAATTAATTTTAGAAATAGATGCCTCAAAAGCATGCTGGAGATGTGTTCTTAAAGCAATATCAAGTAATTTATGGCGTGATAAAGAGATACCTTTATCAAAAAATGGGATTAGACCAAGAAAAAATCCAATACCCATAAAATTACAAAAAAAAGAATTAATTTGTGGATATAATTCTGGAACATTTAAACCAAATGAACAAAAATATATTATTTTTGAAAAAGAATTACTTGCAATAAAATTGGCAATAAAAAGTTTTCATATTTATTTAGCCCTAGAAAATTTTATTGTACGCACTGATAATAAGGCAATAAGAGATTTCTTAATCAATAAAAAATCTATTGAGTAAGGAAGACGATTAGCCCGGTATAATAAAATTTTTGAATATACTTTTGAGATAGAACATCTTAAAGGTACTAACAATTTTCTTGCAGATTTTCTTAGTATAAATTGTTTCAAAAAATTAAATTACTAAACAAGTAATTTTAATTTTTGCAGAAGACCTCTAGACCAAGAGGAAATAATGGACAAAGGTAAACAACCAGCTCAAGGAGATTAGGGGACAATTGCATGCAATCCCCAGACAAGAAAGGGTTTATGTTGTATTCGCAAGAAATCAACCTGGAATTTACACAGACGGGAATGAATGCAATAGGCAAGTTTGTGGTTTTCCAGGAGCCAATCATAAATCATTTGATACCAAAGCTAACAAAGCTTTTTACAGTGCCCCAGATATGCCTGTTTATCAAAAGAATTTTTATCAAATGAGAACTAACCCAGTTCCAACTAATATTCAGACATCTAGACCAGATGAATCTGAAATAAAAGATTTTTTCAACCTTGGTATATCCAGAGAAATTTATACAGAACTCAATGGAGTTTGGAAAACTCACATTGTAGACAACAAAGTGAAATTTCGAAAACATATGGGAGTTCTGGCCAACAAATTAGCTGGGCAAACAGCTAAATTAAAAGATTTGCAAAATTTTTGTTTCAATATCCTTAAACAAATGAATTGGAATGAAGATTTTAATTTTGAAAAAATAAACAATTTTCTTCAGCTATCAGACCTCATATCAGATGAGTTTTCTGATCTAGTTTTTGAACAAATAAAAATAATTTGTCTTTTTGAAAAAGCAAGAACTTTGCTCCCAAAAGAAATTTTTATGTTAATCAAAAATCGAGTTGAGGATCATCGTGATAAGATTAGAAAAATCTTAGAACGATCTTATGATAAATTAAATTTTAAAGATGGATTTCCCAAAATAACCATCATGGCAAATCACGACATGTGGTATTTTGAAGATATAGATTGGGGAATAACTAATCAAGCTATTTTCCAAATTTTAGATCCAATCCAATGGATAGAATATCCAATGATCATCAAAGCAATGCTCTCATGGGTAGTAAACGGCTTCTGATGGAGTAAATATTTTACTTTTTGGATCTCCAGCACCGTTGGTTGGCAGGAACGAGAACATTTTTTTCCAACGATACCAGATTTGGTATCTTAAAGAAATTGAAGATTTTGAATTTGAAGATGATTATTTAGATGAAGATCGCCGAAGAGAGCGATTAGAAAATATCCAAAAATTTTCTGACAGAATATTGGATAGACAGTCTAATATCTATTTCATAGGCATCGTCCAACATCCATGGCTCAACAAAATTTCCATTCATGGTCACAGATGGAAGAATACTATTTGTAACCCATTTTCCCATAACATATCAAAGGTCTCTTACACAAATTAATGAGGCTCTTGACATGTTATTAAATCTCAAAAAGAGAAATAATTTGGATCTTCCGTTGGAACTAGCCATGGCCACGGATGATGTAGAACATTTTCAGAATGAGCAATACAACCAGGATCTGGATTCCCCTCCATCAGAGACTAATGAAGAATATCACAATTTCATCAACAGGATGGAAGCATAGTGGACCCCACTATCATATGTGGCTGTCTCCTGATCGACTCTAACTTTATCCAGGACACGTGGAGCAACCTGCATTATTAGGCAGAAAGTGGTCAGACAAATCCTTTCAGCCAACGCTACAAGATAGAAAAGATCAACCCAATCTTATCTGTTTCAGTCTATCTCTTTGAAAATCAGGGAGGGTAGACAGTGTATATAATTGTAGAAACTGTAGCACATAGAAAATAATAGTAGTTTTTCCTTTAGACATTTTTGTCTCTTTGTATTTATTTTTATGTAGACATTTTATAAAGCCTATGACTAGGCTTGACTAGAGTGTTAGATTTTTTTGCAAATCTTGACCGTAAAGTCTTACCAAGTTAGGTATGCATTAAGTTTTTGGTTTTGTTTGTATCCACCATCTTGTATACTATGTATTGGCTTTTACGCCAACATAATAAACAATGTAAATTCTCTCCATCTTTGTGCTTCTACCTTCGTCTCTAACTTCTAACTTCTCTTAACTCCATAACTCCATCACAATTCCATCTTTGTGGAGTATTGGTCTTTATCTTTCTCCTTTTTTATCATTTCCAAAATCCCTTTGATCCAATCCAAGATCACCACACAAAAAAAAAAAAAAATTACTTTTTCAGTTGTCGGTGGCAACTCACCTGCACTTTATTACCCAGTAGACAATATTGTTGTTAACTGTAGCTTCTCTGGCAACTTATCATCCGCACTAGATGGCCGACAGTGGATAGGAGATATTGGTTTGAAATATATCATTTCTCAAGGATCCAAGGCCAAATTGATAAGCTCAACACCGGTTGCCCGACTGTTTTCTGTCAATCCTGTTCCTTATGGGTCTGCTTGGATTTCTCGTTCACAATTCACCTATAGATTCCAAGTCTCTACTGGCCCAAAATTCATTCGTCTTCATTTCTATCCTGCTTCATACCTAGGTTTCAAAAGGTCTAAGGCTTTTTTTACTGTAAAAGCCGGTCCTTATACGCTCCTTAGCAACTTCAGTGCTTCACTTACTGCTGATGCTTTGGGCTTACAATCTTTTGCCGAAGAATTTTGTGTGAATGTGGAAGAAAATCAGCCACTGATCGTAATGTTTTCTCCATCAACAGATGGTATTTTGGATGAGGTATATGCTTTTGTGAATGACATTGAAATTGTCTCATTGCCAACAGGACTTTATCATACTCTCGAGGGTGATCCAGGTGCATGTTGCTGGCAAGAAATATTGCTTCCCAATTGATAAGAGCATCTATGACAACCATCTCCTTAGTTAAAATTAATTTAATTAATTAATTATATGTTTATTGTTAACTGAGTGCTTATGTGCTTAACTGTTATTGATTGTCTTTATAATTATTGGCTTGCTTGATTGAATAGATAGGTGAGAATAAAAATTAAAACTGTCTGATTCGCTAATTTTAACAAGTTAGAAAACAACAAGTGTATAGGAATTAGAGCCTAATTCACATTAGTATAATTGAGATTATTTAATGTAGAGGATTAATTTATTTGGGTAGAAATGAGTGTTGTTTTTTTAATTATTTATTTATTTATATTTAATTTAATTGGAACCTCAATTTAACAAACTAATTGAAAAAAAACTAAATAGTAAATTATATTTCTACTCATCTCCTAAATATAGACTGAGAGAGCGAGTGCTTGGTTGCCTTAGTCATCTTTTTTCACATACTCACAGACCCACATAGAGAGAGAGAGAGAGAGAGAGAGAGAGAGAGAGAGAGAGAGAGAGAGAGAGAGAGAGAGAGAGAGAGAGAGAGAGAGAGAGAGAGAGAGAGAGAGAGAGAGAGAGAGAATGAGAGGAAGAGTGAGTTGAGCTCATAGAAGAGAAATTGGAAAGGAAGAAGAGGAGGAACCTTAAGAAAGCTGAAATTTTGGTCTTGAAGCATCAATTAAGGTAAGAAATTATTCCAAATTCTTGATATTGAATCTTTATTACACATCATCTTCCAAGATATGAGTTTAAATGAATTGAATTTGTCCTCAAATAGGAGATTTGCTCATGTAATTGAGAGCTTAGGGCATGCATGTGAAAAAATTGAAGAATTGATCAATTTAACTCATAATCCTTACTTGCATGACATATTTTCAAGAGAACAATGATTCTAAACTCATTTTCAAACATGATTGATGGAGTTTAAGGAGAGATTAAGCATGAATTAGAGCTTGGGATCAAGAAAATGGATGTTTCGTGAAATTGAGTTTCAAAAATGGAAGAATGGGTTTAATTTGATAGTTAGAGCCTTATAAGAATTCAATTAAAAATTTAATTTAGGTTCATAAAATTAGATGTAGTCAAATTAAGTCGTAATTGAGAATTAATTAAATTCAATTGAAATTAAGTTAGGCTTAAGATTATGGAAATAAATGTGAAAATTAATTATTTAGGCCTTGATTTGCTTGAAAATAGAGTTGAAATTGCAAAATGCACATATTTATGAGTTTCTGATTCAGTAAATTAAACATGACTGAATAATTGGAACTTAATGTGTATGAGCCTAATTTAGGTTTGATTGTGTAATTAGTGAACTTAATAAGGGTTGGTTTATGATTAGATTATTTATATTTAATTAGTTTGGTTAATACATAGCTAAACATATTTTAATTGAAGGTTAATAATCTAATTTATTCCTAGTACTAGTCATCCATATTTAAAAGAAATGGAAGAAAAATAAATAGGAATAACCAAATAAAAAATTAGAATTAAATGAGAGAAACCGAAAGACAAACAAGTAACCGAATTAAATAGATTGTAAGAGTGTAATTGTAATCGTGTTGTGCTTGACTTATTTGTTTAGGTCGGACGCCGAACGATTAGCACGTGTTTTTCAGGAGCCCACTGTGAGTAACAATGTTGTAAAGATATGTTCAAATTGTATTTATTTTTTGAATGATACATTGTATTGTTTCTAAATGGTTACTTTTTATCAATTGAATGATGATCCTCTTTTGAATTGTATTCGTGGCATTCATAGCGTATTGTTATTGTTATTGTTATTGTTATTGATATCGCTATTGTTACAGAGATCTCTGTCACTTCCAATTCTTGGAACTATTGTCTATTGTTTGATGGCCATCAATTGATTGTCCGGTCTTTAAGACCTATTGAATTGTTGCTATTGGATGAACCACGTATGACCTATACAAATATGATTGATTGAATTGAACGATTGATTGACAAAAAGATATTGATTAAAAATGTTCGATTGATAATCGATTGTCTCAAATACTGTAAGGACATTATTCTTAACCTCTTTACACAATTGTTATTCACTGGGCTCTAGCTCACTGTTTACTATATATATGTAGGTGATCGAGCACCGGATCAAAGCTAGTGGTGTCGACCCAAACCCTTGTTTTGTCAAGCCAACTATTGTGCCTCATCGCGAGGTTCCGAACCAACATGTGTCAATGCTTTTTGGGTGGTTCAAATTCACCCTTTTGATATTGCTAAGTGAAAAGAATGTTTTGTGACTTTTGTTAATACTATTTTTGATAATGGGATTTAATTCCCTAACTTGTGTTTTGTCTTGCATATATGTGTTTTATGGACTTAACTGTTCGTGGATATAACTATGTATATGAAAGTTTATTTCCATTTAGGTCCTCACAACTCATTGGACAATGTATGTTATTATTGATTGGCTTCCGCCAGCCCCTTTATATTGTATTATTATTAAACAGACCTTCGGTAATCACGAATTACTGGCCGGTTATGACGCTATATAGGGGTGGGTTTGGGTCGTGACAGCATCGCACTCGAGTTGGTACAAAGATTAAATGTTGGCGGAAGTTCCATTTTGTCCATAGAAGATACGGGCATGTTTCAAGAGTGGTCTGAGGACTCCAATCATTTATTAGAATCAAGTCGCTTGCCAGTTAGTACAATAATTCGGATCAAATACACAAATATACCAACATATTATGCTCCTCAAAAAGTTTACCAAACATCTTGGTCAATGGTTCTGGACCAGCAAGCGAACAAGACCTTCAATTTTACGTGGAAATTACCTGTTGATCTCGGATTCAGGTAGCTACTTAGGTTCCATTTCTGTGAGCTTGAATATGAGATAAAAGAGAGTGGCCACATGGCGTTCAAGATCTTTGTTAATAATCAAATGGTTGAGGCTAATGCTGACATTATCAAATGGAGTGGCAGCAATGGGGTTGCAATGTATAGAGACTATGTGTTGACAATGGAAGGAGATCGGATAGAAGGTAAGTGTGATATGGTTATAGCGTTGTGCCCTCACAATCACAACTATGAGTGGAGGACCACACACATTGATGCAATTCTAAAGGGTTGGAGGTATTCAAGTTAAGCAACCTCAACAATAATCTTACTGGGGTGAACCCAGTGCCTGTGGCAAGTGGTTCGATATTTGGTAACCCAAATCCATGGAAGTTTGTCTTGGCTAGCGGTGGAAATGTCATTGCAACTAGTGTAGTAATAATCCTGTGTATTGAATATAATTATTTACCAGTTACGTATATTGGGTGACAAATTTGGTGAGAAGAACTTCTCATCATTACCATTTGAGGAGTTGTGTCGTCGCTTCTCATTTGCTGAGACCCAATCTGTGACCAACAACTTCAATGATGAATTGGTTATTGGAAGTGGTGGATTTGGTAAGGTCTACAAAGCACTACTCATCGACAGTGAGGAAACTACTATTGTTGCCATAAAACGGTTGAATTCAAATTCTAAGCAAGGCGCATATGAGCTTTGGATAGAGATTGAGATGCTTTCCAAGCTTCGACACATGCATCTTGTCAGTCGTATAAGCTATTGTGAAGAAGGCCACGAGATGATCCTTGTTTATGAGTATATGGAGCATGGTACCCTTGCGGATCATCTCTACAAAATTAATACCAGTGGAAATATTTGTCATCTATCATGGGAGCAAAGACTCAACATATGCATTGATGCTGCATGTGGATTGGATTACCTTCACATGGGTACTCAACATGGTATCATACACCGAGATGTGAAGACCACAAACATTCTAATAGACAAGGATTTGGTAGCTAAGATTTCAGATTTTGGTTTGTGCAAAATGGGCACCACAAGCCATTCTAGAACCCATGTTAGCACAGACGTTAAAGGCACATTTGGTTATTTGGATCCAGAGTATTTCTTGACCCATATGCTAACCAAGAAATCAGATGTGTATGCTTTTGGTGTTGTGTTGTTGGAAGTGCTTTGTGGGAGGCCTGCAGTAGATATAAAGCTTGAGGAAGAACAACGCAGTTTAGCCCTATAGGCTCAACATTGTATCAGAGAGAAGAAACTTGATCAAATCATTGACCCCAGTTTGAAGGACCAAATCTCGCCATATTGCCTGAAGGTGTTTGCAGAAGTTGCTAGCAAATGCTTACAAAATCGTCCAAATGGACGACCTACAATGGCTGATGTAGTGGTGAGCCTCAATTGCACATTGGCGGCACATGATCAATGTAGGGATATACAAGCAGATGATGCTCTGCCACAAAGTATAGTTCCCTCTGCGCATTGGTGGCACAGGATCAGTGCAGGGATATACAAGCAGATGATGCTAGTACAGTCCCCTCTCTCTTCACTCCTATGCAATACTGTGAGAATATACCTGTTAGAACCCTTGTTGTCAAATTCCATGGAAAAACTAAGGTTTAAATCGAGTTGTAAATTTTCCAGTTTTTTGTTTTCCCGCTCAAGTGGGCAAAGTGACGCTTGAGCGGAGTTTACACTCTCACAGTATTTTGCGTGTCTGTAAAAATACTGAGTGATGTGTTTTTATGCTCGAGCGTGGGATCTTTTGCTTGAGCGTGAACCCTAGTTTGGAACATGTGATATAGAGTCCCTGCTCGAGCGTCCATTCCCACGCTCGAGCGGACCGCGCGATCTCTGCCTCTATAAAACCACTTGTTGCTCCATCTCTAGGGTTACTTTTCCTAGATCTTCTTTAAGGGTCTTAGGATTTTCTTTTGGGATATTTTTCTTGGTTTTTCTTGATGTTTGATTGAGTTTGAACTTATGTTCTTATAAACACACATCAAGGAGTTTGTTTGATTGTTTCTTGGAGAGTATTCTTCTTCGGTGGAATTTGAAGATTCAAGCACAGAGTAATCAAAGGAGTTTGATGCTGTGTGTAGTTGTTTATTCAACAATTGATGTTGTGGATTCAACATCAAGCTAATCAATTTTGTGTGAAGGTTGTGGTGAAAGACTTACAGAAGATTTGAAGACAAATTGGAAGCGGCTCTGGTAATTTGTTTGGTATCGTTGTAATCTTTTTTTTTTCAGTAGTGGATTGATTTGTGGCGTTTTGCCCGTGGTTTTTGATCACAACTGAAGGTGCTTCAATTGTGGTTTTTCCACGCAAAAAATCATTTGTGTCGATTCATTGGTTTTTTAAAACAACAATCTAAATCATTTTTGTACGTGCTTGATGATTTAGATTGTGAGTTTTAATTGGTTGGGAATTGAAATAATTAAATCTTGATCTAATCACGAATCACTTAGGTTTTTCAATTAGTATCAGAGCAGGTCACTCTTTGTTTTTTTTATCAAAACTATAGGCGTGTGATTTTGTGTGATTGGTGATACGGATTCAATTTGTGAAGGTAACTCGACCCATAAACCTCCATTACTTGATGATACAAACTATTCTTATTGGAAAGCTCGTATGAGAGCGTTTTTAAAATCTATCGATGAAAAAGTTTGGCACTGTGTGATCTATGGGTAGAGTAAACCTATTGTCACCATTAATGGTGTTGATATTCATAAACCCCATGATAAATGGGACACATTCAATTATCAAAACTCAAGTTGGAACAGTAAGGCTCTCAATTCCCTTTTTTGTTCCATCACACTTGAAGAGTTTCGTCGTATCTGCACGTGTGAGGTAGCAAAAGAGGCTTGGGACATTCTTGAAACGATTCACGAGGGTACTACTTCTGTTAAAAGGTCAAAACTTCAACGTCTTACCTCTGCCTTTGAAACCCTTTTTATGCGTGATGATGAGACGTTTGATGATTTCTATGCTAAACTTAGTGACATCGTGAATTCCTGTTTCACACTCGGTGAAAAAATCCCTGAAGCCAAGGTGGTTGGAAAAATTTTGAGGTATTTACTTGAGAGGTTCCAATCAAAAGTGACAGCTATTAAGGAGGCTCATAATGTTGATACCCTCAAGCTTGATCAGTTGGTTGGAAACTTGCAAACTTATGAAGCCCACTAGATTTCTAAGAAAAAACAAAAAGATAGTGTGGCTTTCACTAGTGCTCATGAGACTGCAAAAACTTCTGAGACTGAGTTTGATCTAGAGTCCGAGATGACGGTTATGTTTACTAAACAGTTCAAAAAAAATTTAAAGAAAAAGAAGCCAAATTTCAGAGACCGTAGTTCAAAAGACAAGAGTAATGATAAACCTAAAACTTTTCCACCAAAACTTGCTCCAAAAACTGAAAAAAAGATTGTAAAGCGGTAAGGGGTCAAGTGTTATGAATGCCAAGGTTTTGGACATATTGCTCTTGAATGTCCATTGAAAAAGAATCGGAAGAAAGTCTATACAGTGACTTGGGATGATGAAAGCGGGTCAGAGCAAGAACCTGAAGAAACTGAATCCACTGAAGACAAGGATAGTGCTTTCATGGCATTCTGGTCCACTTTCACTCAACCTCCTCCGAAGCTAGTAGAATTTGCTCTTGGTCAGAATCCGCACCGTGCTTGTATCTTTGATGGCAGTAATTACTTGTATTGGAAGATCAGAATGAGGGCGTTTTTGAGAGCTTTCGACCTTGAAGGGTGGCAAGCCATTGAAGAGGATGTTGAAAGTACTGACAATTTGAGCAATCAAAGAGTTCTAATTATTATTCGTGAAGCAATTACTGATGGAGAACAACAACGGGTTGCTCACTGCACAAAGGCTAAAGATGTATGGGACATTCTGAGTCAATTCCGTGAAAGAGGAGAGCTATCTTCACCATCATCTATCACCTTTCCTACCTTAGTGGCTCGACTGGATGAGGTCCAGGAAAAAGAGGAGCAAAAAGAATATGGTGAGACATCAGAAGACAATGATGAGATTGATGGTGATGATCTACAACAAGCTTACGAAAAGCTTTACGATGAATCTTTGAATCTGTCCAAGATCAATGACAAACTCACTCTCAAGCTCAAAGCATGTGAGAGCGAGATTGTCAAACTAAACGGAGAAATTGCAACAGCAAAGCAGAATGTCATCAAGACCTTTGTGGGAAACTTCTATCTTGTGAGACCGAAAGGAATGAACTTCTGAAAATATATGCCACATATGAAGAGAAGATTGAAAGCCTTGAGATGTCACAAGCTACATTGGAAGAGATGGTTTGTCATAAAGATGAAGAACTCAGAATTGCTAGAGCCACAATTGCCATGTGGAACAAAGGTTCCAAGTCATTAGAAGACATCCTCGGGTCTTAACAAATGGGTTGTGACAAAAGTGGGCTAGGCTATGGTAATGCAACAGCTCACAAGGGACATGCCTCTACATCTCATGACTTGAAAACTCAAGAAAAGTGAAAACTCAAGAAAAGGGAAAACTGAAGGTTCACCAAGGTGATCCTTCTCTTTATCTACCAAATGGGGGTTAAGATCAACAAAAGGGAGGTAAAAGCTATTTTTGTTTGTCATCATTGTGGTAGGTATGGCCACATTCGTCCTTATTGCTTTGAATTGTTTGGTAAGGTGTCTTAAAAGGGTAGAAATTCTAATACTTTTTGGGTTAGGAGACAACCTTACATGTCTAGGCGGAACACCAAGATACATGAGGGTGTTCACAATGCTAAGACATTTACCAAGACCACCAGGCCTGATTTTGTTAAGATAAAAAAGATATGGGTGAGAAAAGATAATTTGACTTGTTTAGTTGTTCACACTGCTCTAAAAGCACGTGACTCACACATGTGGTACCTTGATAGTGGGTGCTCTCGTCACATGTCAGGTGACAAATCCTACTTCACCTCCCTTGAAAAATATAAAGGTGGAATTGTTACCTTTGGAGATGGTGGCACTTCAAGAGTCACTGGTAAGGGCATTATAAGTGTGGCTGGTCTTCCCAAGCTTGAAAATGCATTACTTGTTGATGGCCTTAAAGCAAATCTTTTGAGCATAAGTCAAATGTGTGATTCCCACCATGAAGTATTGTTTTCAAAAAATAAATGTAAAATTTTGGATAAAAAGGGAAATACTGTCATGCATGGGGTTCGCACATCTGATAACTGCTACAAAATTGTTACAACTAATGATTTGACTTGCCACTCAGCCATCATAAGTAACATTGATCTGTGGCATCAAAGATTAGGTCACATGAATTTTAAAGACCTAACTAAGATAGCCAGCAAAGAGCTTGTGAGAGGTGTACCTAAACTGGGTAAGAATCTGAACCATGTGTGTGGACCATGTCAACTTGGAAAGCAAACCTGTGCGCCACATAAAAAGGTGAACAACTTTATAACCAAATAACCTCTTGAATTGGTTCATATGGATCTAATGGGACCTACTCACACTGAAAACATTAGAGGTAAAAGATACATTTTTTTAACTATTGATGATTTTACTCGTTTTTCATGGGTAAATTTTTTAAGAGAAAAATCCGATACATTTGATGCTTTCCAGGCCTTAGTCCTTAAAATCCAAAATGAACAGGGTGTCTCTATTGGGTGTATCATAAGAATCCGAACTGATCATCGTCGTGAGTTTGAAAACAATTCGTTTTCGAATTTTTATGATATGCATAGAATTAAGCATGATTTTTTTGCACCTATTACTCCACAACAAAATGGAGTTTTTGAGAGGAAGAACAGGGTTGTTCAAGAGATGGCTAGGGTCATGCTCCTTAGTAAGAAAGTTCCTCCAAAGTTTTGGGCTGAAGCCCTAAATACTGCTATTTATGTAATAAATCGTGTGTATTTAAGGCCTGACACTTTACAAACTCCATATGAATTGTGGAAGGGATTGAAACCTAATGTAAAATACTTCGAAACTTTTGGGAGTAAGTGTTACATTTTCAAAGACAGAGAGCCTTTGGGAAAATTTGACTCCCGAAGTGATGAAGGTATTTTTCTAGGGTATTTAACCACTAGTAGGGCTTTTCGAGTCTATAACCTGTGAACTTCATCTTTAATGGAATCGATCAATGTGGTTATAGATGACACAAGTTCTCCTACTTCAGCAACAAATGAGGAAGATAATGGTGAGTCTCCAATTTTGGATACTGAACCACAATTAGAAAGATGCTGAGGTCCAAGCACAAGAAGTTGAGACAGCACCAACTTCTCAGGAAAGTCATAGTCCAAAGAGTGTACAGAGAGACACTACTTCTGATGCTTCTGTCACTACAAGCCAAGAGTTCAAACCATCAGCAAGGGTGAAACTGAATCATCCTGCTCAACAGGTGATTGGAAGTGTCTTGGATCGAATGAAAACCCGAAGACAAATTCGGGATGAGGTATCTTATATGTGTTATGTTTCATTAATTGAACCTAAGAATATAAAAGAGACCTTACTAGATGATAGTTGGGTTAATGCTATGCATGAAGAATTAGGTCAATTTGAACGTAACAATATTTGGACTCTTGTTCCCAGACCTAGAGACATGAATATGATAGGTACCAAGTGGATCTTTAAAAATAAATCTGATGAGAATGGTATTGTGGTTAGAAATAAAGCTAGGTTGGTTGCTCAAGGCTACACATAAGTAGAGGGTGTTGATTATGATGAGACGTTTGCCCCAGTTGCACGTCTCAAATCTATTCATATTTTACTTGGTGTTGCATGCTTTCTTGATTTCAAAGTGTTTTAAATGGATGTGAAAAGTGCCTTTCTGAATGGGTGCTTGAAAGAAGAGGCTTATATTGGGCAACCGAAAGGGTTTGAGGACCCTAAATGTCCAAACCATGTTTACAAGTCAGACAAGGCTTTGTATGGGTTGAAACAAGGCCCTCGAGCTTGGTATGATAGACTTACTACATTCCTACTTGATAATGATTTTCAAAGGGATAGTGTGGACAAGACTTTATTTGTGAAACATACTAAAGTCTCATATTCTTGTTACACAGATTTATGTTGATGATATTGTGTTTGGATCCACTGCTGATCATCTTGTCAAATATTTTTCAGATTTCATGACACATGAGTTTGAGATGAGCATGATGGGAGAGTTGTCTTAGGTCTTCAAATTAAACAGTCTCCTTTAGGTATGTTTGTTTCTTAGACTAAGTATGCCAAAAACCTTGTCTCAAAGTTCGGTCTTAAGTCGGCCAAACATGCTAGCACTCCCATGAGCACCAGTCTTCACGTTTCCAAAGACTCCTCTGGTACTGATGTTGATCCCATCCTATATAGGAGTATGATAGGGAGTCTCTTGTACCTCACTGCCAGTCATCCTGACATTTTATTTAGTGTTGGTGTTTGTGCCCGTTACCAAGCCTATCCTACAGAGTCTCATCTGATTGCTGTCAAACTTATCATTAAGTATGTGAATGGGACATTGGGTTATGAGATTTGGTTCTCGACCGACACTACAGCCGAAATCACCGATTTTTCTGATGCCGATTGGGCAGGGTGTGTTGATGCTTATAAGAGCACATCTGGGGGGTGTTTTTATCTTGGGAATAAATTGGTTGCCTAGCATAGCAAAAAGCAAAATGCCATTTCTCTTTCGACCACTGAGGCTGAGTACATTGCTGCAGGGAGTTATTGTGCACAAATGCTATGGATGAAGCAAATGCTTCACGATTATGGAATAGACCAGAACACTCTCACTCTTTTTTGTGATAACACAAGTGCCGTTAACATTTCTAAAAATCCTATCCAACACTCTCACACCAAACACATTGACATTTGTCATCATTTTATCCAAGAGTTAGTGGAAGAAGGCCTTGTTGTACTTGAAAATGTACCCACTGAGCACCAAAAGCTGATATTTTTACAAAATCCCTTGATCTTGTTAGGTTTGAGTTTCTTAGAAAGACCTTGGGTGTAGTGCTTAGTTGATAGGGTGTTATCTGTTACTGAAGGGGATGTGAATGATTGCTTTTTTGTGTACTTGGATGCTATAATCTCATTCTCACTGATTCCTGTCATCCCTACATTTAGAAAAATATGAACTCCTCTTATGCTGCTTGCTAGATTTCATTTTTCATTGATCATAGCTCATTCTGAATGCTCATGCTCATTGACTTCATAACCTCATTCTATACACATTCTTGAGATAAACTATTGCAGGGTTTCCGCACAAGTGATCAAAGTTCTCTATGGACCACTAACAATGTATCTTTTACATTATTGGAGGAATTGACCTATACTGGTATATCATAGGTGATGTTGAGTCTCTTAGTCATCTACCATCGTTTTTCACTTTCACGGTTCCTCCCTCAGCTCATTGAAGTCCGAGCATTAGGAAAAGGCTACCTCAGAGGCATCAACGAGGCCATCCTTTTTTGATTTCATGCTTCTCCGGTTTGGTCTCCATACTCTTGAGCGTGCAAGCCACCAGTGAGTCCCACAGAAAAGAAAAGTCTCATGATAAAAAATAAAAGGGGACTCATTGACTGAGGGGGAGCCTCCGTGCTTACTCAACAAATACCCCTTGATTTCTATTTGTTTGACTTTTCTCTGTGATTGTTTCGCTACTCTTGCCCGAGGTCCAGTCATCCGATCACTACGAGGATTAACTCTAGCTCTGTGGCCTCTCAAGGATTGTACACACACACATTCTTTTTGTGAGCCCTCATGTTTGTTTTTGAGTTATGCATTCTTAGTCACTTATGATCATTGATTGAATATTATCTGATTTGTTCATGGTCTTGTGGTTCATAATTTCAAAATGTACAAGTTTCCAGGCTTCATGGTTTGTGGATAATCTCATCTCAATGTCATAGTCTCGCAATCATACTCCCCTCTATTTTACAGGTCACACTTCTTTGGTTGAGTTATTTTTTGTTTTTTTTTATTCATTTATTTAAAAAAAAAGAAGGGGGTTGTTTTGAGGTTAGGAGTTGTTTTGTCCCCGCTCGAGCAGAAACTCACACACTTGAGAGTGGATTTCATTAATCCAGCATTTTGTGTAGAGGTTTGCAGTTCTATGAGGTTGTTTTTAGCGCTCCAGCATCCATTTTCATGCTTGAGCGCAGAGGTTTGGAGTTGTTTTGTCCCTACTCGAGCGAAAACTCTCACACTCGAGCGCGGATTTCATTAATCCAACATTTTGTGTAGAGGTTTGCAGTTCTGTGAGGTTGTTTTTGGTGCTCGAGCGTCCATTTTTGTGCTCGAGCGTAGCCATACGTGTTTTGGCTCATGCTCGAGCGTTAAAACCCATGCTCGAGTAGACTGGTTTGAGATAAAACTCCTTCCTTCGTCTCTTCAGTTCAATTTTTCCCCAAAATTTCATTCTCTCTCGTAGGGCTTCTTGGTGATTCAGTGCATTGTCCTTCCTTAGGTTGTTCATTGGTTCTTCTTGCACATCTAAGGTAGGTTTCTCTTCGATTTCGCCACTATTCTTCTGTTTATTTATTTTTGGTTGTAGTTTATTCCTCTCATGTTTCATCCCTCACTCTTGTTCGTAATGTTTGGGTCTTGTTGGTGTTGTGAATCTTGTTATGGAATATTGAGTCTTTGGAATACTGAGTTGTGTTAAGGAAATATCATTATCTAATGTTCTACTGCTTTTTATTGGATCTGTTTGTTCTTTTTGGTATGGCTACTGTGTTTACCTTGACTCTTCTCTGATGCATTCTGCCTTACTGTGATTGTTTTGCGATGGTCGTATTGATTCATACCACTATTTGACTGTCTAATGTTGCTAGATTTAAATGTGCTACTAATGTTTAGTTTCTCTATTTTTTTTCTCTCTGTTGGTTTTAATTTTTGTCTTGGGTTGGGGGATTGGTGTTTTTTCTTTTGGTGTATACTTGGTTTAAGTCATGTCTTCTTCAAAGCGTAAGAAGTCCACTGCCACTCGACCCTCCTTTAACACAGACTGGTTTCCCTCGGCTGATAAAGCCAAATTGTTTAGAGAGTCCTATCCTTCTTGCACTGTTTATCTCGAACGTAATGTTCTACCAACCACCTTTGAGTCCATCCATATCCGTCCACTATTTGATCCTTTGGGTGGGAAGTTGGTACTTTCTTTCCCGAATCCTCAAAATCTCAGTTGGGTTAGAGAATTTTACTATAATATGGAGAGTCTTGATGCCATTGTGTAGACACCCCATTTTTGACTGACCTGAAGACTCAGACGTCATCGTTTGTGCACGCGATGATCGCGCATGTTTGTGCTCGTTTCGAGTTTCTCGGGCCTTCGATTGAGCGCCTTGTCCCGGGACCTCTTAACTCTCTCATTCTTGGTTTGTTTTTGGACCATTGCATTGGTGCCATTGCCTGGAGGGAGAGAGAGGCCTGTAGGCCACTTTTTGTAGCTGTAGGCTACTTATCTCTCTTGTAGGCCACTTGTAGTGGCCCGTAGGCTAGTTTTTGGGGCCTCCGGCTGAGTGCCTTGTCTTGTAGCCTCTTAACTCTCTTCCTTTTGGTTTGTTTTTGTGCCATACCTTGTTCCACCTTGCCTAGAGGGAGGAGAGAGGCTGTCGGCCACTTTTGGCTCTTGTAGGCCACTTGTCCCTCCTGTAGGCCACTTGAGGTTGCCGACGGCCATATTCTTGCTTTTTCAGATATTTTTATTGCCAGCTATGCCAACTGTTGGACACAGAAGGCATCCTCCATACACGTGTATGGAGGGATTGCACCAAGCTTCTAGCTTGTCAAACAAGCTTGAGGCTTGGAATTCTATAAGAGGGAAGGCCCATCTCCCTTTCCAGAGGTTCAAAAATTTTAGAGAGAAAAAGATATCCCTCTCTCACTAGAATTCTCCCTCTCTCTCTATATTTGTGCTATATTGACTTAGAAGTGTTGTTTCTTCATACTTTTGCACACAAACACCTAGTAAAACACCACCATCATTGAGCTGAGGTTCTTGGAGGTCATACTTGGGTTCTAAAAACCTGGTTTTTTTACCTCAGAAGTTGCTATTCTGCTGTGGTTCTTCAACGGTGAGTAGTTACCCTCTTTAAGCTTTGTTTTGCTTAAGTATTTGGCCATCCTTGCATGCTCTTTTAGGCCTTACTCTCAACTGTAAAAAGCTTTGTTTTTATGTGTTTAAATGATTGTTTGAGGCTTTGTTTGAGTTAGGGGTGGTCTACCCCCTTTGGTGGTTTGTTTTGCTTTACTTTGTGCCATCTCTTAAGGCCTTTGAGGTCACCTTCTCTTGGCCTTTTAACTGGAATTTTAGTGGTGGAAAGTGTGTTTTGAGGCCCCAAATAGGAGGGGGTCATCCCCTGTCCTTGTGTCTTGATTGCTTGTGTTGTTCGCTTAACACTTTGGCATGTTTTTCTACCTTCTTGAGGCTCTATCTTAGTATGTTTTAGGCCTTATTTTAACATGATATAACTCTGTTTTGGATTGGTTTGATTGCCTCTTGCATGCTTCACACCCTTGTAGTGCAATCCTCCTTATAGCCTTAACATGCATCATGCTTTGTGCCTCTAATTCTAGCTTGTTTTAGCTCTGCTCCAGCAGGTTCTTAGTCTTGTTTTGACTTGCTTGAACTCTATTTTGAGTGGTCTTGATCATTTGGAACTTGCTTTGTATAGCCATAGTGCAATCTTGCTCACTAACTTTGAGTTTCAAAGTCTCTAGCATGCTTTACTTATGTTGTGTGCATGCTTTGGCCTCATTTCTCACATGATTTCAGTGTATGTAGTGTAGTCATACTCTCATATGTTTCACTCTTTCAATGCTTTTGGAGGGTTGTGCCTTATGTCTTGATCATGGGATAATTCGTATGCATGCTTGCCTAAGCTTTTGGGATACCATCTCAGCATGTTTTTGGTCTTATTTTGCGATGTTACAACTCTGATTTTGGTTGATGGAGTCACCACTTGCTTGGCTTTGGTACTTGTAGTGTAATCCCACTCATTAGCCTTGCATGCTTAGTGTTTTGGCTTACCATTCTAACTTGTTTTGGCTACACTCCATCATGTTTCTAGCATTGTTTTGACCTGCCCTAGGACTGTTTTGAGTGATCTTGGTCCTTTGGGGCTTGCTTGATATGGCTATGGTGCAAGTGCCTTAGCTAGTCATGAGTTTTGAGCACCTTCGCATGCTATATTTGTGATGGTTGCATGTTTTGGCGTCATTTAGCATGTAATTTCAGAGTATATACATGTGTCATGTTCTCACTTCCTTCACTCCTTGAGAGTTTTTGAGAGTTGAGCCTTTGTGCCTTATTTGTGAGCTATCAAAGGAGCATGATTTTCTACTCCTTGGAGCCTTAGTTTGAGCATGTTTTTGCCATTGATTTGCCTTGATATAGCTCTGTTTTGGGCTGGTTTGGTTGTTTGTGCATAGTATTGCATAGTCCTAGTGTTGTGTACCTCACTAGCTTTAATGCTTGAGCCCTCTGGCATGCCATACTTGTGTTGTTTTCATGGTATGTCATCATTTGGCATATGATTTCAATGCCTTCATCTCTGCCATACTCTCTTATTCATCACTTCTTCATTACGTTTGAGAGTTGTGTTTAATGTCTGGCTTGCGAGCCAATGCATGAGCGTGTTGTTGTAGCTTTTAGTGCTTCATTTCTAGCATGATTGTACGATTGTTATGGCATGAGGTAGGTTTGACCATTTGAGCATTGTAGTGCATGCCTCATGTGTAATATGCTTCACTAGCCTTGATGCCTTAGCTTTTAAACGTGCCATGCATGCATTGCTTACATGATAGAACCATGTGCATGCCACTCTAGCATTGGTAGATAAGCATGTTGTTTGCATGTGTGTCGCATTGCATTGTGTTTGGATCGGACGTTAATCAAAACACGAGAAATGAGGGCGTTTCATACTTGACGTGATGAAACGTGCCTCATTTCTTGGTCGTCGTCCCCTTTGATTGTGCATGATAGGGTGGAGGCCTCTTGAGTCTCGTGTGTTACTTGTGTATTCATTAACTTGTACAAACTTGGCTTTTCGGCCATCGTGCATTGCGATGCTCAGTTTGTGGGGCGAGAGTCGAATACTGCACTCCTTTGAGCTTGAGAAATGATAAGGAGGGTGGTTGTACACACATACCCTGCAAATGTCTTGCTTTGCCCTTGTTGAACTCTGTTTGCAGCAAAGCTGGAATGTGCAGCAACAACTGGCCGACCGACCAGAGGAAGTGGCCTACAGCCCTTTTAAGTGGCCGACTGGTGGCCCATAGCCTCCCCTGGTGGCCGACAGTCCACCAGCTTGAAGATGGTTCAAAGTGATTCTGGTCCTGGAGCAGAAGTAATCTGGGAATTGGTTCAATGTTCAGAATCAAAGCAAATGCAAACAGAGGCAACCGGTAGCAAGGCGACGGGATTTCAGGAAGAAGCAACCGAGCATGCATGCATTCCTCACCCCGAGGCTCCTTTTAACTGCTTTGCTTAGATGGTTAACTCATTGATTCTATACTTAAATAGTTAATTCGTTTAGCTATTCATTTGTGTTTGTAATTAGTCAACTTGTTAGTTAATTAGTTTCATTTTGTAATAGTTAGCTTAATTAGCGTAGCTAGTTAGCTCTCTTTCATTCGGACCCTCCTTCGAGAGGGCAAATGTTGTAATAAGTGTGCGTGTGTTTGTGAATGTCTTCCCACCCCACGTCTTTCTCCCTTTTACTTATCAGCTTTTGATGGTTAGTTTAGGACATGTTTCAATTAGCATACCTTATGCTTTGCATGCGTGCATCGTTCATTAGTCTTGCATGCACTGGGCTCGGCGCATCATACAAACTGCATTGTATTTCAATACCTATTTGAATACATGTATCAACTCGTTGCATTTCATATGCTATCTTAGGTAGCCGAGCCTACTTAGTTGCATCACTGCATGTGTTGCATTAGGCATCTTAATATAACTAGGATCATGCATTGATTTCTAACTAGTTTTCTGTTTTGGCTCGGAGTACACTGTAAGTGTTTACGCTTTAGCATCCTTGCATGAGTGTAAGTGTTTCCATGATAGCATGCTTGTCATGAGGCTATTTGCTTAAATGCTAAACTGCATGAATGTCTGTAGATGAAGGCTTCATTACTTGTATTGGAACAATTCATCGAAATGTGAGTTTTAAGCCCACTTGAAGTGGCAAATCATCATGTTTTAAGCCCACCTTGTTTGGTGGCAAATCCACACTTTAGCCTACTTGGGGGTAGCAACTTCAAACCACTTTTCAAAAAAAACAAACATGAGATGTTTTGTTCCAACTTGAGTGATTGAGTCTATACTTGTATGCTTTGCGCATCACATAATAAGTTAGCCAATAAACCGGGATAAGAACGCATGTGTTTTCAAAAACAACATATCATGATTAGTAGAGGCCGATCCTTTGATCGGGCGAGCGGGGGTGCTCATTTCATGACCTTCCCCCCTCGTACCCAAGTTCCCGAGCCGAAGCAACTTTGGTGATGACGGACACGTGGCCATTGGCACGAGTTAGAGTTTCCTAAATTTCTCGAAAACAAAATATTTAGGTGGCGACTCTGAAATCTGCCAAAACGGTTCATGTTTGGCGCTTTTTGATTCAAAACTGACTTTTCAAAGCCAATTGCCGGATTTGGACTCTTTGGTGATTTATCAGTCTTTCATTGCACTTTGTGAGATTAGATTCAGAACCGTGACAGGAGTCCGAACTGTAGGACTAATTCGAGCTCTCCAAAAGCGGGCACAGAAAAGTCAAGCTACAGTTTCTGGCGACTCTGTTGGGGATTTAGAGAACTTGACTCGAACATCATGACATGTTGTTTTATCTACACTTACGTGTTTCTTTGCATTGTATTTGCATTGGTACGCTTAAGTCACAGTGTTTGCCATCTGTTATTCCTGAACGGTTTGCCGGAGGCTTGCTTGGAAAAGCATGCCATAAGACTGATCGGTTACGGGCTCTGCCACGATGGGAACACAAACCTCGGTTTTGCCGTGGCACCCTTTTTGACCATTTGACCTAGTGCATATCAGAAGCCGTAGAGACCATTCCAAACTAGGACAGGTTGCTTACCCGAATGTAGGTTATTTGAAACCGCTGCGTGTGTAGTGAAACCCTAGCACCTGACAAGATAGGACGGGGAAACCCTACCCCTCCATAGGGGTGTTTTGGCTCTCACTTGCTTGTTATGTGCTTTTAGAGTGTGTCTCTTCAGGAATGCATGTATTAGTTTGCAAGTCTGAGTATCAGTCTGAGGACATCAGTATTTGGCGGTATCTGATTTGAGGCAGTGATTTAGGAGCAGAGATCAGTATTTGAGAACAGTGTGTTCAGCTTACAATGTCAACTGTGTGCTGTGTTTATTTAAGCCAAAATGTTGTCCATTTTTCTACTTTTTTTTTTCTTCTTATTATGCTTTATTTATCTTTTTGCAAGGTAGTATTGCATCATTGCTTTCGAGGAGGCAGTTTCCCCCACAGCACTCTGGGTTAGAGGTAGAAGGCTTCACCGATCTGAGGATCTAGTTGACAGACAAGCAATGTTCCTTTCATTACCCCCGGTTACAAGACGGAGGGCAGTTAGGCAGAAAGTATCAGTACCGTAGTCAGTTCAGAGGTCTTTGTCTGCCCCACCTGTGCACAATAGGGATTAGATTTCCATTTCTACTGCAGAGAGAGAGACACCTGTTCAGTCAGATCAGCACCTTATGGCCGGTATGGAGGACATGATGCGTCAGCTCCAAGAGGCCATGCAAGCCATGCAATGGGATGCTGCCCGTCAGGTAGAGGTTGTGGCTCAACAGGCAGAACTGATTGCCAGGCTCTAACAACAGCAGCAACCGCAACAAGCCGGAGTATCTGCTTCCCATCTACCCATGCCCCCACCTAGAGTTCCAACACTCAAGGATACTACAAATGTCCAGGAAGATACGGACGCTCCAACAGGGCCAGTCCCGCCACCAGTTCTACCACAGACTTCAAAAACACCGGCCTTCTTAACCGATACACCGTTTGAATCTGGGATGGACCCAACCGCTCTGAAGATGAGTAAGCTTGAAAAGCTGTTTAAACGGGCTCTGGGAGTCAACTCCATTCTAGACATAGAGGATGGATACACTGATTCGGCAGTGACTTTGCCAGACCGGTTTAAGATGCTGCATATAGACTGTTTTGACGGTTCCGGGGACCCCATGGTACATTTGTGGTTGTTCTCGAATATCCTAAGGCCAATGGGCCTCTTTAGACTGCAAAAGCTTTCCCTCTTTGGCCAGACCCTGTTGGGTGTTGCGGCCATCTGGTACGCGAAGTTGGAGGACTCTGTCAAGAGGAGTTGGGAGGAGATGGCTGAGGCCTTTGTTGCCTAGTATTCATATAACACGTAAATCGAGGTCACAACTTGTGATCTCGAGACAACCAGGCAAGAGCCGAAAGAGGGCTTCTCTGACTTTGTAACCCATTGGAGGGCCAAAGCTTCTATGATGACCACCAAGCCGGTCGAGAAAGATCAGATAATGATGGTTGTGCGTAACCTCCAACCCAAGCCGATGCAAAAAATGATTGTCTTACCCCTCCTCACCTTTGCTGATTTACATGAGATTAGGGTACAGATTGAGAACGCCATGAAGTAGTGTCTGATCGACCAAGATAAGGAACAGCCCAATAGGGCATTTACCCGCAGTTCGAATGCAGGCATGAGTAGTGCTACAGCTACCAGAACTTTCGATGTGGGCATGGTCACCACCACCACACCAAAAATAGCCACCCCATTCACCGGTGTGTCCGGAACTAGTTCACAAACAACCAGATATCCACCCCGAGGTCAAAGGACCTTCACTCCACTGTACATGCCTCTGTCCAAAGCTCTGGGGGTTTTAATCAGGAAAGGGCATTTGAAGCCCCTAGAGCTGCGACCATTACCAGACAAACTTCCTTCTTCCCATAACCCGGCTAAATACTGTGCCTTTCACCAACAACACGGTCATAACACTGACTCGTGCTACAAACTTTGTCATGAGATTCAAGATCTCATTGACAATAAGGTGATTGCACCCCCAGACAAGCCAAATGTCACCACCAACCCACTCCCACCACATAACCAAGCTCCTCCACCGAAACATATCAACCTGATCCAAATCGGGGCCATTCCATATGACCCAAGCATATACATCACTCCCTCCCACCTACCCAAGCCTGAGGTGTTCATCCTAGACAGCACAGACTTGTGCATGTTGAGCACCTCCCTAACCCAACCCGAACCGGTGGTAGTGACTGTCGAAGACAGAACTGGGATGACTTTGGAGGCCGATGGGAACGTTGATTCAGAGTCTGAGGGGTCTGGGAGCTTTGCATACAACCCGAGTGGTTATATCACATCAACAGATCAGGCCAAGCCGATGGTAGAATTGCCAATTGGGGTAGAGATCAGTGTGGTTCGGAAGGATAGACCTAGTCAGGGGCTAGATGAGCTAGAGGAGTTGGAAGAGGGCATTGCAAATCTGCAGTTCTTTGAAGAGCAGGACTCAGGGGATGTGCACATCAACTGGTTTGACTTGGATGGGTTGGCAGAGAATACGGGGTGCCTCAGTGACCAGCCAGATGTTGTTGAGGAACCTTAGTCAGAACACGGGCCGTCAGAAACGGGAACATCAGCAGTGGCCAAAATGACCGAGAATCAGGAAGCATCGCCGGAGAGCACCGGTGCGAACAGTTTTGCTCGGGATTCGGGCAGTTTGAGTACAGTAGACACTGAACATGAGGCTGCATTGAAATGATTTAAGCAAGAAAAGATCGAGGATCTTGAGAGGGCTAGGAAAGAAAAAGCCCTTGCAGGGACGGAATGTGCTGTGAGCACAGAAACAGTTATAACGGAGCCGGATAGCTATCTGTCGATTGCTGATGGAATGTGGTGGAAAGACGACGACTTACGTCTTGCCCACACCGACGAGGACTGGGGGCAGAACCAAACAGACGACACTTGGTATGTCGAGGAGATTGATCATATGACCAGGAGTGGGCGGTACTTCAAGCCCCCACACTTGGACCAGCCAGAGGCGTCCGGGAAGGACAAAGAAGTAGAGAGGCAGAAAGAAAAGCTGCTAGAGGAGGAGGCTCTACTGCAACAACTAAAGAAGATCCAAGAAGACATCTCCATCTGGTGACTGCTTATGGCGTCCAGGATTCATAGATAGGCCATCCTTATAGCCATGGATAGGGCCAAGCTTTCAATAGACACAACTCCGGAGCAGTTGGTAGGGCTGGTTTTCCCGGGAGGAGCTTCCCCGACCTTGACCTTCACCGACAAGGAACTACCGCCCGAGGGCTCAGATCATAACAAACCACTCTACATCTCTGTGGAGTGTAGAGAGAAGTGGATACCGGTGGTCTTGGTTGACACGGGGTCTGCAATCAATGTATGTCGGTCGAGAATGGCATATGCTATCGGGTTGAAGCCCACGGATTTTGTGATTACGGCCCAGGTGATTTGGTCCTATGATAATACCAGCCGAGAGGTGATGGGGACTGTACAGATTAGGACTCAGGTTGGCCCGGGCCAACAGGACATTGAGTTCCATGTCTTGGATGTTCCAGCCACCTTCAATCTACTCCTTGGGTGGCTGTGGTTGCATTAAGTGAAGGTTGTCTCTTCCATCTTACACCAAATGCTGAAGTACCCCCACGGGAAGGGGATGACAATTGTTTTTGGAAATTCTTCAATATATCTGCTGCCAGAGGTTGCTACACCAGTTCTGGAGATTGAGCATGGCGTGGAAGATGTATTTCTGTCAGGATTCACCCTAGCTGAGGCCCGGGTTGTACAAGATATGCTAGCTGTTAATGAGGGGCTATACATCAGTGCACAGTCTGTCTACCTTATGAACAAGCTTCAACACATGCCCGGGATGGGATTAGGGCGAAGTGGCTAGAAGGGCATCGCAACATTGGCCGAAGTGCCGCATAACCCATATACCTTTTGATTAGGTTATCTGCCTGCCAAAGAGGATTGGGCGAGGAAAGGAAGAGAAATGGCCGGAAGAGCCAGGGCAAAGCAAGCCAGAAAGCACTATGAGTTGGTGCACCGACCTATCTAGGGGACCCTGAACGGACGCTTTGTCCGGGAGGGGAAAGATTTCCTGTTCTGCGACTTTCTGGAGCCCTGGATGAATTCATAGAAGTGGCGCTTGCTCGGCTTTGAAATCTTTTTTGATCTTCAGCTGTCGGGTGATGAAGTTGCCGAAGAGCAGACAGACCCACCAGTTGAGGCTGAGCAGTGTAAGGAAGAAGATTCCGAGAGCACAAAAATTGAGATGGGGGTAGCGCCGGCTAGTCTCTTCTCAGATCCTTAGATCGTATCGGAGTGCTTGGGGGATAACTTCTTAGTTTCCATGATTGGGGATGAAGCGACTGTGGGCCCATCTTCAGGCATTCTCGATGCATCTATCGCACCCTCCCCCGTCTGGCAATACGAAGAGGGCTTTTTATCGAGCAGTTTTGGATCAGGTAGTGAGCCGAAATTTGATTCCACAGAGTCTGTGGAGTCGGAATCAGATTCCAGCTCATCTGAGTCTGAGTCAGGTATTCCTGGGGGTGATAACCCAGATGCCACTGTCTTGTCCAGGTCATTTTTTCTTTTTCCTTTGAGTCTGTTGTAACCGAGGAATCAGGCGATCTAGATGTTATTAATGAGAATGGTACGGCTGTGGCTTCCGAGTATTTTTCTGTGCCTTTAATTTGTTGCATTAATCAAGACTTTCAAAATTTTGATGAATACAACAAAGAAGAAATTCCTTCGGTTTTGAAATATTTGCTTGATCAAGAGTAGGAGAGGTTTGTGAAACTTTTGGTTGATGAAATCACCTCAATTAATGTTGGTACTGAGAAGGACCCGCGGCTGGTCCAGATCGGGTCCACGTTGTCTTCGGAGGAACGCGAACGCTTAATCGCTTTATTAAAAGATTTCAAAGATGTTTTCGCGTGGTCCTACGAAGACATACCTGGAATCGATCCTGAGATTGTACAGCACCGGATCCCTCTTGACCCAGAGGCCCGACTTGTTAAGCATAAGCTCTAAAGGATTTTCCCGGACTGGGCCCTGAAAATCGAAGAAAAAGTCACCAAGCAGATCGACGCAGAGTTTCTGTTAGTATCTGAGTACCCAACTTGGTTGGCCAATATAGTTCTGGTGCCAAAGAAAGACGGCAGAATTCGGGTATGTGTGGACTTCAAGGATTTGAACAAAGCCAGTCTGAAGGACGACTTTCCTCTGCCGCATATCGACGAATTAGTGGACTTCACTGCTGGGCATGCGCTGCTCTCGTTCATGGATGGGTTTTCAGGCTACAATCAGATTTTGATGGCACCTGAAGATAGGGAGAAGGCTGCTTTCACCACCCCGTGGTGAACTTATTGTTATAGGGTGATGCTGTTTGGGTCGAAGAATGCTGGGGCTCCATATCAACAGGCTGCGACCATGATATGATCCACAAAGAGGTTGAGGTGTACGTGAACGACATGATTGTCAAGTCCAAAGAAAGAGAGGGCCACTACACCGCCTTGTAGAAAATTTTCCAACGGATCAGAGAGTATCGGTTGCGGCTGAACCCTCAGAAATGTACTTTCGGTGTTACAGCAGAGAAAATGCTAGGGTTCTTGATCACACAAAGGGGTATCGAGGTCGATCCTTCTAAAATCAAGGCCATCTTAAAAATGCCACCACCGAGGGCTGAAAAGGAGGTACGAGGCTTTCTAGGTAAAGTGCAATTCATAAGACGGTTTATTGCAAAATTAACCTTGATTTGTGAACCACTGTTTGGTCTTTTGAAGAAAGGAAAGAAGTTCCAATGGGATGACCGATGCCAAGTTGCTTTCAAGCAGATCAAGCAATATCTACAGAACCCACCTGTGCTGTCACCGCTGGAGCTGGGGAAACCGTTGATATTGTATCTGTCAGTAACCGAAACGACGATGGGCTGCATGCTTGCACAGGAGTCTGAGGACAAAGTGGAGAAGGCTATCTATTACCTGAGCAAGAAAATGCTGGATTACGAGACCTGCTACACGCCACTGGAAAAGGCTTGTTTAGCTTTGGTATGGGCTACCAGGAAGTTGAGGCACTACCTATTAGCTCACTCCGTAATACTGGTTTCGAGATTAGATCCCATCAAATATCTCTTCGATAAACCAGCACTTACGGGTAGGCTAGCCCGTTGGTTGCTTCTGTTTTTCGAATTTGATCTGAAGTACATGACACGTAAGTTAGTGAAAGGGAGAGCGGTAGCGGAGTTCCTAGCTGACCACCCAGTGGAAGGAGATGAAACAGTTAAATATCTGTTCCCAGACGAGGCCATTCTGCATGTCGAAGAAGAGACTTGGACGATGTACTTTGACGGAGAGTCAAACCAGTACGGGTATGGGATAAGGGTGTTGCTGATAGCACCCGACAATTTCCACATTCCCTTAGCTTTCAAACTCCGATTCTCAGTATCGAACAATGAGGCAGAGTATGAGGCATGTATTGCTGGATTGGAAGCCGCCCTGGAACTAGGGGCGAAACGGTTGGATGTCATTGAGGACTCGAACTTTGTTGTATCTCAAGCTAAAGGAGATTGGAAAGTCAAAAAAGAAAAGATGAGAATCTATCACCAGACCTTGGACGTTTTGATTCCTCAGTTTGAAAAGCTGAACGTCGCTCATCTGTTAAGAGAGAATAACAGGTTCGCCGATTCATTAGCAACTCTATCTTCTATGATAGACATCCCTTTTGGAGTCCGGATGCGTCCAATCATCATTGAACAGAAATTCATGCTGACTTACGATCTGATTGCCATAGATGAGGTGCAAGATCAAAACCCCTGGTATTATGACATCTGGAACTTCTTGGAAAAGGAGGCGTATCCACCAGGGGCAAGTGCCAAAGATAAGAGGGCAATTCGAAGAATGGCGGCCCAGTTCATCCTCTGCGGGGGTAAACTGTACAAGAGGGGTCATCTCAGGATGCCTAAGCTGTGTGTTGATGCTGAAGAGTCCAAGCGCCTGATGGAGGCCATCCACAGAGGAGAATGCGGAGCGTATATGGGCGGGGTGATGCTAGCCCGGAAGATCCTTAGACAAGGCTATTATTGGTCGACCATGAAGGAGGATTGTATTGGCTTTGTCCGGCGATGCCACAAATGTCACATCCATACAAACTGCATGAACATTCCGTCGTTGAAGTTGTACAACATGACTTCGCCATGGCCGTTTTCAGTCTGGGGGATTGATGTGATTGAGGCTGTCACTCCAAAGGGGTCCAACGGGCAAGAGTATATTTTGGTAGCGATAGACTACTTCACGAAGTGGGTTGAGGCCCAATCTTACGCGGTGTTAGAGGCGTCGCATGTTGTTAAGTTCATCAGAAACAACATTATCTGTCGCTACGGGGTCCTGAATGAGATTATTTCGGATAACGATTTCCACTTCAAGAAGGAGGTGATCGACTTGTTGGAGAAATACAACGTGACTTTTCATAAGTCATCTACATATCGGCCGCAAACCAATGGAGCTGTTGAGGCCGCCAACAAGAACATCAAGCACATTCTGCAAAAGATGGTGAAAAACTACACGGACTGGCCAGATAAGCTGCCGTTTGCTCTTTGGGGCTACCGGACTTCAATTCGAACTTTTACTGGGGCAACTCCGTATTCCTTGGTTTATGGGATGGAGGCTGTTCTGCCTATCGAAGTTGAGGTTCTGTCATTGCAGGTATTGGCTGAGTGTCAGATAGCTGAGGCAGATTGGCAGCAAAGTAGGTTCGAAGAACTCATGCTCTTTGATGAAAGAAGACTGAAAGCACTGTATCACGTCCAGGGTTATTAACGAAGAATCGCCAGGGCTTTCAACAAGAAGGTTAAGTCCAAGAATTTGAAAGAGGGGGATTTGGTGCTTAAAGACAACCGAGCTCCCATCCACGACCCTATGGCAAGTTCAGACCTAATTGGACTAGTCCCTACATTAGCAAGTCTATCTGGTCGGGTGGAGCTGCCATTCTGATGGACTTAGATGGCCTTGAGTTCTCTTAGCCGATTGTGACAACCCTCCCCTCTGATTACTGCTAAACTGTGACTAAATATGATAAGTAACTGATTAGCAGGAGATCCTAAACTGATTTCTTGAGTGTATTGTCTGTAAATGCATTTCTATCTGTTTGACTACTAAATGATCTGTTCGTGTTTTAATTTCGAATTGCGAATTGAAGGCCTTATCGATGGCCGAATCTGAAATTGATTGGTATTTTATGCTAATTAGAATTTATGTGATTTTATGGTGGATTTAATTGAAATGTGTTTTGGTATGATTAATTAGATTAACTAATGATAATTTACATTGGATTGAGTTTATTACAATTTTGCCATTTAGTGGCCATTTCCTACAAAACTTGTTTGGGACTTAATTTACGTATTGGAGGCATCATTCCTTCAGCCATTTCCTTAGACAAATCGTATGAGAGAGGAGAGTGAGAGAAAGAGCTTGAGTTCATCTAGATTGGCTTGAAACTTAGAAGATTTGAAAGGGAATTGCACATTTGAGCTATCATACCTTGAATTCAAGGCCTAAAGGTAGAGATTTCATCCTCTCATTTGTGAATTTGAGTTGTATCTTGCATGGTTCATGGTAATTTAGAGTTTAAAGTCAAGAATTGGTTTAAAGATTTGAATTTGAGAGTGAATTCTTGCATGCATGCACATATTCTTGGATTTTGGAGTTGTTCTTCATGAATTTCCACATGCATGTCCACATTTTTGTTATAGTCCATGAATTCATCATGTTCTTGAGCTAAAACTTGCATTTGGTCATGTGTTAGTAGCTTTGAATTCAATTGAACACATGCATGTTAAATGGACATCTTGTTCTAGAAGTTTGTTTGAAATTGGTGTTCAATTGGTTTACCTTTGGGCTTGATTTTACAAATTTGATCTTTGAAACATGTTGTATTATGGGTTTTTAAGTGTTTTCCAGAAAATTAGCCCAAAAGGATCGAGTTTGAGGCTTAAATGCTTGAGTTTTGTGCTTGGGGATGATTTTGGAAATTCCAGATTTTGGACCCACGTTCGAGCGTACCCTCTGAGTCGTACACTTCCGCTCGAGCGTGGAAAGTTGCGCTCGAGCGTGAAATGCATGTACCCAGAAGTTCTTGTGTTTTATAGTCCGCTCGAGCGAGAGAGTTCACGCTCGAGCGAGGACCTGAGTCTTACGCTCGAGCAGAGGTCGAGCGCCCGTCGAGCGTGAATTGCATGCATCCAGTACTTTTCATGAAGTTTATAGTCTGCTCGAGCGAAGGAAGTCACGCTCGAGCGGAGATTCTTTGTCTGCATGTCCGCTCGAGCGTAGAAAGCCACGCTCGAGCGAGACCCCTGTTTTATGAAAATTTTGAAAAGTGTTTTAAAGTGCATCTTTGCATCCTGTTTCCATTCTAGGCATTCCTAGGCCATGTTTAAGGCATCTTAATGAGGATATTGATGTAGAACCACACCGAGTCAAGATAGGGACTAAGTTGTTGATTCCCAAGTGTGTAACTTAGTGTGTGTTCGTTCTGTAACTGTGTAGGGTTGGCATCCGAGGACGCTCATTAGCTGCTTATAGCCTAGTGCTCTGTGAGTAAAAATATTGTAAAGATATGTTCAATTATGAATATTTTCTGAATGGTCAACTGTTCTGTTTACTGAAATGTTATTGTTTAGTGAACGAATGTTTGTCCTATTTGTAAATTGTGTTCATGGCATCCTTAGCAACTTACTGTTACTGTACTGTTACTGCTACTGTCACAGAGATCTCTGTCAGTTCCCAAGTTTGGAACCACTACTGTTACTGTTATGATGGCCATCAACTGACTGCTCGGTCTGTTAAGACCTACTGTACTGTTTGGTATGGGATATACCACATATGACTGCTATGGTTTCTAAACGATTAATATGACTGTTTAATTATTGAAAGGACATTCATTCTTAACCTTTTTACATAACTGTTATTCACTGGGATTGATCTCACTATTTATATATATATGTAGGTGTCCAGGCACCGGACTGATGCTAGGAGCGTCAGGCTAAGCTCCTGTTTTGTCAAAGCCAGCCATTGTGCCTCACTTCGAGGTTTCGAGTGCGTCAAAGCCAAGGCTGGTTTGGGGTGTTTTAGATTTCCCCTTTTGCCTCTGTTCTGTAATAAATGTTGAGACTTGCACTGTACTGTTATATTAGGGATTTGATCCCTAACCTGAATGTCTATATATGATGTATGTATATACTGTTTTGGTTTTGAATGTGAATATGTTCAGGAAAGTCTTTTTGCATTCAGAATGTCACAGCTCATTGGACACCTTGTATTTACTGTTTTGGCTTCCGCCAGCCCCTTACTCTATATTACTGTCTTTACTGTTAAGTAGGCCTTTGGTAATCACGGATTACTAGCCGGTTACGGTGCTAAACCCATAGGGGTGGGTTTGGGTCGTGACACTGATCAACATGGACAAGTTAAAGAAATACTATCCCTGAGTGGCTTGCTAGGTCGAAAACCCGAAAAGGCGACCTAGGCAAAAGTTAGAACACAGAAAATTTGAAATAATAAAAACTGAACTCACAAGGTTGAAAACCCAGAAAGGGCGGCCTTGGCAAAAGTTAGAGTGCAAAAGGAGAGTGTCAATACACAAGTGAACCTGAACCGAACTACGTAAGGCTTGATTCCCATATTTGGGATATGTAGGCAGCTTCATTCTGAAGTCCAGCCATAAACACTTCCAAATCAACTATGTCCATGTGATTTGCTTTGGTCATCTCTGTCTATTCTGAATTCAAGAGCTCGGTTGTGATCTCCAGTGCAGTGCTATTCAGACTAGGGGCAACTTTCCAGTTGTTGGGATTCGAGATTGTACATCTCAGTGATAGATCTCAGGCGTGTCCAGTTTTGATCCATATCGAAAATGGTTTTGAAAAGTTTTAATAAAAGTTGATTTTTCTCAAATTAATCTTTTTACGACTTAGACCATTTTTGGACCATAACGAAAATTTTTCAGTACCCACAACCTTCAATTATATTAATTTCAGTACAAAGTTCTCTTACTCTTGAATACAAATTGAAGTTGCTTTTTATTACATTCATAAAGAAAACTTGAAAGTACTGATAAAGCAATAAACTCGGGGCATAGTCAGGTGTTCCTGCGCCCTTCCCAGAGCTTGTGGAAGCCTCTGATGCCAAAGTAGGCCCAATCTGAGCTTCTTCATCGAGCCAAGCTGTGCACTCATTAGAAAGGATGCAACTGAAAGTGGGAGCGGGGGCCAGAAGCTCTCTCGTCCTCCATGCTGTGGCATACCGAGCTAGTTGTGCGCCTCGAACTGGAAATGTAGTAGGGTACTCTTTCCCCTCTTCCGGACAAGTCTGATCATGCCCAAATTGGCGCCGGAATCGAAACAGGAAGTAAAAGACACAGTGTGTCAGGCCAACCAACTGAAGGCCCGGCTGGCGAGACATGCTGTAACTCATCGCCGCCAAATTAAGCCAGGGGCAGCGCCAAACAATGCTAACAGCGGACAGACTACACATCCATTCGCACCACCATCTCTCGTCTGGGGCATCAACTAGTCGTTGTTAGAAGAAATAGTCGCGTGCTGAATATGCTGGGCATGAGTCCACTACTTTCAACTTATCCATCAGCCATATCTATAGAGGGATGAAAAGATAAGAGATTAAAGAATAGAGAGGTGTACGTGGAGAGAAAAGTGAGAAAGGGTTTTGAGAGAAAAACAGAGCCTGAGGGCCGAGTGATGTGAGAAATATATGTGAGATAGGGAGGGAAACATTACTTGCAGCAGTAGTGGACTCCTCGCGAATCTAGTCGTCTCCCGGCGATGGAAAGCATCCAGACCCATCAGTGTCTCAGCTAGTGTCATGGCAATGCAGCTCTTGCCCTCTTTTAAACCTTGGGCAACCTCAATCAAATGGACGCTAGATCCTCCAAAGCCTGGGGCAAGCAAAAAATGAGACAACATGCACAAGCAAAGCGCATGTCGCCAAAAACCCTGCCAGTGATGATAGCCGTGGTCATCGACATTAGAAAACCGATGAATCAAGCTGGGGATTCCCAATTCTCTATCGCGAATCAAAGACCGAGCGTCATGCAAAGTGAGCCCGCACATCTTTCCTAAGGCTTGGATGTGGTTGAAGCGGAATTGGGGCAAGATGTCTTTATCGCGCTGAGATTCTATCAAAGCCTGGAAATCTTCGAAAGTAGGACATATCTCTTGTCCGCCAAAGCTAAAAACATGAGTTACCGGATTCCAACACCTAGCTGCGGCATGAAGGAACGGAAAACGCAGCGGGGTGCGACTCAGCGTGAATAGTGCTTTTATTTCGAAACCTCGAAAATTTAACTTTTCTGAGCCATCCAAGTTAGTAATCCAATTTGTGAGATTTTGGACAAGAAATGCTTCCATTTGGGGCAAAAACTGAGTCAGAATTAGGGAACCACGAAGCTGGAACCATTATTGAAGATAAGGGTGAGTGGAGGACAGGTGACCAAAATCTGGAGGTTCCCAGCCTCACTGCTCGACCGGCCCCTTTAACTGGCCGACACATTCATTAAGTGGCCTACAGCCACTGTAGGTGGCCGATAGTCACTCTTCATCTCCAACAAGTAGCCTCTGGTCCTCCTGAAGTGGTTGTAGGGCTGTAATTTGTGTCTTGTTCTGTTTCAGATGCGTTATGTTGTTCGATTTTACTCATGTTGTTGAATTTGCTTCATTATCGAGTTGTTTAGTTTTGTTTATCGAGTTGTCGCTCTTTGATTATTGAGTTGTCGTGATTTGTTTATCAAGTTGTTGCTCTTTGCTTATCGAGTTGTTGTACTTCGTTTATCAAATTGTTCTTTAAGTTGTGTTGTTTTGTTTGTTGTGTTGGTTCACTACCTGACTTGGCAATACACGAATGTTCAATTTCATCAATCTCACTTTTGTGCAAAATGGTGCGATGCGATGCTTAGAATACAAATGCAACACTTTTTGATTAAAAAGCTGTTTTCATTCCATCATGGTTTCTTTTTACAAAAGTACAAAGTTTTGAACAAAATAAAATTGCCTAAGGCTGTACAATATGCTAAAACTACTAGCAAAAAGAGAAATAAAGCAGAAACATCTACATCGGTGCTGGCTATCTCAAGCTCGAGAGGCCCTCTTCGCCTTCTTCCCCGACCGAGCGGGCTTTGGAGCACTGTTGCCATCGGCACCGCTATCTGAACCAGAGCTGCCTCCGCTCCCGCCCTGGAAACCCTCCTCAGCATTGCCTCCGCCCTCGGATGACTCTGACTGAGGATTCGCAGGCTCCTCCTCCTTACTAGACTCGTCATTACGTCTGACAGGCGCCCGACGTCTCCCTAGGCCGCATGCCGGAATCCCTCTCCCTACTATTGGAGGAGGCTCAGATGGCCCGGACTGTAGGGGTGTCACCTGAAAAGGCAGTTTGAATATATCAGCTAGAGTATGTATATCAGATGCAAGTACGGTGCATGGAGTGAGTACAAGCAGATATAGTATGTGAATGCGATGCGTCAAATGTGATCTATGCATACAGTGAATCAGTTCAGTGAAGTGTTTAGCTTTGGTATGTCATCAGAAGTATGATAAATGCAAGGAAATTGAAAAGTACCGAAATGTCGTGGGAGTACAGCATCGTCTCCCTCCGCAAGACCATACCCTCAAGTGAGGCCATCGCCTCAAGCAACCTCTCGACATATCCTGTGGAAGGCTGCAAATGCAAGATGAAGCCGTCAGTGAATGAATGTCTAAGTATCTGAGTGATAAATGAAAGCTGTAACGCATACCGGTGCTAAGTCAGAAGCCCTGGCATATCGATAATCTAGCAATGGGGGCTCAAGCAGGATCTGATAAGGCGTCTCATATCGCCAACCTGTCAGCTCTGTCGGAGGATCTGGCCATCCAGCACACTGCCTAGTGGGAGGCATCCCCCTAGCCCTACCTCTCAATGCTCTAGCCTGCTCATCGAGGGAACGTTTGCAACTCGGGCACTGCTCGACGAGGGAATGTCAGCAGCTCTTCTCATAGGGACACGAACACCTGTCAATGGGGGCATCAGATATGCATGGAGGTATGTCATGTACTCCCCCTCCTCGAAGAAAAGAATTGCGTCAGCACCCTGCATGAGGTCGCTAACCTCCCGAGGGGAGAGACTCTCTGTGGTGCGCATGTCTGACGGAGGAGATGAAGGGATTGCCTAAAGGAGACCAGTGTCTGGTGCATGAAGCGCTCTCCGAGAAACCAAGCTCTACCAACCGGTCCTTCAAACAGAATCCGATACCAGGAGGCAGCCCATGTCCTAGCAAATTGGAACTGAGAGAACCTTGGCATCGCTACCCAAGGCTACCAAGTGATCTGCGGATAGCAAGTGCATGAACTGATTAGTTGCCATTAGACATGCAAAATGGGTTGAAGCTGAAAGCATAAGGAACTGAGAGTTTTGGGTTACCTCGGTCGCCCGCTGTAGACGCGTCCCGCGAGGGGGCCTTCGCTACTACAGTTCGGACTCGATTTTTTTGTCGCGGTTCTAAATCTGAACCAAAGAGTCCAAATCTGGCAAATCGTTTGAGAAAACAGATTTTTTTTTTTGAAAAGTAGTGCCAAACATGGACTGCTTTGCCAAATACAGAGTCGCCACCTAAATATTTTAAAATGGAGAAATTTAGGAAACCCTGACTCGGTGCCGAAGGCCACATGTCCATCATCACCGGAGTTTGTCTCGGCTCGGGAGCTTGGGTACGATCGGGGAAGGTCAACTATGAGCACCCCCTTTCGCCCGGTCCGAAGACCGGCCTCTACTAACCATGATATCCGATTTTGAAAACGTTATGTGTTCTTATTCCATTTATTATCCTAGAATTACTATGTTATGCACACAGCAAACAAGTATAGACCAAATTGCCAAAATTGGAACAAAACATTTTATGTTCGCTTTGAAAATGGTTTGCTACTCGCAAGTAGGCTAAACTGCAGGTTTTGCCACCCTCAAAAAGGGCTTTTGGAAAAAGATGGTTTTGCCACTATCTAGTGGGCTTAAAATTCACAGTTTTTAATGCATTATCCCAATTTAAGCAATTTGACCTCCATCCACAGGCATTCAAGCAGTTTATCTCATATAAGCACCTAGCCACATGGCAAGCATACTATCATGGCAACACTCACACGCATGCTGGATGCTAAAGCATAACTACTTACATTGTACTCCGTGCCAAAACAATAAACTAGTTGGCAAATATGCAAGTCCTAGTTCATGTTAATTTGCCTAATGCAACACATACAAGATGCAATTTTAGATAGGCTCGATTAACTTAAGCATGGCATGTGTAATGCGATCAATTAATTCATGTATTCAATTTGGAATTTTGAAAATACGAATGCAGTTAGCATGATGTACCGAGCCTAATGTATGTAATACTAATGAATGCACGCATGCACAGCATAAGGTATGCTAATTTCAAAAAATGCCCTAATCTACCATCATAAGCAGGTAAATAAAAGGGAAGAAAGAAATGGGGATTGGAAGACATACACACACTCACCCACACTTATTACATATTTACCCTCACGCAGAGGGTCTAAATGAATATTACAGTCCCAAAATAATAAACAAATAAAATATTACAAAATTTCTAATTAATTGAAAGAAAAGATGCAAAAGAAAGAAGAAGGTGGCCGCAGCCTCTGCCTCGGGATGCGCAGATGATGCATGCTCGGAACTTGACTCGCCCGAAAAACCCGTACCGTACTCCTGCCACCTCTGTTTGTACTGCCTTGTCTCTCTGAAAATTACCAAAGTCCTGGAGCAAGTTCCTTACATGCTGTAGAGCACCACCGGCCAGACAGAATTTCCACCGGCACTTCACAATTTCCATCGGCTGCTAATTTGATAATCGGCACTTAAAATATTGCCGGCCGGCACTTAATTCTGCCGGTCGGCAGAAACTTCCTGCAGAGACAGTCTTGACAGCAAACAGAAAGTAGACAGTGCATGGCATGGAGTTTTCAGACACGTGTAAGCATGGTCATACTTCCTATCATGTTTTGAACTCAAAGAAGCATGACCCTCGATCCTTGAGCCATCAATGGAGCATGATGACCCAAGGGATCAAATTCGCCACTCAATGTAAGGATGCATGCAACAAACAAAATGAGATCCGATGCCTTATCATGTCGAAGTCAAAGGCCCCGGTGACCGAGAATCAAGGTACATTACATCACTTGGAGTATGAATGTCCCTTGACCCTCATATTTGGCTTGACACCCCAAGCCAAATGATGCAATGCATGTTATGCTCACAAGGCTCAAAATACAACATGATGTTAATTATGCAAGATATGCCAAATATCATGCAACAAAACATGACAAGTATGTAATGTTAACATGCAAGATGTAATTGGGATACAAACATGAACCAATTTGCCATAAAGTTAGCATGGAATAGCACATTAATGGGACAATCATGCAACCAACATGAGATAAGCATGCAAAGGGGGCCTCAAAGTGATAAAGGTGCAGACCTTTATTCACCTCAAAACAGCACCAAAAGTGCTCAAAATGATGGACAAACAACTCATGTTAACAAGCAAACTTATGGTCCCAAGGTTAAGGCACAAAAGGGGACAACTTACCCCCACCAACATGACCTCTCATGGCATGATTAAAACAAGTAAAAACAGAATTTTTACATGCAAAATGGGACTCCAAACCCTCCTAAAATGGCAGCTAAGGTGACTCCCAAGAGGCACATGCACTAAGGCTCATTCCTAGGCATAAGAGGGTACACCCTCAAGGCATCAAAGAGGTCATGCATGCACACATACAAACATGATTCTTGGACTAAAATGTGGTCCTAAATGATGTTAAATCATGAGGGTAATCACAACCATGCATGCTAGAGGTCAACATGCTCAAAGCTTTCAAGCCAAAATACATAGCACCTATAACAAACATGCCAAGCATGACCAAAAGGATAACCAACAGAATTTAAGCATGGAAAAACAATACTAAAAGCTTCATGGGACTAAGCCAACACACACAAGAATCATGGCCTAATCATGAGATGCACTTCTAAGCAAAATGGAACAATACAAAGCAAGTACTACAAGCATACAAGGAGGCACAAATCTGGCCAAAAACAGAGGTTATATATGACCTAAAACACCTAAAAAAAACTTCTGAAATGAGGCCAAGAATCATCAAGCACACATGCTACCCTTTTGAGCCCAAAAAGCAAGGAAACAAAACCATGAAGGGAGAGGGGTGTCCCTCCCCTATGCAAGACTTCAAACCACCTTTTTTAACACTAAAAATTAACTGATTTTTAGTGGTGAAAGGACCAAAATGCTGAAGTGAACAAAGCCTTACCAAAGAGGCACCAAAATGGACCAAATAAGGCCTAGAAGGGTGAGTTTGCACTCAAAACACAAAACAACCTTGATGAAAGTTCTAAAGCATGTAAATATAAGCCTTTTTCATGTTATGCACAAAAGCTAAATCATTAAGCAAGATAGGTAAATAACTATTGTAAGTTTGGGGAAAATAAAACAAGATGCTCACCCTTGAAGAACCTTTGAAGAACAAATGGTCTAGCCCTCTCCTTTTGATCAAAATCAGTCCAAAAACTCAAGAAACAACCCCCCAAGTCCCTCAATCTCGGAGTAAGGTGTAATAGTGTGTGTAATGGTGCAAAAGTAAGGTAAAAACCACCTTTTGAGCCTAAAATCACACACAAAGGAGGAGAGAGAGGGAGATATAGAGATAATGTGTATCTATATCTCTAAGCTCTGGTTTTTGCTTCTAAAGTTCTAACCTAGATCAAAGAGGAAGACCCTTCCTCTTATAAGACTCCCCCTCGCAAAGCTTATACAACAAGCTTGCTTAGAGGGAGATCCCTCCATACACGTGTATGGAGGAGGGGGAGAGTTGGTGCCAGCTATCACAGCTGGCACAAAATATCTCCATAAAGTGGATGAACAGTGGTCGGCTGCTCAAAAATGTCATTTCGACAAAAAAAAGTGCCGACCGGCAACATACTATGCCGACCGGCAATAAAATGTGCCGACCGGCAAACAAAAGTGCCGATGGCAGCAAAAACCAGCCGGTGGCCTCTAGCCACTGCCGGTGGTGTGTGGGGATGTCTCACAAGGCATTCCCTGCCCCTCCAAGGCAAAACATAAGTGTTTGGTGCAAAACCAGACACTAAACGGTCAAGTTCAGAGATCCTGAGGCAGGGCGCGCGAGCCGAGACCTCCGGGAACTCCAAACGAACACAAACATGGATGATCACCGAGCGTTCAAACGGTGACGTCCAAGTCTTGAGGACGGTCAAAAATGGGGTGTCTACAGTTGCCCCTCTTTGACAGAACTCGAAAGTCATAACAATGACGGGAGTGAATGTCAAAGCCTAGAGACGACCCATTTTTGACAAGGCCAAAGACTCAGACAAACATGCAAGACAAACAAGATATGCGCCCGAAGGCAGGGGCGAAATACAAGACAATGCACAGAGCCGAGCATAACTTATGATCATGCAAAGAAAGCTGTAACGAAGCATACATACGACGGTTTTAAGCATAGCATACACCAAACTACACTACAATGCAGAAAGGATGTAAGAGAATTATGCAATTCTCAATACGTCTCACTCGGAGGATATAATACCTGTGCGGCTCGTCTGGTTGCACCAGCCTCAAATGAACCGTACATACAATATCGTGCCTGAAAAGAAAACAAGCTTAACAGATACAATATGAAATTAATATGCGGTCTACGCAAACAATACATGCGGTCTACGCAGGTAATGAAGATAATAATGCGGTCTACGCAATCAAAACATGCGGTCTACGCAGGTAATGAAGATAATAATGCGGTCTACGCAATCAAAACATGCGGTCTACGCAGGTAATGAAATTGATGAATCATGCGGTCTACGCAAGCAAAACATGCGGTCTACGCAGGTATTGAAATTAAACATGCGGTCTACGCAAGCAAAACATGCGGTCTACGCAGGTATTGAAATTAAACATGCGGTCTACGCAAGCAAAACATGCGGTCTATGCAGGTATTGAAATTAAACATGCGGTCTACGCAATCAAAACATGCGGTCTACGCAGGTATTGAAATTAAACATGTGGTCTACGCAAGCAAAACATGCGGTCTACGCAGGTATTGAAATTAAACATGCGGTCTACGCAATCAAAACATGCGGTCTACGCAGGTATTGAAATTAAACATGCGGTCTACGCAATCAAAACATGCGGTCTACGCGGGTAATAAAATTAACATGTGGTCTACGCAATCAAGACATGCGGTCTACGCAGGTATTGAAATTAAACATGCGGTCTACGCAATCAAAACATGCGGTCTACGCAGGTAATGAAATTAAACATGCGGTCTACGCAATCAAAACATGTGGTCTACGCAGGTAATGAAATTAACATGCGGTCTACGCAAGCAAAACATGATTACAAACATGCGGTCTACGTAGGTAATGTAAGGATGTACTATTACATAGCATAATTGAAACAATTTGTGGAGTTCACAAAGCATGAAAAAGATACGGGGCGGGACATTCTTCGCACTCATTGAGCATTGTTCGTAGAAGCTGTGGCCTGAGGTCAACTCAAAGGTTCACGTTTCAAATGTGTGCTTTCCCGTATTGTGAAGGCGTCCAACGACGTGGTTGTCTCGAACAAAGGTGCGGAAGGTGCGTTAACCGCAAGGGGAGTTTCATTGGTACCAATTCTGATACCTTGCTACCTTGTCATTCTATGCTTTATTTTCCTTTTTTACTAGTAATTTAAGCACATTGCACTGCCTCGGGCAGGTTTTATTTTTTTCTCAAAATTTACACACTTTGCAAAACACGTGATGGGAATGAAACAAATCATTTTATTCGAAAGATGTCGTATTTGAAAACTTCCTATGCATCGCATCGCACGGTATCACACCACAATGTGAACGAAATTGAACTCATTTTGGAAATTTGCCATCGTAATAATCAGGTAGTGAACCGACTTACAACTCGATAAGCAAAACAAGGACATGATGCAACCAAACAAGTGTGAATACAACTTGATAAACAAATCAAGAGCTCAAAGAAGGCGGAATACAACTCGATAAGCAAATGTTCAAAAACTCGACAAGCAGACAGGCGTGGCTCCGCAAGAACCGATCGCCAGGGAGGGGTTGGAGGTGGTGGAGTTCCCCAATTCCTAGCAAAAACAGCTCAGGAAACCAGAAAGAAGCCCACCGGCTTGGAGTAGAGACCACCGGCTGTAAGAAATGGCTACCGGCCATGAAATCTATTTGTCGGCAAACTATTATGGCCGGTCGGCACAAAGTTTGGCCGGTCGGCACTAAATGAGGGGATCAGCAGAATGTTGATACCTGTCCCCCACTCAACCTTATCTCCTACAAAAGATCCCAGCTTCGTAGTTTTCCTCATTTTCACACTGATTTGCTCCAATGGAAGAGTTTCTTGCTCAAAATCTCACAGCTTGGATTGCTAGATTGGATGGCTCGGAAAAAGTGAGTTTCCGGGGTTTCGGCATAAATGCACTATTCACTTTGGGTCGTACCCCGTTAGACCTCCCGTTTCTTCATGCCGCGGCAAGATTTTGGAATCCGGTGACACATGTCTTCAGCTTCGCTGGGCAAGAGATATGTCCTACTTTTGAAGATTTCCGAGCCTTAATGGAGTCCGAGCGCGACGAGGAGCTCCTGCCCCAACTTAATTTTGGTCATGCCCAATCCTTAGGGCGCATGTGTGGACTCAGCATGCGTGACGCCCGGTCCCTAATTTGTGACGGGATGCTGGATATTCCGAGTTTGGCCAATCGATTTTCTGATGCTGGTGATCGCAACAACCATCACTGGCAAGGCTTCCGGCGACATGCCCTCTACTTGTGCATGTTGTCCCATTTTCTGTTCGTCTCAGGCTTTGGGGGGGCTAATGTCCGGCTGATTGAGGTTGCCCAAGGCTTGAAGGAGGGCAGGAGCTGTATTGCCATGACTCTGGCTGAGACGCTAATGGGTTTAGACGCCTTTTATCGTCATGAGACGACTAGATTAGCGGGGAGTCCACTGCTACTACAGGTAATGTTTCCCACCCAATCTCGCGCTTATATATTGCTCACATCACTCGGCCCTCAAGCTTGATCTTTTTCTCACAAAACCCCATTCTCACTTTTCTCTCCTCGTACATCTCTCTATTCTTTATTCTCTCATTTTTAATCCCTCCCCAGGTATGGTTGATGGACAAACTGCAAGTTGTGGACTCCTGCCCAGCGTATTCAGCTCGCGGCTACTTCTTCCGGCATCGTCTAGTCAATGCCTTGGATGAGGAATGGTGGTTCGCTTGGATGTGCCACTTGTCCGCAGACCGTATTGCTTGGCGGTGCCCTTGGCTGAACCTTCCAGCGATGAGTTATAACATGCCTCGGCAGACTGGGATTCAACTGGTTGGTCTCACTCACTGTGTATTCTACTTCCCATTCTGGATTCGGCGCCAATTTGGCCATGATCAGACCTGCCCGCCAGAGGGGATAGAGTATCCTGCTGCATTCCCAGCCCGAGGCGCACAGCTTGCTTGGCAGGCCACCGCGTGGAGGATGAGAGAACTCCTGGCCCCTGCCCCTACTTTCAGTTGCACTTTGTCTGACGAGTGCGTGGATTGGCTTAATGAAGAAGCACAGATTGGGCCCAGCTTGGCATCAGAGGCTTCGACCAGCTCTGGGAGGGGGCGCAGGAACACCTGACTTGACTATGCCCCAGATTTATTGCTTTATTAGTACTTTCAAGTTTTCTTTATGAATGTAATAAAAAAGCAACTTCGATTGTATACAAGAGCAGGAGAACTCTGTTTTGAAATCAATGAAATTGAAAGTTGTGGTACTGAAAATTTTCCACTTTGGTCCAAAAATGATCAAAGTTGTAAAAGATTATTTGAACAAAGTCAGCTTTTATTAAAACTTTTCAAAGATATTTTCGATATGGATCAGAACTGGACACGCCTGAGATCTGTCACTGAGATGCACAACCCCAAATCCTTGCAACTAGAAAGTTGCCCCTAGTCTGGAGAGCGCCGCAGCACTGCATAGTAACGGAAAGTTGCCCCTAGTCTGAGTGGCACCGCACTGGAGATTCCAACGGATGCTGATGGACAAAGATGACTGAGATGATCAAATGGACAAAGTTGATCGGGGAAGTGTTATAGCTGAACTTCAGGATGAAGTTGCCTACGTATCCCAAACATGGGAATCAAGCCTCACGTAGTTCCGGTTCAGGTTCGCTCGAGTATTTTCAACTCTCCTTTTGCGCTCTAACTTTTGCCAAGGTCGCCCTTTGCGGGTTTTCAGCCTCGCGAGCTCAGTTTTTATATTTTCTAATTTTTTGTGCTCTAACTTTTGCCTAGGTTGCCCTTTCTCCCAGATGAATGGAGTAATGTTGGCCAGAAAAATCCTCAGACAGGGCTACTACTGGTCAACCATGGAGGAGGACTGTATCGGCTTTGTTCGGCGATGCCACAAATGCCAGATCCATGCAAACCGTATGAACATCCCACCATCCAAGTTGTACAACATGACTTCCCCGTGGCCATTTTCCGTTTGGGGGATCGATGTGATCGGAGCTGTTACCCCGAAGGGGTCGAATGGACATGAATATATCCTGGTAGCGATAGATTATTTCACAAAGTGGGTCGAGGCCCAATCATACGCAGTGTTGAAGGCGTCGAACGTCGCAAAGTTCATCAGAAACAACATCATCTGTCGCTACGGGGTGCCAAACGAGATCATTTCAGATAATGGATCCCACTTTAAGAAAGAAGTGGTTGACTTGTTGGAGAAGTATAACGTGGCTTTTCATAAGTCATCTACATATCGGCCGCAAACCAACGGAGCAGTTGAGGCCTCCAACAAGAACATCAAGCACATACTGCGGAAGATGGTAGAAACCTACCGGGATTGGCCGGATAAGTTGCCGTTCGCTCTATGGGGCTACAGGACTTCAATTAGAACTTCTACCGGAGCGACTCCGTATTCTTTGGTCTATGGAATGGAAGCCGTTCTACCCATTGAAATTGAAGTTCCGTCTTTACGAGTATTGGCTGAGTGTCAGATAGCTGAGGCGGATTGGCAGCAGAGCAGGTTTGAGGAACTCATGCTCTTTGACGAAAGAAGGCTGAAAGCACTGTATCACGTTCAGAGTTATCAGCGCAGGATTGCTTGGGCTTTTAACAAGAAGGTTAAGTCCAGAAAACTGAAGGAAGGGGATTTGGTGCTTAAGGACAACCGAGCTCCCATCCATGACCCAAGGGGCAAGTTCAGACCCAATTGGACTGGTCCCTACATCATCAAAGCTATTTGGTCAGGCGGAGCTGTGGTTCTGATGGACTTAGATGGCTTAGAATTCTCTCAACCGATCAACATGGACAAGTTGAAGAAATACTATCCTTGAGAGGCTCGATAGGCCGAAAACCCGAAAGGGCAACCTAGGCAAAAGTTAGAGCACAAAAAATTAGAAAATATAAAAACTGAGCTCGCGAGGCTGAAAACCCGCAAAGGGCGGCCTTGGCAAAAGTTAGAGCGCAAAAGGAGAGTTGAGCGAACCTGAACCGGAACTATGTGAGGCTTGATTCCCATGTTTGGGATACGTAGGCAACTTCATCCTGAAGTTCAGCTATAACACTTCCCCGATCAACTTTGTCCATTTGATCATCTCAGTCATCTTTGTCCATCAGCATCCGTTGGAATCTCCAGTGCGGTGCCACTCAGACTAGGGGCAACTTTCCGTTACTATGCAGTGCTGCGGCGCTCTCCAGACTAGGGGCAACTTTCCAGTTGCAGGGATTTGGGGTTGTGCATCTCAGTGACAGATCTCAGGCGTGTCCAGTTCTGATCCATATCGAAAATATCTTTGAAAAGTTTTAATAAAAGCTGACTTTGTTCAAATAATCTTTTACAACTTTGACCATTTTTGGACCAAAGTGGAAAATTTTCAGTACCACAACTTTCAATTTCATTGATTTCAAAACAGAGTTCTCCTGCTCTTGTATACAATCGAAGTTGCTTTTTTATTACATTCATAAAGAAAACTTGAAAGTACTAATAAAGCAATAAATCTGGGGCATAGTCAAGTCAGGTGTTCCTGCGCCCCCTCCCAGAGCTGGTCGAAGCCTCTGATGCCAAGCTGGGCCCAATCTGTGCTTCTTCATTAAGCCAATCCACGCACTCGTCAGACAAAGTGCAACTGAAAGTAGGGGCAGGGGCCAGGAGTTCTCTCATCCTCCACGCGGTGGCCTGCCAAGCAAGCTGTGCGCCTCGGGCTGGGAATGCAGCAGGATACTCTATCCCCTCTGGCGGGCAGGTTTGATCATGGCCAAATTGGCGCCGAATCCGGAATGGGAAGTAGAATACATAGTGAGTGAGACCAACCAGTTGAATCCCTGTCTGCCGAGGCATGTTATAACTCATCGCTGGAAGGTTCAGCCAAGGGCACCGCCAAGCAATACGGTCTGCGAACAAGTGGCACATCCAAGCGAACCACGATTCCTCATCCAAGGCATTGACTAGACGATGCCGGAAGAAGTAGCCGCGAGCTGAATACGCTGGGCAGGAGTCCACAACTTGCAGTTTCTCCATCAACCATACCTGGGGAGGGATTAAAAATGAGAGAATAAAGAATAGAGAGATGTACGAGGAGAGAAAAGTGAGAATGGGGTTTTGTGAGAAAAAGATCAAGCTTGAGGGCCGAGTGATGTGAGCAATACATAAGCGCGAGATTGGGTGGGAAACATTACCTGTAGTAGCAGTGGACTCCCCGCTAATCTAGTCGTCTCATGACGATAAAAGGCGTCTAAACCCATTAGCGTCTCAGCCAGAGTCATGGCAATACAGCTCCTGCCCTCCTTCAAGCCTTGGGCAACCTCAATCAGCCGGACATTAGCCCCTCCAGAGCCTGAGACGAACAGAAAATGGGACAACATGCACAAGTAGAGGGCATGTCGCCGGAAGACTTGCCAGTGATGGTTGTTACGATCACCAGCATCAGAAAATCGATTGGCCAAACTCGGAATATCCAGCATCCCGTCACAAATTAGGGACCGAGCGTCACGCATGCTGAGTCCACACATGCGCCCTAAGGATTGGGCATGACCAAAATTAAGTTGGGGCAGGAGCTCCTCGTCGCGCTCGGACTCCATTAAGGCTCGGAAATCTTCAAAAGTAGGACATATCTCTTGCCCAGCGAAGCTGAAGACATGCGTCACCGGATTCCAAAATCTTGCCGCGACATGAAGAAACGGGAGGTGTAACGGGGTACGACCCAAAGTGAATAGTGCATTTATGCCGAAACCCCGGAAACTCACTTTTTCCGAGCCATCCAAGCTAGCAATCCAAGCTGTGAGATTTTGAGCAAGAAACTCTTCCATTGGAGCAAATCAGTGTGAAAATGAGGAAAACTACGAAGCTGGGATCTTTTGTAGGAGATAAGGTTGAGTGGGGGACAGGTATCAACATTCTGCTGATCCCCTCATTTAGTGCCGACCGGCCAAACTTTGTGCCGACCGGCCATAATAGTTTGCCGACAAATAGATTTCATGGCCGGTAGCCATTTCTTGCAGCCGGTGGTCTCTACTCCAAGCCGGTGGGCTTCCTTCTGGTTTCCTGAGCTGTTTTTGCTAGGAATTGGGGAACTCCACCACCTCCAACCCCTCCCTAGCGATCGGTTCTTGCGGAGCCATGCCTGTCTGCTTGTCGAGTTTTTGAACATTTGCTTATCGAGTTGTATTCCGCCTTCTTTGAGCTCTTGATTTGTTTATCAAGTTGTATTCACACTTGTTTGGTTGCATCATGTCCTTGTTTTGCTTATCGAGTTGTAAGTCGGTTCACTACCTGATTATTACGATGGCAAATTTCCAAAACGAGTTCAATTTCGTTCACATTGTGGTGTGATACCGTGCGATGCGATGCATAGGAAGTTTTCAAATACGACATCTTTCGAATAAAATGATTTGTTTCATTCCCATCACGTGTTTTGCAAAGTGTGTAAATTTTGAGAAAAAAAATAAAACCTGCCCGAGGCAGTGCAATGTGCTTAAATTACTAGTAAAAAAGGAAAATAAAGCATAGAATGACAAGGTAGCAAGGTATCAGAATTGGTACCGATGAAACTCCCCTTGCGGTTAACGCACCTTCCGCACCTTTGTTCGAGACAACCACGTCGTTGGACGCCTTCACAATACGGGAAAGCACACATTTGAAACGTGAACCTTTGAGTTGACCTCAGGCCACAGCTTCTACGAACAATGCTCAATGAGTGCGAAGAATGTCCCGCCCCGTATCTTTTTCATGCCCGTATCTTTTTCATGCTTTGTGAACTCCACAAATTGTTTCAATTATGCTATGTAATAGTACATCCTTACATTACCTGCGTAGACCGCATGTTTGTAATCATGTTTTGCTTGCGTAGACCGCATGTTAATTTCATTACCTGCGTAGACCGCATGTTTTGATTGCATAGACCGCATGTTTAATTTCAATACCTGCGTAGACCGCATGTCTTGATTGCGTAGACCGCATGTTAATTTTATTACCCGCGTAGACCGCATGTTTTGATTGCGTAGACCGCATGTTTAATTTCAATACCTGCGTAGACCGCATGTTTTGATTGCGTAGACCGCATGTTTAATTTCAATACCTGCGTAGACCGCATGTTTTGCTTGCGTAGACCACATGTTTAATTTCAATACCTGCGTAGACCGCATGTTTTGATTGCGTAGACCGCATGTTTAATTTCAATACCTGCATAGACCGCATGTTTTGCTTGCGTAGACCGCATGTTTAATTTCAATACCTGCGTAGACCGCATGTTTTGCTTGCGTAGACCGCATGTTTAATTTCAATACCTGCGTAGACCGCATGTTTTGCTTGCGTAGACCGCATGTTTAATTTCAATACCTGCGTAGACCGCATGTTTTGCTTGCGTAGACCGCATGATTCATCAATTTCATTACCTGCGTAGACCGCATGTTTTGATTGCGTAGACCGCATGTTTTGATTGCGTAAACCGCATTATTATCTTCATTACCTGCGTAGACCGCATGTATTGTTTGCGTAGACCGCATATTAATTTCATATTGTATCTGTTAAGCTTGTTTTCTTTTCAGGCACGATATTGTATGTACGGTTCATTTGAGGCTGGTGCAACCAGACGAGCCGCACAGGTATTATATCCTCCGAGTGAGTCGTATTGAGAATTGCATAATTCTCTTACATCCTTTCTGCATTGTAGTGTAGTTTGGTGTATGCTATGCTTAAAACCGTCGCATGTATGCTTCGTTACAGCTTTCTTTGCATGATCATAAGTTATGCTCGGCTCTGTGCATTGTCTTGTATTTCGCCCCTGCCTTCGGGCGCATATCTTGTTTGTCTTGCATGTTTGTCTGAGTCTTTGGCCTTGTCAAAAATGGGTCGTCTCTAGGCTTTGACATTCACTCCCGTCATTGTTATGACTTTCGAGTTCTGTCAAAGAGGGGCAACTGTAGACACCCCATTTTTGACCGTCCTCAAGACTTGGACGTCACCGTTTGAACGCTCGGTGATCATCCATGTTTGTGTTCGTTTGGAGTTCCCGGAGGTCTCGGCTCGCGCGCCCTGCCTCAGGATCTCTGAACTTGACCGTTTAGTGTCTGGTTTTGCACCAAACACTTATGTTTTGCCTTGGAGGGGCAGGGAATGCCTTGTGAGACATCCCCACACACCACCGGCAGTGGCTAGAGGCCACCGGTTGGTTTTTGCTGCCATCGGCACTTTTGTTTGCCGGTCGGCACATTTTATTGCCGGTCGGCATAGTATGTTGCCGGTCGGCACTTTTTTTTGTCGAAATGACATTTTTGAGCAGCCCTCCACCATGGTGGATTGTATTCTCCACCAGAGCTTATGCATTCCCAGATGACCCCTTTTGTACAGCTTACCCCCGCAGATGATAAACTGAACAACCATTCTTCTGATGGCCCTCTTATCCTTGGCATTTGCCCCTAGTGGGTACGTCTCCTTTTCCAAGAAGTTCCAAATGTCGTAGTACCAGGGGTTGTCGTCTTGAACCTCATCTGTGGCAGAAATCGACTCGTATGCTGGTGCAAACTTCTGATCAATGATGACTGGACGCATCCGGACTCCAGACGGGATGTCTATCATGGAAGATAGAGTTGCTAGTGAATCTGCGAACCTGTTGTTCTCTCTTACGAGGTGGGTGAAATTTAGCTTCTCGAACCGAGGAATTAACAAGTCCAAGGTTTGGTGGTAAATTATCATCCTTTCCTCCTTGACCTTCCAGTCTCCTTTTGCTTGAGACACAACAAGGTTCGAGTCCCCAATGACGTCCAACCGTCTTACCCCTAGTTCTAGGGCTGTTTCCATACCAGCAATACATGCCTCATACTCTGCTTCATTGTTCGAGACTCTGAACTGGAGCTTGAATGCTAAAGGGATACGGGAATCGTCAGGCGCTATCAGCAACACCCCTATCCCATACCCATACTGGTTTGATGCTCCGTCAAAGTACATCGTCCAAGTTTCATCTTCGATGTGCAGAATGGCTTCATCTGGGAATAGGTACTCAACCGCTTCATCCCCCTCAACCGGGTGGTCGGCAAGGAACTCTGCTACCGCTCTCCCTTTCACCGACTTGCGTGTTACATACTTCAAGTCAAATTCGGAAAGCAATAGCAACCAACGAGCTAGCCTACCCGTAAGTGCTGGTTTCTCGAAAAGATATTTGATGGGATCCAAACGTGAAACCAACATTACAGAGTGAGCTAACAGGTAGTGCCGCAGCTTCCTGGTAGCCCATACTAAGGCCAAACAAGCCTTCTCTAGCAGTGTATAGTGGGTCTCGTAATCCAGCATCTTCTTGCTCAGATAGTAGATGGCCCTTTCCACTTTGTCTTCTGACTCTTGCGCGAGCATGCAGCCCATGGTAGTCTCAGTTACCGAAAGGTACAATATCAACGGTCTCCCCGGCTCTAGTGGTGACAACACGGGCGGGTTCTGTAGATATTCTTTGATCTGTTCAAAAGCTGCTCGACATCGGCCGTCCCATTGGAATTTCTTTCCTTTCTTCTGGAGACCAAAAAGTGGTTCACAAGTCAAGGTTAATTTAGAGATAAACCGTCTTATGAATTGCACTTTACATAGAAAGCCTCGCACCTCCTTTTCAGTCCTTGGTGGGGGCATTTCTAAGATGGCCTTGATTTTGGAAGGGTCGACCTCGATGCCCCTTTGCGTAATCAGAAACCCTAGCATCTTCCCTGCTGTAACACCAAAAGTACACTTCTGGGGATTCAGCCGCAGCCGAAACTCTCTGATCCTCTGAAAGAATTTTTATAAGGCGGTGTAGTGGCCCTCTCTTTCTTTGGACTTGACAATCATGTCGTCCACATATACCTCGACCTCTTTATGGATCATATCATGCAATATTGTAGTTGCTGCCCGTTGATAAGTAGCTCCCGCATTTTTCAGCGCAAAAGGCATCACTCTGTAACAATATGTACCCCACGGGGTAGTGAATGCAGTCTACTCCCAGTCTTCGGGTGCCATTACTATCTGATTATAGCCTGAAAAGCCATCCATAAATGAAAGCAAGGCATGTCCTGCCGTGAAGTCTATCAATTCATCAATGTGCGGCAAGGGAAAGTCGTCTTTCGGACTAGCCCTATTCAAATCTCTGAAGTCTACACAGACCCGAATTCTGCCGTCTTTCTTCGGCACCGGAACAATGTTAGCCAACCAGGTCGGGTACTCGGATACCAGCAGGAAGCCTGCGTCGATCTGCTTAGTTACCTCTTCCTTGATCTTAATGGCCCAATCAGGGCGGATCCTTCTGAGCTTCTGCTTGACAGGTTGGGCCTCGGGATCAAGAGGGATCCGGTGCTGTACAATCTCAGGATCGATTCCAGGCATGTCTTCGTAGGACCACGCGAAAACATCTTTGAAATCTTTTAATAAAGCGACTAAGCGCTCGCGTTCCTCAGAAGACAACGTGGATCCGATCTGGACCAGCCGCGGGTCCTTCTCAGTACCAACATTCACAGTAGTGATTTCATCCATTAAGGGTTTAACAAACCTTTCCTGCTCTTGATCAATTAACCGTTGCAAAACCGGAGGAATTTCTTCCTCGTCGTTTTCATCAAAATTTTGAAAATCCTGATTTAAGCAATAAATCAAAGGCACAGAAAAATACTCCGAAAATACGTTCACGTCGTTCTCATTAAATACTTCCGAGCCGTCGGATTCCTCTGTTACAACAGACTCAAAAGAAAATGAAAAAGACGACCTAGACAGGACTGTGGCATCCGGGTTATCACCCTCGGGAATACCGGACTCAGACTCAGTCGAGCTGGAATCTGATTCTGACGCACAAGAATCGGCGGAATCAGACTCCGGCTCACTACCTGACCCGGTGCTGCTAGATAAAAAGCCTTCTTCATATTGCCAGATGAGAGAAGGTGCGATGGACGCATCCAAAATAGCTTATGGTCGGCCCGCAGCCGCTTCATTCCCAATCACACATACCAAGGAGCCATCCCCCAAGCACTTCTGTTCGATCGGAGGATCTGAAAGCAGACACGCCAGCGCTGCCCCCATTTCAATTTCAGCGTCCTCAGACTGTACCTCCTTACTTTGCTCAGCCTCAGCCGATAGATCTGCCTGCCCTTCGGCAATGTCATCCTCAGGTAACTGTAAATCAAAGAAGATCTCAAATCCTGGCACGCGCTTCTTCTCCGCGTTTAGCCACGGCTCTGGGAAGCCACAGAACGGAAAGTCCTCCCCCTTCCGAACGAAGCGTCCGTTTAGGGTACCCCGAATGGGCTGGTGCATTAAGTCAAAGGGCTTCCCCATCTGTTTCGCCCTGGCCCTTCCGGCCATTTCCTTTCCTTTCCTTATCCAATCCTCTTTGGTGGGTAGGTAGCCCAAACCAAAGGTATGTGGGTTATGTGGCACTTCGGCCAATGCTGCGGTGCCTTTCCAACCGCTCTTGCCCAATCCCATCCCGGGGATGTGCTGGAGTTTGTTCATGAGATAGAATGCTTGGGCACTGACATATACCCCTTCATTAACTGCCATGATGTTCGGTACGACCCGAGCCTCAGCCAAGGTAAAACCCGATATGAACACATCTTCGACACCGTGTTCGATTTCTTGAACAGGCGTAGACACTTCCGGTGGCGGATGAATTGACGAGTTTCCAAAAACAATGGCTACTCCTTTCCCATAGGGGTATTTCACCACTTGATGTAGGGTAGAGGAGACCGCCTTTACCTGATGCAGCCACGGCCGCCCCAAAAGCAGGTTGAACGTTGCAGGAACCTCCAAGACGTGGAAATCTATCTCGTGCTGTCCCGGCCCAACCTTTGTTTGAATCTTAACTGTCCCCATTACTTCCCGGCTTGTGTTGTCATACGCCCGAATCACCTGGGCCGTTGGCACAAAATCCGCGACTTTCAAACCAATCGCATAAGCTGTTCTTGCCGGACAAACATTGATGGCAGACCCCGTGTCAACAAGCACCACGGGTATCCATTTATCTCTGCACTCGACAGAGATGTAGAGTGGCTTGTTATGGTTCGCACCCTCAGGTGGCAGTTCTTTGTCAGAAAAACTCAATGCCGGGGAACTTCCTCCCGAAAAGACTAAGCCCACCAGCTGCTCGGGCGTGGTGTCTATGGAAAGCTTGGCTTTGTCCATGGCTGAAAGGACAGCCTGCCTATGTACTCGAGAAGCCATAAGCAGTCCCCAGATGGAGATGTCTGCTTGTATCTTTTTCAATTGTCTCAACACGGCCTCGTCTTCGAGTTGCTTCTCTTTTTGTTTCTCTGCTTCATTATCTTTTCCAGACGCCTCTGGTTGATCTAGGTGTGGAGGCTTGAAATACCGTCCACTCCTGGTCATGTGATCGACTTCGCCGATATACCAGGTATCATCTGGTTGGTTACCTTCCCAATCCTCGTCCGTGTGGGCAAGACACAAATCGTCGTCTTCCCACCACATACCATCTGCAGCTAACAGGCATCTGTCTGGTTCTGGCATAACTGTCCTGATACTTGCAGTACCTCTTATCCCTATGCTCGCAGCATTCCCCATTTCTGTACTTGTGGCAGTCTCGCCCCCCACGTGCCCTTTTGCTTTCCTGATCCTCTCAGAATCTTCGAATCTCTCCTGTTCTGACTGTGTCAATGAAGTAGATTGCTCACTGATCCCTGTACTCAAAATGCTCCATTCCCGAGCGAAACTCTCGACACCGGCGCTCTCCGGCGATGTGTTCTGTTCTTCGACACTCCCGGCCGTTGTGGACATTCCCGCCTCCGCCGGGCCTTGCTCTGACTGAAACTCCCCTACTACATCTAGCTGATCGTCCAACCATCCCATGGCCTCCGCCGATTCTTCATAATCGAACCAGTTGATGGCTAAGTCTTCTGGATCTTGGTCATCGTAAAATTGGAACTGGGCGAGACCCTCTTCTACGGCTGCCGAATCATCCGTTCCCTGTTCTGGTCCGTCCCTTTGGATTGCACACAGCTCTCCTTCTGCTGGAAATTCAACATCTGGTCTATTCTGGCCCACTAGTGAAATGTAGTCACTCGGACTGTAAGCGTTCCCAACATCACTCTCAGATTCCGCAGACTCTGGTTTGACAACCCCCTTTTCTTTCGGAGTCTTCTCCCTCCTGCTCTCGATGGTCACCACCACTGGCTCGGGTTGGGTTAGGGAGACATCCATCATGCACAAATCGGTACAATCAGGAAGGAAAACTTCTGGCTTAGGCAGGTAGGAGGGTGTGATATAGATACTAGGATCGTAGGATGCGGCCCCAGTGTGAATGAAATTGATCCTTTTGGGTGGTGGAGCTTGGTTATGTGTGGGGAGAGGATTTGTAGTAACATTGGGTTTCTCAGGGGGTAAAATCACCCCATTATCAATGAGATCTTGAATCTCACGACGTAATCGAAAGCACAGGTCGGTGTCGTGACCGTGCTGCTGGTGGAACGCACAATACTTGGCTGGATTGTGGGCAGCGGGGAGTCTTTCCGGTAAGGGCCGCGGCTCTAGGGGCTTCAGATGCCCTTTTCTGATCAAAACCCCCAAAGCTTTGGACAGGGGCATATAAAGTGGAGCGAAGGTTCTGGTATTTCTGGGAGGGTATTTGGTTGTTTGTGGGTTGCTTTCGGACGCACCGGAGAATGGCGTGGCTGCTGTGTTTCTTGGGGAAGGGTTGGTGGTGACCATACTCACTTCGGAGGTCCTGGTAGTCGTAGCGCCGCCCGGGCCTGCATTAGTATTACGATTGAAATTTCTGCGGGGTTGCTCCCGGTCATTATCAATCCACCCTTGTCTTAGGGCGTCTTCGATCTGCACCCCCATTTCATGCAGATCAGCAAAGGTAGGAAAGGGGACTACAATCATCTTTTGCATTAGCTTTGGTTGGAGATTGCGCACAATCATCCGAATCTGGTCCTTGTCCGTGGGTCTTAAGGTCATCATCGAAGCCTTAGCTCGCCATCTGGTTACAAATTCTGAGAAACTCTCCTTGGGTTCTTGCCTCGTTGTCTCGAGATCCCGGTTCGTGATCTCGATTTGTGTGTTATATGAGTACTGCAGGATGAAGGCCTCAGCCATCTCGTCCCAACTTCTCTTGACGTCATCCTCCAACTTGGCATACCATGCGGCCGCTACACCCGACAGGGTCCGGCCAAACAAAGACAACTTCTGCAATCTGGTGAGGCCCATTGGCCTTAGGACGTCTGAAAATAGTCGCAGGTGTACCATGGGATCCTCAAATCCGTCAAAACGATCAATTTGTGGCATCTTAAACCGATCTGGCAGCGTCACAGCTGTGTCGATGTATCCGTCTCCAATGTCCGGAATGGACTTCGCACCTTGAGATTTCTTGAACAGCTTTTCAAGCTTGTGCATTTTTAACGTCATGGGGTCTACCTCGGACTCAAAGGGAGAATCCGATAGATTGATGGGGGTGGGTGCCTTGGACTGTTGAGGCGGGATCGGGGGTGGAGCCGGCCCCGTTGGAACGTCTGTATCTTCTTGGACGTTCCGGGCATTGGGCGTCTCTTCGGGTATTGGAGCCCTTAATGGAGGAGGGACCTGCTGTGAAGGTGACGCCCCAGTTTGCTGTTGCAATCTCCCAATTAACTCCGCTTGCTCACTCATAACTGTGGCTTGTTGCTTGGCGAATTCTGCCTGTCGGACAGCATCCTACTGCATCATTTTCATGCTTTCCTGAAGTTGGCGCACCATCTCTTCTAAGTTAGCCATGCTACTCTGTTCTGACTGAATTGTCGGTGTATGTTCCCTTTCTGCAGGTGAAACAAGATCCTGATCCCTACTGTACACAGGTGGGGTAGATGAAGCCCTTTGTACTGACTGTTGAACCGATATCCTCTGCCTAGTTACCTTCCGTTTAGGAACCGGGGGTAGAGAATGGTACACCGGTTGTCCTTCTATCAGATCCTCAGATCGATGGAGCCGACGACCTCTGATCCAGAGTGCTTGGGGAATATCTACCGGGTTGGAAGCAATGATGCTAAACTACCTAGTAAAAAGATAAATAAAGCAATAAATAAACTAACAGTCGGACAGTATAACGGCGTAAGATAAACATATAATACACAGTTGGATATGCATAATACATAATCGATAAGCCGAACACAATATTCCTTGATACTGATCACTGTTCCCAAAAATCTCTGTTCCCAACATTGAACCCTGATACCCGCAGATAACTGATTCTCTTAAACTGATACTGATACCCTCAGGCCTGATACTCAATCTTGCAGACTGATATGCACGTTCCTGTAGAGCAACACTCTAAAAGCACATAGCAGGTAAAGAGAGCCAAAACACCCCTATATTGGGGTAGGGTTTCCCTGTCCTATTTTGTCAGGAGCTAGGGTTTCACTACGCACGCAGCAGTTCTCAAACAACCTAACATCGGGTAAGCAACCTGTCTTAGTTTGGAATGGTCACTATGGATCCGAATATGCACTAGGTCGAATGGTCGAAAAGGGTGCCCCGGTAAACTGGGGTTTGTGTTCCCATACTGTCAGAGCCCATAACCGGTTAGCCTTATGGACGTGTCTTGACAAGACAAGCCTCTGGCAAACCGTTCAGGAATGGCAGATGGCAAACACTGTGTTCCTAGGCGCACCAATGCACATGCAATGCAAAGAAACACATAAATGAAATCAAAACAGGATATCACGAGTTCGAGTCAAGCTCTCTAAATTCCCCAGCAGAGTCGCCAGAAACTGTAGACGCGTCCCATGAGGGGGCCTTCGCTATTTGTTGTCGCGGTTCTAAATCTGAACCAAAGAGTCCAAATCTGGCAAATCGTTTGAGAAAACAGATTTTTTTTTTGAAAAGTAGTGCCAAACATGGACTGCTTTGCCAGATACAGAGTCGCCACCTAAATATTTTAAAATGGGGAAATTTAGGAAACCCTGACTCGGTGCCGAAGGCCACATGTCCGTCATCACCGGAGTTTGTCTCGGCTCGGGAGCTTGGGTACGATTGGGGAAGGTCAACTATGAGCATCCCCTTTCGCCCGGTCCGAAGACCGGCCTCTACTAACCATGATATCCGATTTTGAAAACGTTATGTGTTCTTATTCCATTTATTATCCTAGAATTACTATGTTATGCACACAGCAAACAAGTATAGACCAAATTGCCAAAATTGGAACAAAACATTTTATGTTCGCTTTGAAAATGGTTTGCTACTCGCAAGTAGGCTAAACTGCAGGTTTTGCCACCCTCAAAAAGGGCTTTTGGAAAAAGATGATTTTGCCACTATCTAGTGGGCTTAAAATTCACAGTTTTTAATGCATTATCCCAATTTAAGCAATTTGACCTCCATCCACAGGCATTCAAGCAGTTTATCTCATATAAGCACCTAGCCACATGGCAAGCATACTATCATGGCAACACTCACACGCATGCTGGATGCTAAAGCATAACTACTTACATTGTACTCCGTGCCAAAACAATAAACTAGTTAGCAAATATGCATGTCCTGGTTCATGTTAATTTGCCTAATGCAACACATACAAGATGCAATTTTAGATAGGCTCGATTAACTTAAGCATGGCATGTGTAATGCGATCAATTAATTCATGTATTCAATTTGGAATTTTGAAAATACGAATGCAGTTAGCATGATGTACCGAGCCTAATGTATGTAATACTAATGAATGCACGCATGCACAGCATAAGGTATGCTAATTTCAAAAAATGCCCTAATCTACCATCATAAGCAGGTAAATAAAAGGGAAGAAAGAAATGGGGATTGGAAGACATACACACACTCACCCACACTTATTACATATTTACCCTCACTCAGAGGGTCTAAATGAATATTACAGTCCCAAAATAATAAACAAATAAAATATTACAAAATTTCTAATTAATTGAAAGAAAAGATGCAAAAGAAAGAAGAGGGTGGCCGCAGCCTCTGCCTCGTGATGCGCAGATGATGCATGCTCGGAACTTGACTCGCCCGAAAAACCCGTACCGTACTCCTGCCACCTCTGTTTGTACTGCCTTGTCTCTCTGAAAATTACCAAAGTCCTGGAGCAGGTTCCTTACATGCTGCAGAGCACCACTGGCCAGACAGAATTTCCACCGGCACTTCACAATTTCCATCGGCTGCTGATTTGATAATCGGCACTTAAAATATTGCCGGCCGGCACTTAATTCTGCCGGTCGACAGAAACTTCCTGCAGAGACAGTCTTGACAGCAAACATAAAGTAGACAGTGCATGGCATGGAGTTTTCAGACACGTGTAAGCATGGTCATACTTCCTATCATGTTTTGAACTCAAAGAAGCATGACCCTCGATCCTTGAGCCATCAATGGAGCATGATGACCCAAGGGATCAAATTCGCCACTCAATGTAAGGATGCATGCAACAAACAAAATGAGATCCGATGCCTTATCATGTCGAAGTCAAAGGCCCCGGTGACCGAGAATCAAGGTACATTACATCACTTGGAGTATGAATGTCCCTTGACCCTCATATTTGGCTTGACACCCCAAGCCAAATGATGCAATGCATGTTATGCTCACAAGGCTCAAAATACAACATGATGCTAATTATGCAAGATATGCCAAATATCATGCAACAAAACATGACAAGTATGTAATGTTAACATGCAAGATGTAATTGGGATACAAACATGAACCAATTTGCCATAAAGTTAGCATGGAATAGCACATTAATGGGACAATCATGCAACCAACATGAGATAAGCATGCAAAGGGGGCCTCAAAGTGATAAAGGTGCAGACCTTTATTCACCTCAAAACAGCACCAAAAGTGCTCAAAATGATGGACAAACAACTCATGTTAACAAGTAAACTTATGGTCCCAAGGTTAAGGCACAAAAGGGGACAACTTACCCCCACCAACATGACCTCTCATGGCATGATTAAAACAAGTAAAAACAGAATTTTTACATGCAAAATGGGACTCCAAACCCTCCTAAAATGGCAGCTAAGGTGACTCCCAAGAGGCACATGCACTAAGGCTCATTCCTAGGCATAAGAGGGTACACCCTCAAGGCATCAAAGAGGTCATGCATGCACACATACAAACATGATTCTTGGACTAAAATATGGTCCTAAATGATGTTGAATCATGAGGGTAATCACAACCATGCATGCTAGAGGTCAACATGCTCAAAGCTTTCAAGCCAAAATACATAGCACCTATAACAAACATGCCAAGCATGACCAAAAGGATAACCAACAGACTTTAATCATGGAAAAACAATACTAAAAGCTTCATGGGACTAAGCCAACACACACAAGAATCATGGCCTAATCATGAGATGCACTTCTAAGCAAAATGGAACAATACAAAGCAAGTACTACAAGCATACAAGGAGGCACAAATCCGGCCAAAAACAGAGGTTATATATGACCTAAAACACCTAAAAAAACTTCTGAAATGAGGCCAAGAATCATCAAGCACACATTCTACCCTTTTGAGCCCAAAAAGCAAGGAAACAAAACCATGAAGGGAGACGGGTGTCCCTCCCCTATGCAAGACTTCAAACCACCTTTTTTAACACTAAAAATTAACTGATTTTTAGTGGTGAAAGGACCAAAATGCTGAAGTGAACAAAGCCTTACCAAAGAGGCACCAAAATGGACCAAATAAGGCCTAGAAGGGTGAGTTTGCACTCAAAACACAAAACAACCTTGATGAAAGTTCTAAAGCATGTAAATATAAGCCTTTTTCATGTTATGCACAAAAGCTAAATCATTAAGCAAGATAGGTAAATAACTATTGCAAGTTTGGGGAAAATAAATCAAGATGCTCACCCTTGAAGAACCTTTGAAGAACAAATGGTCTAGCCCTCTTCTTTTGATCAAAATTAGTCCAAAAACTCAAGAAACAACCCCCCAAGTCCCTCAATCTCGGAGTAAGGTGTAATAATGTGTGTAATGGTGCAAAAGTAAGGTAAAAACCACCTTTTGAGCCTAAAATCACACACAAAGGAGGAGAGAGAGGGAGATATAGAGATAATGTGTATCTATATCTCTAAGCTCTGGTTTTTGCTTCTAAAGTTCTAACCTAGATCAAAGAGGAAGACCCTTCCTCTTATAAGACTCCCCCTCGCAAAGCTTATACAACAAGCTTGCTTAGAGGGAGATCCCTCCATACACGTGTATGGAGGGGGGGGGAGAGTTGGTGCCAGCTATCACAGCTGGCACAAAATATCTCCATAAAGTGGATGAACAGTGGTCGGCTGCTCAAAAATGTCATTTCGACAAAAAAAAGTGCCGACCGGCAACATACTATGCCGACCGGCAATAAAATGTGCCGACCGGCAAACAAAAGTGCCGATGGCAGCAAAAACCAGCCGGTGGCCTCTAGCCACTGCCGGTGGTGTGTGGGGATGTCTCACAAGGCATTCCCTGCCCCTCCAAGGCAAAACATAAGTGTTCGGTGCAAAACCAGACACTAAACGGTCAAGTTCGAAGATCCTGAGGCAGGGCGCGCGAGCCGAGACCTCCGGGAACTCCAAACGAACACAAACATGGATGATCACCGAGCGTTCAAACGGTGACGTCCAAGTCTTGAGGACGGTCAAAAATGGGGTGTCTACACCCGCACCGTGTCGAAGTAATGCCAAAGATATGGTAGGGTCTCCCGAGGCCTTAGCAAGCATCTGCTGTTATATCGGCATGAATAAGGGATCTTGAGAGGTGTCTCGACCTCGAGCTCAGGGGCTAGCGCTGGGAAATAGGCGTACATCCATAATTGTGGAAAAATGAGATAATGGCAATGAGAATACAGAATACACAGATGATGCAGATAGAAGAACATGTGTGCAATGCAGAATGCAGCAAATACAAGAAATGTAGTAAGCAAGAAAATACAAAGCAGAAAGTATAGCAGGAACTGCAAAGCTGAAAAGTAAAGCATACCTTCCAAGCTCTCCAATAGCCGCCTACTCTCACTCCGCTCCTGCGGGAGACCGAACTCATATAGCAATAGAGGGTGGCAAGGCCAGCACCGCCCCAATTGTAATCCCAGACTTGGGACAGGTTTACCAGAGCGCTCAGAAGATATAGCTCGACCGTGTTTGACCTGTCGGCGAACAGTGTGGTGCTGAGGAGGTACATCAAGAATCCACGGGCATACTGCTCTATGTCCTCGACAGTCACGGGCTCATTCCGTTTGAAGTGGTCCAAAAACCATGTGTACCTGATTGTGCCAGATCGGAACATAGGTGGGGATGCTCCCAACAGGTAGATCCGGGCTGCCACCCACGCCCCCATGTTTGGGTCGTACAGAATCGGCCGACCTCCCACATCGAGGCTTGTCAGGATAGAGAAATCATATGGGGTCATCACCATGTCCCCAGTGGTAGAAAAGTGAAAGGAGTTGGTGGTATCCCACCACCTCTCTACCAATGCACCTATGTAGACATCCCATTTTTGACCGACCTTAAGACTCGACGTCATCGTTTGAGCACGCGGTGATTGTGCATGTTTGTGCTCGTTTCAAGTTTCCAGAGTTTTCGGCAGAGTGCCTTGCCTCCGAGCCTCTGAACTCTTTCCCTTTTGGTTTGGTTTTAAACCAAACCTTGTTTTCCCTTGCCTGGTGGGAGAGAGAGGTCTGTAGACCACATTTTCCTTTTGTAGGCTAGTTTTCGGCTTTCGACGTCTTCGGTCGCGCGCCTTGTCTCGGGACCGCTTAACGTTCTCCTCTTGGCTTGGTTTTCGAACCATGCATTGTTGCCTTGGTCTAGAGGGACACTGAGGTCCTGTAGATGACTTTTTGTGTCCGTAGACCACTTTTCCCTCCCGTAGACCACTTTTGGTGCCCGTAGACTAGTTTTCAAGGTTTTTCGCTGCGTGCCTTGACCCGCGGACTCTTGTCTTGCGTCCTTTTGGTTTGTTTTTGGCACAAACCTTGTTTTCCTCGCTTGGAGGGTGGAATAAGGGTTGTAGACCAGTTTCTCTCCCCGTAGACCACTTTTCTTTCTCAATAGCCAGTTTTCTGGTTGGCCAACTGGTCTTGGTGGTCTTTGGACCACCAAAAGTGGTCGGCAGCCATGCCACCACCTTGCTCTTTTGGTGCAGACCACCTCGCTTTCTTGGTGCAGACCACCTCTGCCCCTTGCCGACCACTTTGTCTCCTTGCAGACCACTTTCACTAGTCGGCAGACCTGTGTAAGTAGCTGGCCGACCACTTCAACTGGTCGGCAACTTTCCTGCATATTCTACAAGTGTTGTGGATGCCACCTGTGCCAACTGTTGGGCACAGACTTTGTCCTCCATACACGTGTATGGATGGATTGGTTCAAGCTCTTAGCTTGTTCAAGAAGCTTGATTCTTGATTTTCTATAAGAAGGAGCCTCCTCCCTCTTATCTCAGGTTGAGAAATTTGCATAGGGCATATACATATCATCTATCTCTATACTTCTTCATTTCTCTTCATATTTGTGCTTAAAAGGGTAGTTTCTTCACACTTTTACACACAAACACATAGTGAAACACCATACTCTTGGAGCTGAGGCACTTTGAGGCTGGTTTTTGGAGTTTTTGGATTGGTTTTAGCTCAAAAAGGTTGCTGGAGTTGCAGCTTTGAAGTTGTTCTACAAGGGTGAGTTTCTAACCCTTTAAACCTTTGTTTTTGATTAAGCTTTTGGCCCTATTTGCATGCTGATTTAGGCCTAACTCTTAACTGCAAAAAGCTCTGATTTTAAGTGTTTAAGATGTTGGTTTGAAACCTCTTTGGTGTTGGGGGTGGTTTACCCCCTCTTGTGCCTTGTTTGGCTTTGTTTTGTACCATCCTTTTAAGCTATTGGGACCACCTCTTTTTGACCTTCTCACCACTAAAACTCAGAGGAATTTCAGTGGTGGAAAAGGTGTTTGAGGTCCCAAATAGGAGAGGGTCATCCCCTCTCCTTGTATCTTGGTTGCTTGCCTTGTTGGCCTCATGTTTGAGCATGTTTATCTAGCATATGTTGGCCCCATCTCAGCATATTTTTGGCCTTATTTTAGCATGGCATACCTCTGTTTTAGCGTGGTTGAGTCACCCCTTGCATGCATTCTACACTTGTAGTGTATTTCCATTCACTAGCCTAACATGCATCATGCTTTAGACTATCATTCTAACATGATTTTGGCTCCACTCCAGCAAGCTTTTGGCCATGTTTTACTATGCTTAAGCTCTAATTTATGTTTTTTGGTCATGCATGCCTTGCTTTGTATAGCCCTAGTGCATTCTAGCTTACTAGCTTTGAGTTTTCAAGCCACTAACATGCATTACTTGGGCTCTTCACATGATTTGGCATCATTTGATATGTGATTTTAGTGCATGTGGTATGGTCATGCCCTCACATCTTTCACTCTTTCAATGCTTTGAAGGGTTGATTCTTCATGCTTTAAGAATGAGCCATTGTGTATGCCATCTTGCCTAGACTTTTGAGCTGCCATTTTAGTGTGTATTTGGTCCTATTTTGCCATAATATAACTCTGATTTTTGTTGGTGGAGTCATCTCATGCTTGGTTTTGGTATGTGTAGTGTAATCCCCCTTATTGGCCTTGCATGCTCCATGCTTCATGCCTTCATACTAGCTTGTTTTGGCTATACTCCATACATGTTTTAGCATTATTTTGACATGCTCTAGGACTTTTTTGGGTGTTCTTGGACTTTTGGTGCTTGTTATGTAGGCCTATAGTGCAAGTGCCTATGCTAGTTTTAAGCTTTGAGCCTCCTAGCATGCTTTCTTTGTACAATGTGCATGTTTTTGGCATCATTTGTAATGAAATTTCAGAGCATTTACTGTTGTCACACTTCTATGTTTGTCACTTCTTAATCATGTTCGAGAGTTGTGCTCTTGTGCTTAGTTGATGGACCAATGCATAAGCATGCATTATCTTGCATTTCATGCCATCATTTCGGAGTATTTTGGCCACTATTTTGGGCATGATCGAGGTCTGTCCATATTCGGTTTAAGTCCATATAGCATGTTGTTTGCATGTTGTTGCATTACATTGTGCTCGCATGTTGTTTGCATGTTGTTACATTGCATTGTTGTTTGCATGTTTATGTTGCATTGCATTGCATTGCATTGTGTCTGCATGCCATTAGCATAGCTAAGTTGATCATGTTGCATTGCATTGTGTTTGTATGCTCATGTTGCATTAGCATTGTTTGCATGCCATTAACATTGATAGGTTGAGCATATTGCATGCATTGCATTGTGTTTGGATCAGGCGCTGATCCAAACATGAGAAATGAGGGACGTTTCATACTTGAAGTGATGAAATGTGCCTCAATTCTCGGTTGCCGACCCTCTTGATCATGGATGATAGAGGTTAAGGCTCTTATGTGTTATTTGTGCATTCACTTACATTGAAATGTGCAATCTTGGCTTCTCGGCCATCGTGTATTGCGATGCTTAATTGGTGGCTCGAGAGTCGAGAACCGCACTCCCTTGAAGCTCATGAAATGATATGGGGGTGGTTGTGCACACATACCTTGCAAATACACTATTGTGCCCCTTCTTGTTCTCTGTTACAGCAAACTGGAAGTGTGTAGAATTTTTTGGTCGGCAGACCAGAAAAAGTAGCTGGCCAACCACTTTTTTTGGTCTGCAGCAAATGTAAGTGGTCGGCAATGCTCCTGGAGGTCTCCATGATGTAGTAAAAGCTATCTGGAGCTTTGTGCAGAGTTCTGAGAACAAATGCAAACAAAGGCAAATTGGAGCATCGCGGTGGATTTCCAAACGAGGCGACCGAGCATGCATGCACTTCTCGCCCTGAGGACTTCTTCTTACTTCTTTACTTAGTTTCTTGGCGTAGCTAGCTAATGCTTTGGTTTTGTACTTAAGTAGTTAATGTACTTAGCTATTCATTTGTGTTGTAATAACTAATTTGTTAACTAGGATTAGTTAATTAGTTTTGTTTTGTAATAATTAGTTTAAGTAACTTAGATTAGCTAGTTTACTTATTATTCGGACCCCCCGTCGAGAGGGCACAATGTTGTAATAAGCGTGCGTGTGTGTGTGTGATGCATGTCTTTCAACCCCATTTCTTTCTCCCTTTTACTTATCTACTTTTGATGGTTAGTTTTAGGGCATGTTTCAATTAGCATACTTATGCTTCGCATGTTTGCATTCATTCATCTGTCTTGCATGCACCGGGCTCGGCGTATCATACTAACTGCATTGTATTTCAACACCAATTTGAATACATGTTATCAAGTTGCATTCACATGACATCTTAGAATAGTCGAGCCTATCTTAGTTGCATTTTGCATGTGTTACATTAGGCATTGTTGACATCGCTAGGATCATGCATTGATTACTAACTAGCTTCTGTTTTGTCTTGGAGTACACTGTGAGTGTTTATGCTTTAGCATTACTACATGAGATGTGTATGTTGCCATCTTTAACATGCTTGCCATGAGGCTAACTGCTTAAGTGTATAACTGCATGAATGCCTGTGGATGAAGGTTTCTTTGCTTGAATTGGAACAATTCATCAAAATATAAGTTTTAAGCCCATTTGAGAGTGGCAAATCATGTTTTTCTAAGCCCACTTAAGGGTGGCAAAATCCGCTTCTTAGCCTATCTACGAGTAGCACCTTCAAACCATTTTCAAACAAACAAACATGAGATGTTTTGTTCCAACTTGAGCGATTTAGTCTATACTTGTATGCTATGCGCATCACATAGTAAGTTAGCTAATAAACCGGAATAAGAACATATGTGCTTTCAAAAACAACATATCATGTTAGAAGAGGCCGATCTTTGATCGGGCGAGCGGGGGGGCTCATTTCAGGACCTTCCCCTCTCGTACCCAAGTTCCCGAGCCGAGGCAACTTTGGTGATGACGGACACATGGCCTTAGGCACGAGTCAGGGTTTCCTAAATTTCCCAAAATAAAATATTTAGGTGGCGACTCTAAAATCTGACAAAGCAGTCTATGTTTGGCGTTTTTTGATTAAAATCGATTTTCCAAAATGATTTGCCGGATTTGGACTCTTTGGTGATTTATCAGTCTTCCATTGCACTTTGTGAGATTAGATTCAGAACCGTGACATGAGTCCGAACTGTAGTAGCTAAGAACAATGATTCGTGCCCTCGCGCACGGAGCGGAGTTTCAGGTGGTCTACAACCCAAAGCGGTCCTACTCGCTGTCAGATGCGAGAGCCCTGTGCAGAATAGGCCGAAGCCTGCCTCGTCAATAATATGCCGGACGGTGTCTGGGAAGTCTGAGTACCACTCTCTCGCAAAAGTCGATCCATACCCTCGAGTGAAGCGAGAAATCACCTGTTTCAGAATGAACAGAGTGTTGTGTGTGAGTTGTTTTCAGTTTCAGAATGAACAGAATGCTGTGTGTGAGCCGTGTTCAGAATGAGCAGAGTGTTACGTGTGAGTTGTGGTCAATATGAGCAGACTACAGTGCGCGAAGTGTGTTCAGTATGAGCAAACGAAATATAGTGCTAAAGTACAAATTATACGAGAAATTTAAAGTACCTTGCAGAAAATGTAAAAGTGCAGTGCATACCCCGGGTGCATCATGGGACAAGTGGGACTCTAGCTCCCGTAGTAGTAGGTCCGCGGGTGCCCATCGTGCAAAGTCTGTAAACTGACGAACAATGCTCGGTGGTAGTACGTGCTCCTGAGGGTGATACCTCTCTGGGTCAAAAGGCCGAATCCTCGGCAGTAATGGGATGATATCAGGCTCGTCCTCTGCCCTCGGGGAACCCCCATCGTGTGGAATTTGGTCCACCATCTGAAAGGAAGTTGAAAAGTAGGCCAAAATGAGCAAAATGAGCAAAAATGGCTGAAAGTCAATAAAAGTCAACTCTCGAGAGGAGAAAAAGTCAAACAAAGTCAAAACCCGGGAAAGGGTGGCAAACTCAAGACAAGTTCGAGAGAAACATACCTGAAACTGTGAAAATGGAGAAAGAAGCTCCGAAAACAAATTCTATTTGGTTCAAAGTGAGCGAAATTGGAAGGTTTTAGCGAATCAACTTCGCGTGGGGCATTGGAAAACGCGTGCAAAGCCCGGATCTAAGAGGGAAAAGGGTCTAGGAAGGAAGAGGAGTGAATTTTGGCCTTGAGGGTGTGAGCAAATGTGTTTTGGAGATATGGTTTTATAGAACCGAGCATTAAAAGACCAAGCTGCCCCAGAATTTGTAAACTGGTCGACCGGCCACTTAAGTGGCCTATAACCTGGAAAAGTGAACGACAGTCCCTAGGGGTGGCCTACAGGTGTTCATGGTTCTCCCTGTGTGTTCTTTATGCTGTTTGGAGTCCTTGGCTCTCGAGAAAGTGCAAGCAAAGTTCACTTTTCGGCTCAAAATGTCCTCGTAGGGGCTTTGATTCACGTCTTTGATGCGCAACTCATTGTCAATCGTCAGGAGCGAGGTATATCCCTTTTAAGTACATTCTGACTCCTCCGAGAGGTAAATCGGAGGTTGCATTTGAATTGGTCTCGTTAAGGCGTGTATTTCCTTGTCCGACATTTTACTTCAAACATGCTATTGATGTTGCATCGGAAGTGCATTGTTGTTGTGCACGGAATGTGTATACACTTTTCACTTGCATTGATATACACTCTCTTGACTTGCATTGTTATGCACTTTCCACTTGTATTGTGTATGCACTTTCTACTTGCATTGTGTATACACTTTTCACTTGCATTGTTATGCACCCTCTTCACTTGCATTGTTATGCGTTGTTCTACTTGCATTGTTATGCACCGCTCCGCTTGCATTATTATGCGCGTCTCCCATGTATTGTTATGCACCTTTTCATTTGCATCACATGTGCGTAGGTTTATCTCGTATTGAAATTGTATCTTGATATAGCGTTGAACATGTGTTTCTACTATATTGTACTTGTCAAAATCTCTCTTTTGTACAAGCATGATGTTGTATGTACGGATCATTTGAAGTTGGTGAAACCAGACGATATTGTATGTACGGTTCATTCAGAGAAGTGCCAGTTCAGTTTAGCTGCATTTCTATCACACATGTTCGCGTTTGACACGCGCTCGGTTACCTTTCTCCTCTCGCGTTTGACATGCGCTTGGACGTATCTTTCTCCTCTTGCGTTTGACATGCGTTTGGACGTACCTTTCTTCTCTCGCGTTTGACACGCGTTTGAATAATTGCGCTTTCTTGCATAGTCCCTCTCCTTTCGCGTTTGATACGCTTGGAGGTGTTTCGTTTGAGACTTTGGGTGTTCCCGATAATTGCTTCTAGCCTTTCCTACATGGTCCGTGGTTAAGATTGCATATAATTTTCTTTCATCCTTTCTGCATGAAATGTAGTTCGGTTCGTAATGCTCACGCGTGGCGTGTTTACTTACCTGCTTGGGTACGAGTTTACTATAGCATTTTTTTGCATAACATTTGCATCTAGTTGTTTCTGTACATCCCTCTTTGCATAATCATAAGTTATGTTCTGCATTGTGCATGTCATTTGCATTTTGCCCCTGCCTACGGGCGCATCTATTTTGTTATCTTGCCTGTCTGTCTAAGTCTTCAGCCTTGTCAAAAATGGGTCATCTCTGGGCTTTGGCATTCACTCCCGTCATTTCATGGCGTTCGAGTTCTGTCAAAGAGGGGCAACTGCAGATACCCCATTTTGACTGACCTTAAGACTCAGACATCATCATTTGTGCATGCAATGATCGCGCATGTTTGTGCTCGTTTCGAGTTTCTCGGGCCTTCGACTGAGCGCCTTGTCCCGAGATCTCTTAACTCTCTCCTTCTTGGTTTGTTTTTGGACCATTGCCATGGTGCCTTTTCTTGGAGGGAGAGAGAGGCCTGCAGGCTACTTTTTGTAGCTGTAGGCTACTTATCTCTCTTGTAGGCCACTTGTAGTGGCCCGTAGGCTAGTTTTCGGGGCCTCCAGCTGAGTGCCTTGTCATGTAGCCTCTTAACTCTCTTTCTTTTGGTTTGTTTTTGTGCCATACCATATTTCCCCTTGCCTAGAGGGAGGGGAGAGGCTGTCGGCCACTTTTGGCTCTTGTAGGCCACTTGTCCCTCCTGTAGGCCACTTGAGGTGGCCGATGACAATTTTCTTGCTTTTTCAGATATTTTTATTGCCAGCTGTGCCAGCTGTTGGGCACAGAAGGCATCTTCCATACACGTGTATGGAGGTATTGCACCAAGCTTCTAGCTTGTCAAACAAGCTTGAGGCTTGGAATTCTATAAGAGGGAAGGCCCCTCTCCCTTTCCAGAGGTTCAGAAATTTTGGAGAGAAAAAGATATCCCTCTCTTACTAGAATTCTCCCTCTCTCTCTATATTTGTGCCATATTGACTCAAAAGTGTTGTTTCTTCATACTTTTGCACACAAACACCTAGTAAAACACCACCATCATTGAGCTGAGGTTCTTGGAGGTCATACTTGGGTTCTAAAAAGCTAGTTTTTTACCTCATAAGTTGTTGTTTTGCTTTGGTTCTTCAAGGGTGAGTAGTTACCCTCTTTAAGCTTTGTTTTGCTTAAGTATTTGGCCATCCTTGCATGCTCTTTTAGGCTTTACTCTCATCTGCAAAAAGCTCTGTTCTTAAGTGTTTAAAATGGTTGTTTGAGGCTTTGTTTGAGTTAGGGGTGGTCTTGTGACAACCCTCACCTCTGATTAGTGCTAATCTCTGATTGAGCATGATAAGTAATTGAACAGACTGAAATTCCGAACTGAATGCATGAGTATGCTGTTTAATTGCATTTCTATCTATTAGTCATTAAATGATCTGTTCATGTTTTATCTTTGAATTGCGAATTGAAAGCCTTATCGACGACCGATTCAGAAATTGATTGGTATTTTATGCTAATTAGAATTTATGTGATTTTATGGTAGATTTAATTGAAATGCGATTTGGTATGATTAAATTAGATTAAATAAAGCTAAATTACATTAGTTCTAGTTTATTACAATATTGGCACTTAGTGGACAATTCTAGGCCATTGTTTATTCTCCTTGGTATATGTTGGCATCATTTTCATCCATCTTCCTAGACCAACCGAGTGAAAAAGGGAGAGTGAGAGAAATTGAGTTCTTCAACAAGAATTGACTTGAATTTTATAAGAATTGAAGGGATTTTGCCAAATTGAACTAGCACACTTGAGATTCAAGACCTAGGTAAGGATTTCATCCTCTCAATTGTGAGTTTAAGTTGTATCTTGCATGGTTCATGGTAAATTGGTGATCTAAGTCAAGAATTAAGGTAAAGAATTGAATTTGAATAGCTAATTCATGCATGCATGTACATGTTCTTGGAATTTGAGGTTGTTTTTATAAAATCCTCACATGCATGTCCATTTTCTAGTTGTAGTTCATGAATTCATCATGTTTTTGGAAGGATTGACTCATTTGATCATGTGTTAGAAGCTTTGAATTTAATTGAATTCATGCATGTTAAATGTACATCTTGTTCTTGAAGTTTATTTGAAATTCGTGTCTAATTGACTTACCCTTGGGCTTTGATTTTTCAAATTGATCTTCAAAACATGTTATATTATGGGTTTAAAGTGTTTTTCTAGAAAACTGGCCCAAAAGGATCGAATTTGAGGCTTTTAAAGTTGAGTTTTGTGCTTGGGGATGAATCTAGAAATTCCAAATTTTAGACCCACGCTCGAGCATAGGACTTCATGCTCGAGTGTACACTCTGAGTCGTGCATCTCTGCTCAAGCGTGGAAAGTCACGCTCGAGCGTGAAATGCATATGCCCAGAAGTTCACGTGTTTTACAGTTCGCTTGAGCGAGAGAGTTCACGCTCGAGCGAGGACCTGAGTCTTACGCTCGAGCGGAGGTTGAGCGTCCGTTGAGCATGAATTGCATGCATCCAGTACTTTTCATGAAGTTTGCAGTCCGCTCGAGCGTAGAAAGCCATGCTCGAGCGAGACCCCTATTTTCTGAAAATTTTGAAAAGTGTTTTAAAGTGCATCGTTACATCCTGTTTCCATCTTAGGCATTCCTAGGCCATGTTTAAGGCATCTTATTAAGGATATTGATGTAGAACCACACCGAGTCAAGATAGGGACTAAGTTGTTGATTTCCAAGTGTGTAACTTAGTGTGTGTTCGTTTTGTAATTGTGTAGGGTTGGCATCCAAGGATGCTCATTAGCTGCTTATAGCCCAATGCTCTGTGAGTAACAATGTTGTAAAGATATGTTCAATTATGATTATTTTCTGAATGATCAACTGTTCTGCTTACTGAAATGTTATTGTTTAATGAATGAATGTTTGTCCTATTTGTAAACTGTATTCGTGGCATCCATAGCAATTTACTGCTATTGTACTGTTACTGCTACTGTCACAGAGATCTCTGTCGGTTCCCATGTTTGGAACCACTACCGTTACTGTTATTATGGCCATCAACTGACTGTTCGGTCTGTTAAGACCTACTGTACTGTTTTGCTATGGGATGTACCACATATGACTGCTATGGTTTCTAAGTGACTGATATGACTGTTTAATTACTGAAAGGACATTCATTCTTAATCTCTTTACATAACTGTTATTCACTAGGCTTTAACTCACTGTTTATATATATATGTAGGTGTCCAGGCATCGGACCGGAGCTAGGAGCGTCGGGTTAGCTCTGTTTTGTCTAAGCTAACCATTGTGCCTCACCTCGAGGTTCCAAGTCCGTTCAAGCCACGGCTGTTTTTGGGGTGTTCAGATTCACCCTTCTATTTCTGTTTTCTAATAGATGAATAAGACTTGACTGTACAGTCGGTTAGGGATTTGGCCCCTGACATGGATGTTTGTATATATGTCGCATGTATATATGTTTTGGTTGAATGTGGTTTGTTTATAAAAGTCTTTTCGCATTCAGGCTGTCACAGCACGTTAGACACGTTTTACTTATTGTTTTGGCTTCTGCCAGCCCTTTACTCTGTATTACTGTCATTATTATTAAGCAGGCCTTCGGTAATCACAGATTACTGGCTGGTTGCGATACTAAACCCATAGGGGCGGGTTTGGGTCGTGACAGGTCTACCCCCTTTGGTGGTTTGTTTTGCTTTTCTTTGTGCCATCTCTTAAGGCCTTTGAGATCACCTTCTCTTGGCCTTTTACCCACTGAAATTCAGTGGTGGAAAGTGTGTTTTGAGGCCCTAAATAGAAGGGGGTCATCCCCTCTCCTTGTGTCTTGATTGCTTATGTTGTTGGCTTAACACTTTGGCATGTTTTTCTACCTTCTTGAGGCTCTATCTTAGTATGTTTTAGGCCTTATTTTAACATGATATAACTCTATTTTGGGTTGGTTTGATTGCCTCTTGCATGCTTCACACCCTCGTAGTGCAATCCTCCTTATGGCCTTAACATGCATCATGCTTTGTGCCTCTAATTCTAGCTTGTTTTAGCTCTGCTCCAGCAGGTTCTTAGCCTTGTTTTGACTTGCTTGAACTCTGTTTTGAGTGGTCTAGATCATTTGGAACTTGCTTTGTATAGCCATAATTTAATCTTGCTCACTAACTTTGAGTTTCAAAGTCTCTAGCATGCTTTACTTAAGTTGTGAGCATGCTTTGGCCTCATTTTTCACATGATTTCAGTGTATGTAGTGTAGTCATACTCTCACATATTTCACTCTTTCAATGCTTTTGGAGAGTTGTGCCTTATGTCTTGATCATGGGCTAATTTGTATGCATGCTTGCCTAAGCTTTTGGGATACCATCTCAGCATGTTTTTGGTCTTATTTTGCGATGTTACAACTCTAATTTTGGTTGATGGAGTCACCTCTTGCTTGGCTTTGGTACTTGTAGTGTAATCCCACTCATTAGCCTTGCATGCTTAGTGTTTTGGCTTACCATTCTAACTTGTTTTGGCTACACTCCATCATGTTTCTAGCATTGTTTTGACCTGCCCTAGGACTGTTTTGAGTGATCTTGATCCTTTGGGGCTTGCTTGATATGGCTATGGTGCAAGTGCCTTAGCTAGTCTTGAGTTTTGAGCACCTTAGCATGCTATATTTGTGATGGTTGCATGTTTTGGCGTCATTTAGCATGCAATTTCAGAGTATATACATGTGTCATGTTCTCACTTCCTTCACTCCTTGAGAGTTTTTGAGAGTTGAGCCTTTGTGCCTTATTTGTGAGCTATCAAAGGAGCATGATTTTCTACTCCTTGGAGCCTTAGTTTGAGCATGTTTTTGCCATTGATTTGCCTTGATATAGCTCTGTTTTGGGCTGGTTTAGTTGTTTGTGCATAGTATTGCATAGTCCTAGTGTTGTGTACCTCACTAGCTTTAATGCTTGAGCCCTCTAGCATGCCATACTCGTGTTGTTTTCATGGTATGTCATCATTTGGCATATGATTTCAATGCCTTCATCTCTGCCATACTCTCTTAGTCATCACTTCTTCATTACGTTTGAGAGTTGTGTTTAATGTTTGGCTTGCGAGCCAATGCATGAGCGTGTTGTCGTAGCTTTTGGTGCTTCATTTCTAGCATGATTGTACCATTGTTGTGGCATGAGGTAGGTTTGACCATTTGAGCATTGTAGTGCATGCCTCATGTGTAATATACTTCACTAGCCTTGATGCCTTAGCTTTTAAACATGCCATGCATGCATTGCTTACATGATAGAACCATGTGCATGCTACTCTAGCATTGGTAGATAAGCATGTTGTTTGCATGTGTGTCGCATTGCATTGTGTTTGGATCGGACGTTAATCAAAACACAAGAAACGAGGGGCAGTTCATACTTGAAGTGGTGAAACGTGCCTCATTTCTTGGTCATCGTCCCCCTTGATTGTGCATGATAGGGTGGAGGCCTCTTGAGTCTTGTGTGTTACTTGTGCATTCATTAACTTGTACAAACTTGGCTTCGTGCATTGCGATGCTCGGTTTGTGGCCCGAGAGTCGAATACCGCACTCCTTTGAGCTTGAGAAATGATAAGGAGGGTGGTTGTACACACATACCCTGCAAATGTCTTGCTTTGCCCTTGTTGAACTCTGTTTGGAGCAAAGCTGGAATGTGCAGCAACAACTGGCCGACCGGCTAGAGGAAGTGGCCTACAGCCCTTTTAAGTGGCCGACTGGTGGCCTACAGCCTCCCCTGGTGGCCGACAGTCCACCAGCTTGAAGATGGTTCAAAGTGATTCTGGTCCTGGAGCAGATGCAGTCTGGGAATTGGTTCAGTGTTCAGAATCAAAGCAAATGCAAACAGAGGCAACCGGTGGCAAGGCGACGACATTTCACGAAGAAGCAACCGAGCATGCATGCATTCCTCACCCTGAGGCTCCTTTTAATTGCTTTGCTTAGACGGTTAACTCGTTGATTCTGTACTTAAATAGTTAATGCGTTTAGCTATTCATTTGTGTTTGTAATTAGTCAACTTGTTAGTTAATTAGTTTCATTTTGTAATAGTTAGCTTAATTAGCGTAGCTAGTTAGCTCTCTTTCATTCGGACCCTCCTTCGAGAGGGCAAATGTTGTAATAAGCGTGCATGTGTTTGTGAATGTCTTCCAACCCCACGTCTTTCTCCCTTTTACTTATCATCTTTTGATTGTTAGTTTAGGGCATGTTTCAATTAGCATACCTTATGCTTTGCATGCGTGCATCGTTCATTAGTCTTGCATGCACGGGGCTCGGCGCATCATACAAACTGCATTGTATTTCAATACCTATTTGAATACATGTATCAACTCGTTGCATTTCATATGCCATCTTAGGTAGCCGAGCCTACTTAGTTGCATCATTGCATGTGTTGCATTAGGCATCTTAACATAACTAGGATCATGCATTGATTTCTAACTAGTTTTCTGTTTTGGCTCGGAGTACACTGTAAGTGTTTACGCTTTAGCATCCTTGCATGAGTGTAAGTGTTGTCATGATAGCATGCTTGCCATGAGGCTATTTGCTTAAATGCTAAACTACATGAATGCCTGTGGATGAAGGCTTCATTACTTGAATTGGAACAATTCATCGAAATGTGAGTTTTAAGCCCACTTGAAGTGGCAAATCATTATGTTTTAAGCCCACCTTGTTTGGTGGCAAATCCGCACTTTAGCCTACTTGGGGGTAGAATCTTCATACCAGTTTTCAAAAAAACAAACATGAGATGTTTTGTACCAACTTGAGTAATTGAGTCTATACTTGTATGTTGTGCGCATCACATAGTAAGTTAGCCAATAAACCGGAATAAGAACGCATGTGTTTTCAAAAACAACATATCATGATTAGTAGAGGCCGATCCTTTGATCGGGCGAGCGGGGGTGCTCATTTCATGATCTTCCCCCCTTGTACCCAAGTTCCTGAGCTGAAGCAACTTTGGTGATGACGGACACGTGGCCTTTGGCACGAGTCAGGGTTTCCTAAATTTCTCAAAAACAAAATATTTAGGTGGCGACTCTGAAATCTAGCAAAGCAGTCCATGTTTGGCGCTTTTTGATTCAAAACTGACTTTTCAAAACCAATTGTCGGATTTGGACTCTTTGGTGATTTATCAGTCTTACATTGCAATTTGTGAGATTAGATTCAGAACCGTAACAGGAGTCCGAACTGTAGGACCAATTCGAGCTCTCCGAAAGGGGGCACGGAAAAGTCAAGCTACAATGTCCTTCATTCAAGACTTAGGTCTGGTCCAAATCTATCACAGTCACCACTGATCTTATTCGTGAGCTTTTAGGGATTAGTAAAGCGTTCCATATTTTCTATCCTTTTCGTGTGAGACCCACTTGTGATTTTAATGAGGTGGCCACTGCTTTATGTGGAACATCTCGTCCATGGCTCCTGGGGTCATTGATCAAGCAAAATGAGCTCATTCCCCAATTTTGGTTACTCAATCTCATTGTGTGTGCCAACATTATAGTGACCACCCATAGCTTAGAAATAAACCAAGAACAAGGTTTTGTCCTTCATTGTATTGCTCACCATCGCTCCATTAACCTTGCCACGTTGATAATTCAAAAGATGGTTGCAGCATTTGAGCGTAACAACCTTGGTCTACCTTATGGTTGCCTCATTAACCGGCTTCTCGCCAGGTTTGAGGTTCCCTCATTTGACAAGGATGAATTTACTTCTCATTCCCTGCCTTTCACCAAAAAGACTGTCTCTCAGAGTCAGTCTCATGTTAGGGGGCTCCCTACCGGGGTGGGTCGTTCAAGTACAGGTATAAGTGATGATGCTATGGCCGAGGAGGCTGAGTTTGCTGCGGCTGTTGCCGGTGAGGCTGTTGGTGAGGGGGAGTAGCCACCTCCAATCCGTTCTATCTGCGGCTAGCTCCATCATTTCGAGCAATATGTTGTTTCTCATTTTGATCGTCTTGAGGACCGGATGGATATTTTCGAGGCCAGGCTCACGGATCTAGAGACTACTGCCGATGCTCGGCTTCCCGCGTTAGAGGCCTTATCCAGGCGTATTGAGTAGTCTATTGCACAGTCTTTTACACATTTGTCTTAGATCTTGTCTCTGCTCCAAATGTAGTCACTTACACAGCCATCGGCTCAGTGATCATTTGTTGCTCAGACATATATATTTTTTTTGGCTAGTCTTCTTTTTTGCACCGATATCTCTCTCTTTGTTTCACTGCTTTCTCTATTGTTTTCTTCTCTCCCAGAAAAAGGGGGAGTGGATGCATGTTAGGAATATTTTTGGATATTTTTAGGTTTTGGATGTTATCCTTGATAATATTTTTGGATATTTTTGGATTTTGGACGTTATACTTGAAGCATGCCTTATTGAGATACTTTGTTATACTTTGTTAGTGTTAGCAATATTATTGTGTGCTTATTAATTCTGGATGGATGGGTATTATGTTTGGAGTTTGGATATTGGGTTGTTTTGTTTAGATATCTATATATTACTATTTATCCAGTTGCACGGTTTTGGTTTGTGTGGTTGTTTATTCAGGTGGATTGTTCAAGAATTGCATGGATCATCGTCGTCGTATTCAGTTCTTGTGGGCTTTGTTCTTATAGTGGTTTTGTTTTTTGTTTCTGTGGTTGTTGCTTATTTTAGCTAGTTTGTGTTTTGGGTTGTTTGTTAGGAAAATTGTTCAGAATAGTTTTGTCCGGGATTTGACAAATGGGGAGATTGTTAGGACCCTTGTTGTCAAATTTCATGGAAAAACTGAGGCTTAAATCGAGTTGTAAATTTTCCAGTTTTTTGTCTTCCCGCTCGAGCAGGCAAAGTGACGCTCGAGCGGAGTTTACACTCTCACAATATTTTGCGTGTCTGCAAAAATACGGAGTGATGTGTTTTTACGCTCGAGCGTGGGATCTTCCATTCGAGCGTGAACCCTGGTTTGGAACACGCGATATAGAGTCCCCGCTAGAGCATTCATTCCCACGCTCGAGCAGACCGCGTGATCTCTACCTCTATAAAACCACTTGTTGCTCCATCTCTAGGATTACTTTTCCTAGATCTTCTATAAGGGTCTTAGGGTTTTCTTTTGGGATATTTTTCTTGGTTTTTCTTGATGTTTGATTGAGTTTAAACTCATGTTCTTATAAGCACACATCAAGGAGTTTGTTTGATTGTTTCTTGGAGAGTATTCTTCTTCAGTGGAATCTGATGATTCAAGCACAGAGTAATCAAAGGAGTTTGATGCTTTGTGTAGTCATTTATTCGACAATTGATGTTGTGGATTCAATAACAAGTTAATCAATTTCGTGTGAAGGTTGCGGTGAAAGACATATAGAAGATTTGAAGACAAATTGGAAGCGATTTTGGTAATTTGTTTGGTATCTTTGTAATCTTTCTTTTTTCAGTAGTGGATTGATTTGTGGCGTTTCGCCCGTGATTTTTTATCACAATTGAAGGTGCTTCAATTGTGGTTTTCCACGTAAAAAATCGTTTGTGTCGATTCATTGGTTTTCTGAAACAACAATCTAAATCACTTTCATACGTGCTTGATGATTTAGATTGTGAGTTTTAATTGGTTGGCAATTGAAATAATTAAATCTTGATCTAATCACGAATTACTTAGGTTTTTCAATACCCCAAGCCAAGAAGAGTTCAATGGGAAAGCTCAACAATGTGTTTTAGAGTATTATTGCACTTTCAGGTAAAGGTATGAATGTTCGGTGGAGGAAGACAAAGGTCTGCGATTCCAATAGTGGAATGTTACAGTGGGACAGTTCCACTCCGCAGCTACGTGGTTTCTCTATTAGGGAGATTAAAGAGGCCACAAACGATTTCTATTACAAGCTCGAGGTCGGAGATGGTGGCTTTAGCAAGGTGTACAAAGGCTGGGTCAACCACAAAACTGTTGAGGTTGTTGTCAAACGTTTGACCTCAGGTGCTACCCCGACTGATATCTACGTTTAGTCCCAGCTTCGTCACCTACACATTATGTCTTTGATCGGTTACTGCTGTGATGAAGGTGAGCAGTTTCTAGTGTACAATTACGAGGCCAATGGGTCTCTCTGTGATGATCTTTATGGGATGGACAGGGGTTATAATCCGCTTCCATGGGAGAAGCAGCTTGAAATTTGCATCGGTGTTGGACAAGGACTGCAGTATCTACATTCTAGGCATGAAATCATCCGCGGCAACATTAAACCGGCAAATATTTTGTTGGATAAGAATTTAGTAGAAAGAGTTTCAGATTGTTGGTTGCCCAATGTGAAATCGGTCGGTGTCAATGCGCTTATTTGTGACAATTTGGAATATTTGGATCCAGAGTACATACAATATCTGCGACTGACAGAAAAATCTGACATATACTCATTCAGTGTGGTGTTACTGGAAGTACTACGTGCTAGGAATCCACGCGATCCTTCCCTAAAAGAGGATAGAAAAGTGCTAGTACACTGCTTCAAAACTTGTGTTCAAAGAAAAACAATTGATTAGATCATTGACCCATATCTAGTGGGGAGCATAGCCCTAGAATGTTTGAGGGAATTCGTTAAGATCGTGTGGAATTTCCTGCTTGATAGGGGAACAGAACGGCCATCGATGTATGATGTGGTTGGGAGCCTCAACATTGCGCTGCAGCTGCAACAAATTTGGCACAATGATATTGAGGTTGGCAGCTCATCCATAATGATCCGGTGAACCAGATACAGGGACCAATGGGCTACTGTATCAAGAAAATTTAGCTCTTTAAAATCCCTTTTTTCTTTTATTTACTTTTGCATAGCTTCAACATGGGTGTCAAAGAGTTCTGTGGTGTTTTTCTTCATCTTTATTTTAGTAGATTGTTGTAGTTGATGTTGCAATGTGTAGACACCCCATTTTTGACCATCCTCAAGACTTGGACGTCACCATTTGAACACTCGGAGATCATCCATGTTCGTGTTCGTTTTGAGTTCCCGGAGGTCTCGGCTACGCGCCTTGCCTCAGGATCTCTCAACTCGGTTGTCTTGTGCTTGGATGGACCAAACACTTGTTGGTTTTTGCTTTAGAAGGTAGAGAATGGCTTGTTGGCCATCCCCACGCCTCACCGGCCATGGCTTCAGGCCACCGGCTGTGTCTTCTTGCCACTGGCCATTGGTGATGGCCGGTCGGCACTTTGTGTGGTCGGCCGACCATTTATTTGGCCGATGGACTCCTTTTCTGGCCAGTACCACCTTTTTGCCTTTTTTCAGGCATTGTGCATGCCAGCTGTGCCAGCTGGAGTGCACGGGCCTGTCCTCCATACACGTGTATGGAGGAATTTGCACCTTTTGCACCCTTTTGGTCTAGCTTCTTGGGGAAGCTTGGACTTTTGTCTTAGCTTTCTCAAGAAGCTTGGACACCTATGTCAGCTTCCTAAAGAAGCCTTGGACCCTTTTGTTAGCTTCTCTTGGAAGCTTAGGCCTTTCCCTTGTCTATATAAGAGAGCCTTCCTTCTCCTTTGAAGAGGTTGAACAAAATCAGACATATACATCTGATATATCTCATATATCACTCTCTCTCTCTCTATATCTCCCTCTCTCTCTTCATTTGTGTGTGTTTGAGGGTTCAAAAGAGTATTTAGTTCTTAGTTTTGCACTAAGGCACCTAATATTACACCATACTTGGGTTATGGAGGTATTGGGAGGTTGTTCTTAGAGTTTTGAGTTGGTTTTGGTCAGAAGAAAGGGGCTGGACTTGCTATTCTTCAAGTGTTCTTCAAGGGTGAGCTAGTTACTTTATATTCCCCATTCTTGCACTAGCTTTTAACCCACTTTGCATGCTCTTTTGAGCTTTTTGTATAACTGATAAAAACTTTTTTTTTTCATGCTTAAGATGTTTCATTAAGGTCTTATTTGTGTTTGGGGTTGACCTCCCCCTCTTAGGCCTTGTTTGGCCCCTTTTGTGCTTTCTTTGGTTGAGCTTTGAATACTTTTGTGCATTGGCCTTCTCACCACTGAAATCTAGAGGATTTTAAGTGGTGAAGAAGAGGTTTTGAGGTCTTGCATAGGGGAGGGACACCCCTCTCCCTTTGTGTCTCATTTGTTCATGTTTTTGGCTCATAAGGGTAGCATGCATGCCTAGTTGTTCTTAGCTTCATTTCAGAGGTTTTTGAGTGATATTTGGTCATATTATACCTCTGTTTCTGGTCGGATTTATTGTCCATTGCATGCATCACATACTTGCTTAGTAATCCCTTTTATTGTCATAACATGTGCCATGCATTTGCCCCTCCATGCTTGCATGTTCTAGTTTAACTTCATGAAGCTTTTGGTTATATTTTGCCATGCTTAAGGTTTGTTGGGTACTGATTTGATCATGTTTGCCATGTTTGGTATAGCTTCTTTGCATTTTGGCTTGTGAGCCTTGGGTGTGAGTCATTAGCATGCTTTAGTTGGGCTATTTCAGTGATTTGGAGTCACTTATTATGCCATTTCAGTTCATGTTTTATGCTCACATACTTGCATTTGTTACCCTTTCAATGCCTTGAAGAGATGTGGTCTTATACTCCATGTTTGGGGCTTTTGTGCATGCCTATGTGCTTGAGGCTTTGGGCTGCCATATCAGAGGTTTTTGGGGCTCATTTTTGCATGATAAAACTCTGTTTTGCATTGAAAAATCCATGCCATGTTTGCTTGGGGTAGGTGTTGAGTAATACTTTCTTTGTGGCCTTGAATGTCTTCTATCTCGCACCCATTCCCGAGCATGTTTTGGCATCATCCTTCGCATGCTTTTCAGAGTTTAACATGAGTACTTAATGTCCATTTTTGTCACCTTTGAGTGTTCTTGGGAGTTGCCTTTCATGCCTTAGTCTTAGGCCCATCGGTTGGTATGTTTATTTTGCATGATTGGCACCATTATTTTAGTATTCTTGTTTTGGGATGGGCTGAGGCCTTCCCATCTCGGTTTAAGTCCATCTTTGTATATAATCGCATGTTTGGTTTGTTGCATTGCTTTGGTATCATGCTTGCATTGTATCACGTTTGCACATTTGCATATTGTTTAGCTAGTTGCATTTCATATCCTAGCTTGCATGATAGATTGCATGGCATTGCATCTTGAATGTTTGGCACTGTAACGCCCTCAAAATAATACATAAAATTCCATCTCTTTAGACATGCATTGATACAAAGAAACCAACCATCTTTCCATTAATCAGAGTAGTTCTTACAAAAGTATTACATGTTAACAACAAAAGCAAATGCCCTACGGGCTTATAGCTTTCCAAGTTAACACTTGGTTACAAAAAAAAAGTGCTAACTCGATACATATTAAGCCCTTGGCTTGAATTTACATGTAATACATCAAAAGAAAGCAAACAACAAAAGCAGTCTGTCTGCCTCTAGCCTCCCAAGCTATGTCTTTGGAGGTGACATGCTACCTGTACCTGAAAATGATGTCCCATAAAGGGTGAGCCATAGCCCAGTAGAAATACACTAAACCAGCTATGAATAATGACTAAAAGATTAGCAGTTGATAGATGGCCAACACAGATACATCCACATATATCACATTTCGGTTTCATGACATTAAGTCCATGTTACATTTCATTTCCCATGTCTTTTCCAACTTTGAGTTTGAAAACAAGGCTCAACGCCTAGCCAAATAACTTAATGAGATTTAGACTCATCTTTAAAACACCTTCGAAATTCATGAGGGATACACATTTTAATACTGTATCAATAACACATAAACCATTCCCACACTTTGGGAAAGATACACATTTCGGTGCTGTATCAACATAACATAGAATCACTTCTATACTTCACAATTGATAACGATATACATTTTAGTGCTATATCAAATCAATTCAAACACTCCCATAATCAACACTTGATACACGTTGTAGCGCTGTATCAATGTCACACAAAATCTGGTTTAGAGGTCCATCCCCTATCTTCCCCTAAACCGTGGAGTACATCCCCTATCTCCTCCCACATAACACATGTATATAAACATAAATCATATACAATCAATCAATACATAGAATTAATGTATTATTCCAGTCGCTATATTCAATAGCATACTCAATCGATTAGTTTTAGTTTGCCTAATCATCATGTAGAGTCTACAACAATCAAGACTATCCTCCACCGATAGCCCAAAGCAGTTATTTCTATACTGAAAATAAATGCACCAAATGGATATATAATCAACATTTCAACTAGGTGAGGGATGAATGAATCTAACTACACCTTTAATCCCATACACATCCAATTTCAACATTCTCAATTTAATTCCTTTTTTCTTCAAATTAATTATACCAATTAATTTATCAATGTAATTAGAGCATTTCCCATAATTAACATCACAACCCTAAGGTTTCATTTTCACCAATAATCCAATATTGATCTCATTTCTCTATGCCAAACATGCATATAAGTTTATATAAACAAAACCCCAACTTTTGTAAAATTACATAAAGGCCCAAACTTTCTCAAAATTACCCAACAACCCCCAACTCATCAAAATGCTAAAATTCAAAGACAAAACTCATGAGAAGGAGTAGGATATCCCTACCTCGAAGTTAGAGCTCAAACGGAGAAGAGACCAAAACCAAAGTGCTCCAAACTCCAAACTTTTCGGATCAAAACGATGCCCTGGACGATCAACACAACTTTTACAAAGGCCGAAGGGAAAGGAAGCACTCTATCTAGATCAAACCCTAGAGAGAAGCGAGTTTCTAGAGAGAGAAGCTCTCAAAATCGATTTTGGAAAAGTTAGAGAGAGAGAGGAGAAAAGTGAAAAGTGATTCAAACATGCCCAACTGCTATCTGATATACGACAGGTCCACTCGAGCGGAAAACACAACGCTCGAGCATCAAGAACAAAAGCATGGTCCGCTCGAGCGCAATAAGGCCCGCTCGAGCGCCAAGACACAGAGATAAAGCACATCCGCTCGAGCGCGAAAACCAGTTCGCTCGAGCGTAGATTTTCATCTCCTAGAACTTTCACCAACGAGGTACTACCCACTCGAGCTCAACCCGCTCGAGCGCAAGAAACCCGCTCGAGCGTAGAAAACACACCTGCAAAAGTTTTGCAGGGACTCGAAATGCTGGAAGGGTGTAAACCCCGCTCGAGCGCAAAATGACCCGCTCGAGTGGACCACTCAAAAACTGGGCAACAGCAATGGGAGCCAAAGCTCTACCAACCTGTAACAACCAAGCCCAACACATCCTAAAACTCAAACAAATGGAATTAAAGGACGACAACAAGATAGATACAATGACCAGCTCCACGGAACCGAGTCTGGAATGCAACAGAACAGTAAAGGGAATACCGGAATCACTATAGGCACATTGCATTTGGCATGTTCATTACCTTAGTCCCATATGGCATACTTGAGCTACTTCGCATGTTTGAGCCATATTGCATACATGCATTACATTTTGCTTGGTTTGGGGTGTCAAACCAAGCAAGAGGGGTGAGGTGTGTTCGTACTCCAAGTGACGAAACACGTCTCAATCCTCGGTCGCCGATGCCCTTGATCTCAACATGATAGGGCATGAGGCATTCATTTGTTTTGTCGCATGCATTTACATTGATTTGCAAGCTTGGTGCCTTTGGCCATCATGCATTGAAATGCGTGATTGGTGGCCCGAGGACCAAGGGCCACACTCCCTTGACTCCATAGCATGATTGGGAGAGTGACCATGCACACATTGCTTTGAAATTTCCATGCCATGCACTGTCTGTCCTCTGCTGCTGTCAAAACAGGGTTCTGCAGGAAGGAATGGCCGGCCGGCCACTTACAGTGCCGACCGGCTACCAAAGTCCAGCCGGTGGTTCAATTTTTGGCCAATGGCCACTTTCGCATAGCCGGTAATGCTCTATCATGGCCGGTGGCATCCCACAACACTCAGGAAGTTATTCAGAAGGGTCATGGAAACTTTAATAATTTTCAGAGGAGTAAGGCAGTATAAACAGAGGCAACAGTGGCATGGTACTGGGTTTCCATGCAAGGCGAGTCAAGCATGCATCATCCGCGCATTCCGAGGCAGAGCTGCGGCGGTCTCTTTAGTTTCATATTTAGGCTGTTTTTTGTAATTAATTTGTTAATTAATTAGAAGTTTTGTAATAATTAATTAGCTAGGATAGTTAATTCATTATTCGGCCTGCATTATTATTTCGGACCCTCTGAGCGAGGGCAATTGTGTAATAAGTGTGTGTGCGTGTGTTGTATGTCTTCCAACCCCCATTTCTTTCTCCCTTTTACTTACCTGCTTTCAATGGTTAGTATTAGGGCATATTTAAATTAGCATACCTTATGCTATGCATACGTGCATCCATACATTTGTCTTGCATGCACCGGGCTCGGCGCATCATACTAGCTGCATTGTATCTCAATTTCAAGTTGAATACGTGTTAGTTGTAGCATCTCACATGTCATTCTTAGATTAGCCGAGCCTATTCTTAGTTGCATTTTTGCATGTGTTGCATTAGCCATCTTAACATGAACTAGGATCATGCATTTGATTACTAACTAGTTTCTGTTTTGGCTTGGAGTACTAGGTACGCATTTACGCTTTAGCATCCTTGCATGAGTGTAAGTGTGCCATGATAGCATGCTTACCATGAGGCTATGTGCTTATATGATATATTTGCCTGAATGCCTGTGGGTGAAGGTCGGATTATCTGAATTGGAATAATGCATTGGCTGTGAGTTTTAAGCCCACTAGCTAGTGGCAAAATCATGTTTTCTAAGCCCACCCGAGGGTGGCAAAATCTACATTTTTAGCCTACTTGCGAGTAGCAAACCGCTTTAGAAAGCAAACATGAAATGTTTTGTTCCAATTCAGGCGATCCAGTCTATACTTGTATGCTGTGTGCATCACATAGTAAATCTAGGCTAATAACCGGATTAAGAACACATAACGTTTTCAAAACTAGATATCATTGTCAGTAGAGGCCGATCTTCGAATCGGGCGAGCGGGAGTGCTCATAGCTGACCTTCCCCAATCGTACCCAAGTTCCCGAGCCGAGGCAACTCTGGTGATGACGGACATGTGGCCTTAGGCAAACGAGTCTGGGTTTCCGAAATTCCCCCATAAAAATATTTAGGTGGTGACTCTGTATCTGTCAAAGCAGTCCATGTTTGGCACTTCTTTACAAAAATCTGTTTTGAAAAACGATTTGCCGGATTTGGACTCTTTGGTTCAGATTTAGAACCGTGACAATTTGAGAGTCCGAACTGTAGTGAGCCCAAGATGAACAGAACGGGAGTCACCCTCCCGGGACGTTCAGGGACGTCTACACAATGTGCTGAATTGTTATTCTTATATTCTCCAATTTCGTCAAAGTCTTTAGTCCTGTGTTTTGACAGACTCGACCCTGTAAAAAAAAATTTTATTTTTTATTTTTTGTATAAAAATTAATTCGTATGCTATGGTTTCCACTTCGGAGCATGCCTGTGTGCCTGTAAAATAATAAATATACAAATTGACTAAAACTATATGGCCTATGGTTGACCCAATGGCTCTTGACGCATACAAGAGAGTGGATTTTACCATGAACAAGCATCTTTCAAGGTTTAATATATATATATATATATATATATATATAATCAGCGTGATGCTATGGTACATTTAGATGTACCATACATTTAGGTATGAACTTATATGATTTTATGTCATAACAAATACCATATTAGTCATAACCACTATCATATTGATTCATAACTTGGTTATATTCAGTTATTTATTTATATCATATTACCTCATAACCAGCTCATAACTAAATTATTTAAATAATTTAACTCTCAAATAGGCAACCGGTGTAGCCGGTTACAAGGGGGGAACAAAATTGAATCAGTCGTGTTTGGCCCTCTTGTTGGCTCTTCTCCTCCCTCTTCTTTTCCCTCTTCTCTTCCACCATAGCCGAAGCTTCCGAGGACCACCAGCCTCGTCGGTGATCCGGGCTTCAGCCATGTCGACATTTTCTTCACAAGCTCTCACTCTCTAGACGTCTCCACCACGGGTTTGTGAGCAAAGACCTAGTCATCGTCTTTTGCCTTCCCTTCCAGTCGAATCGAATTTTTCTAAGAACTCTTTTCCGTAGATCAAGTTTGTTGTTAACTCTAAGCTTCATCTAAATGTGCCATTGGTGCTTTGATTTCAAAACCCTAACCATTGAATATCTGTTATTAATTTTTTTTATCAGTCAAAATTAATATCCATAGCCACCCAAGATAGTTGTGCCATTGGGGCTTTGATTTCAAAACCATAACCGTAAAGAATGAATATATGATATTTGTTCTCATTCAAAATTAACATCGGTTCTCAATCATATTCACATTCCTTTAATTGCTTTCACTTTGCTCTGGCATTGTATATCCACTATTTTTTTTTCTTATTTTTGTACCCAAAGCAAAAAATCTAAACGAGGTTTTTATTTTTATTTTGACATTGTAAATTTTTATATAAAAAAAATTTCTTTGCTTGTAAGTTACAAAATTACTTTGTTAAGTTTTTATTAATATATATATATATATATATATTTTAAAGTTTGGCATATCCAATTTTTTATTAGATACATGTAAAGTAAAAAATCTAGACGAACACTTATTTTAACTGAGTAATGTGTAAAAGAAGATTTATAGTAAAATAATATAAGCTAGTTGGCGTTCCACTGCAACTGATCGTTTCTATAAATAGTGCTCCATGTTTGCTATTTGATCTGCCTCTGCAATAGCTCCTTTCGTTGTTGAGAAGCAATGGGCAAGTCGTTTCAAGCAAAAATATATAGACTCATGATTTTCTATCTCACCATGTGTGCACAACCAGACAGCCAGGTGTTCCAAATTCCCTACTATGTTCATCTTTGTATTTTAATTTGAGATGACCAGACAATCTAGTATGTAGATAGCTGCTTCCATGTCTTACAACTTGTGTCGGTGTGTGGTTTCTATGCTGTTCTTTTTCTTTAATTTAATTTATGTGTAAATTATGCACACTAACTGTATGCTAATATGTCCCCGAAAATAGAAAATAGAAAATCTGTTGGTGTCTCAACCATGAATAAACAAGCATTCTAATTACCAGCCACCAAAATTAACAGCAAATCATCTTCCTTGGAACAAGTTGCATAACACAATCAAATTTTGTATTATTCCATGATGTGGTTCATTGAAGAAAAGATTATTTAACTACATAGCTGGAAGTAATACCACATCTACCATAAGATATTTCACTTCCTCAAGTGGATATAATCAGAAAAAATGTAAAACATTCATTCTATTGGTAGATTCCAATACCTTATGTAGTGTAGGGCCTTATTTTGACAAATTAATATGGCAGATAGACCGCCTGCAAAACATAGATAAAACCCTATCAATCAAAGCTCTTTCAAACAGATTTTCATGCCAATTAACAAAATGAAACTGGGACCAAATTAACAAAATTTCAAGAGACGAAGGCATACTAAGACGGGTAGTTCAGAGACCAAATTGGTTGAAGATGGTAAGGTTGCTACAGATTCAATCAGTCAACTCCCGAGTAAGGTTCATTCACTTCTTCGAAAAATCCAAGCCTTTGTCCCCATGCTTGATGTCTATGTATTTATGGATGTGTTCGTAAACGATTTATTCTTTATGCTTTGATTTTAATTTTAATATATTAATTATGTTTTAAAATTTTGATTAATTATGAATTTTAAGATTTAGGAATGCAGCAAAAGTATGTTGAATTGGAGTGAAGGAGAATTGGGTGAAAGCATATATATGTCAAGTTTTCATTGGGTAGTTATTTCAATAAAGAAAACGGTTCTTCCCGCTTAACTTGCATTTTTGGAAACTCTGTTAGTTATAGGGAAGTTTTTTTTTTGGTTTCTTATTTCAACGTCAAAGTAACAGCTTGATAAACATTGTTCTTTTTTAATTGCTTTACTTTTCATATGATGTAAATTGTTATTATTTTGTCTCTTTTGTGTTTTTGTTCTTGGTTTTCTTCTCCTATATTGTTTCAGATGGTTAAGATGTGAAATAATTTTCTCTTGTTTTCTTCAGTACATTTGAGAAGTTCATTATTTTCATCGGTGAGACCATATTCACCTTCATCTTTGTGTCATTCTTTATTCTTTTGTGACCCATAAATTAATTGGGATTGAAATGCTTAGGGATTAGGAATTATATTTCGAAGAATATGAAAATAGAAGTAGCAAGAATTTTTAGGACTAACTCAGGAATGCATCAGAAGTTAGAAATATTGTTTCTTCATTACATTTGTGAGTTTATCTTAATTTTTTGAGCATACACCATCAAGTCGAATAACTGATTGATAGGATCTTAATTTTGTGGGCATTCTACTCATTATACTTGATATAGCTAATTCTTAGAGCCATTTTCCTATCAAGTATGGCATTGATGGCTTGGATGGAAGTTTGATAGACCCTAATTAGCAACCATTTGCAATTTATTATTGAAAAGAATGATTGATGTGAGATGATATGCCTGATGCCTTGTGTGACTTCATAATAATGAGATGGTTGATTGCTGGCCACTGGCCGAGTTTATGCCATGTTCTTGTGTTGGTATACTTTAGGTAAAAAAATCTTTCCTCCATGTTTCAGGCCCTTTGAGTTTGAGGTTTGGTAATTGTAAGGAAATAGAAATGTGTATCTAGCATATAAGACTTATGCTAAAGTATGTATTTAGTTGCTTAAGTTGTTGTTGTGCTCTTAAAGATCAAGAAGATGGTGCTTAGGAGGGATAAATTTAAGATGTGAAAATTGTGATCTGGGTGCATTTGCTTTGCTAAATTGGGAACTGTTAATGCATCAGCTATCATTGACCAGATGGGTTTTGTTTATTGGTTTTGGAGGGTTTGGTTTGATTGAACTTTAAATGAGCTTAAACAACAGATTAGGCAATATGCCGCTACAGATTAGGCGGTGTGCTTTTCACTCAAGCTTGTTCCTCAAGTCGTGAGATATTAAGAGGTGTAAATTGTTCAACTTCTATGTTGCAAATTACTCTCTAGTTTATCAAAGAAATTGTTCAATTTCTTACAATGAATGTTCGTTTGAGTGTTGTATCTTCCTTTATTCTGCAGTTTGCATTGGGCAGAACTCTGTATGCGTTTTTCTTTCACAAACCAGCTGCAAATCCAAACAATCTGGTATGTAATTGTTTGGTTTGTTGTTTCTTTGTCTTCTATGAAGATGTCATTACTTGATTTCTATGCTTCTATATTAGATTGATGCTTGTTATTGCCCCAGTTCTATTTAATATTTGGCTCAGCCTGTGTATTGTCTTTGTTTTGTTGTTTTGCTACAATTTTATCTTTTGCTCACCATGTGTTTGATAATATGCCCAAACCAATAACAACATACTTTCATTGATCACTTACTGTTATTGATTAGGAAAAACAACTTATTTTTTATTAGTTTGTTTTCCTTGCCTGCAATATTTCATACCACTCTTAATCAACAATATGATTTCATTGGATTTTCCCTTTTGGTTCAAAATAAACCTTTATTAATTACTTAATCTAATCAATACAATGACCATGTTTAGTGTTTCTTGTAGAGATGGGCCTGCTTTAAATGCCTAGGCCAAGTCTAACAAAATTGCGCAGGAACTCTGAGACCAGACCTCACTGTTCTCATCTCTTTGGAGTTTTTATTATCTTCTCTATTTTTATTATGTGTGGGGTGTTTCTATTTATACCCAAAAAACAATTCTTTACACCCCCCCCATTTAACCATGTACACTCAAGTTTAGAAACACTTAACCTTTGTATATCATTTTTATTTTTCAGTGAATATATTTTTTAATATTTTAATAACAATTTAAACATTTTTTCTAAAAAAAAATATGTTCGGTTTAAAAAAAATCTTTATTTTAGCATGAATAAAATCAATATAACTTACAATTTGATGGTTCCAATTGGCAGATCAAAAGTGCCAAAAGAGAATGAAGATTTGCAAACTTGTAGGCACATGTTATCACATATTAGGTACTAACCTTGATTTCTTAGCAGTTCACATACTGTTTCTTTACTCCAAACCTGTCATTGTTACTCACTAAACTCAACACAAACTTAATTCCATAACTATTGTCATCAGCTACAACAAAATCCAACCCCTTCAATTGAACAAAAGAAAGGCCATGGCTTGAAGCCCATCTAAAAGCAACTGAAATTTTAATAGAGTGAATAATATGTTTACATGGACAATAGGTTTGACATTATGGACATGAAAGCAAACGTATATTGCTCATTTTTTAACTTTGTTCATCATTGTTTTTTTATTTTTTTATTTTTAGGTATTTCCATTATGTTTTGCAAGTTACAATTGGCTATTGTTTTTTGTTGTTGATTGAACTTAGAAATTTGTAAATGACAGTTTCATTTTAACCTTTATTGCCTAAGCTGTATATCTTGTATTAGATTGTAAATATTCTTTGCGTTGAGTATGGATATCTTAACCTTCTTGCTTGCTTCTTCTTTTCCTGATGTATATTTGTAACCGATGTGGCAACGGATATCTTTGCCAAACTTTTATATACTTTCTTCTTCTTTTTCTTTTTCTTCTTCTTCTTCTTCTTCTTCTTCTTCTTCTTCTTCTTCTTTTTTTGGACAAAAGGTACTATAGACTTTCCCGTGATTATATACTTTCTTCTTCTTCTTCTTCCTTTTTTTTTCGCAATTTCTATATAATGGTAGTTGTATACGTATTTTTAATTTTGTTTTTAAATCTATCTATATAATAAATCACACCAGCATCACTTTTCTCCCTCTTCCCGTTTCTTTTCTCTCTCCATATTCACCACCGATTCTGCAACCCTTCTCCTTTCCTTATTCCTCACGATCGTCGAACTCATTGACTGGGGGAAGAACTGAAGATTTAGTAAGGTTTTGCAGCTAGAATTTGTTTTTTTTTTTTTTTGAAACCCTGACCATTCTTAAATTGTGTAGTATTCGAAAATCAAAATCGAAATTGAAATATGAAAATATTTGATTCCTCTATGGTATATTTACAAATTGATTTTATGTTTGATTGAGTTGAAAGCATTATATTAGTTCTTTCATTTCTTCTAAGTCTTGTGTAAGCAAATTATTTTTAGTGACAATTACTTTTTTCAAAATTTTTGTTTTGAAGAATTCTCTTAGTTTATCATTGTTCTGAGACACATCTTTGATGTACTCTTCCATTTATTCCTATGATTTTCTTTATCTTATTGAGTGTAGTCGTTCGTTTTTTTTTTTTTTTTGGTTGTTAAATAGTTATGTTTTCGTCAACATCTGGAAAGGATATTTGTAGAGTGATGTTGCAAATTTACCTAATCCTAATGATATAGGCTAAGTTTATTTGCTTGATGATGATTTCTATATGCTGAAACATAGCCATAATTTATTCTTTTTTTGCCTTCATGTTTTTTTTCTTCATAGGCTTGAAATGGCAGGTTATATGTGTGCATTTAGAGCAGTAGTGACTGCATGAAGTACTGTTCTTGTCATAGGTCTAAACTATGAATTTTGACTGTAGTTTTAACTTCATGTCAAACAACTTGAATTGCTATGAAATTTAATGCAAAGTTTGAACCAAAACTATACTTATTGGTGTTGACTTGGTAGCTGAGGTGGATTGTCCTCGAAAAAATGCAGCATATTGTCGTTTAGGTATGTCAACTTGTTGAGAAACTCTGTTTGCATATGAGAATAGGACCCATTCTTTATCTGATTTGAAGGAACATTTAGAGATTTATATACAACATATTCACATGTGAAGGCTTTGCTTTTAATCTGATTGTTGTTTTTACCTTTTGTAAATTTGATTTTACAGATTATTATTATAGTTGTTGTTATTGTTATTAGGTTTTAGTTAAAATTTTTGATGTTTGAGGATTTGAGAAACTATTAGCTCATCTTTGAGAAAACATTATTATTATTATTGTTATTAGGTTCAGTATTTGTTCACTAATTTATAACCATTTCTCTATTTTTTGTTATTCAGTTTTGGCCATCAATTTCATGGGCATTGCCATAGCAAATGCCAACTATCAAAGAGGAAGGTAACATGTAATTAATGCTTCTTCTCTTTTTTCTTTTCCCTTTTTTTAGTGTATAACGAAAAAACAATTATTGTGGTTATTTGTATAGGTAGTGAGCTTTTTCCCCCGTTTCTTCTATTTTCTTTTTCATTTGTTTTTAAAATATAAATATGTTCCTATTCTTAACGAACACCATGTTTCCACGAGTCTTATGGGTGTAAACCTAGAAACTTTAAAGTTGTTACTGTCTTTACTATATGAGTTTCTATAGTCTAAATGAGTTTTAAATTTTGAAATGGGTTTAAAATATGCAAGTGTTCTCTAGCCTCTAGAGATTTATACTATAGTCTAAATAAATTTGAAGTTTTTCTTTTCCCCATTTTTTTTTATTATTAAAGTTTTTCATGTGATTCAGGACTTTTCTCTTGCAAAGTACTCCTGGCTTTTGCCAACTCATACGACTATGAATGGAAAAAAACAAAAAATGTCCTCTTAAGATTCAATGAGGAAACTTGACTCGGGCATTATGTTTATTCACTAAAAGAATTACCCTAGAAACTATAGTGATCCCAATTTTCCCTTTCCTTTGTTTATTGCATTCCGGACTTGGTTCCGTGGTTATGTTGTTGTCTTATTCTCATTTATATCCTTTACTCTTTGTATTTGAGTCTTGGGTTGTGTTGGGCAGGTTTGAAACAGGTTGGTTGTGTTTAGAAACCTAGAGTTAATGCCCAGATTTTGGCCTTCACGCTCGAGCGGGGCTTTTGACGCTCGAGCGAGCCTTTCGTTTTTGCTTCTCCGCTCGAGTGTGGTTTTTCATCTCTCAGCATTTTGCTCTGCAGGTTGTCGTACGCTCGAGCGGGAGTTTTGACGCTCGAGCGGGTCCTTTGATTTTGTTCCTTCGCTCGAGCGGGGAGTTTTACGCTCGAGCGGGGACCATAGTCTGCAAAACTTCTAGAAGTGTGCATCCGGCGCTAGAGCAACGCTTTTGATGCTTGAGCGTGAGTCTGTGTCTGACACTCGAGCAGGGAGTTCCACGCTTGAGCGGGGCGACTGCTATTTCAATCCGAAAAGTGACATTTTGTATCACTTTTTGATTTTTTTCTCTCTCCTACTTTTTCAAAACCTCCATTGGAGAGCACCTCTCTCTAAAATTCCAACTTCTCTCTAGGGTTTGATCTAGTAGGAGTGATCCTCTATCCTTGGGCCTTTGTAAAAAGTGTTGATCTCGTTGTGGGCTACGTTTTGATCCGAAAATCTTGGGATTTGGAGCATCTCGAAATTCTTCATCTTCTCCCTTTGAGCTTCGAATTAGAGGTAGGGATAACTACTCATTTTTATGGTCTTTGACATAAACTATTGGTCATGTTGATGTAATGTCGAAGTTGGGTAATTTTGGGTGTTAGGATTTCAAAATGAATAAAGAGGGGTTTGGTTATTTTGACTCATAATGTGTATCTTGGGTCTTAAAATGATGGTGTTGTTGTTGTTGAGGATATATGGGACCTTTGGGTCATTGTAGAGAAAAAGGGGGAGAAAGCCCTAATTTTTGTTATGAATTAATTTATATAATTAATTTGGGAATGTTATGGAATTATGAAATTGAGTCGGGAATAATGAAATTGGCTCATTATGAGGTAGAATGGTGGAGTTGGATTCATTAATCACTCACCTTTGAAAATATTGATAGTTTACCTGTTGGTGCATTTATTATCTGTTTAGAAATAACTGCTTTGGGCTATCGGTGGAGGATAGTCTTGATTGTTGTAGACACTGCATGATGATTAGGTGAATTAAAACTAATCAAGTTGAGTATTTGAATACATGGGTGCTGAATCCCGTAGATGAAATTTCCGTAAAATGGCCATTCGAAAATAATTACACATGGGTGCCAAATCCCGCAGATGTAATTTCTGTAAAATGGCAATTCAAAAATATCTATACATGGGTGCTGAATCCCGCGGATGAAATTTCCGTAAAATGGCAATCTGAAGACATCTATACATGGGTGCCGAGTCCCCGCGGATGAAATTTTCGTAAAATGGCCATGAGAAAATAATTACACATGGGTTTCGAATCCCGCAGACGCAATTTCCGTGAAATGGCAGTTTGAAGTATTGTTGGCTTGAGATGTAGTCTCGCTTAAGTTGTTTGGCCAGGTTCTGAGCCATGTTTATAAGTTGAGTTTTGTTAAGTGAAGGATTATGGAACTGGATTGTACTGTATGTTGGTTTATATGAGTTAAACATTTATCAAGTGCTAATGTTTTAGTTATTGCTCATATTATGTTTAGCATATCTCTACTGGGCGTTGGCTCACCCTATATGGGACATCATTTTCAGGTACAGGTGTTATGCCACCTCCAAGGACGTAGCTTGGAAGGCTTGAGGCTGTCAGACTCCTTTTTGTTGTTTTGTCGTATTACATGTATATCAGGCCAAGGGCTTATTTTGTGTAGAGTTAGTACTCTCTTTTTGTAACCAAGTGTTGGCTTGGAAAGTTGTAAGCCTATAGGGCATTTACTTTTGTTGTCAACATGTAATACCTTTTGTAAGAATACTTTGATGATTGTAATACAAAATCTCTTCTATTTATCGTGAATGTATGTTATGATGGGTTTATTTTTGAGGGCGTTACAACTTGGTATCAGAGCGTACCAGGTTCGAATACTTTGGGTACGCCGGAAGTGGTTAGTACCACAATGGGTTCGTCTCGCTTGATAGAGACTTAGATGTAGTGTTATATGCTTATGTGATAACATGTTTGAAAATCCTAAGTGATTCGTGATTAGATCAAGATTCAAATATTCCAAATCCCAAAAATCCAAAACACACAATTTAAATCAACAAGCACTTACAAACGTGATTTAGATTGTTTGTTTTTCAGGATAAATAATAAATCGACACAACGATTTTAACGTGGAAAAAACCACAATTGGACACCTCCAACTGTGATTAAAAAACCACGGGCGAAACGCCACTAATCAATCCACTACTGAAGTAAAAAAGATTACAAAGATATCATACAAATTACCCAACTTAGTCAATTTGTCTTCGAATCTTCTGTAAATCTTTCTCCACGACTTCTTCTCGGAACTGATCAATCCTGAAGTTGACTCCACAACCTCACTTGTCGAATGAACGACCACGTATAAGATCAAACGCCTTTTGAAGCTATACGCTTGAATCTTCAGAATCCACCGAAGAGAACTCTCTCTTGAATTTAAAGAAACCAACTCCTTGATGTGTGAATTTTAGATCATGAGTGAAGAACTCTTCTCAAGACATCAAGGAAAACTCACCAAAACTCCAGAAGAACACCCCAAACAAAACCCTAGGACTCTTGAATAAGATCTTGAAAAAAAATAGTCCTAAAAACAACCTAAAAAGATATAAATAGAAATCCTGAATCCGCGATCTCCGCTCGAGCGCCCAACAGCCCACTCGAGCGGCTTTAACAAAATACGCGTGTGGTAACACAGTGGTCCGCTCGAGCGCTGCATAACCCGCTCGAGCGCAAAATTACGCACTCCAGAACTTTTACAGACCTGTCAAAAATACTGAGAGACCACAAACTCCGCTCGAGCGTAAATGTCCCCGCTCGAGCGGGAAGAACAAAAACACTGAAAATAAACAACTTTAACAACGCAAGGTTTTGTATCTGGATTTGACAATCAAGGGACCTAACAATCTCCCCCTTTGTCAATTCCCGGATAAAACCTTTCTAAACAAATGTTCTTAAACACACGCACTAAACAAGATTAAAAACAAATACTAAAAACACTCTAAACAACTCTATAAACAAACAATCTTTCCAATCTTGCCATATATCGGTCCATCAATCCAATCCTTCATCCAACATTCACCTGTGAAAAGACTAGCAACACACCAGAAAAACCAAAACTTGTGGAACTATATAAGAATATATCAAATCCATCCGATAGAACCAAAGAAACAAAATATCCATGATATCCATATGAACAACAAAATATCCATGTAACATAACCAAATGACATAAATATTCATGGGAACAAAACAAAAGGACCAATATCCAAGGAACATATCCAAATGAACACAACAAAACAAAAGGACCAATATCCAAGGAACATATCCAAATGAACACAATATCCATATATACCACACAATATCCATATATACCATAGATATTCATGGGAACAAAACAAAAGGACCAATATCCAAGGAACATATCCAAATGAACACAACAAAACAAAAGGACCAATATCCAAGGAACATATCCAAATGAACACAATATTCATATATACCACACAATATCCATATATATACCATAGACATCTCCCCCTTTTTGACCGGGAATCAAAACAGAAATCATGCACCAGGTGGAGGAGGTGACGGCTGAAGCGTCAGTAAGGAAATGATGTGGTCCAGCTGCGAAGTAGTATGAGCGGCAGTCTGCTCCAGCTGACCAAGACGACCATCGAAGGCCTCAAAACGGGCATCGAAAAAGTCTAACCTCCGAGTCATAGCCTCCTCAAAATGCCGAAGCTGATCAGGAACAGTGTGAGGTGGAACAGGTGGAGTAGGATCCTCCTCACCTCCGGCGGCGGCAGCATCATATTCAGCCTCCTCAGCAAGGCCAGCAGTGGTACCTGCAGAAGGATCAGCCCGAGAAGACTCCCCCTTAACATGAGCCCGACTCTGTGAGACAGTTTTCTTTGTGAATGGACGGGAGGGAAAGGCAAACTCATCATCCTCGAACACCCGAACCCCAAGGTCAGACAAAAGACGATTAATCAAACACCCATAAGGAAGCCCTAACTGTCTATTCCCAGAGACACCTATCATTTTCCGAATAATCAAGGGAGTGAGATCAATAGACATATGTCTGGCGATACAGAATAACACAAAACCTTGGTCTTGATTAATTTCGGAGGAGTGAGTGGTCACAAGGATGTTGGCACAAACAATCAGATTAAGCAGTCTAAACTCCGGAAGAAGTTCAAACTGTTTAATCAAAGCGCCTGTAGGCCAAGGACGGGAAGAACCACATAGGACCTCAGTCACATGAGTGAAATCACAGGTAGGACGACCTGGGACAGGATAAGGATAGTGTTGAGGGTACACTTGATCAATCTTAAGAAGATGGCGAATGAGTGCGGGGGTGACGGAAATGGATTTGGACCGAACCCAAGTAGTAAATGAAGGCTCAACATCACTAATTTGCTCAATATTACAATAAAATTATCGGATCCAGTCTAGATTTTGACGCCCAGAAAACGACAATACCAAATCACCACCGAGAGGATCAAACAAATGACGGATAGGGATGGACTCGAAAGTGTTAGGCTGGACAGTCCGTTCTAGGTGAACAGTGCGAGCATCAAAAGACTTATGAAACAACTGGTCTTGCTTAGCATTTTGAAACCTCTCAGAATTAAAGGTAGGACGAGACACAGTTGCCTTTCGGCGTTTAGGTGCGGACATGATGAGATGAAAGAGGACTAATACCAGAAAACCCAACACACCCAAAAAGAAACGAAACCCGAATAGCAAAACAGGCACAAGACAGAAACCATTAGTAACATTAAACACATAATGCATAATCATGGATGACAATTTTCAAGGATATCATTTCATAAACATGGAAGACACATAGCAATGAAATGCATAATTCAAAAATGTGCAAAATGACAATGGCAGAAGATCAATGACCTAGTGAAGCTAAACACTGATATAAAAACAAAGAGAACTTCATATGGCAACACTTCTCCATTTTGAGGTCAAAAACAGGGGCTCAAACAGGCATCACAAACACAAACAAACAACCTCAAGCAGGTGGAACTCACAACCCTAGGACGAAAGGACAACACTTATTTCATACACACAAACATGAAATGCAACATGAGGAAGACCAAACCATGTAGTGAAAGTGTGTGTGAGAGAAAGGGGAAAAACAATGAAACACAAAAAAAGCAAAAACAAAAGACAATCCCCAAAAAATGCCGAAATAACAGACAAAACAGAGGAGAAGAGAGGGCAAAACTTACCAAAAGGGAAATCAGTAAGGTAGAGGAGGAAGAAAGGTGAAATCGACCGTGCAAAGCCCACGAGCAAAACCCTAGGTCTGAGAAACTGAAGAGGAGAAAAAAAAAATGACCTGAAGAGTCGAGGGAGGGAGTTTTGTATAAAATCGGTCCGCTCGAGCGTAGGAATTACCGCTCGAGCGTGCTTCAAAGCAAGCTTACACCCGCTCAAGCACGCATAATGACGCTCGAGCGCCAAAAAACCTCTCTCAGAGTTGTAAAGGCAGAGGGCAAACTGCTGCAAGGCTCAAAAATACGCTCGAGCGTAACAAGATCCGCTCGAGCGGGGGAGATTTTTTATTTTTTATTTTTTTAAAAAAATACTCAATAACAAGAGGTGAGACCCGAAACACAAGTAGATGAGCACATTCAGCCAGAAATGAAATACTAAGAGGAGATAATGCGCAATTCATGAAGTCTGGAAACTTGCAGTTGTTTAAAAAGATGACACTGAACATCATGAGCAAAACAGATAAAATATAATCAATGATCATAAACTACAAGAGAATGAACAACTCAAAATCCAACATGAGAGCTCACAAAATAATGTGTGTGTGTGCAATCCATGAGAGGTCACTGAGCTAGAGTTAATCCTAGTAGTGATCGGATGGTTGGACCTCCATCAAGAGTAACTCAACAATACAGAGAAAAGTCAAACCACTAGGAATCACGGGGTATTTGTTGAGTAAATGCGAAGGCTCCCCCTCAATCAATGAGTCCCATTTATTTATTTATTTATTTGGTTAACATTTTCTTTCTTATGGGCACTCACTGGTGGCTTTCACTCTCAAGAGTATGGAAACCAAACCAGAGAAGAATGGAATCATAAAGGATGGCCTGGTTGGTGCCTCTGAGGTAGCCTTTTCCTAATGCCCGGACTTCAAGGAACTGAGGGAGAAACCGTGGAAGTGAAAACAGATGGTAGATGGTTAAGAGACTCAACATCACCCATGATATGCTAGTATCGGTCAATTCCACTGTAAAAGTACAAGAAACACTGTTAGTGGTCCATAGAGAACTTTGATCACATGTGCGGAAACCCCTGCAACAATTAATCTCAAGGACGTGTACAGAATGAGGTCATGAGGTTAATGAGCATGGGCATTCAAAATGAGCTATGACCAATGAACAAAGAGATCTTGTAAGCAGCATGAGTAGTGTTAAAAAAAATTGGATGCAAGTAAAACAGATATCAATGATAATGAGATTATCACATCCAAACATTCATAAGGAAAAATATTTACACCTACTCAAGAAACAAGTAGCACTCTAGTGATCGAGCATGACACCCAAGGTCTTTCTAAGGAACTCAAACCGAAGAAGATCAAGGGGTTTTGTAAAAATATCAGCTTTTTGATGCTCAGTGGGAATATGCTCAAGAACAACAAGGCCCTCTTCCACTAACTCTCGAATAAAATGATGACGAATGTCAATGTGTTTGGTGCGAGAGTGTTGGACAGGATTTTTTGAAATGTTTATGGCACTTATGTTGTCACAGAAAAGAGTAAGAGTGTTCTGTTCTATCCCATAGTCATGAAGCATTTGCTTCATCCACAACATTTGTGCACAACAACTCCCTGCAGCAATGTACTCAGCCTCAGCAGTCGAAAGAGAAATGGCATTTTTCTTTTTACTATGCCAGGAAACCAGATTATTCCCAAGGTAAAAACACCCCCCGGATGTACTTTTCCTATCATCAGCACACCCTGCCCAGTCGGCATCAGAAAAACCAGTAATCTCAGCTGTAGTGTCAGTAGAAAACCAAACCCCATATCCCAATGTCCCATTAACATATTTAATGATGCGTTTGACAGCAAGAAGATGAGACTCTTTAGGACTAGCTTGGTAACGGGCACAGACACCTACACTGAAAGCAATATCAGGACGACTGGCTGTGAGGTACAAAAGACTCCCTATCATACTCCTATAAAGGGTAGGATCAACATCAATACCAGAGGAATCTTTGAAGAGGTGAAGACTGGTGCTCATGGGAGTGCATGCATGTTTGGAAGACTCAAGACCAAACTTAGACACAAGATTTTTTGCATACTTAGACTGAGACACAAATATACCTGAAGGAGACTGTTTAATTTGAAGACCCAAAAAATAAGACAATTCTCCCATCATGCTCATCTCAAACTCATGTGTCATGCAATCTGAAAAATATTTCACAAGATGTTCAGCAGTGGATCCAAACACAATATCATCAACATAAATCTGAGCAACAAGAATATGAGACTTAGTATGTTTCACAAATAATGTCTTATCCACACTACCCCTTTGAAAATCATTATCAAGAAGAAATGTAGTGAGTCTATCATACCAAGCTCGAGGGGCTTGTTTGAATCCATACAAAGCCTTGTCTAACTTGTAGACATGATTAGGACATTTAGGGTCCTCAAACCCTTTTGGTTGCTCAACATATGCCTCTTCTTTCAAGTACCCATTCAGAAAGGCACTTTTCACATCCATTTGAAACAATTTAAAGCCAAGAAAACAAGCAACACCAAGTAAAATACGAATAGATTCGAGACGTGCAACTGGGGCAAACGTCTCATCATAGTCAACACCCTCTACTTGTGTGCAGCCTTGAGCAACCAACCTAGCTTTGTTCCTAACAACTGTACCATTCTCATCAGATTTATTTTTAAAGATCCACTTGGTACCTATCACATTCATGTCTCTAGGTCTGGGAACTAGAGTCCAAACTTTGTTACGTTCAAATTGACCTAATTCTTCATGCATAGCATTGACCCAACTATCATCTAGCAAGGCCTCTTTAAAATTCTTAGGTTCAATTAAAGAAACATAACACATATGTGATACCTCATCCTGAATCTGTCTTCGGGTTTTCATTCGATCCGAGACACTTCCAATCACCTGTTGAGCTGGATGGTTCAGTTTCACCCTTGCTGATGGTTTTAGCTATGCGGTGACAGAAGCAACATGAGTGATATCCCTTTGTGCACTCTTTGGACTTGCACTTACCTGTGAGGATGGAGCTGTAGCACTTTCTTGTGATTGGTCCGCAGATTCTCCTTGAATTTGTGGCTCAGTATCCAAGATTGGAGATTCATCATTGTCATCCTCATTTGCTGCTGGAGTAGGTGCACCTGTGTCATCTATAACCACATTTATCGATTCCATTAAAGATGAAGTTCGCAGGTTATAGACTCTAAAGGCCCTACTAGTGGTTTAATAACCTAGAAAAATACCTTCATCGCTTCGGGAGTCAAATTTGCCCAAAGGCTCTCTATCTTTGAAGATGTAACACTTACTCCCAAAAGTTTTGAAGTATTTTACATTAGGTTTCAAAACCTTCCACAATTCATATGGAGTTTGCAAAGTGCCGGGCCTTAAATACACGTGATTTGTGACATAAACAGCAGTATTTATGGCTTCGGCCCAAAATTTTGGAGGAAGTTTCTTACTAAGGAGCATGACCCTAGCCATTTCTTGAACAACCCTGTTCTTCCTCTCAACAACTCCATTTTGTTGTGGAGTAATGGGTGCAGAAAATTCATGTTTAATTCCATGTATATCACAAAAATCCGAAAACGAACTATTTTCAAACTCACGACCATGATCGGTACGGATTCTTATGATACGATCAATGGAAATACCTTGTTCATTCTGGATTTTAAAGACTAAGGCCTGGAAAGCATCAAACGTATCAGATTTTTCCTTTAAAAAATTTACCCATGAAAATCGAGTAAAATCATCAACAGTTAAAAAAATGTATCTTTTACCTCCGATGCTTTCAGTGCGAGTAGGACCCATTAAATCCATGTGAACCAATTCAAGAGGATGTTTGGTTGTAAAGCTGTTCACCTTTTGATGAGGGGCACGGGTTTGCTTTCCAAGTTGACATGGTCCACACACATGGCTCAAATTCTTACCCAGTTTAGGTATTCTCTCACAAGCTCTTTGTTGGCTATCTTAGTTAGGTCTTTGAAATTCATGTGACCTAATCTTTGATGCCACAGATCAATGTTACTAATGATGGCAGAGTGACAAGTGAGATCATTAGTAGTAACAATCCCATAGCAGTTATCAGATGTGCGAACCCCATGCAAGACAGTATCTCTCTTTTTATCCAAAATTTGACATTTATTCTTTGAAAACAATACTTCATGATGGGAATCACACATTTGACTAATGCTTAAAAGGTTTGCTTTAAGACCATCAACTAGTAGAACATTATCTAGCTTGGGAAGACCAACAACACTTATAGAGCCCTTACCAATGACTCTCGAAGTGCCGCCATCTCCAAAGGTAACAATTCCTCCTTCATATTTTTCAAGGGAGGTGAAATAGGATTTGTTACCGGACATATGACGAGAACACCCACTATCAAGATACCACATGTGTGAATCACGTGCTTTTAGAGCAGTGTGAACAACTAAACAAGTCAAATCATCTTTTCTCACCCAAATCCTTTTAGTCTTGGTATTCCGCCTAGACATGTAAGGTTGTCTCCTAGCCCAAAAAGTATTTGAATTTCTACTCTTTTGAGACACCTTACCAAACAATTCATAGCAATAAGGACGAATGTGGCCATACCTACCACAGTGATGACAAATAAAAACCGGTTTTACCTCATTTTTGTTGATCTTACCAGCTTTAGGTAGACGAAGAGAGAGATCAACCTGGTCTACCTTCAATTTTCCCTTTGCTTGAGTCTTCTTGTCATGTGAAGTAGAGGCCTGTCCCTTGTGAGCTGTTGCACCATAGCCTAACCCGCTTTTGTCGCAACCCATTTGTTGAGACCCGAGGATGTCTTCTAAAGATTTGGAACCTTTGTTCCACATGACAATAGTGGCTCTAGCAACACGAAGCTCTTCATCCTTTTGACAGACTATCTCTTCCAATCTGGCTTGTGACAGCTCAAGACTTTCAAGCTTTTCTTCATATGTGGAATACACCTTCAGAAGTTCATTCCTTTTAGTTTCACAAGATAGTAATTTTCCACATAAGTCTTGCCTGTCACTTGAGATCTTGACGATATTCTGCTTTGCAAGTTCTTCTTTCAGCCTGACATTCTCACTCTCACATGTTTTGATCTTGAGAGAGAGTTTGTCGTTGAGTTTGGACAAATTCAAAGATTCCTCGTACAGCTTTTCGTAGGCTTGTTGTAGTTCATCGCCATTGATCTCATCATTATCCTCAGATGTTTCATCATCCTCTTTTTGCTCTTCATTCTCCTTGACCTCATCCAGTCTAGCAACTAAGACAGGAAGGTTGCTGGATGGTAGTGAAGGTGAATTTCCTCTTTCATGGAATTGGCTCAAAATTTCCCATGCCTCTTTAGCCTTTGTGCAATGAACAACCCGTTGCTGTTCTTCAGTAGAAATTGCCCCACGAATAGTGATCAGGGCTCTCTGATTGCTCGGATTGTCAGCCCTGTCTGTATCTTCTTCAATGGCCTGCCAGCCTTCTGGATCAAAAGCTCTCAGAAAAGCTCTCATTCTGATTTTCCAAAACAGGTAGTTACTCCCATCAAAGGTAGGAGCATGATGTAGGTTCTGACCACGAGCTAACTCTGCAGGCTTTGGAAGAGTTTGAGAGAAAGTGGACCAAAATGCCATGAAAGCACTATCCCCATCTTCTCCAGATTCAGGTTCTTCGGGCTCTTGCTCCGACCCGCTTTCATCATCCCAAGTTACAGTGTAGACTTTCTTTCAATTCTTTTTCGAGGGGCACTCAAGGGCAATGTGACCAAACCCTTGACATTCATAGCACTTGACCCCTTGCCCTTTTACAATCTTTTTTTCAGTTTTTTGAGCAAGTTTTGGTGGAAAAGTTTTGGGTTTTTCATTATTCTTGTCTTTAGAAATAGGGTCTCTGAAATTAGGCTTCTTTTTCTTCAAAATTTTTTTAAATTGTTTAGTAAACATAGCCGTCATTTCAGACTCTAAATCAAATTCAACCTCCGGAGTTTTTGCAGACTCATGAGCACTAGTGAAAGCCATACTTTCTTTTTGTTTTTTCTTTGAAATTTGGTGGGCTTCATAAGTCTGCAAGTTTCCAACCAATTGATCAAGCTTGAGGGTGTCAACATCCTGAGCCTCCTCAATGGCTGTCACTTTTGGTTGGAACCTCTCGGGTAATGACCTCAAAATTTTTCCAACAATTTTAGCTTCCGGGATTTTTTCCCCGAGTGTGAAACAGGAATTCACGATATCACTAAGTTTTGCATAGAAATCATCAAACGTCTCCTCGTCATGCATAAAAAGGGTTTCAAAGGATGAGGTGAGACGTTGAAGTTTTGACCTTTTGACAGAAGTAGTACCTTCGTGAATCGTTTCAAGAATGTCCCAAGCCTCTTTTGCTACCTCACACGTGCAGATACGATGAAATTCTTCAGGTGTGACGGAGCAAAACAGGGAATTGAGAGCCTTACTGTTCCAACTCGAGTTTTGGTAATCAGTAGTGTCCCATTTATCAAGGGGTTTAGGAATATCAACACCATCAATGGTGATAGTAGGTTCACTCCACCCATAGATTACGCTATGCCAAACTTTCTCATCGATGGATTTTAAAAATGCTCTCATACGAGCTTTCCAATAAGAATAGTTTGTACCATCGAGTAAAGGCGGTCTATGGGTTGAGTTACCTTCACGAATAGAATCCATATCACTAGTCACACAAAATCACACTCCTATATTTTTAAAAAAAAAAACAAGAGTGACCTGCTCTGATACCAATTGAAAATCCTAAGTGATTCGTGATTAGATCAAGATTCAAATATTCCAAATCCCAAAAATCCAAAACACACAATCTAAATCAACAAGCACTTACGAACGTGATTTAGATTGTTTGTTTTTCAGGATAAATAATGAATCGACACAACGATTTTAACGTTGAAAAAACCACAATTGGACACCTCCAACTGTGATTAAAAAACCACAGGCGAAACGCCACTAATCAATCCACTACTGAAGTAAGAAAGATTACAAAGATATCATACAAATTACCCAACTTAGTCAATTTGTCTTCGAATCTTCTGTAAATCTTTCTCCACGACTTCTTCTCGGAACTGATCAATCCTGAAGTTGACTCCACAACCTCACTTGTCGAATGAACGACCACGTATAAGATCAAACGCCTTTTGAAGCTATACGCTTGAATCTTCGGAATCCACCGAAGAGAACTCTCTCTTGAATTTAAAGAAACCAACTCCTTGATGTGTGAATTTTAGATCATGAGTGAAGAACTCTTCTCAAGACATCAAGGAAAACTCACCAAAACTCCAGAAGAACACCCCAAACAAAACCCTAGGACTCTTGAATAAGATCTTGAAAAAAAATAGTCCTAAAAACAACCTAAAAAGATATAAATAGAAATCCTGAATCCGCGATCTCCGCTCGAGCGCCCAACAGCCTGCTCGAGCGGCTTTAACAAAATACGCGTGTGGTAACATAGTGGTCCGCTCGAGCGCTGCATAACCCGCTCGAGCGCAAAATTACGCACTCCAGAACTTTACAGACCTGTCAAAAATATTGAGAGACCACAAACTCCGCTCGAGCGTAAATGTTCCCGCTCGAGCGGGAAGAACAAAAACACTGAAAATAAACAACTTTAACAACGCAAGGTTTTGTATCTGGATTTGACAATCAAGGGACCTAACAATGTTTATGTGACTATTTGGGTATGATATTTAGTTTCTAGGATGTTTATTGGATCCTTGGGTTTCTGTGAGTCTTGTTGGAAAAGCACTTGATCAATGCTGTTTCTAACCGGAACTCTAGTAACGCCTCGGGACTATCATTATCCAGAAATGAAATTCATAAGTGCTTATGTGATTATGTGCTTACGTGGAGTAAATTACAGTTGTCCATTGCATTAGGACGCGAGTGTTATAGCTTCGGCACATTTGTGAATGTGCTAATGTTCTTCGTTACCTTTATTAGGATGTCAAGATGAGGACGTGGTAGTAGGTGAGGTAGGCCTAGCAGGCAGGAGATGCCTATATCGGATAAAGTTCCGGCGCAGCAAGAGGGTGTTGGTTAGGCCAATGTGGCCGAGCTAGTGCGGCAGCAGGCCATGGGTGCCTTAGCTCGTGAGAAAGCAGGAGCTATGAGGGAATCCATAGGCATTCTCAGAGCTGAGAATCCAGTTCAGGCCCAGGTTGTTGATGCAGGCCCTTCCTTTGTGAATTCTAAAATTTTTTTGTATACAGGTTTTGGATTCTAAAATTTTGTTGTCGTTTACTCTAAAACTGAACACTAAACCAAATGCTTTTAAAATTAAAGACAGTCTCTTGCAGGAAATTCATCCAGTTACTTCTAGTCACAATATGGTAAGATATTGAGGTAGATTTTTTTATTCCATTTGCTATTTTAATTATATCTGATTTTTTTTATATAAATTAATTATATCAAATTGTCATTCACAAACCTTCTCCCTGCAATTGAATAAGGGTCATTCACAAGTTAGTTCCTCTATTGGCTCAATAATGGCAGGTAGATGTACATATATTCTAGAATTGCTTAAAGATTATATGGCTCCATTGTGTTAGTTCCTCTATGTTGGTGGTTATTCTCAGTTCCTTTAAATCTTTAGTGCATAGGCTAAATTCTTCTAGTTGTGCTCAAGGCCATCCTAGGGTTCTTAGTGAGAGAATTTATTTAAATTCTTTTCTTTTTTTCATTTTTCTTTTTTTTATGGGGCTCTGGTGAATTTTATAGTAATTGCAATGTGAACGAATAATGTAGAATTGTCTTTGATGTTATTAAAATGTTGCTACTAATTAAGTAACATGTGAAAATCTAGGTAATACCCTTTGAAAGTTCATGAATCATGATGCTTTGGGTTATCTTTATGGATATGAGGTTTGAATGCTTTTTTTCGATTAGCTTCTCCTTGCAATTGTTTGTTTCATAAGAAACACAACTACGTATCATCACCCATTAGGTACACAACAACCACATTGATTTTTGTTGCTATAGAGCATTACTGGACCTCATCAATTTAATTTAATAGGTACTGCTAAGGAAAATAACATTTACTGGTTTTATTTTTTCCCAAATGCTTAAAGTTTATTACTTTAATTCTAAATTAATTCCACATAGAAAATTGTATTTTGCATCCAAACTTTAACATTTAGCAATATATTTTATTATTAATTTGTCAAACATGTGTACCGGAAGCTAGCTTATTGGCTAGTCTACTATATACACTAAAATATTCCATCCGCCAATTGTGTTGCTTATTATTGATTAGTCTCTTGCATACATGGACAAAATGGATTGGGAGTATGGGAGAGTTGAAGGTAAGGAACCCAGTTAACTTGAACATGTGATCAAAGAATCCAAGAATTTTAACTATTGTTGTAATTTCCTTTCATATAAAAGTTACATCTTCTCAATCCTCATTGAACAAATTTAGCTTTTGTTTAATTGTTTGCATACAAATTAGTATATCAACCTTTGGCTCCATCACCCAAGAAACAAATAAAAAATAGCTTTTTTTAAGTTTGAGTGTGAAATCTTGACTCACAAGTGATGTAGAATGGAGTTTTGACTCTTGAGTTTAATTTGGAGAAGCATTTGTTGAATTTTATTCATTGAATCTTCTTTCATTTCTTCTTTGGTTTGCTTTTTCTTATTTGAATTTTTTTCCTGGCACTTCTATTTAGTAAAAAAAGGAGTAATAGTGATGAGTGACTAGACCAATTTAACCTATATTCAAAAACTCAACAACCAATTAAACAAAAGTTAAGAGTTGAAGGCACCTTCATAGATTTATACATATAAAGGTAAGGCACTACACTAAAAAGGACTAAAGAATATCATGGAAATGGGAAAAAAGCACCACCCTGCTCCAATTTTAGGGAAATCATAAATGAAATTACAAGTCTTAAGACTTAGAAAACAGGGAATCATAATAACAGAGGAACAAACAATTGTGAAAGTAAAGGAAACATAGTATGTACATAAATATAAACCAAGGCAAGCAATATATCATCATGTGTCTCACTTTTAATTTTTTTATTTAACCATCCAATATGTTCCTAATGTCACCAAGGAAAAAAAAGTAAACCATAGCCAAATTTAATGATATTTGAGAACAGAAGATCTGGACGACACCTAAAGAAAATCAATAGAAGAGAGAACCAATCAAACATTTTAGATTCTTGTTTATTATTTTTTGGCAACGTTAGAATAGATAGTTATGCTAAAAAAAAATATGCATTCTAATTTGTCAAACGGATGTTCTTCCTAACTTTTATCCTAGTAATAGCCAAGTCATATAGCTCAAACATCGGCCATTTTAATACCAGTATGTCATTCATAGCAATGGGTTCATTCTTTCCAACTTTCCTAACAAAATATTATTGTGTACAAAAAAAAAAAAAAAAAAAGGAAGGAAGGAAAACAAAAAGTGGGGAGAGAGAATTCAAATACTACATGACCAACCATAAGTAGTAAACAAAGCAATCTTCATCGTGCCTTGGTTCTAAGTCATGCTTAATTTTTTCTTTTTCTTCAAATTTGTAGCCATATTGTCCATCTACCCCATACACTAGCCTTGAGAATGAAACATCTCTCGCAGGCAGATCAAGCAATCAATTCATTGAAGATAAAACATCTCTTGTAGGTAATTTATCAAACATACCTTTTCAATTTGGCTTCCACTTGGTAAATATAGCCCAAGCACTAGTACCAAGTGAAGACAAACCCACTACACTAGTTTACCATTTCTATATACTGTTAGAAACTATCAGCAGCTAATTTTGTTGCATTTTCCTTCTTGCTAAATAGTTAGTACTTCAAATATGCATGCATATAACAAGAACTGTATTGAAGCCTTGCAATTATAAAGCAAAGTAGTGATAGAAGAGGGAGGGAGGACTTTGATAAAGCCAAGCAAGTGCACAAATTCACTTAACTCTACCTCCATTCATCAAGCAAATGAAATTTTATAAGAGTGTTCCTAACTATTTTCTTGTAGGATTAGATCTGTGCTTGCACATTAGTAGGGAATTCTTTGGTGAGAGCCTACATCCATGTGCTCTATTGAAAAACAATTAAATTTAATCCTCAAGAGCTATAATTTACAAACAACAAGAACTCAAACAATTAAAATTAATCCTAAATGTTGTCTACATCCTTGTGACAAAATCTATATAACAAAGCGACACAAATTTTGTTTTTCGAGTGTCTACTTCTTGGTTCCACCACGGACAGTGGATCTAGTATCTCTCTTTCATCCTCTTTCATAACAACCGTATGCATTTACAAAAAAAATTAAAAACCCAAAATTATACCTAGGTTAAAGCAAAAAAATTCAAGAATAACTAACAGAAAATAAGAATGAAAAAATGCAATTCATTCACTAGTAATATATTTCTGGACATTGTGAATAAAATAGCACACAACTAAAAAACCCATAGAATCACCCATCAAGATCTCTAAGAACTCACGAAGATACAGAGACACCTTTTAAAATGCCATAAAATGAGATAGACTTCTTTTTAGTCTCGGCGTGTAGATCTTGAAAATGCCAAAGACCATTGTAAATTAGTAATTTTTTTGCATATTACAAATAGAGGACATATGCAGTGCTAGTAGCATGATGGTATGCGTAATATAGAAATCATACCTGCCACATTTGCCTTTTGTGGGTGAAATAGTAATATAAACCCTACTACAACAACCAAGAGCAAAATTGAAGTTTCACCCCCATGGACAGCCTAATAGTTGCAAACCTATCAGCAATCCTTGCTTGTCATGCCCAACCTGAACATTGAATATGTTGTAGAAGAATGAGAGTGATTAAAGCACTTAATCAAAAATAGACTGGTCAAATAACTTTCCAAATCAATTTGATTCACTTTTGAATTCCACAAAATTTGAATCCATTCAAACCAATTAAACAAAAACAAATTTGATCTTCGATTTAATAGAGACAGGAAGAGAACCACCAACTCCCCACTCTTTTCTTTATTATTATTATTATGAAGACTTTCAATGAACATTCCAAGTAACTTCAATAACTAATATAGACTTCCAGTAGTAACATACATGATGGCTACCTCCCTTTTTTCTTGTTTGCTTCTGAAAATGTAATTCAAAGATATGCATTAGATATGAAAAAAACAAAAACAAAAATACAAAACCAAAAAAATAAAAATAAAGGACAAAACAAAGTTATGACCCTGAATTCAAAGACCTACATTCTACATAAATTGAGCACATTCAAACCTATTAAAGACAAACAAATTTCATCTTCATTAATACAGTTATTTATAGAAAGCAACTCTTCTCTTTGTAATAGAGACCCTAATAGGCAGAGTTCAACTTTATGATGACATCAAAGAACATAATCAAATTAAACATAGCACAGGAGACTACCAGGAGCATTAATGGTTGAAACACTATTGTCCCATATTTAAACAAAACAAAAAGACCAAAACAAATTCACAACTCCACAGACCAAACTTTTTTTGTTGTTCTATCCCTAAAAAAAAAAAAAAAAAAAAAAAGCAATTCAAAATGAAAGAGAGAGATTGAGAGTAGAGTGACTAGAGATCAAGAAAGGATCTAACAACTAAATGCAACAACTCAATTGTGGTTCAATACAAACCACATTACCTGTGAACATCTCAAATAAATTAATTACTGTGCTACAATGGCTTCGACTAGATAAATATCCCAAATACTTGACAAAAGTTCATGTATGAGATTCATATACATTTCGAATATTTAGATATAAGATTTCAAAAAATAAGCCCCTAATTTCAATATTCATCAACAGATCAATTGCATTCTCAATAATACAAAAGAACAATTTCCAAACTATATATTTCAATAGATCAATGTCCACAAAATTCAATATTTTTGCTAATAATCAATTTGAATGATTCTTCAAACATAATATTTTCCTAGCAAACATGATTAATGACAAAGGAATTTGTACCTAATAATGAACGCCTATAACATCCATTAATTATTTTAAAATAATATAGTCGTGTTAATCTTCACTAATTGTTCAAGTAGTCCTTCATTTAGTCACTTGAGCTAAATTTGAACTCTACCATAGTTATCCACACGAATATTCACAGAAGGCAATGAAGTTGCCACAGCACATAAACATCCTTTGTAGAACCATAATGATAATGACAACAATAACAAAACTTCAATAGCAGTTATAACATATCATCTAACACATCCAAATAGTGGACCTACCAAGTCTAGAGCAACATAGATTCAACCACAAAAACATTAAATAACACAAACAATCAAGGCTCAAATGGTCTTCAAAATCACCTAATCTCATAAATTACACCTGGAAAAACAAAATCAAGTCTTTCTTCAAAGAAAATGGGGCTGAATGAAGATGGGTTTTCGATTTTTTTTTTACTTAATCATACAAAAAATTCCATATCCTCTGCTTGAAAACCCTAAATTTGAAAATTTCCTCTCAGCACAGACAAATCAAAGATAATACAGTAAAAGTAAGGGCTTTGGGCAATTATGAACTACATACAAACCAGTTTGTAATCGAGCTCGAATACATCTAGGGTTTCGTCAGTGCGGCAGGGGGCTGGGTGTCATCCAATAGGTTGTTTAATTTGGAGATGACGGTGGAGACGATGGCAGGAAGTGTAGGATCCCTTGCGAGAGAGTGACACCTAGAGGGTTAAAATCAGTTGTCCGAAATAAAACAGAATAGGAGAGAAAGGTGTGGGACTTACCTGGATGTGGTGATGATCGTTAGCTGTGGCAATGGGTAGCGGCGACGATTGGAGAGAGAGAGAGGGAGAGAGAGAGAGTGTGTGTGTGTAATTTCTCCAAATGTTAGGGCTGAAGAAAAGGTCTAGGGGTTTGTTAGAAAAAAATAGGAGGGAATTTTGGTTTGGACAAAATTTCGAGGGTTTGTTCCAATTTTTTTGACAAAAAAATTTGGAGGGAAAATTATGATAAAATTGATAAATTTTTTTACTAGTAACAATTACAAAAAATAAAAAATAAATCATGATTTGAGTATTATAATAAAATAAATTATTAATTTTTTATTTATCAATTTAAATCTTAATTTTTTATTTATTTTTAATATAAATCATTGTCTATTTTTGTGTATTATAGTCATCAACCACAAAATGTATAACCACATCACTAATTAGTGTAACAAAAATATTTAAAATTTTTAGAAGCCAGAAATATCATAATCAAGTCACAAAATTTCGTAACATAAAACACAAAATCCGTAATGATATCACTAATTGGCATAACAAGATTGTTCAAAATTATTAAAAATCACAAATATTGTAATTAAGTCACAGTTTTGTAACATCAATCACAATATGGTTGATATAGATAGAGAGAGTAATGACAAGCTCAAGGATCCTAGTATAGAGACACAAGAGTAGAGAGAGGTGATCGAAGTTGAGAGAATAAGAATCCAGTGAGAAAAAACTACCAGTGTTGATCATTCGATAATCTGAGCAAAATAGAGGAGTCTGAGTGAGAAATAGAGAGAGCTGAGACACAACTAAGACAAATCGAGGGAAATAAAAAAAGAACAAGAAAAGAAAAAGAGGAATAGTTAGGATATGTGTCATCCCAAACTCAATCTGACATCAAGACCAATCTAACCATCTCAAACCCGATCCTAAAAAAGTTCAAATTCCAAGTCCGGTCACTTAATCCAATAAATATAAACTATTATTTTTTTATTATTTTCTTGAATGTATATTAAATTATTTAATTTTTTTTTTATATATCATTGAATTCAGAATGTTAATAAAATTAAATGGTAAAATGAAAATGATTTTTAACAAGTGTTTTAATTTAACACATACAAAGAAGTATATATATGTTTTTTTTTGTCTTATATATATTTTTACTTTGTCTTATAATTAAAATGTTATAAAATTATAATTACTATTTATATAAATAAATGAACTTGGTTGTAACTCTATCTGCAGCTTTAGTCGACTATTAAATGGGTGCAAAATTTCAGCCCAGCCTAGTACTATTGGCAAAATAATTTTTTCAAATCCTAAAAATATTGGCCTGGGTTGAGCGGGCCATTGAGCCGATGGCCACGCCTAGTGTAATGTCACAATTTTCTTATTTATCCAAAATAACCTCGCATAATTATCACTTGTAACTAACGTGTGTCCTGCAAGTAATTAAAATTATATTCCAATCAAAATTTTTATTTTTATTACACACCCATCAAGCGACCACACACCACTAGTTATATATACCCAAAATCATTTTCCAACAGTTATAGAACACATATGTGTGTACAAATTGAAAACAACAACACCTTTTGAATCAATACTTGGGCCAAAGGTTTGTGTATGTATGACATTAATGTGAAGGAACTAGAGTTTCGAGATAGATGCATTTAATAAATATAGAAATATCACCATCAATATAGTTGAAGTGGACAGAGAGAGCAATGACGAGCTCAAGGATCTTGTACAGAGACACAGAAGTAAAGAGAGATGATTGAGGTTGAAAGAGTAAAAATCTAGTGTGGAAGAACTATCAATGTTGGTCACTTGATAATTTGAGCGAAATAGAGGAGTTTGAGTAAGAAATAGAGAGAGCTGAGGCATAACTAGGACAAATCGAGGGAAAGAAAATAGAACGGGGAAATAAAAGAGGAAAAGTTTGGAAAAAAATTTAAGAGCACAATGATTTAGTATAAATAAGTAAAATCACATCGTAGATAAAATTTTTCAACCCATTTTTTATTAAAATTTAGTCAAATTATTTATATGTATGTCTATGTGTATATAGGTATTTTAAAATGTATATTGTTTGTATATTACTCTTTTTATTGTATTTAGTAGATACTATGACTAAAATAAATCTAAAATAGAGATATGTGATCAAAGTTGGTTATGAGATATGCAGCTAGTGGTTTTGAGTTGGTTATGATCAGAATTAGGGATTATGGGTGAAAATGATGTTAGTTATAAGATGTGGTTATGAGATATGTGATGGTGGTTATGATCAAAGTGGTATGGTTACGAGCTAAAAGGTATTGGTTATGAGATGTGGTTATGAGATATGTGATTAGTGGCTATCAGTAAAGTGGTGTGGTTATGAGCCAAAGAATGTTGGTTATTAGATATGAGATTAGTGGTTATGAGTAAAGTGGTGTGGTTATGAGCCAAAGAATGTTGGTTACGAGATATGTGATTAGTGGTTATGAGTAAAGTGGTGTGGTTATGAACCAAAGAATGTTGGTTATGAGATATGTGATTAGTGGTTATAAGTAAAGTGGTGTGGTTATGAGCCAAAGAGTATTAATTATGAGATATATGACTAATGGTTATGAGATATGTGATGTTAGATGATCAAAGTGGTGTGACTATGAGCCAAAGGGTGTTATGAGATATGTGATTAGTGGTTATGATATATGTGATGCTAGTTATGAGCCAAAGAGTGTTGGTTATGAGATATGTGGGTAATGGTTATGAGATATATGATTGTTGATTATGAGATATGTGATTTTGGTTATGAGCAAAGTGGTGTAGTTATAAGTCAAAAGGGTGTTTGGTTATGAGATATGTGATTATTGGTTATAAGATATGTGATATTGGTTATGATCAAAGTGATGTGGTTATGAGCAAAAGGGTGTTGGTTATGAGATATGTAATGTTGGTTATGAGTCAAAGGGGGATTGGTTGTAAGATGTAGTTATGAGCAGTATGAGTAGTAGTTATGAGATATGTGATTAATGGTTATGAGATATGTGATATTGGTTATGATCAAAGTGGTGTGATTATCAACTAAAGGATATTGGTTATGAGATGTAGTTATGAGATATGTGATTATAGTTATGAAACATGCGATATTGGTTATCAACAAAATGGCGCTGGTTATGAGATGTGATTATGAGATATGTGATGAGAGCTGATAACTAAGTTATGATTAATTTGATTTTAGTTATGAACAAATATGATTTCGGCTCATAACTATAAAAAGTGACATGTTTACCAGGTCACTTTTAATGATGTGGCTCAATCTGAGCCATTGATTTCTCTCTATTTATTATCTCATTTGAAAATAACATAATATATACTATCTAATTAAATTTTATTAACTTAATTTAAATTTACATATGGAAAATTATAATAACATAAGGCATAAGCATGGAGAAGGAGGAAGGGGAACATAATAATTTGAATTGTCGGATCGTGTCGAAATTTGTGCTTGATCCTTCATTTTTCTAGGGCAATTATGTGGCAATCAATTAAGGTATCTAACGTAACGCTCTTTCTCATATATTTTTTAATTATCAACCAATCATATTACTTACTCATTATGAATTTAGAAAATGAGCTTAAAAAGTAAATTTTTATATCACTTTTCTTTTGAAATACAATTAGAAAGTGAATAGTATTTCTAAATAACTTTATTGAGCTTGTGCCAAATTTAATATAAGGTATATAACATTGCCAAAATATAACAAGCCTTTTAAATAGTCATTGAAAAGGAAGATTTTGTACTTAATAAATTTTTTTAGCAATAGTAACCCTTTTACTTCAACCAACTGGAGCATTGATTATTTATTTCTTTTCATTATAAACTATTTATTTCCTAGATTTCAAATTGATATAATCTTTTATATTTGTAAATTATAACCATATAGATTGAAAAATAATTCCTTATACCTCACCATTGAAGAATTGTGTGAATCTCTCCACTTTATTTACAACAATGCTATATTGGTTCCTTGACATGGTCTGGGAAGTGGGTTTTGGGGTTTATTTTTGACTAAAATAGCCATAAAAAACAACATACACTTTTTAGCTCAATAAGACAAAACATCACATCAAACCCATAATCATTACATTCTTTTTTTCAAAAAAAAACCAAAAAAACCAAAAGCCCTTCCCAAACCAGACTTTTTAGCCCCAGGCTAAAATAGCCAAAAAAGCAAAAAGCTAAAAAGCCAACCCACTTCCCAAACGAACTCTAAATACCCATTAGATGACGTCACCGCTAACGTTAAGCATTTCCCAGTTTATCCTAAAATTATTTTTTGTTGTTGGATTTGTAATCATCAGTGATACCTATGGACCAATCTCAAAATAAACTATAAAGTCAATTTCCTTATTTGACAAATCTTAAAAATGAAATTTTAAATCTAAAATAATACCCATTTTAATAATTTGATAAGTGCTAATTTTAATAATCGGTGCCGGACAAGGACTGCAATATCTACATTCAAGGCATGAAATCATCCATGGCAACATTAAACCGGCAAATATTTTGTTGGACAAGAATTTAGTACCAAAAGTTTCGGATTGTTGGTTGCCCAATGTGAAATCGGTCGGTGTCACTACACTTACCTGTGACAATTTGGAATATTTGGATCCAGAGTACATACAAAATCTGCGACTGACAGAAAAATCTGATATATACTCATTCGGTGTGGTGTTATTAGAAGTAGTGTGTGCTAGGAATCCATGCGATCCTTCCCTAAAAGAGGATAGAAAAATGCTAGTACGCTGGTTCAGAACTTGTGTTCAAAGCAAAACAATTGATCAGATCATTGATCCATATCTAGTGGGGAGCTATTGGCTTTTTGGCTTTCGAAGGTTATTTTTGTAATTATGAGCGTGCCAGCAAGGATCAATCAGTCCTTACAAAAAATTAATTGCCAACCAATTATCAGATGATTATGTTTTAGTTCTTTCAGCCTCAATAAAGAGGACTTCTACTGGTAGCTTGATTTACGAGAATTAAAGAAAATAACAATTAAATGAAGAACAATTGAAGTATTTCATTAAAATGAAAAACTTACAATGATCCAAACTTAGCCTCGTAGAGGTTTACAGCAATAATCTACTTGAAACTACTCCTATGAACGAAGTGCAGTGCAGGAATTTAAAGTACAGGAAATGTAAGACTGGAAAGGAAAAATAAGTATAATAAGACTGGTTTTTGGATCTGAGTTTGGGGGCTTTTCCTGGAGCCTTCTCTACTATTTATACTTCTCAAGGATGACCATCAAACTGCGTTTCCAACCGTCGAACTGCTCCTCCATGATCGCTGATCATGTTGCCTTGTAATTAGCCCACTATGCCATCACTTGCAGTTAGACTTCCCTCATAAATTTGAATTTAAATGTGAGTAACCGTTGAAGCCACATCACCTTGCCTATCTTTGTTGATCCACTGCTACTCAGATCTCGTAATAACCAATATTAACTGCCACGTGTATGATCAGGATCGAAGACTTGACTAGCCTTCCTATATTACCCTTATTCTGCCACGCGTTGAATTGTAATTGGCTTGTACAAAATATGTAGCCAACATTACCCCCCGCACTAATATACCCAACACTTGGTGATATTAGTGGATCAAGGTCTTTTTCCCACGTCTTATAAGGTGCATGGGTTTTGCATTCTCCCAGACATGCAACTGTCATCCATCATCTGTATTAAACTCTCCTTCAATCTTTTGAACACCCCTACCACCTTAGTATTCGAACAGACTGATACATTTTTATGGCCGAATCAATTTTCCCCTCCATTGATCGAGCACACGAAGAGTCATATGATGATGCTGTTCTTCTTCGAAAGAACCTCCATGTATTAATTAGCCACCTTTACCCACCTTTCTATGTTCAGGTCATGGATGCATTTGCAAATTATCAACCCTTGGACTTCGAACATATTGCCCTTAATCCTTCGATTCAGAAACTTATAAATATGGACATGGAAAGTTCTTCTTCTGATTCATCCTTGGACTACGAACAAACTGCTCTCAATCCTTTGATTCAGAAAGTCGCAAATATGGACATGGGAAGTTCTTCTTCACAACCCTCTGCAGGGGATAATGCTGCAACTTCTTCCTCTTCTGAGGCTTCTGACTGGACAAGCTGGTCAAAACCTGAGGCTTGTGATTTGCGGGAACGAATCAACCATCACTTTGTCGAGTTTACTGACCCTTTAGAGTTCCCTTCTTATGCGTGAAGCTCGGTAGTCTGTCCTTACACGCCCATTGACCATCGACGCAGTTTGGAGGAGAATCTGCTTGTGGCATAGTATACATGCTCCATGCCTACAAAGATAATGCACGCCGCCCGATGCCTAGAAGAGGCACAAGGGTACAATCCATCATTCTTAGCCCAGAAGGCGAAGATTTGTTCTTTTGATTGGCTCAATTATATTAATGCCCCTGTTCCTTCTGCCCTTGCTCCATCTCCTGAAATAGAAGCATCCACACCTTCTCCTCCGCCAAATCTTTGATGGACAGAGAGACTGAGGCTTGCCCTCTCTACAGATAAGGTCTTTCCACCTTACAAGCCTCCACCTTCCCCTAATCCAGCTGAGCGGAAGCAAGCTCAACTTCTGCTTGTGGCTTTCTCTCACCTGCCCTTTAATGTTCTTGCGGACGAAGTCCCTCTCAAGAACCTTCGATGGGCTTGTGATGTTCTGACTCGGGGTCATGTCCTCAATCCCCTCGCCCAAGCAGAGCTTCACATGTTTTTGGACCAACTTCCATTGCTTCTCCACTGGCATCGGACCTCCATAGCCATTACACAATCTTTAGACCAACTTTTGTCCCTTCGAGTTCATGCCCAGTATGAAGCAGAGAACTTCATTGAAGAATTCGATGATTTCAAGAAAAACGATTCTGCGTACTGGGATGACTTGGATATAGATGAATTGGAACAAGGATTGAGAGAAACAGCATTCGAAATAAAGGCTGAAGAGCTCTTTTACGAAGTGAGAGCACATTAACTCATGCAGCCAATGTTAGAAGAAATAGAGGATAAAATAAAGAAAGAACAGAAATTCATTGATCATAGTTGGACTAAATTTCATGATCTTGTTATTTATTCCATTCCCTATTTTTATGAGCTTGAGTTTCTACCCAAATAGGGCCATTCGATGTAATTACTTTTGCTTTAATACCACTAAGACTTTTTCTTTGTTTGGTATGGTTTGATCTTGTCCCCATCTGTCTTTTAAGCAAATTCAGGGCTTCGAACTAAACAATCTTATCCTTTGAATCTGGACTCAATTGTTTAAAATGAAACACTAAAACTGTAACGCCCTCGAAATAATAACAATAAACCCAACAATATAGACATACATTTATACACAAAAGATCCACATTCTTCAATTCATCAGAGTACTTCATTACAAAAGTATTACATGTTAATGACAAAAGCAAATCCCCTACGGGCTAACAGCTTTCCAAGTTAACACTTGGTTACAAAAGAGAGTACTAACTCAATTACATATTAAGCCCTTGGCTTGAATTTACATATAATACATCAAAAGAAATAAGACAACAAAAGTGTGTCCGCCTCTAGCCTCCCAAGCTATGTCCTTGGAGGTGGCATGCTACCTGTACCTGAAAATGATGTTTCCATATAGGGTGAGCCACAGCCCAGCAGAGATATACTAAACCAACTATGAACAATGACTAAAAGATTAGCAATTGATAGATGGCCAACACTGATACATCCACATATATCGCGTCACAATTTCATAACATACGAGTCTATGTCACTTTTCATCCTCCATCTTTATTTAATAGATAAGCATATTAGCTATATCAACACATCAACAGATAAACATATTACGCATCAACAGATAAGCATATTAGCTGTATCTACACTTCACTAGACAAGCATATGAGCTGTATCTACACTTCACTAGACAAGCATATGAGCTGTATCTACACTTCACTAGACATGCATATGAGCTGTATCTACGGAGTTCATCCCCCATCTCCTCCCAACACTATCCGGTTTAGAGGTACATCCCCCATCTTCCCCTAAACCGCGGAGTACATCCCCCATCTCCTCCTCTACACACAATGCATATAAACACAAGGGTTCTATATACAATCAATCAATACATAAAATTAATGTATTCTATCCACCGTCATACTCTATGACACATTCAATCGATTAGTTTTAGTTTGCCTAATCATCATGCATTGTCTACAACAATCAAGACTGTCCTCCACCGATAGCCCAAAGCAGTTATTTCTAAACAGAAAATAAATGCACAAAAATGGATATTAAATCGACATTTCAATTAGGTGAGCGATAAATGATCCAACTACACTCTTTAACCCCTTCCCGTTCCAATTTCCACATTCTCCAGTCAATCCCTCATTTCCAACAATTAATTATACAAATTAATCAATCAATGTAATTAGGGCATTTTCCATAATTATCATTACAACCCTTAGGTTCCATTTTCATTAATGTTTCAACATTAATTTTACTTTTCCATGCCAAACATGCATTTAGGTTTTATATAAATAAAAATCCCTACTTTTTTAAAATTACACAAAGGCCCAAACTCTCTCAAAATTACCCAACAACCCCAACATATCAAAATGTAAAAATTTAAAGACAAAGCTCACAAAGAGGAGTAGGATATCCCTACCTTGAAGTTAGAGCTCAGATGGAGAAGAGGCCAAAACCAAAGTGCTCCAAAGACCAAGATTCTCGGATCAAAACGACGCCCTCGACGATCAACACAACTTTTACAAAGGCCGAAGGTGAGGAACTCACTCCTACTAGATCAATACTTAGAGAGAAGTCAAGGTTTTAGAGAGAGGAGTTCTCAAAATGGGTTTTAGAAAAAGTAGGAGAGAGAAAGAAAAGCAAAAAGTGATTTAAAATCACCCAGCAGATAGCTCATATACGCATAACCCGCTCGAGCGGAGAACACAACGCTCGAGCACCGAGAACAAAAATCTGAACACGCTCGAGCGCAATAAGACCCGCTCGAGCGCCAAGACACAAGAATAAAGCACTTCCGCTTGAGCATGAAAACTAGTCCGCTCGAGCGTAGATTTCCCCCTCCCAGAACTTATACCCAGAAAGTACTACGCGCTCGAGCGCCAACAAACCCGCTCGAGCTCTACCGCTCGAGCGTAAACAAACCCGCACGAGCGTAAAAATCACATCTGCAGAAGTTTTGCAGGAACATGAAATACTGGAGGTGTGCAATCCCCGCTCGAGCGCAAGAAGACCCGCTCGAGCGGATCGCCTAAAAACTGAACAACAAGGAATTGAAACCAAGGCCTAACCAACCTGTAACAACCCTGCTTAAAACATCCTAAAACTCAATCAAATGGAATTAAAGGACGACAATAAGATAGATACCACCACCAACTTCACGGAACCGAGTCTGGAATACAACAGAACGGTAAAGGGACAACCGGGATCGCTATAAAAACCAACATTAACTTTTCCAATTTATGGAATAATAGTTGACAATTTTTGCTAATTTTCATTTAGAATCAATGCTTCGAATTCGACAATCCTATCCTTAAATTTTATTTCGATCATAGCCAATATGGTCATGGTCAGTATGATCAATCAGTTTTAAATTGACCATTTTTTCCTAGAATAACAATCCATACTTTCAAAAATATGAAAGCTCCTTTTTAGGGCTGCACTGTTTTAGTCTAGAAAGAGAACCTTTCTAAAATATATATAAACCAATTATTGGTTTTGATGCTTCGAACAGCGATTTCCATCCTTAACGGATCTCAAGTCTTGCTTCAAATGACATTACTTTTATTGAGAAACCTAAAACAGGTCTTTAATCCTTTCGAAGTAAACGAATACTTGAGCATTCTTACATCCATAAATATGAAATGTACTTCGAAGCCGACTTCTTAGTTTCGAAGCCGTTTAATATTTGACTTTTGGCGCCAAAATCTGGTTTCGAAGCCAAATACTATACTTCAAAGCTGGCTTCAACATCTGGGATGTGTTTTTCCCTCCAAAGGTATCACTATTAAAGGAAGCTCTTCGTATTTGTACTTTTAGTACTTAATGAATTACGCGATATGTCTTCCGGACACAAAGGTTTTTTTTTTTTTAAAACCCTTTTTACTTCGTGCTCTGAAATCACTCGCTCGCTCAAAACACAAACCTTTTTCCTCTGTTAACCCACTCTTCCTTGCCTCTTCCTTGCTGCTTGCTACCAATGGACTTTTCTTCTTTGAAAGTGCTTGCTGGTGATCGTATAAGCCCAACCATGGCTTTGAAAAGATGTATTGATGAAGAGATCACCAAGTTAACATCTGATGAGTCAAGCCCCATAGACGGCCGCCTCTTCACTCCTTGTCACAACAACAAACAAGAATACATCTTGGGTCCCATTTTTTGAGAGGCTCCTGCTCAACTTTCAACTTTATACCCTCATCTGGAGGATCATTTTCTTCTCTACGCAGGAGGGCTCAACTGGGGAAATTGGAGGGTGACCCGACCTCATCGCTGCTGGCCGACATTGAGAGCTGAATGGGAAGAATGGTATGACAGAGTTGTTCCTGCGCGAGAAGACGACTTGCAAGAGCTTTGTATTCTCGATGCCCTCCGTCTTTCTAGGTTTATCATTGCTGAAAACCCTTTCTTGATTCCCACTGTTCTTTGTTTTTGGAACATGGCTTTCAATTTTTTCCAATTTCGGTGTGGCATGATGGCTCCCACTGTTCTTGATATTTGCCATCTTTTAGGGCTTTCATCCCTTGGTTCTCCTTTCACTCCCAGCTATCCAAACCTTCCTGTTAAATTCTTCCTTCCACCCTTAAACTCCTCTTACAGTGATTTTGTAAAGGCCGAAAATAAAGGGGTAGGTCCCATGAGAGATAGAGAACTATTTTCCTTTATTTTGTACTAGTTGTGCAAATTTCTCTTTTGTACATCATCTCAGAGGATCATGCCGGAGTTCGCTCCACTTGCGAAGGCACTTGTTTTGAAAAAACGCATAGCCCTGGCTCCTTATCTCTTAGGCCATGTTTACAGACCCTGTTCCCAATTTTATGAGAAACCTCTTGATGTGAACCAAGGGGGTCCCCTTTGGGTGCTCCAACTCTGGCTCTTTGCTTACGTCACTGATTTGCATCCCAAATGCTTAAGATTCCTTGTTCAAGACCCTAGCACTTATGGGAAAAAATATGCCAGAGTTATTCTTTATCATGCTTCCTTTGCGTAACAACCCTCACTTTACTCTAGTCATGCTTGCATATATTATATTATCTTGTCTTGATATGTTGCATTTGCAAAACCTTGATTTATCTTTCATAAGTGTTACTTGCATGCTTTGTTCCTTGCTTGGTGTGAGTTTAGCCGAGGTCATCCTAAGCCTGGGTCGCACCTTTGAATCTTGTATACCTAGGACTATCTTGGAATCTTTTGGTTAACCTCCACTCGCACCTTGGCATATTGGCCAAGATGTGTATTATCTAGGCCGAGATGTGTATTATCTAGGCCGAGATGTTACCCTTGCACCTAGTGATCTTGTTCCTGGATTGGTATGACCTAGACCGTGGTGTGGCACATCTAGGCCAAGGTGTGGCACAGCTAGGCCAAGTGTTGTCCTTCCTAGCCGAGATCATTGTTCCCTTACTTGCCGATGCCTTGTTCTTAGCTGAGATCATTACCAGCCGGAGTGCCTATGCCATCTTGCTTGTTGAACACACTTTGTCATAGTTTTGTTTTTTCACTCAGTCACCTTTTAAGAAGAGCCAACCAACCGTTGTCACGTGTCCGAGCTGAGTGTTAAATCAGCCGGCAGAGAGAGAATGCATCATTTTGTATCATAGCTTGTTCTTGAGGAGAGAGAAGTTCTTAGAGGAGGAATAGATTTCCAAGCTTGATCCTTAGAGTTCAAACCGTTTGATTTGTATTTTGAGGTTAGAATCTTAATCTACTCTTGTTGTTCTTATTGATCATCTAGCTACATTGCATGATCGAACTTGGTTTGCAAGCCATGCATCGATTTAAAGTTGGGTTTAAAAAGAGAAAGTGGTATTCATGTGTTCTTGAAGAAAAAAGCCTTGTTTGATCTGAAAGTTTGCATTAAGATTCATGCTCTTGTGTTTGTTTTCATAAAATCTTCAAGTATCAGTGCTCAGGTCCATGTTTTGAATTCATAGCATGAAATCTCAGATTTTGTAATAACAAGTTATGCTCTTTGCATTCATGTTCTTCATGATCATGTTCTTCAAAGAAAGGGGAACCCAGATTTTCTCGACTTCGTTTCCTTGAATGTGGCCATCGGGACCACACCTCGGCAAGGAGGTGTGGGACCTCGGCCAAGGCCTGGTTGGTGCCCATTATGTTTTCCTGAGATGAGGAACAGTGTTTTGTTTTGGTTCGACTTAGTTTTGAAGGAATGCTGAGATCATTTGCATTCATGTAAAGCTTGTTTGATAGTGCATTCAATGGGATTTGTTATGTGCTTGTAGGCCTTGGATCCTTGCTTGTAACCTCGACGTTTGAAGAACTATGTGAGTGGTATTTTTAATAAAGCTATGTTATAACGTTTTGATAAAGCTTTGCTTTGCCTTGTTTTGGAAAAGTATTTGTTAAGCATGAATGATTATCCCTATTTTGTGTGTCAAGTATTAGCCTTGGTTTTGATACAACCTTTGAAAGTTCGTACGTGCTAGGGGACTATAAGCATTTGTAGCACAACCTTTGAAAGTCCGTACGTGCTAGGGGACTATAAGCATTAGTAGCACAACCTTTGAAAGTCCATACGTGCTAGGGGACTATAAGCTTTTGTAGCACAACCTTTGAAAGTCCATACGTGCTAGGGGACTATAAGCTTTTGTAGCACAACTTTGAAAGTCCGTACGTGCTAGGGGACTATAAGCTTTTGTAGCACAACCTTTGAAAGTCCGTACGTGCTAGAGGACTATAAGCATTTGTAGCACAACCTTTGAAAGTCCGTACATGCTAGGGGATTATAAACATTTGTAGCGCAACCTTTGAAAGTCCGTACATGCTAGGGGATTATAAGCATTTGTAGCACAACCTTTGTTAATGTCATCCCTTGAAACTTGAAAGCCTTGAAAGACTTTGATTGATGAAGCTTGAAAGATTTGTTAGACGAACTTGAGTTATCCCATGTTTGTTTACAAGCTATGATTATGTATCGTTTTGTTAAAAGATCTCGGATATCATGCATGCAAACCCTTTATTACTTGTACCATTCACTGAGTATCCAAGCTCACCCTCGCTATATATATATATGTAGGTGATGAGCAGGACGGCGGCGACGTCTAGATGTGCTTTGCAACTTGTTTTGGATTCGCATTTTGTAGCATCTTGAAGATCATGCTTCTTAGCTTGGTCAAGATGTATTTTTATACTTCATTTTATTTTACCCAAGTTGTAAGACCTTGTTAAGATGTATGTCATTCCATTTGACTTATGCACAACTCTTATGGACTAATTAGAATTGTATATATTGCTCCCCCACTTGTGAGCCCAATATATTTATACTCTGATTGTGTGTGAATCTTGGAAGATAGCCTTCGGTAATCTCGGATTACTGGCCATCACGGCACCATTCTACTAGGGACGGAATGGGGTCGTGACACTTTGCCTACTACTTCACCTTCTTTCACCAACTTCCTATTTCTCCACCTGCTAACTTCTTCTGCCCCTTTGATGCCAACAAAGGACCTGCTTGGCTACGAACATTCTTAGCTGATGAAGAGTGCTCCACCCCACCCCACAAAGGCATGTGGGCTTCTATTTTGTTGCTGAGGGAGCTGTTCATTGGCACTTTAAACCCTCGAGCTTATAAGTGTATAGCTGAGGTGTACTATCCTTCTCAATTTGCCAGGTAATTTGGATTGACTCAGGGGATTCCCATTCCACTCTGCAGTCTCTCGAATGTCCATCTTACAACCAGAGACCTGAGAATACCCAAATCAAAACTGGAAGAAGCAACATTCAAACTGTTGAAAGAAATGAGCGAATTCAAATTTGTCCCCTTCCTTCCTTCTGGCATGGCTCTGAAAAGATTTCAAAACTGGTGGACAACCAATATGGAAGTGCGCCTATCCGTACACCCTCATGACTTACTGATAGGGTTAGGAGTGCCTTCAAAGGCCAAACCAACAATAGTTGAGAACATCTCCACAGCTGCCAAAACTGCTCCTGTAGCCTCATCCTCTCCTACTAGAGTCGAACACAGTCCCATTATCAACAATTATAGTTTGTGGGATGCCAAAGCTATGGATTAAATCCTTGATGAATCCAATGACCTCAGTCTGGTCCACAGCCTTGTATGGTTTAGCTTCGACCCACTTGGTGAAGTAATCAGTAGCCACTAAAATGAAACAATGATGCTTCGAAGAGGGTGGGTGTATTTTCCCCATCATATCCATGGCCCATCCTCTGAATGGCCAAGACTTTACTACTGCATATAGGTCAGTTATGGGCACATGCCTTATTGTGCCATGCTTTTGGCATGTCTGGCAACCCTTTGCATATTCTATGCAGTCTTTAAGAATATTTGGCCAATAGTAGGAATGCCTTCGAAGCAACCATCTCATTTTCACACCAGGCTAATAAGCACCACAGATGCCTTCATGAACCTCAGCCATAGCTGTTAATGCTTCTTTTGGGCCTAAACATTCCACCAATAAACCATCTCTCCCCCTTTTGTAGAGAGCACTGCTATATATGATGTATTGCATAGATTGCAATTTAATTTTTCTGCTGGCCTTCGAGGATGGGCCAGCCAAGTACTGCATTATTGGATGCCTCAAATCTTGTTCATGTAAGTTATTATGATTGACTTCCAGAACCACATTCCTTTTATTTAAGGGTGGTATAGATTTCTGGTATGTTGTTTGGCTTATGTCCCTTTGAGTATTATCCCTCCTCTTGAAATTCAAAGCTTTCTGAGCCACATCATTAGCTCTATTATTCAAGAATCTTGGAACATGAGTTACATTTGCTATTTGAAATTGAGAAAGCAGATGTAATGCAACAACATAGTATGGCAACATACTTATACTTTGACATTTGAAAATCCCTTTCACTTGGTTAACTACCAATTGAGAATCTACAAATATGTCAACTGCATGAACTTGTAATCCAATAAGAATTTCCAATCCGACTATTAAGGCTTCATATTCAGCTTGATTATTAGAACAAGTAATTTCATCAACTCTGAAACCATGTGTGGTTTCTATTCCTTGTGGTGACTTAATCACTATATCAATTCCAGTTAGGCCATTGGCTTTCGATCCATCGAACCACATTTTTCATGGCTCAACACTAGCCATACCAAGTTCCATTATCTCTTGGCTTTCTGTTTGAGATGGATGGTCTGCCAAAAAATTGGCTAAAACTTGTCCTTTCACTGCCTTTTGGGGAACATATTCTAAATGAAATTCTGATAAGGCTAATACCCATTTGCCAATTCTTTCCCTCAACATAGGTTTAGATAACATATACTTAACCAAATCTGTGGTTGCAATTACCAAGACAGTTGTAGGCAAAAGATAGTATCTTAATTTCATTGCAGCAAAATACAATGCAAGGCATAGCTTTTTTACAGTTGAATATTTACATTCATAAGAATTTAAAAACATACTAAGGTAATAAACAGCTTGCTCCTTGCCTTCTTCATTGTCTTGGGTTAAGAAAGCTCCCAATGAATTTTCTGCTGTAGCTATGTACAACTTCAAGGGTTTATCACCCTTTGGTGGCATTAGCACTGGAGGGTTGGCCAAGTAGGCTTTGATTTCTTCGAAAACAACTTGATGCTCTGTTGTCCACACAAATTCCTCTTCAACTCTTAACCTTAACAAGGAAGGAAATACTTTAGTTTTCCCTGCAGTGTTAGAAATGAATCTTCGAAGAAAATTAACCTGTCCAAGGAACTTTTGTAATTCCTTCTTACTTGATGGGGGTCTGGCTTCAATGATGGCTTTGGCTTTATTCTGGTCAATCTGTATTCCTTTCTTGTGTACTACATTGCCCAAGAAATTTTCAGATGATACGCCGAAAGCACACTTAAGAGGATTGAGTTTCAACTTGAACTTTCTCATTCTTTCGAAAGCTGCTTCTATGTAAAACAGATGCTCCTCCATGGATTGGGATTTAACTACAATATCATCAATATAACACTCTAAATACCCTCCAATGAGGTCGTGAAAGATAGTGTTCATAGCCCTCTGATATGTAGCCCCAACATTCTTCAGACCAAATGGCATTTTAACCCATTCAAAGGTGCCAATATTCCCAGGACATCTGAATGCTGTTTTGTGAACATCCTCCTCTGCAATGTAGATTTGGTTATAACCAGAGTGCCCATCCATCATTGATAAAATTTGATGCCCTGCTGAACTGTCTACCAGCAAATCTACTATAGGCACATGATACTCATTTTTTGGAGTTGCTGGATTTAAGTTTCTAAAATCAATGCATACCCTCATTTTACCATTCTTTTTAACTACAGGCACAATATTAGATAGCCATTCAACATACCTGGCTATCCTAATAAAGCCTGCCTTGAGTAGTCTAAGAATTTCCTCCTTAACTTTCTGAATAACTTCTGGACCCATTCTTCTTGGTTTTTGCTTGTATGGCTTGAAGTTAGGCTTCATAGGGAGCCTATGTTCCACTAATGACCTATCCAATCCTGGTAATTCATTACAAGACCATGCAAAACAATCTTAATATCTCCTCAAAATAACCAACAACTGGTTCCTGTCAAGAGCATTCAACCAAGCACTTTTGTAAATGGGCTGTTGTACAGAACCTTCCCCTAAATTTATTTCTTCTAAGGGGTCTTATATCTGAGAACTTACTGAAGCTACTTCTTTGATTCCTTCCGGCTTCGAAGGAATCTCCTTGCTGTGTTCTGTTCCCAGGTTCTTTGATTCAACATCTTTACCCTCCTCCTCATAGACAAAGTCTGTCCACAAAGCTTCTTCTTCCTGTATTTCCTAGACTTTTGTTTCAATGTCCAATGCATAGTATTTATCAAGGGCCAAAACTCTGGCCTGTTGCTACTCCTGTTTGCAGCCAATTATCATGGCATTTTTCTCTTGCTCTTGCACTTTCTAGACTATTGATTTTACATCCAATATTGAGAACTTAATTAGAGCCAAAGACTTGGCTCCTTTTGCTTCACCTCTTTGCCTACAACTAGGCATCATTGTCATCTTTAACGACAACCTCTTCATCAGCACTCTCCTAGACTAAGTGCTTCAGGTGTGTCACTTCCTCATCAGCCGTCACTTTGGCCGAACCATCAGGTTTCCTCAGTAGACTGAGTGGTGTCACTCTCTTAATATACAACTTGGCCTCTGCGAAGTCTGCGCAGGCTATGAAAGGTTGAGGATCTGCATCAATTTCCTCTGTCTCTCCATTGCTCAAGGCCATCATTATTTTCTGATGCAAAGAGGAAGGCACACATTTGTTAGTGTGGATCAAATCTCTACCAAGTAAAGCATTGTACTTAGCATTATTGTCGATCACGAAGAATGCTGTCATGCAGTCCCTGGTTCCCACACTCAAGTTGATGGACAGAATTCCTTGAGCCATCTGTCTGTCTCCAGCGAAACCAGCAATGGTTGTACTGGTTGGGATTAACCTGGGATTCCTTTTCCCTAGTTTCTTCAAAGAAGATTTCGGTAGTAAGTTCACTGCTGCCCCATTATCCACCAAGACTGGGTTCAATTGTATCCCATCAAGCCTTGATATACAAAGGCTTGACATGCTGTGTCATAGAATCCGAGGGATACTCAAAAGGATATGAGAGGTTAATGCTTACCTCTTCTTCACTCTCATATTTAGTTTCCATTGGGGTAGCCATTACGGATTCATCCTACACCATACTCACTTGTGAGTCTTCACTAGAGACTGAAATTGGGTCAATTTCTTGCCCCTCTTGGTTCTCATCTCCAGCTTGGAATTCATGCGGTAGTATGTGTACCATGTTCACTGACACTGAGCAAAATTAGATGGCTGTGTCTGTTTCTCCTTTTGGCCACCTTGCTCAGTTACCCCAGAAGCATCCTCCATGCTGCTTTCTGGACTTCATCCTTCGAATGGTCTCTCACAAACGACTTTTCAACCAGAAATGTTTGTTCAGCCACGAAAGCTTCAAACATTTCTTCCTCAACCATTTCTTTCTTTTGGCCTAAGCCAACTTCTTTCTCTGTCTCGCTGTCACTCTCCATCAATGCCTTCTCTAGTCCTACTAAACTAGACTTCTCTCTGGCCTTTAGTTCAGAGTGAACTTTGGCCAACTGTTCTCTACTGCAACCCATTTTGCCTTATAGAGTTGGTTTTGGAGTATGGTCTGACTTTGGATTTTTCTTTCCTTCTGTCTGCACCAATGAAGAACTCTCTCCACTCTCTTTCAGGTCTTGCTGGTACTGAGTGTACCTACGCTGAATTTTCCTCCTTTGTGATCTAGAAATTATGGGGACCATATCTGGTTCCTTTGTTTTTGAGTTCTTAAGCAATACCCAATTGTTTGGAGCCACCAAAGGAGGCTTGACCATCCTGCCTTGATTTCCAGTTACACCTCTTTGGGTAAACACTTCCCTAGGTTTTTTTTGCATCACAAACCAATCTGGGACCCCTGGGACCCACGAACCTACTGACCCAGCTGTTACATTGCTTCTTTCTTCTTTCAAAGTCACCTTCGAAGCTGGCTACGAAGGCCACTGCTTGGCCCTGACTTCATGGTTTGGGCCTAACTCAGGCCTTCGATGAAGTTGTCCACTTTTTGTCTTGCATGAGACTGGTCTAGGGGGCCAATCTCTGGCTTTGATCCCATAAACTGAACCTCTCTCCAATCTCCTCTCAGAATGACTGCTCTCCATTCTGTAATAATTAGGTGGCCTGGACTCATGTAAAGGCCTCTTGCCTTTGGAATGCATCCTATCAACTGTTGGTTCAACTCTCAATGGCTGCTGCCTGACACCAGATGGATATGGCCTTTTATTGTAAGTATTGGTTGGTTTAGGACGTCTCTGTACATCCTTGTAGTATTGCTTCCCATCAATTGGAAGTCCTTTCAACCACTTGTAGCCTAGTCTGCACCTAGGACACATCCTTTGCATTACAGCTGCCTCTAAGGAATCGTCATCCAGTGCTTCTTCATCAGAGTCTTCCCTCTGGTGTGAGAAACCTTGTCCAATAGCTAGTAGATTTCCAGTGTCTTTCCTGATAGTTGTCTGGTTGGCCACATGCATCTGCACATTGACTTCTTCCAATTCTTTCAAAGACAGGTTCTAAAAATCTGGCATAATGACATTGGCTGCCACCTCTCCAATTTTTGGAAATGGATTACTATCGATCCCTATGGCCTTTTCAGCTTTGGCTGGGAATTTCAAACTTCTTTTCCGAATTTGTTCTTGGATCCTGTCTCGAAAAACAATACAGTTCTTAGTTGAGTGAGATATAGAATTATGCCTTTTACAATATATTTTTCCTTTAAGTTCATCAAGAGATGGAATTTTAACTCCTTTTGGTAAATTAAGGAAATTGACCGCAAGCAAATGATAAAAAATGTCATCTGCCTTAGTTAAATCGAACGAGTATTTCCTGTGAAGGTCTTTCTTTTTAAATTGATGGTCAATTGTTGTATCCTTATGAATTAATGCTTCACAGATCACAGGTTCTTTCCCCATAATCTCTGCTGCATCGATCTCATAATTAGGATCTCTATAATATGTCTTTTATGATGCATTATTTCGATCTTGTTCCTCCTCTAGTAATGCTTCGTATCTAGACACCTTATAAGTGAGTTCCACTAAGTCTCTGAACTCAGTTGAGTCAAATTTCTTTCGAAGCCTAAACTCTAAACCATTTTGAGCCAATCTAACGAATTCTGGCTCAGGCAGGATGACTCTACATTTATTTCGAGCCCTTTTAAATTTGGCAATAATCTGAGTAGCCTTCTCGTCAGGCCTTTGACTCAATCTTGCCAAGTCTGCCATGGAAACCTTTGGCTCCAATTGGAAGAATTGGGCATGAAATGTCTCTTCCATTTGTTGCCAAGTTTGGATAGAGCCAGGTGTAAGGCTAATATACCATACAAATGCTCCCCCAGTTAGGGAATTTGGGAATAACCTTAACTTCATATAGTCATTATTGGTAAATTCACCGCATTGAGCACAAACCTAGCAATATGCTCCACTGTTGATTGGTTTCTATTCCCATAAAAAAGGGGCAAAATCTGGTATCCTGAAACCTCTTGGGTATTCATGTACCCTGTCCACCCATTCTGGGTACGGTTTCCTGTACACTGGAGTCTGGACCCCCCGAGCCATTGGTCCACACATCTCTCTAACAATGTCAACAATTTGGTCCCTAGGGACCATATTTTGTGCCTGCTGAACCACTACTGGAGGAGCAAACACAGGATTTGGTGGGCAAACTTGTGCTTGTAGTCCTCTTGGTCCATAAGGTGGTATATTTGGGACTGGTTGTCCCTATGGTGCAAGTTGCTGTTGGGGGTGTGGGTAACCCCTTTGAGCCTGTCCTGTGAAAGGACCTACGAAAGGTGCTGGAACTGGTGTTGTGTCCCTTCTATTTGTAGGAAAACCTTCCAACCCCCCGGGTGTAAATTTGAATAAGGGATTAGTGAAACCCCTTGTGCCAGGTATGGCTTCAAACATGGGATTTGGAACCATTCTTATGCCATTTTCTTGTACTGAGCCAGATCCACCAAATTGCATGGCTTCACTGTGAAGAACTGAGGCATTTTGACCTGCTATAGGCCTCGGAATAGGTTCGTACCAAGACTAAGGTAATGGTCTTTCATAGTTCTGATTACTAGTTTGACCATTAGAATGTCCATTAACTTGCATAGGCTGTTTATCTCTAGCCAATCTTCGCTGAGGGACATTCGAAACTTCCTCCATGTGTCTTACGTTTGTTAGTTGGTGGTTATTCATTCGATCCAAAAAGGATGTTGCCCACCTTTGCATTGTGTTCATTAATTGTTGTCCCATAGCATCTATTAGGCCACCCCATGGATTTATTGGCTGAGTATGTGGAACAATGGATGGTCCAATTCCTTGGTCTCGTCCAATATTATGAACATGTGGTACTTGTTCTGAAGTGCTGGTCTGTTCGACCATAGGTTCTGATAAAATGAGAGTTTCCACAAGATGTGTTATCACATTATCCTCCGGATTAGGTATCTTTACCTCTCCTTCCATGCCTTCTTCCAAGCATTCATTTTCTCCTTGTCTCCTACGTCTAGCCATTTCAATTAGTCCTACCAAGCGTGCCAAAAATATATGTTGGCTTTTTGGCTTTCGAAGGTTATTTTTGTAATTGCGAGCGTGCCAGCAAGGATCAATCAGTCCTTACAGAAAATTAATTGCCAACCAAATTATCAGACAATTGTGTTTTAGTTCTTTCAGCCTTAATGAAGAGGACTTCTACTGGTGGCTTGATTTAGGAGAATTAAAGAAAATAACAATTAAATGAAGAACAACTGAAGTATTTCATTAAAATGAAAAACTTACAATAATCCAAACTTAGCCTCTTAGAGGTTTACAGCAACAATCTACTTGAAACTACTCCTATGAACGAAGTGCAGTGCAGGAATTTAAAGTACAAGAAATGTAAGACTGGAAATGTAAAACTGGAAAGGAAAAATAAGTATAATAAGACTGGTTTTTGGATCTAAGTCTGGGGGTTTTTCCTGGGGCCTTCTTTACTATTTATACTTCTCAAGGATGATCATCGAACTGCGTTTCCAACCGTCGAACTGCTCCTCCATGATCGCTGATCATGTTGCCTTGTAATTAGCCCACTATGCCATCACTTGCAGTTAGACTTCCCTCCTAAATTTGAATTTAAATGTGAGTAACCGTTGAAGCCACATCACCTTGCCTATCTTTGTTGATCCACTGCTACTCAGATCTCGTAATAACCAATACTAACTGCCACGTGTATGATCAGGATCGAAGACTTGACTAGCCTTCCTGTATTACCCTTATTCTGCCACGCGTCGAATTATAATTGGCTTGTACAAAATATGTAGCCAACAGGAGCATAGCCCCAGAATGTTTGAGGGAATTTGTCAAGATTGTGTGGAATTGCCTACTTGATAGGGGAACATAAAGGCCATCGATGTATGATGTGGTTGGGAGCCTCAACATTGTGTTGCAGTTGCAGCAGATTTGGCACAATGATATTGAGGTCGGTAGCTCATCCCATAATGATCCGGTGAAAGAACGGTTTTGTCATGCTTACAACAATGTGTTGTCATATGACGGTGCATTTGACATCTCGGATCCAGATATAGGGACCAATGGGCTGCTGATCGAGAAATTTAGCTCTTTAAAATCCCTTTTTTCTTTTATTTACTTTTGCATAGCTTCAACATGGGTGTCAAAGTGTTCTGTGGTGTTTTTCTTCATCTTTATTTTGGTAGATCGCTGTAGTTAATGTTGCAATGTGCTGAATTGTTATTCTTAGATTGTTATTCTAGATTCTCCAATTTCGACAAAGTTTTTAGTCCTGTGTTTTGATAGACTCGACCCTGCAAAAACTTTTTTTTTTAATTTTTTGAAGAAAAATTAATTCTTATGCTATGGTTTCCACTTCGGAGCATGCATGTGTGCCTGTAAAATAATAGATATACAAGTTGACTAAAACTATATGGCCTATGGTTAACCCAATAGCTCTTGACGCATACAAGAGAGTGAGTTTTACCATGAATATGCATCTTTCATGGTTTAATATATATATATATATATATATATATGTATGCATAATCATACTTCAATAATTAAATGATTAGTTATTAGTTAGTAATGAATAGTGACAAAATGTTATATTGTAAAAATGTTAGCCAATAGAGACACAACAAACTTTCTCTTTATTTATTATCTCATTTTCTTTTATCATAATTTATTATCTCATTTGAAAATAACATAATATATGCTATCTAACTAAATTTTATTAACTTAACTTAAATTTACACACAGAAAATTATAATAACATAAGGCATAAGCATGGAGGAGGAGGAAGGGGAACATAATAATTTGAATTGTTGGATCGTGTCGAAATTTGTGCTTGATCCTTCATTTTTTAATTTTTTTTTTTTGTTTTTATGGAAGTGCTATAGATTTTTTGGATGGTTATGAAATTTGTTGATTTTTGCTCCTTTTTTTTTTCTTTTTTTTTTTTGGAATTAGTTGAGTTATTTGTTGATTTCTAGAATTGTTTTGGAATATATATGTATTGTTGATTTTTGAAATTTTTGTTGAGGGAAGATGAACTGTTTTGAAATACGCATTGTTATATAAGTTTAAAAATTAGATTCATTTTTCAAGACCAATTATGTGGCAATCAATTAGGGTAACTAACGTAACACTCTCTTTATCATTTCTCATCTAATTATCAACCAATTATATTACTTACTCAGCATTAAATTTAGAAAATGAGTTTGGAAAGTGAATTTTTATATCATTTTTCCTTTGAAATACAATTAGGAAGTGAATGATATTTCTAGATAACTTTATTGAGCTTGTGCCAAATTTATTATAAGGTATATAACAAGCCTTTTAACTAGTCATTGAAAAGGAAAATTTTGTACTAAATAAATTTTTTTAGCAAGAGTAACCCTTTTACTTCAACCGACTGGAGCATTGATTATTTATTTCTTATTAAAGAAAATGTATTGTGTCATTTATCTCTTTTCATTATAAACTTTTATTGCCTAGATTTCAAATTGATATAATATTTTATATTTGTAAATTATAACCATATAGACAAAAAAGTAATTTCTTATGCCTCACCATTGAAGAATTGTGTGAATCTCTCCGCTTAATTTACAACAATGCTATATTGGTTCCTTGACATGGTCCTCATAAATACCCATTAACGTTAGGCATTTCCCAGTTTATCCTAAAATTATTTTTTGTTGTTGGATTTGCAATCATCAGTGATACCCATGGACCAATCTCAAAATAAACTACAGAGTCAATTTCCTTATTTGACAAATCTTAAAAATGAAATTTTAAATCTAAAATAATACCCATTTTAATAATTTGATAAGTGCTACATTTTAGAAGTTCTAGTTTGCATAGCATACCCATTTCAATAATACAAAAGATCTTAATTTAAAAAAATTAACTATTAGCATGAGTGTGTCCTCATACTTTTATGTATACTTCACGTTGCTCTAGTAATTATATGATGTGCGATTTCGTTTCACAAAATCAAGATACTTAATATGACAATACATTTATATGAAACTCCTCATAAGAAATGCCTTATTTCCCATTTTATCACCCCCAATTGCACCTTTAACGAGATGGCAAATAATAACAACCAATCAACTCTCTTTAAAGTGTGAGATCGTTTCACATGGGAGTGAACCACGTCATTAGGGCTGCAAAATTAGAGGATGTAGCACCACTCAACTTCTAATCTTATTAGACGCAATGAAACCATAGATAGTTACTAAAATCAAGACTTGTATTCTAGGCATACGCAATAAAACCTTAAATAATTGAGAGAAAAATCAAATCTTGGAATATAATTGAAGGTTGTAATGTAGGGAGATTTTTTCTCCATTACTGACCAAGTTGATAGTCTTAATTCTTGATATAGACAATCCACCAGTTGTCATGACGTTTGAGTTAGGTCATAAAATAATCACTGTTGGATTGGTAAACCTTAATCTGCGTTATAGATGAAGAACTAGTAATGTTAGGTATGCTCAATTATTATGTATCGTGAATAAGAAATGTAAGTAAATTTATATTTTCTTAAGCTATACTTCATATTATAAAGACTCCATTGCTTCTGTTCTCATGATATTCTCATCTACTAATATAGTAATTCATTCTCTTCACTCTAACATTGTCATTCTATTCTCCGTCATATAGGTCTGCAAAGATTGTAAACATGTCGGCTTTTGAATGTAAGAATATAACTGCAAATGCTGCTTTTGAATCGGAGGATTTGTGCCATCGCTTTTCGCTTTTTGAGATACAACGGGCGACCAACAACTTCGATGATGCTTTGGTCATTGGGAAAGGCGGATTTAGTGTGGTGTACAAAGGGTTCATTGAAGATGGAGCCACCACCATCACTATTAAGCGGTTGAACGTGGAGTCCAAGCGAGGGGTTGAAGAGTTTTGGACCGAGATCAAGATGCTTTCCAATCTCCGACACGTGCATCTCGTCACTCTGATTGGCTACTCTGATGATTATGAGGAGATGGTACTTGTTTACGAATATATGGTCAATGGAACACTCCGTCGAGCATCTCCACACGAATAGTGAAAAAGGAAATTGTAATGATTTTTCTTGCCTCGCTTGGGAGCAGAGGCTAAACATTTGTATTGGTGCTGCTCTCGGATTGGACTACCTTCATACAAATACTAAGCAAAGTGTCATACACAGGGATAGGGATGTGAAGACCACAAACATTCTATTGGATGAGAATTTGGCTGTTAAGATTTCAAATATCGAATTGTCCAAAATTAGCACGACAAATCACACCCACATTAGTACTAATGTTAAAGGCAAATTCGGTTATTTGGATCTAGAGTATTTCTTGACTCATAGATTAAGCAAAAAATCAGAATTTATATTTTTGGCAATCACTTTTGGCGACTAAAACAAATTTAGTGGCCAAAAGTTAACTTTTTGGCGACTAAAAAATGTATGAGTCAGTGTTTGTTTCGACTGTAGCTACTAAATTATTTTAGTTGAGATATATTACTTAATGGTGACTAAAATAAAAAAATTTAGTAGCTAAATATGCCATAATAGGCGACTAAAAAATTATTAGTCAGCGTTAGTCTACATTTTAGGCTATTAAATTCTATTTTAGTTATCGTATTCTAATTATTGAATACAAAAGAAAGTTTAGTCGCCAACAACAGTGACATTTTCACTGTTACTCTTTGGCTACCTAAATATTTCGTAGGCAAATATGTACTTTTGGTGATGAAAACAAAATTAGTAATGGTATACTCGATTTTTTCCAACAAATAAACAATTAGTCGCCAAATTACTACTTTTGGTGACTAATATTTTAGTCGATGTTATTAAGCTTGGGCTACCAAATTTTTAGTCATTATATATTACTATTTGTCGACAAACAAATATTTTAGTCGCTAATATAGCAATTTTAGAGGGAAGTGAATTAATATTCGCACCCACCTTGTCCTCTATTTACATATCTATTTCTTCTCTCTCTCACACAACTTGTCTCTTACCACCAAACCTCACCCCACCTCACCAGCGCAGACCACCGTCGCTATCACCGCTTGCCGCACACCGCCATCGTCACCGCCACCGCCACTGCCACAGCCACAAATCACCACCGTCACCAGCGCCTCCTTACAGGTTCTCTCTTGATCTCACACTCTCACTCTCGGTCTCTCTCTCTCTCTCTCTCTCTCTCTCCCCCTTTCTCTATTCTCCCTTTCTGAATCTTGCTCTAAGGTTTTTATGATTTTTTTTTTCCAGTTTAATTTCGTGTTAATTTCCAAAAATGGGTTTGGTTGAAGTGGTTTAATTTCTGAAGTTTTATGGGTTTTGATGTCCTGAATGGGTTTGATTTTAGGGTTTCATACATTTTCCCCTCTTGTTCCTCTCTCTCTCATTAGTTTCAAAGCCCTAATCAATCAATGTGTATGTATTTGCATGTAATGGCAATTCCTACTTATATATATATATATATATATATATATGTATGTATATAAGATGAGCACATATTCCATATCTATAGGGAGGTCACTGTGTTAGGATACATTTTGGTAGACTGTTAGGATTATCTCTTGATGAGGTGCCTTAGGCAGCTTGACCCATGTGGGATGTGGTGTCTTGGAGAAACCTCCTTTTCTAGCTTTGAGTCACAAGTCCCAAAGAACACCACAATGGGTGCCAAAGGCTTCGACATGCCTAGGCTTTGCCTCTTGGCTATTGAAAAAACTAGAAATCCCCTAGATGTTGATTTGTGATTATGTATCAATTTTAAGCAGAATATAACAATCCAAATCAAACAATCAAGACAAAGACACACAACGATTTTACGTGGAAAAAAAACCACAATTGGACACCTCCAACTGTGATAAAAAAACCACGGGCAACAGCCACAAAAACAATCCACTAAGAAGATTTAAAGGAATTACACAGGTATACTCTCAATTACCTAGCGAATCCACGCCTAATTGAACCAACCTCTATGTGCCTCTTCCAGCCCGTCTTCACCTTGGAATTGTCTTTAGGATGAGCCACCCTGGAATCCACCAAAGCTTCAGGCTCGAATTCTTCAGAATCCACCGAAGAACAACTCTCTCTTTTGTAGAACAAAACACAACCTTTGATGTACTCTCTTTAAACCATGAGCTGAATACTCAATACAACATCAAAGAAAAACTAAAAATATCCCCAGATATAAACCTTAAGAACCAAAAAGAAGATCTGGAGGATTTCAAGAGTAGTCTAGTTTTTGGGAGAAAACCAACTACTTATAGAAAAACAAAAAGTAATCCTAGATTTGGAAGAAAACCCAATCCTTATTGAAATCCGGAAAACTGTGTTCGCGTGGTCCGCTCGAGCGCCCAACATCCCGCTCGAGCGTCTTTAGTAAAATCTGCGCGTGACATAACAGAGGTTCGCTCGAGCGCTGGAGAATCCGCTCGAGCGCGAAATCACATGTCTCGGTATTTTTACAGGCGACCAAAACTGCTGGAACCAGGAATTCTCCGCTCGAGCGCGGGTATGTCCGCTCGAGCGGACAGGCAATTTTAAATGCATTTTTGCATTTTGCTTCAGGGGCGCTGCCCCTCGACCCCGCCGTGGCGTTGCCCCGGACCCGCCAAGGGGCGCTGCCCCGTGGACCCCCGCGAGCTGACCGGGCAGCTCGATCCCCATCATAATCAGCGAAGTGGCAATCTTGAAAGCTTTATCATCACAAACTTCTCTGAAAAGGCACAATTCGGGTTGGATTCGCATCTAAACACTCATAGCTTCACTGAAATAAAAGTGCGAAAATAAATACAACTGAAAGGAGTTTTGTCAAACGGGATTGCCAAAAATAAAACCTAACAGCTATGTTTATAAGCTTGCGGGCAACTTCCACGATGATGAAAGATTAGTTGTATAACCACTGCAGTCAAGTAATGTTGTGCTTGGATTAGTTGTTTATGAGGTTGCCATAGTTGTTCCACTTCGATTAGGGCTGGGAGGTTTGCAACCTAAGGTGGGCTGATTTCTACTGCTTGAAATATATATTGTTGGGATCATTATCCTGAATTATGTTTGGGTGGTCGTTTGTCTTTTGTCTAGTGGAAGAACTTGTTCGATGCGACATGTTTCAATACTATTTCTGATTTACCACTATAAAATTATAAATATATGTCTGATGCATAAAAATGAAATATATGAATATAGATAATGTAAATTTAGACAACCTAGAGACCTTTGGTTGTTATGTTCTTGCCTATCAGGCAATGGGAGCTCACTTTGTGGACTATTGATTAATGATGCCACAAACTTTCATTGTGTTAGGCATAATACCATAGAAACACCACCTTTTGATGTGTTAAGAGACCAGATTGATCTGAAGTGAAAGAAGTTTGTTTTCCTTTTATTACCTCATACTTTCACTTTTTGTTTCAAAACACAATAAAAGGGGTGGAACACTCTAAAATGATGCTGAATTTGGAACAAACTGGAGCATAGGGTGATCTGCATCATTTTGTTCCTGGAAGCGAAATCAATGTACTCATAGTTGCACTTGAAGGCATTTGATGTTTTAATTGTAGAAGTTCGGCAAGTAGGTTTCGAGGTCTCTGATCCTTGGTTTAAATTAATCCAAGTAGGATGTTGCATCTTTAAATAAACTTGATATTGTTACAGCTTTGACTTGTCCCATTTAGTTGGGACTTCAATCATTTGATTGGTGCTTTGGTGATTTCTCATTGTGGATGGTGTGGTGATGTAGGAAGATAGTAGGCACACAATTGGCAAAGGATTACCTGGAAGCCCTAGTAAAGAGAGAGTGGCAGTGAAATTTTTTCTAATCTTGCCAAAGGGAATTGAAAAAGGCTTGATGTTCTTGCACATCAAGCCCTCCTATATAGGGAGGTTGGCCATTGAGGTCAACTTAAGGGGGACACATGGCTTAATTTATTTGTTATGTCTAGGGATCTTTTGTCCTGTAATATTTCCTAGGGATCTCCCTCCACGCCCCTAACAAAACATGGAGATTTTTTGTTGCACCCATGATCGCCATCGGACCTTAGTGTTATGAGACGTATTAGATGTCTTGGTTACGCCTCTCTCTGTCTAAGGCTGGTTAAAGCAACGTTGACAATCCCTCATCTCTAGCCTCCAAGCCATATTTCTCCAATGGTCCTATGCGAGGGTCGAGGCCCTACTCCCAGCCCAGTTTGGTTAAGTCCTTCGGCAAATCTCCTCTAAACAAGTGGAAATGAGATTTCCATAGAAAATTTGTAACAGGAGATTCGTGATGGAAGATTTGTGATGGGAGACCCTACCTTTGAGTTAACCCAAAAATGGTGCATCCAATTCACCATTGGTTCACGTGTCACCTCATAACACGTGGTGCCAACTAACCCATAAGGTCATGATGTGGCAGTGTCATGTAATGGAGATGGATACATGTGCCTACTCTCATCTTCATGGTTGCATTCTTCATTGATGAACACACACCACATGCGACATTGTTTAGTAACGTGAGGGTTTTGATTTGGAGAAGTAAAATAAAAGTTTTTATGTTTAATTCCTTGGTACTTGTTACAATTTTGCTTCCCTTTGTTTTACATTCTGTACTTTATTTATATATTTTGGAACCCCTGGAATCTTATTGGCCATTTGTTTTGTATTAAAATTGTGTAATACTTTTTTGATCAGAGACGTAGTATGCAACCTAGGTCATTGAGCAAGGGTAGTGATGCAACTTCTAGTGCTTCCAGTCAAAATCAACAAACAAGAATGAATGGCCAGCAGATTTAGTAATCTCTTAACAACATGAGGAATACAATTTCCCATCATCAGGATAGCTACCTCCTGCCCTTGGGCGTATCATGGAAAGTGTCCAAATGGGAGAACAAGGTGCTGATGGTCAATTTGATGCAGTAAGTTTTATGTTTCAGGTTCTTCATAGTCCTACTTTAAATGGTCTATTGGCAGTGGTTTCGGAGCAGAATGACATTGGTTTTTCTGATGCCTTGAGGAATATGTTGGAGCAATTTACTCAAATTCCTGCTATGAAGAATACAGCAAATCAAATGGCTCAACAGTTTGATAACCAAGACCTTGGAAACATGCTTTCAAGGTTTGGTAGAGGCCAAGGTGATGGCATTGATTTGACAAGTATGGTTCAATAGATGATGCTCATAGTTTCTCAAGCTCTCAATGGTAGGTTTACAATCCCTCAATAGTTACCAGCTGTCAGGCCTAATCCCCAGCCACAGTATAATGAAAGAAGTTTGAGTAGTGTTGAGAAAGCAAATGATCAAGATACTCAGGTTTGTATCTAAGACATTGAAATCTCGATACCTATGAATGTAGTCCAGTGCTTTACATCATATACACACATCTCTCTTGAACTTTAATTGATTAATGTAATTACCATGCATAGGTTTGGAGTTGGAGTTAAAAATGCCTTAAACTTAGTCAAAAAAAGGTGTTCAGGGGACAAAAATGCAAAACAGTCTCCAAACCACTCTATAGATGTCACGAGTAGTTTTCTCGTGACAAATAGGACCTGTAGGGACAGACGGCATGTAATTAGCATACGTAGGTTTGGAGTTGGAGTCAAAAATGCCTTAAACTTAATCGAAAAAAGGTGCTCGAGGGGCAAAAATGCAAAACAGCCCCTAAACCACTCTATAGATGTCACGAGTAGCTTTCTCGTGACAAATAGGACCTATAGGGACATGCATCAAGTAATTAGCACATGTAAGTTGGGAGTTGGAGTAAAAAATGCCTTAAGCTTAGCTGAAAAGAGGCGTTCGGGGGGCGAAAATGTAAAACTATCCCCAAATCACTCTATGGATGTCACGTGCAGCTTCCTCATGACAAAGGTGTAATGCTTGTTATGAAAAGGCTAGGGGAGAAGTTTGTAAAAGCGAATCAAATCCATAGCTTTGTGGTATATATATATCTATATAATAAGACAAAACGGTTTTTGCAAATATATAAAATGTATCAGAGATACACTTCATTTGAATGGTTTAGATCAATCCTAATGAATATCTAACGGTTGAGAGTAATTTGTTTCCCGCCCAAACATACTCTGCTCTCTCTCTCTCCCCCCCTACGTCTCCTCCCCCTTCTATCTTTATCTCTCTCTCCCTTTCTGTTGCATGTCTCCTCCCATTTCATCCTTATCTCTATCTCCCTCTTTGTTCCTCTTCTTTATCTCCCCCTTCTCTCCGACTGGCTTCAACTCGCAACCCTCCCACCCGATTTCTGCCTCTTCCCCCTTCTCTCTCAGTGGCTTCAATTCGCAACCGTTCCACTCACAACCCTCCCAGCTGCCACCGCCGTCTTTTCTTTCTTTCTCTGCTTCGAACCCCGATTAGAGCTCTCCGGGTTCGTTTTCTTCTCTTTCCATTTTGAGTTTGCTTTGAATTGCGATTTCAGATTTTGCCTTCAAAGGCTTGCGAAGAAAATAGAAAAATTTTAGGTGAGATTCTAATTGCGAACATATTGAGTTTGCTTTGAAATCCATGACTTGGGTTTATTTCTGTTTATCATCATCTCTTTGCTTCGAACCCCGATTGGAGCTCTCCGAGTTCATTTTCTTCTCTTGCCATTTTGAGTTTGCTTTGAATTGCAATTTCAGATTTCACCTTCAAAGGCTTGCGAAGAAAGTAGAAAAATTCCAGGTGAGATTCTAATTGCAAACATATTGAGTTTGCTTTGAAATCCTTGACTTGGGTTCATTTCTGTTTATCATCATTTCTGGTTCACGGTTTATTCATATCATCTGTTCAAGGTAAGATTTCTGTCTCTATTCCCCTTCTCTCTCTGTTCCCCTTCGTTGTCTTCTCTTGCCATTTTGCCTAAAAATATCATAATAAATCAGGACCATTAAAATGTCATTGATTGAAAAAATATCATTGATTGAGGGGCAAAAAATCTGCTAATCAACATTTGGTTCTCTTGCTGTTCATTTCTACCATTTTCAATTATGATTTAATATAACTTGGTGACTGAGGGAAAATTTTAAGTTTGGTGAATGATTTGATGGCCAAAGAAAGAACACTCCGTGAAGGTGTTTTTCTTCATAGGTTTTATAGGTATGCATTTAGTGTTGTCCCAAACTACTTTCAGAACTATAGAATCCATATTGACAGTAAATCAAATTATACCACACAGAGGAAGCATCTAGGATGAAGACATGGGTGTTCGGATCAGTTAGGCAATCAGTTAGCCAGTGATAGGTCTGTCATGAACCCACATGGGAACACTATCTGAAGGCACCTCACATTTTTCCAACACAAAAGCAAATAGAATGGGATGGGCTGTAATAGAGGGGTAGCCCCACCTCTCAAATTTCAATTCCATAATTTTATTAATGAAAAAGTCTAGAAACACATATACTGATCATATGAAAATTATGTCCGATTTTTAGAAACACATAAACTAATCATATAACGATTGCCTCTGATTTTTAGATTCGTTTCTATGCAAAGAGAGGTACTGTTTTATTTATATACAGAATTGATCACTAAAATACAGTTACAATTTAGAATTATGAGGGGCAAAATTTAAGTGTAATAGTTTATAATTATTCAATGACAAGCTCCAATGTTTAATATCTGTAGTTATATTTTTTTCCCGTGTATTTTTTGTGATTAATTTTATGATTAGTTTTATTGTTGTTGAAACTATGATATGGGTAAAGGTAGAAATTTCAAATATTCATGGATTTGGGTCATTTCTGTTTTTCTCAGGAGGCATCCAGGTGAAGCTATGTGGAATAGCTCAGTATGGTAATCTCATAGGTGTTACAATTGGATACACAATAACGACATCTATTAGTATGGTGTGAGTATAATTTTAATGGACTTGCTTTTCGGTTTGAATCTCCTTATTAGTCTTTTATTGTCTTATTTATAGTAGGGAGAGAATTCTTCGCAATCCACTGTGTGAGTTGGAGGCTTTGTGGGGGTGTAGATATACCATAAAATTATTTAATTTGTTTATTTGTTATTTGTAAATTATCCATAAACATAATTATATTAATTTAGTAATTATAATTATGTGGTTTTATATATAAAAAAATTGTGGATTATTTTTAAAATTATACTTATCATCTATTTTTTAAGACAAATATATATGATGAAATAATGCAGTTATAATTATCTTATCAATCTAATTTTTCTCATAACTAATTTATACATAGGATTTGAAAAAATGAACAATTCAAATTATCATAATAACGGACTAAAATAATATTAAGATTTGAAGTGTTCATTTTTTTAATCAACATTTGAGTCTTAGATCACAATTTTTGAGTCTTTCTCATTACTCAAATTTTAAAATCACTAAATGATTCACCAAATGATCATTGTTTGAGTTTAGAAAAAATAAATATAAAAATGAAAACAAAAGCAACAATTGTCACATTTTTTTTCAAATACTCCCCCACAAAAATGCATAGTCAGTCTATACATGTGTAATAAAATTTTCAATAGATTTCATTGTGTACTCACCTTAAATATAGCGATCCCGGTTTTTCCTCCATTGATTTTTGTGTTCCGGACTTGGGCTCCGTGGTGTTGGTTGTTGTTTATATCTTATTTTTGTCCTTCAATTCCTTATGTTTGAGTTTTAGGATGTGTTAGGCAGGTTTGTAACAGGTTGGTTGTGTTTGGAAACAAATGGTTACTGCCCAGATTTTGGTATCTTCGCTCGAGCGAGGCTCTTGTCGCTCGAGTGAGCTCTCTGTTTCAGTTCCTTCGCTCAAGCCAGCGTTCCTTCGCTCGAGCGAGAGTTGGGTGTTGTGTCTGGTGGCTCGAGCGAGAAATCTTGCGCTCGAGCTTGCGTCTGCGTCTCTTTTTGACCTGAAGGTTGTGATTCTTGGCTCGAGCGAGCTTTCCTTCACTTGAGCGAGCGAGCTATATGTTTTGGGTTTCTTCGCTCGAACGTGCTTCTGGATTGCAGACCTAAACCTTCAAATTGTTGGCTCGAGCGAGGCTTTCTATGCTCGAGCGAGGTTTCTTTGTGTCTGGTGGCTCGAGCGACCACTCCTTCGCTCGAGCGAACCTCGATTATATCAGTTGGTATAGCGATCCCAGTTTTTTCTTCCTTATTTACTATATTCCGGACTCGGTTCCGTTGATAGTTGTTGTTGTCTGTATTTCATTTCCGTCCTTTAACTCTTGGTGTTTGAGTTTAGAATTGTCTTGGGCGTGTTTCAAACAAGTTGGTTAAGCTTTTGTCCCAACTCTTGTTGCCCAGATTTTTAGTGATCCGCTTGAGCGGGTCTTCTTGCGCTCGAGCGGAGTTTGCATACCTTCAGTAGTTTGTCCGTCTGCAAAAATACTGCAGATGTGTTTTTCACGCTCGAGCGGGTCGCGTCGAGCGGTTATCCTTGCACTCGAGCGGATGTTCGATGTCTGTAAAAATACTGGAAGAGTGTAATCTACACTCGAGCTGGTGTTCCTTTGCGCTTGAGCGGGTGGAGTTTTGCAGTTGTGTCTTGGAGCTCGAGTGGGTATCCTTGCGCTCGAGCGGGTCTAGTTTTTGTGTTTGACGCTCGAGCATCCTATTCTCCGCTCGAGCGGGTCATACGTATATAAGTTGGCAGTTGGGTCATTTTAGATCACTTTTTCAACTCTCACTCTCTCTCTTACTTTTCAAAACCTATTTTGAGAGCTTCTCTCACTACATTTCACCTTCTCTCTAAGGTTTGATCTAGTTTGAGTGATCTTCTACCTTAGTTCCTTTGCAAAAAGTGTAGAGCTTGGCTTGGGCTACCTGTTAATCCAAAAATCTTGGGGTTTGGAGCACTTTCGATTTTCCCCACCTTCTCTTTTGGGCTCTGAATTTGAGGTAGGGATAACTACTCATATTTATGGTATTTGACCTAAACTTGTTGTCATTTTGATGTAATGTTGAAGTTGGGTAATTGTGGGTGTTAGGGTTTCAAATATGAAAAGAGGGGTTTTGTTCTTTTGGCTAATACATGTGTATTTGGGTCCTAAAATGAGATTGTGGATGTTTATGATAATATTTGGACCTTTGGGTCAATATTGGGAAAAATGGGGGAAAATGCCATCTTTGGGTTTTATTGGGTCATTAGTGTAATTAATGACTTTCATTGTGAGATAGTGGAATCGGGAAGTTATGAGAAAGAATGGTGGAGTTGGATTGACTAATCACTCACTTTTGAAAATATTGATAATTTATCTGTTGATGCATTTATTATCTATTTAGAAATAATTGCTTTGGGCTATCAGTGGAAGATAGTCTTGATTGTTGTAGACACTGTATGTTGATTAGGGAAAACTGAAACTAATCACGTTGAATATGTCATTGAATATGGCGGTTGGAATAATACATCGAATATGTGTATTGATTGATCGTGTATATGATAATTGTTTATATACATTGTATTGTGTGCGAGGACATAGGGGATGTACTCCACGGTTTGGAAGGAGATAGGGGATGGACTCCAAAACCGGATGTTATTTGAGAGGAGATAGGGGATGGACTCCATTGATATAGCAAATCTGTGTATCATTTATGAAGTATGGAAGTGTTTTAATATGATATTGATACAGCAAATATGTGTATCTATTATGAAGTATGGAAGTGTTTTGATATGAGTTATTATCTCATTTGAAATGGATGTATTGTTGATATGAGTTGTAATCTCATTTAAATTGTTTGGCCAGGTTCTGAGCCATGTTTATGAATTGAAAATTTGTTAAGTAAAGGAAAGTAAAATGAACATGGACATATTTGTCATGGGATTGGATGGTGTTGTAAGTTGGTTGACCAGTGTAAACATTTATCAAATACTAATATTTTAGTTATTGCTCATATTATGTTTAGCATATCTCTACTGGGCGTTGGCTCACCCTATATGGGACATTATTTTCAGGTGCAGGTGATATGCCGCCTCCAAGGACTTAGCTTGGGAGGTTTTAGAAGCTGAAGGCTTACTTTTGTAATTATTTTGTGTATTACATGTATATCTAGCCATAGGCTTATTTGGTGTAAAGAGTTAGAACTCTATTTTTGTTAAACCCAAGTGTTGATTGATCATTGTATATGACGAGTGTTTAAATACATTGTATATGTATCTTGTTTGGGAGGAGATAGGAGATGTACTCCATGGTTTGAGAGGAGATAGGGGATGGACTCCATTAATACAGCGAATATGTGTATTAATTGAAGTATTGAAGTGTTTTTATATGAGCCGTAGTCTCATTGAATTGTGGTTATTGGAATTGTTGTTAGATGAGTTGCTATCTCATCTAATTGTTTGGCCAGGTTCTGAGCCATGTTTATGAATGGACATGGTTAAGTAAAGGATAGTGGACTACAACATGTACATAATGGTCATGGAATTGAATTGGGTTGTAAATTGGTTCACAAGTGTTAGCCATTTATCACATGCTAATGTTTTAGTCGTTTCTCATAATTAGAATATCTCTACTGGGCATTAGCTCACCCTATATGGGACATCATTTTCAGGTTCAGGTGATATGCCACCTCCAAGGACGTAGCTTGGGAGGCTTGAGGCTGATAGATCTTTTTGTTGTTCCTGTTTTGATATTACATGTAAACTCAAGCCAAGGGCTTAAAGTGTATCTGAGTCAGTACTCTCTTTTTGTAACCAAGTGTTGGCTTGGAAAGTTGTCACGACCCCAAACTGCCCCTAGTAGGATGGTGCCGTGATGGCCAGTAATATGAGATTACCGAAGGCCAATTTTCAAAATTCACACACAATCAGAGTATTACATATGGGGCTAACATGTGCGGAAGCAATATATATAAATCTAATTAGTCCATAAGAGTTGTGTATAAGACAAATGAAATGACAAACATCTTCACATGGGTTAGAACTTAGTACAATTGAAGTAACGTACATATTACATCTTGATCAAAAGGCTTCTCAAGCCGACGTGTGCAAAATACAAGTATTACAAATCGAGAAGCATAATTTTCAAGACTGCCGACGTGAATACAAGACAAGCCGACATAATAAAAATCCAAAACAAGCTCGCGAATCACATCTAGGCGTCACCGCCTTCTTGCTCATCACCTACATATATATAGAGAGGGTGAGCTTGGATACTCAGTGAATGATATCAATAATAAAGGTTTGCGTGAATAATAGCCGAAGTCTTTTCAAAACGATACAAATCAAAACTTTATATAACAAGGGATGGACCTCGTCCATCTAGCAAATCTTTAAAGCTTCAAGGGATGCCTACTAGCATCAACATATTACAAATGATGACATTCTGGACAAACAAACCCACGTGGTAAACTGTCAGTGGCAAAACAAGACAAAGCAAGGGAGATATCTCAAACAATGGTGCAGTTGCATTATAGTCCCCTGGCACTAAGGACTCTCAAAACGAGATGTGCAGTTGTATTATAGTCCCCTGGCACTAAGAACTTTCTGAGAATGTGGCACTAAGGACTCTCAAAACAAGATGTGCAGTTGCATTATAGTCCCCTGGCACTAAGGACTTTCAAAACAAGATGTGCAGTTGCATTATAGTCCCCTGGCACTAAGAACTTTCCGAGAATGTCATCAAAACAAAGGAATGCTTGATATACAAAATAGGGACAATCATTCATGCTTAATAAATACTTTTCAAAACAAAGCAAAGCAAAGCTCATCAAAACATTGATAACATAGCTTTATTAAAAATACCACTCACTTAGTTCTTCAACGTCGGGGTCAAGGCAAAAGTCTGAGTCCTACAAACACATGACAAAGTCTATTGAACGTACTTTCAAACAAGATTCACATGCAAACGGATGATCTCGACATTCATCAAAACTAAGTTAAATCAAAACAAAACATTGTTTCTCATCTCGGGAGAACGTGCTGGGCACCAACCAGGTCTTGGCCGAGGTCCCACACCATCTTGCCGAGGTGCGGTCTCGACGGCCACATACAAAAGCGAAGTCGGGAAAATCTGGGTTTCCCTTGGAGAAACATGAAGAACATGAAGATGGAGAAGATGAAGAATATGCATGCTAAAATCATAACTTGTTATTACAAGGTCTGAGATTTCGTGCTATGAGTTTGAAAACATGGACCTGGGCACCCATATTCAAAGATCTTGTGAGGACAAACACAAAAACATGGTTCTAGATGCAAACTTTCGGATCAAAACAAGACTTTTCTTCAAGAACACAAGAACACTATTTCCTCTTACTAAAACCGACTTTAAATCAATGCATGGCATGTAAAACAAATTTGATCGTGCAATGCAGCTAAATGATCAATAAGAACAACAAGAGTAGATTAAGATTCTAACCTCAAAACTAGGATCTAACGGTTCAAACTCCAACGATCAAGCTTGGAAGTCTACTCTCTCACTCAAAACTTCTCCTTCTCCTTCCTAGAGTCTCTCTCTCTAAAAGACAAGATTTGATACAAATGATATGTTTTCTCGACAGTCACTGACTTAACCCTCTGTTGGGACACGTGGCATCGGCTGATTGGCTCTACTCAAAAAGGTGACTGACTGACAAGACAAGACCATGACAAAGTGTGTTCAACAAGCTAGATGGCAAGAGCACTCCAACGAGTGATGATCTCGGCTAAGGGCAAAGTTTCGGCAAGTAGGGTGACAACGACATTGGCTTGGAAGGACAACACTTGACTAAGCTGTGCCACACCTTGGCCTAGATGTGCCACACCTCGGTCTAGGTCATACCATTCTAGGAACAAAATTACTAAGTGCAAGGGTTAAGGATGTAGAACGCCTAGATAATAACATCTCGGCCTAGATGATGCACATCTCGGCCTATATGCCAGGTGAAGATGGAGGTCAACCGAAGTGGTTCCAAGATAGTTCTAAGTGTGGAAAGGTTCCAGGGTGTCTAGGCTTAAGATGACCTCGGCAACACACCAGGCAAGAACAAGCATGCAAGCAACACTTAATCAAAACAAGACAGGATTTGCAAATGCACCAACAAAACAGGATCATACATAAATGTATGAAAGTATGACTAAGTTGAAGTGAGGGTTGTTACAAAAGTTGTAAGCCCGTAGGGCATTTACTTTTGATGTCAACATGTAATACTTTTGTAATGAATACTCTGATGAATGGAAATTATGCTTTATTCTCTTATGCCTATGAATGTCAAGAATGTGGGTTTATATGTATTATTTTGAGGGCGTTACATTAAACTGGGGGTATGACTCATGAGAGCAGGGGCATTATTCATTCTTCATAGCAGCCGATTGTAATTAAATGATATTCAAAATATTTTTACAAACATAGTGTACATGAATTTACAGACATAGTGTACATGAATTTACAGAGAATCACCGAACTTCACATCACAATCAGAAATCGTCAAAACCACAAACAATTAACTAAATTTTCAGCAAGTAAAGCAACAATAGGATGAACAAACAATCTCAATGCAAATAACCATAGAGAATTCACATCAATTGGGATTCTTTGTGCTATATAGTATAAATCTGCTGATCAACATTTGATATGTTAAAAAATAAAATCTAATGATTTCAGTTTCCGCTTGAAATTTCAGATTTTGGCTTGAAAGGCTTGCGAAGAAAGCAGAAAGTTTTTAGGTGAGATTCTAATTGTGAACATATTGAGTTTGCTTTGAAATCCTTGACTTGGGTTCATTTCTGTTTATCATCATTTCTGATCAACATTTGATATGTTATAAAATAAAATCTGCTGATACATATCAAATTTTATCAAACAAAATTTCTTTGTATCAATAAATTTTATTGATATCATCTTTGGGAATTGCACAGTGTGCTTGCCACCCCACAAAACCACCCTTGAGAAACTCAGAGATAGACTGTCTGAGATTTTCTTCCCAGATGATCCTCTTCACAGGTTCAAGAACCAAACATGCTGTCAAAAATTGCTTCTGGGTCTTCAATTTTTCTTGCCTGTTTTTCAGTGGGGACCCAATTATAGTCTAAATCGTCTAAGGTCTGATGTCATCTCTGGTCTCACCATTGCAAGCCTTGTAATCCCACAGGTATATATGTATATATATAAGATACCAATTATGAAAACTTTAGTTAGGCCTGTTTTAATTAGATATATGTATATATGTATATATATAAGATACCAATTATAAAATGTTTACATTACTTTCAAAATGTGAACAAAATTAATTTTCAATTAGATGAGGCGATGTAAATAAAAATAAGAAATGATATGTTTGGATACTAATTTATAAATGATGATATTTAAAAAATATAAGCTGATTAAAAAAATAATTTAATAATTTATTTTTATTATATTTAATAAAATTTAAATCACATTATGGAAATTTCTTAGTTTGGTTATTGCTAATGGTTTGCTTCGAATCCATAACTCTTAACTTAAACCCATCAATAGATAAGCCAATTTAGTTGCTTTGAATCATAATTCTTAACTTAAACCTATTGATAGATAAGCTTATTTACTAGATTTGGGTTGTGAGAGGCAGCCATCATCATAACATTTTTGAATGATTTTTATGGGCAATCATTTTTGTTTTATTTGTATTCCTTTTAAATAATGTATTGTTAATGTTAGACAAAAGAAAACACCTAAACTATATAGTTAAATAATGTATTGTTAATAGTGAAGCAAATGTCAATTTATCTCTATAAAATTTAAAAATCACTATAAAATATTGTATAGTTTTTTTTGTAGAAAATTAACCTCTAGATTTTTTTTTTCATTACCAACTGTTTAAATTGCTGATTAAACAATTTTTTTTTTGGTCATAAAATTATGTTTGGACTTTCTAAATGATAATCATAAATTTAATTGAAGACTATAAAATTGAAGTCAGTTGGGGAAGAGAAGAGTTCAAATTTGGACAATTGTTGTACTCCCATTTTAATACCCTTTATGTTGCCAAAGCTGATTTTAATTTTATCATTTTAATATCATTGTTAAAATACATCGTTCAACAGTCATAATTACATAACCAAATATTTTCAGGTTGAAGTACAGCAATTATGGACAATATCACTATTTTCAGTCACGTAAGATTTTTTTTTTCTTCGCCTCCATATAAATTTAAGTACCTCTCTTATAATGCAAAGCCCATTTATTTAAAATAAATCCTATTTATTTATTTATTTTAAACTTATCATATCTAATTTTCTTCTAATAAATGTTGTAAAAAACTCATATTTTATTGGTGGATGAAGACTTACACCGAACGGTAATATCAAGAAAGAAATGATTTTTTTTCTTATTTATCTGTACAAAGTTTTATTTATCACTCTAAAATTTTTGTATATATAGATTCAATTTCTTCAACAAAGAAATGTGAATGTTGTTGTTCGCGATGAGCGTGACCCTAATATTATTCGCATTTATGAGGTAATCCTAAAAGTAACTAATATGCAAATGCATTTTTTTATCATTTTATAAATTATTTATAAATAGATTCTACTTATTTTTATATAAGCAAAGGCAAAGGAAAAACACAAAGCAATATCAAATGAGACAGAAAAGGCTATGCCTTCTAACAAAGGAAAGGAACATGCAAATCCCGTGGTATGGTTTCTTAACATTTTTAAAAAGTTTGTTTTCCAAAAATTTATTAAATTTTGTTTTAATATATATATATTTTTTAAGAATTGCATAGTATCATATACTATTTTTAATGTACATTTTTATGAGCTATTATTTTTAAAATATTTATTCAATTGTTTTGACTGATTGTGAAATATTTTTCTAAACCATGTTAAAGTAAGCATTTATAAATGTTAACGCATTTGTCTGCACATTAATTTGAAATAGATTTTTAAAATTAATTAAATGAAGTTGTTAATTATATAAAATAGGTTTTTAAAATTTTTATTTTACTTATAAGTTCTTAAGGAAAGAATAAAAAGACAACAATCAATTTGCAGGTTGCAGTTTGCAGTTTGTAGCTTCGTGTGCGTATATGTGTTTTCAAATTGTTTTTTCCTCCCTTTTTAAATTTCATCAATACATGCATTGGTTTTTATGTGACTAACAACTCAACCGAGTGAATAAGAAAAGTTAGTTAAACTTTTAAGAACAAATACATGATAAAAGGAAAGCAAGAGAGGGGATAATCTTCACATTTTATGCACCTAATTATATAATATTCTCATTTTAGGCGCAGAATGATAATGTGTTATCAAAAGCTGCATTGGCTCAACGTGCACGGCGAGAATGTTAAAAAAATCAGAACCCATGTTCTACATACCAATTAGGACAACGCCTGTGGTGAGAACGAGAGAAATCAAAGAAATGTATTAACCCAAGACAACTTTCTTTAACACCTAATTGGTAAACAACTCTGTTAAATTCTTGAAATATATACTCTACTATTACCACTTTATTATATAGATTTTAATTTGTTCACAATCCATTTTTGTAGGCCTACTCCCACAACCCAATCTAGAAATGTTGGTGTGGTCATTCGTGATGAGCATGACCTTAATGTTATTCGTGTTCATGTGGTAAGTACAAAATCAAGTCAAACATTGTATGTATTTTATTTATATAAGTTTTTTTTTTATTATTTTAAATTCTTTGAATATATATATATTTTTTATATTTGTTAGGAAAAAGAAAAAGAAAAGGTCAGCCTAATGTCTAAGTATAGAGATCCCGGTTGTCCCTTTACTATTCTGTTGTGTTCTGGACTTGGTTCCGTGAAGCTGGTAGTTGTATCTATCTTGTTGTTGTCCTTTAATTCCGCTTGATTGAGTTTTAGGATGTTTTGGGCAGGGTTGTTACAGGTTGGTGAGGCCTTGGTTTCAATTCCTTGTTGTCCAGTTTTTAGGCGTTCCGCTCGAGTGGGTCTTCTTGCGCTCGAGCGGGGATTACACACCTCCAGTATTTCGTGTTCCTGCAAAACTTCTGCAGATGTGATTTTTACGCTCGAACGGGTCTGTCGACGCTCGAGCGGGTAGTACTTTCTGGGTATAAGTTCTGGGAGGGGGAAATCTACGCTCGAGCGGACTGGGTTTCGCGCTCGAGCGAAAATACTTTATTCTTGTGTCTTGGCGCTCGAGCGGGCCTTATTGCGCTCGAGCGTGTTCAGATTTTTGTTCTTGGCGCTCAAGCGTTGTGTTCTCCGCTCGAGCGGGTCATACGTATATGAGTTATCCGCTGGGTGATTTTAAATCACTTTTCACTTTCCTTTCTCTCTCCTACTTTTTCTAAAAGCCATTTTGAGAGCTCCTCTCTCTAAAATCTTACCTTCTCTCTAGATTTTGATCTAGCTAGGGTGAGTTCCTCACCTTCCGCCTTTGTAAAAGTTCTGTTGATCGTCGAGGGCGTCGTTTTGATCTGAGCATCTTGGTCTTTGGAGCATTTTGGCTTTGAGTCTCTTCTCCATCCAAGCTCTAACTTCGAGGTAGGGATATCCTACTCCTCTTTATGAGCTTTGTCTTTGAATTTTAGTATTTTGAGATGTTGGGGTTGGTTTGGTGATTTTGCAAAAGTTTGGGGGCTTTGGTGTATTTTTTTACAAAAGTTGGGGTTTTGGCTATATAAAACCTAGATGCATGTTTGGCATGGAAAAGTGAAATTAATGTTAAGACATTAATGAAAATGGAACCTAAGGGTTGAAATGTTAATTATGGAAAATGCCCTAATTATATCGGTTAATTAATTTGCGTAATTAATTATGGGAAATGAAGAATTGTTTTGGAAAGATATGGGATTAAAGGGTGTAGTTGGATTATTTATCGCTCACCTAGTTGAAATGTCGATTATATATCCATTGTTGCATTTTATTTTCTGTATAGAAATAACTGCTTTGGGCTATCGGTGGAGGATAGTCTTGATTGTTGTAGACAATGCATGATGATTAGGCAAACTGAAACTAATCACTGGAATATGTCATTGAGTATGACGGTCGAAAGAATACATTAAATTTATGTATTGTGTGGTGATGTGTATAATTATTGTTTATATGCATTGTGTGTGTTGGAGGAGATAGGGGATGTACTCCACGGTTTAGGGGAAGATAGGGGATGGACCTCTAAACCGAATGTTGTTGGGAGGAGATAGGGGATGGACTCCATAGATAGAGCTCATATGCTTATCTACTAATGTGTTGACAGAGCTCATATGCTTGTTATTGGAAGTGTGATAGTGCTCCTATGCATATCTGTGGAAGTGATGATATAGCTTGTATGCTTATCTGTTGATGTGTGATATAGCTAGTATGCTTATCTATTGTGAAATGGGAAAGTGCTTAATGTGAGTTATTGTCTCATATAAGTTGTTTGGCCAGGTTCTGAGCCATGGTTATAAATTGAGAATTGAAAAGAATTGGAAAATGGATTGTAACATAGACTTGTATGTCATGAAACTGTAAAGTGTGATAAGGAAAAGTATCAGTGTTGACCATCTATCAACTGCTAATCTTTTAGTGATTGTCCATATTTGGTTTAGTGTATTTCTACTGGGCTGTGGCTCACCCTATATGGGAATATCATTTTCAGGTACAGGTAGCATGCGACCTCCAAGGACTTAGCTTAGGAGGCCAGAGGCGGACACACCTTTGTTGTCTTATTTCTTTTGATGTATTACGTGTAAATTCAAGCCAAGGGCTTAATATGTAATTGAGTTAGTACTCTCTTTTGTAACCAAGTGTTAACTTGGAAAGCTGTAAGCCCGTAGGGCATTTGCTTTTGTTGTTAACATGTGATACTTTTGTAATGAAGTACTCTGATGAATAGAAAAAGATGAAGCTTTATATATCAATGCATGTCTATATTGATGGATTTAATATTGTTATTTTGAGGGCGTTACAACTTGGTATCAGAGCGTACCGGGTTCGAATACTTTGGGTATGTGGGAAGTGATTAGGATCACAATGGGTTTGTCTCGCTTGATAGAGACTTAGATGTAGTGTCATATGCTATATGCTTAATTGATAACATGCTTATGTGACTATGTGGGTATGGGATTTAGTTTCTAGGATGTTGATTGGATCCTTGGGTTTCTGTGAGTCTTGTTGGAAAGGCACTTGATCAATGCTGTTTCTAACCGGAACTCTAGTAACGCCTCGGGACTATCATTATCTGGAAATGAAATTCGTAAGTGCTTATGTGTTTATGTGCTTACGTGGAATGAATTACAGTTGTCCATGTATTAGGGCGCGAGTGTTATAGCTTCGGCACATTTATGAATGTGCTAATAGTCTTGGTTGCCTTTGTTAGGATGTCAGGACGAGGACGTGGTAGGCGTGGCAGACGTGGTAGGCAGGAGATGCCTTTACCGGAGGAGGTTCCGGCAGTGCAGGAGGGAGCTGGTCAGGCAAACGTGGCCGAGCCAGTAGGTCAGCAGGCTATGAGTGCATTGGCACGAGAGATAGCAGGAGCTTTGTGTATTCTCAGGGCTGGGAATCAGGCAGCTGAGGCAGGGCCTTCTTTCTTGAAGAGGGAGTTCTTCCGGTCCAACCCGGATGAGTTTATTGGGGATCCAAAGGAACCACTGAAGGCTGACGAGTGGTTAGAACAAATGAGTAAGACGTTCGAGATGCTTGGCATCGAGGACGGAGCTTTGAAAATGACCTTGGCATCCTTCCAGCTGAAGGGAGATGCGGGTCAATGGTGGAAGTATGAGAAGGCTCGTGTTGGTAGTACATAGGAGGCGTTTGTAAATGCTTTCCAGGAGAGGTTTTTATCTGCAGTGGCTAGGGAAAAGCTGAGGGATCAGTTTAGCCGGCTTAATCAGCGGGGTATGTCTGTGGCAGAGTTTGAGGCCACTTTTACTAGTTTGTCCAGGTTTGCACCTGAGTTGGTGGCGTCCGAAGAATGCCGTTGCTATGAGTTTGAGCGGAAGTTGAGGCGGGGCCTCAAGTTGAGGGTTGGTGGTTCTTACATCTGAGAGTATAGACACCTAGTGGATGCTGCAGCGCATATGGAGCTTATGATGCAGGAGGAAGACGAGGAGAAACATAGAGGCTCCAAACGGGGCCAGGAGGGTCAGGGTGATGGCAGGAGACAGAGGGGTTATGACCCTCAGTAGTCTCAGGGTGGAGTTGCTAGATCGACCTTTCCGGTACCGAGTGCAGGCTCGGAAAGAGGCAGTCAGGGAGGCTTGACTTGTTTTGCGTGTGGCCAGCTGGGTCACAAGTCTTCGGTTTGCCCGCAGAAGGGAGGGGGTCAACGAGCTGCTTCTTCTTCAGCTAGACCTCAGGGCCAGAGTCAAGGCAGGGGCCAGCCCTTGTCTTGCTATCAGTGTGGTCAGCCTGGGCACCTGAAGAGGTATTGCCCACAGTTGAGTGCTACTTCGGGAGCGTCTGGTTCTAGGCAGACGCAGAGTTATCAGCCAGCTCAGTCTGTGCAGGCCTCGAGGGCCAATCCGGGGGCTTCGTCGTCCCAGTCAGTACAGCAGTCATATGCTCCGAGGGGTGAGCAGGTGGATCAGGGGCCTACAGGGCGCGTGTATGCTGTTACCGCGCAGGATCTAGTACTGGCTTCATCAGTAGTGAGAGGTACTTTTCTGTTTTGCAACTCGGTTGCTAGTGTGTTGATTGATACGGGTGCATCTCATTCTTTTGTATCTGCTGCATTTGCATCTATTTTGGAGTTGGAGTTAGCACAGTTAGCATCTCCTATTTGTGTAGTGTCACCTCTTGGGGGTGAACTGATCTTGAAACAAGGTGTTAGAGGTTGGGATATAGAGGTTGCCGACCATAGGCTTCCTTTTCCTTTTGTTGTTATGCCCATAAAGGGTTTTGATATTATTTTGGGTATGGACTGGCTATCGTCATACCGGGCTGTTATTGATTGCTACCGCCAGAGGGTTATATTATGTACCTTGAGCGGGGAGTGGTTCCATTTCTTGGGAGACCGGGTTGGTAATGTTTTGCCACCGGGGTATGATTCGCGAGGGCGGAGTGAGCTTAGTGGTCAACTTGCTAGCTTCGAGAGTGGTGAGTGCGGCGAGACCCAGCTTGTGTTGCCGCGGGTGGTTTGTGAGTATTCGGATGTCTTTCCCGAAGACCTGGTTAGTTTGCCACCTCACCGAGAGATAGAGTTCTCTATTGATCTAGTGCCCGGCACGGCGCCGATTTCTATGGCACCTTTCCGTTTTGCCCCAGCAGAGTTGGTTGAGTTGAAAGTTCAGCTCCAGGAATTGCTAGATAAGGGCTTTGTTCGCCCTAGTGTTTCACTGTGGGGAGCACCGGCCCTCTTTGCTAAAAAGAAAGATGATGCCTTGAGATTGTGTATAGACTACCGGAAGTTGAATCGGGCTACGGTCAAGAATAAGTACCCTATGCCCTGTATAGATGATTTGTTTGACCAATTAAAGGGTTCCCGTTGTTTCTCTAAGATAGACTTGAGATCGGGTTACCACCAGTTGAGAGTTAGGGAGGAGGATATTCCTAAGACGGCATTCCGTACGTGTTATGGCCATTATGAGTTTTTGGTGATGCCATTTGGACTTACCAATGCACCGGCAGTCTTTATGGACTTGATGAACCGGATCTTCCGGGAATTCTTAGACCGTTTTGTAGTCATTTTCGTGGACGACATCCTGATTTATTCACCTTCAGAGGAAGAGCACGAGGAACACTTGAGAGTGGTGCTTGAGTTGCTTAGAGCCCATAGGCTGTATGCCAAGTTTGGGAAGTGTGAGTTCTGGCTGAGGGAAGTCAAATTCTTAGGCCATGTGGTATCCGGGGAAGGGGTGTCTGTTGATGCATCCAAGGTAGAGGCAGTGCACGATTGGGCACAACCTAAGAGTGTGTTTGAGATCCGCAGTTTTCTGGGATTAGCTGGGTATTACCGTCGGTTTGTGAAGGATTTCTCTAGGCTAGCTTCGCCGTTGACCAGATTGACTCGGAAGGGGGTCAAATTTGTGTGAAGTGAGACTTGTGAAAAGTCGTTCCAAGAGCTGAAGGTTAGATTGACCACTGCTCCGGTTTTGATTATTCCGGAGAGAGGGTCAGGTTACGCGGTTTATTGTGATGCCTCACAAGAGGGTTTGGGTTGTGTGTTGATGCAAGAGAGGAAAGTGGTAGCTTATGGCTCACGTCAGTTGAAAATTCACGAGAAGAATTACCCTACACACGACCTAGAGTTAGCAGCAGTGATCTTTGCCTTGAAGATTTGGAGGCACTACCTTTATGGTGAGAGGTTCGAGGTGTTCTCGGACCACAAGAGTTTGAAGTATCTGTTTACACAGAGAGACTTGAATTTGAGGCAGAGGAGATGGATGGAGTTCATTGAGGACTATGATTTTGAGTTGCACTATCACCCGGGTAAGGCCAATGTTGTGGCCGATGCACTTAGTAGGAAATCCATTAGTGATGTAACTTGTATAGCCATCCGGGAATGGGGAATGTTGGGTGCACTTGGCGAGTTTGATTTGCATCTGGGCGAATCTGTTGAGGCTGCGGCCTTGTTTTCTGTTGTTGCACAGCCTACACTTATGACTAGAGTATTAGAGGCACAGAGAGGTGACCTTGAGGTAGAGTCCTTCCGAGAGAAGATCTCCGGTGGAAAAGTTGAGAAGGGTTTGGCGGTGTATCCCGACCAGAGTGTGAGATACCGAGACCGTTTATTTGTGCCGGAGTCTTGCCGAGAGGAAGTACTCCCCGAGTTCTATCATTCACGCCTTGCGGTGCATCCGGGAGGTACTAAGATGTATCAGGATTTTGGTCGCCAGTTTTGGTGGCGGGGTATGAAGAGAGATGTGGCAGTTTTCATATCGACGTGCCTTACTTGCCAGCAAGTGAAGGCCGAGCATCAGAGGCCAGCGGGTTTGTTGCAACCCTTGCCTATTTCCGAGTGGAAGTGGGAGCATGTCACTATGGACTTCGTTGTAGGTCTTCCGAGGACTCAGCGGGGTAGTGATGCTATTTGGGTGGTTGTAGACCGGTTGACTAAGTCGGCGCACTTCATTCCCATGCGCGTGAGAGATTCGGTAGATCATCTCGCCGACTTGTATATTCGGGACATAGTGAGATTGCACGGGGTCCTAGTGACGATCGTCTCAGATAAAGATCCTCGTTTTACTGCTAGGTTGTGGCAGAGTTTGCAGAGTGCCTTGGGTACTAAGTTGACCTTTAGTACGGCTTATCATCCTCAGACTGACGGGCAGTCCGAGCGTACTATTCAGATCCTTGAGGATATGCTTCGGGGTTGTGTCCTTGACTTTAGTGGGACGTGGGAGAGGCACTTACCATTGATGGAGTTTGCCTACAACAACAGTTTTCAGTCTAGTATCGGTATGGCACCGTTTGAGGCCTTGTATGGTCGACCGTGTAGGTCTCCAGTGTGTTGGGCCGAGGTGGGTGACGCACCTTTGTTGGGTCCGGAGTTGGTTAGAGAGACGACGGAGAAAGTTGAACTTATCCGTAGGAGGCTTGTTACAGCACAGAGTCGTCAAAAATCTTAAGCTGACCGTAGGAGGAGGCCTTTGGCATTTGAGATGGGTGATCATGTCTTTCTGAAGATATCACCTAGGCGAGGTTTGATGAGGTTTGGGAAGAGCGGGAAGTTATCCCCTTGGTTTATTGGGCCTTTTGAGATCCTTGAGAGGATTGGCGAGGTTGCTTATCGTTTAGCCTTGCCGCCGCAGTTGTCCGGAGTGCATGACGTGTTTCATGCGAGTATGCTTCGGAAGTATGAGCCGGACCCATCGCATGTATTAGATTGGACCGACTTGGAGGTAGATAGGATGCCTCGTATGAGAAAAGACCAGTTCAGGTCTTCGATAGGCGAGATCAAGTCCTGCGTGGCAAGACTATCCCTTTGGTAAAGGTTTTGTGGAAACATCACGGAGTGGAGGAAGCCACTTGGGAACGTGAGTTGGAGGTCCGCGAGAAATATCCGGACTTGTTTATTGATGAGTAATCACGTATTTTAATTTTGTAATGTTGTTGGACTTAAGAGCTTTATATATGTCTTAAGTTGTAAAACATTGGTAATGTTTTGGTTTAACAGAAGTGTGTTGTAGAACTTGCCTTGGTATGGGAGTTGATATGATATTGCATATGTTGGCTATATTGTGGAATTGGAGTTATATCATGTTTATTGATTATGATATGAACTGTGAACCATGTATGTTGGAAATGGTTGGAAATGGAACAAAATTGCATGATGATAATGCACTTGTGATATATGTTGTGAAACGCCTCTTGAAAAGAGATGGGATTGACCAGTAATAGGTCGGGTTGTTTAATATTATGTTGTAATATTGTTGAGAATGGAGAAAACCTGTTTTTGAAAAACTTGTGTTTAATTTCGGGGACGAAATTCTTTAAGGGGGGGAGGTTATAGCGATCCCGGTTGTCCCTTTACTATTCTGTTGTGTTCCGGACTTGGTTCCGTGAAGCTGGTAGTTGTATCTATCTTGTTATTGTCCTTTAATTCCGCTTGATTGAGTTTTAGGATGTTTTGGGCAGGGTTATTACAGGTTGGTGAGGCCTTGGTTTCAATTCCTTGTTGTCCAGTTTTTAGGCGTTCCGCTCCAGCAGGTCTTCTTGCGCTCGAGCGGGGATTGCACACCTCCAGTATTTCGTGTTCCTGCAAAACTTCTGCATATGTGATTTTTACGCTCGAGCGGGTTTGTTTACGCTCGAGCGGGTCTGTCGACGCTCGAGCGGGTAGTACTTTCTGGGTATAAGTTCTGGGAGGGAGAAATCTACGCTCGAGCGGACTGGGTTTCGCGCTCGAGCGGAAATACTTTATTCTTGTGTCTTGGCGCTCGAGCGGGCCTTATTGCGCTCGAGCGTGTTCAGATTTTTGTTCTTGGCGCTCGAGCGTTGTGTTCTCCGCTCGAGCGGGTCATACGTATATGAGTTATCCGCTGGGTGATTTTAAATCACTTTTCACTTTCCTTTCTCTCTCCTACTTTTTTTAAAAGCCATTTTGAGAGTTCCTCTCTCTAAAATCTTACCTTCTCTCTAGATTTTGATCTAGCTAGGGTGAGTTCCTCACCTTCCGCCTTTGTAAAAGTTGTGTTGATCGTTGAGGGCGTCGTTTTGATCCGAGCATCTTGGTCTTTGGAGCATTTTGGCTTTGAGTCTCTTCTCCATCCAAGCTCTAACTTCGAGGTAGGGATATCCTACTCCTCTTTATGAGCTTTGTCTTTGAATTTTAGTATTTTGAGATGTTGGGGTTGGTTTGGTGATTTTGCAAAAGTTTGGGGGCTTTGGTGTATTTTTTTACAAAAGTTGGGGTTTTGGCTATATAAAACCTAGATGCATGTGTAGCATGGAAAAGTGAAATTAATGTTAAGACATTAATGAAAATGGAACCTAAGGATTGAAATGTTAATTATGGAAAATGCCCTAATTATATCGGTTAATTAATTTGCATAATTAATTATGGGAAATGAGGAATTCATTTGGAAAGATATGGGATTAAAGGGTGTAGTTGGATTATTTATCGCTCACCTAGTTGAAATGTCGATTATATATCCATTGTTGCATTTTATTTTCTGTATAGAAATAACTGCTTTGGGCTATCGGTGGAGGATAGTCTTGATTGTTGTAGACAATGCATGATGATTAGGCAAACTGAAACTAATCACTGGAATATGTCATTGAGTATGACGGTCGAAAGAATACATTAAATTTATGAATTGTGTGGTGATGTGTATAATTATTGTTTATATGCATTGTGTGTGTTGGAGGAGATAGGGGATGTACTCCACGGTTTAAGGGAAGATAGGGGATAGACCTCTAAACCGAATGTTGTTGGGAGGAGATAGGGGATGGACTCCATAGATAGAGCTCATATGCTTATCTAGTAATGTGTTGACAGAGCTCATATGCTTGTCATTGGAAGTGTGATAGTGCTCCTATGCATATCTATGGAAGTGATGATATAGCTTGTATGCTTATCTGTTGATGTGTGATATAGCTAGTATGCTTATCTATTATGAAATGGGAAAGTGCTTAATGTGAGTTATTGTCTCATATAAGTTGTTTAGCCAGGTTCTGAGCCATGGTTATAAATTGAGAATTGAAAAGAATTGGAAAATGGATTGTAACATAGACTTGTATGTCATGAAACTGTAAAGTGTGATAAGGAAAAGTATCAGTGTTGACCATCTATCAACTGCTAATCTTTCTGTCATTGTCCATATTTTGTTTAGTGTATTTCTACTGGGCTGTGGCTCACCCTATATGGGAATATCATTTTCAGGTACAGGTAGCATGCCACCTCCAAGGACTTAGCTTGGGAGGCTAGAGGCGGACACACCTTTGTTGTCTTATTTCTTTTGATGTATTACGTGTAAATTCAAGCCAAGGGCTTAATATGTAATTGAGTTAGTACTCTCTTTTGTAACCAAGTGTTAACTTGGAAAGCTGTAAGCCCGTAGGGCATTTGCTTTTGTTGTTAACATGTGATACTTTTGTAATGAAGTACTCTGATGAATAGAAAAAGATGAAGCTTTATATATCAATGCATGTCTATATTGATGGATTTAATGTTGTTATTTTGAGGGCGTTACACTAAGGGAAAAGAAAAGGTGGCTCATTCTGACAAGAGAATGACAAATGCATGTCAAGTGGTATATATTCCTTTTAAAAAATATGAAGCAAAACTATGTGAATTTGTTGCTTTATGTTGTTTTTGTAGAATGATTGTAATATATTCTCCTATAACTTGCTATCATTTATGTGTTTTCCAAATTTTTTTATTTTTATTTTGCATGGATGCATGTGCATTTATAATGTACCGTATGAAGCGAATAGGAAAAAAAAATGAATAAAGAAATGAAATCTTATATACTTATTTTGAATATCTATCTGCGCATAACGATGATGTTAGTGACATTAATACTACTGCGTTGAATATCTTTCCAAGGAGATTGTATACTTATTTTGCAGCAGATAAAATGTCTGAAGATAATGAAATTGATCCTACCATTACTCCTAGATATCCCAATGAATATTTAAATTCATTGGATCCTTCTGGGCTACCAACTTTTAAGTTAGAGTTGAAAGTGGGTTGTCCTATAATATTGTTAAGAAATATTGCACCGAAAGATGGACTATGTAATGGTACAAGATTGATGGTTACTAGGTGCGACACTCGCATAATTGAAGCTCAAATTTTAACTAGAGAAAAGTTTGGCAATTTGGCATTCATACCAAGGATAACTTTGACACCATCTTCTTCAAAAATGCCTTTCCAAATGACAAGACGTCAATTTCCAGTCCGATTAGCATATGCCTTGACCATTAATAAGTCTCAAGGACAATCTGGGAAATTTGTTGGGGTTGATTTGCGCATACCAGTGTTTAGCCATGGCCAATTATATGTGGCATTGTCCAGATGTACATCCTTTGATCGTATAAGTATTCTCCTCCCTAAAGATAGTTTGGATTCTGCTACAAATATTGTTTATCCTGAAGTATTGTTGTAGTGTTCCATGTTCATTAAATCACGTTTTCTCAAAAGGTAACCATGTAGATTTATTTCTATTGATTATATATCTTTTTTTAATAAAATTTCAATTTAATAATAATTGGAAATATGGACGTTTTTAGGATTGGATCGAAAAATTTATGGAGCTTAAAAGGAGAAATACAACTAGCTTGCTTCGATGGGGATGTAATAAGGTAATTTCAATCTCAATGTATTTTGATATGTATATTTCCAACAAATATACCAACCTATATATATATATATTTTTTATTTCCACAAATTACCAGATTGTTGAGCATGTTCCTCATTGGGGATACATATAAGTTGATATAAAGACTTTTTCGAGAGTAATGAGGAGGAAGTTTGGGCAAATACATGTTTGAAGACATGTTATTGACACATTTTCTGTAAAGCATACAAATTCTAGAAAGCTTTAACCCAGTTTTTTTAAATAAAGTTTTAATTCACTCTTTTGGTGTATGACAATATAATGTTTGTTTTTCTTATGTAGTTAAAATTGATTGGCAGCGGTAGCACTAACTGGTGTGCATTTTAGTTTTAATTTCTTTTAAATTGCAGAGCACTGGCTGGTGTGCATTATTTGATATTTAATTTTTTTTTATATTTGATTTGTTTGGAATTGTAGAGTACAGTCTGTTAAATATATTTTTATAACTACATTTTAATCTTAATATTATTTACATTGTGCCTTTAGGCACGGGCATACGCTAGTATATATATATATATATTGTGCCATGTGGTAGGTTGTATTATCCAAATGGCTAAAGAAATGATGAAACAGAAATTCACAATGATGGAAACCCTAGGTGTTTTGTTTGGTTCTTGAGATTGGAAAGAAAGTGAAATTAAGTTGTTCTATAATCTTTTCATCTAAATCTAACCAATTTCAGTTTTTCTTACTTGCAAACTAATAAAGACCTATGAATCATACATGTATGTCTCTATAAACATACACAAATATATATACATATATCCATGAATGAAATAAAATAATCATGACTTGTGGACTTGTGGATATTCCATTTTGTGTATAGAGGATAATTTACACTTTTGTATAATCTCGCTTTTTGTCATCCTCTGATTTTTGTGTGGATTTGTATTAATCATACAGATAACTTTTGGTGGGATACAGAATACTTTTGGCATCGAACAGATAATTATTGTCATGATATATAGATTACTTTTTGTTGTAACATGCCAAATGGCCATTTGGCATAGTAGTAAATATATTTTTGTGTACGGAGGACATGGTTTTCGTATAATCATTTGTTTTGTATGGAATTATTATTTTAAATTGGAATATACTTCGTTTGTATGAAATTTGACATTTAAAGTCATTCATTTTTAGATGGTTGTATAGCGATCTCGGTTTTCCCTTTCTTTGTTTATTGTATTCCAGACTTGGTTCCGTGATTGTGTTGTTGTCGCATTCTTATTTCCATCCTTTACTCTTGGTATTCGAGTTTTAGGCTGTGTTGAGCAAGTTTGAAACAGGTTGGTTGAGCTTTGGTCCCCATTCTTGTTGCCCAGGTTTTTGGTGATCCGCTCGAGCAGGAATTCTTGCGCTCGAGCAGAGTTTGCGTCCTTTCAGCATTTTGTGCGTCTGTAAAAATACTGCAGGTGTGTTTTTCATGATCGAGCGGAGTTATTTACACTCGAGCGGGTCGCGCTCGAGCAGGTATCCTTGAGCTCGAGTGGGTGTTCGAAGTCTGTGAAAATACTGGAGGAGTATAATCTACGATCGAGCGGTTCTTCCCTTTTGCGCTCGAGCAAGTGGAGTTTGCGGTTGTATCTCGGAGCTCGAGTGGGTATCCTTGCGCTTGAGTGGGTCCAATTTTTGTGTTTGACGCTCGAGCGTCCTATTATCCGCTCGAGCGGGTCATACGTATATCAGATCTGGATTGCGTTATTTCAGATCACTTTTCACACTCTCCTTCTCTCTCTTACTTTTCAAAAACCTATTTTGAGAGCCTCTCTCTCACTAGAATGCAACTTCTCCCTAGGGTTTGATCTAGTAGGAGTGATCTTCTATCCTTGGGCCTTTGTAAAAAGTGTGGAGCTTGTTGAGGGCTACATTTTGATCCGAGATAGTTGGTGTTTGGAGCATTCCGAGTTTTCACGTTCTTCTCCTTTTGGTCTCTCTATTTGAGGTAGGGATTCTCCTTGTTCTTTTTCAATACTCCGTCTATAGATAGACATGTGGTAGTTTTGTATTGCATGAAAATCATATCACGTTGAATTTCTTTGAAAACCATGTGAAGGAACCTAGGGTTGGTTGTTTGAGAATGATTATTTTATCATTGATAGTTCTTTGGGCTAATTGTAGTGTAAATTAGCATGTCATTGTGGAAAGAAGAAAAAGCCCTAAATTATGTTTTGATTTGGTAAATTAAAATGGAGGGTAGTTGATCAATGCTTGTAAGTCTCTATTGTCATTATGAGTTGAGTGAAGGTGTTAATGCCTGAGGGATTAACTATGGCTTTGGGGTTGTTTTGAAATGAATGTATTGAATCGAGTCAGGTTATGGCTTTATAATGAATGGAATTGGTTTTGTGAAATGAAAATGGGTTTTGGAATTGGAAAATCCTGGAAGTTGATCTTGGAAATGGGAAATGAAATGTTAACTCTATGTGAGTTTCAGAAAATATATATAAGAATTGAATTATTGTATCATGAGTGTTGAATACACACATTTGAGGGTTTTATCCTTTCCTATCGTACTAGTGTCGTTGTTGGGTTTAAGATCTCATGAGAGTTGAGTCTTTATAATAGGTGTATTAAAATCATGCATCTAGAGGTTTTGTCCTTGGTCATCGGTGGAGGATGACATGGTTGTGTTGAATTGTCGTGTATACATTACACCTGTGTTGATTGAACATTGTATGTAATGAAGTGTTATGATATATTATATATGTATAATTGTTAGGGAGGAGATAGGTGATGTACTCCAGTGTGTAGGAGGAGATAGGGGATGTACTCCACACACACTTATGTGTTCATATACTTTAACACATTGCTTTTGTATCTTGAATAGTTTATGTGTATGTATTACACTTATTGGTTATGTTCTGTTGTATTGTGATTATTGGTGTAGTACACCGCGCTTATAATCAGAGGTACTGTTACCTTCCAGCTAGCGCCTGGAGAACTGACTGCGCTGAGAATCGAAGGTACCACACCCTTCCAGCTAGCGTCTGGTAAAATGGCATACCGTTGTGAGAGTTGTATCCTTGGCTTACTGTGCATATAGCCGGCAGAGCAGAGTTTTATTGTTTTTGTCTCAGTGTATCTGAGTATATCATGGATTGCGATGGTTAAAGCTTTGGAGGGCCGAGTTGCCTCATTTGTTGATTATATACATGTTGATGATTTGTTATCCCCCTTTATTAAAGGTATGCATGTATAGATATGAATGTATTGGGAACAAACCAAAATGCCATTGTGAGATTTTGGGAAAGTGTGAAGGAAAATTGGGTATTTGAAAGTATGTTTTGAAAAAGGGAAAATATGTTGCAAGTATGGAAAACAGGAGAAAGGTAGTGGGCTTAGTGAAATTGTTTTTCTAAGATGTTGTAATTGTTATAAAAGTTTGGGAACTAGGGATAATGAAAAGAAAAGAAAGATGAATCACTTATAGCGTTGAATGAAATGGCTGTTTTTGAGAAAAATTCATACATATGTATATTTTGTATAAACTGTCACCTTACTATTCTAGTATGAGATTGGGCATTCATGATCATAGCTATCTGTAAGTTGTTATTGTTGAGGATCATGTTGAGATCCCTACTGGACTATATGTTCATCCCACGGTGTTGAATCTTTTTCAGGTGTTAAGCAGGATGTGCTACAAGATTTGGATCTTCTTATTTGTTGGCCACGGGGCCTCTTTTGTGTTGGTGGAGTGCCATTGTTGTAAAAGGGTTACACCCTTCTTTTGATTCTTTAATGATTGTAAGCCTACGGGCAGTTTATTTAAAATGCTCATGTAGTAGGTAATTTGCACTCGAATGAGAGAATTACTATTTAATTCTACTAGTCGAATATTTGAGTTTATTTCCGCATGTTGTCTTTGAACTTGAAGTGAATTAATGGATTTGGTAATGATTTCGAGTAATAAAAAGTGGGGCATGATAGGTTGGAAGTGAAATGGATGCAAATTGTGGAATGGGTGATAATATATGTATTGTTTTGTTTGTATACCTAGTACATGTTACATGGAATACATACAGGTTGTAGTTGTGGACAAATTAATTAAAAATATTAAAAATATATATATAAAATGATGTTTTTGGCGACTAAACAATTAGTAGCCAAAAATGGAGTAAATATTTTTACCAACTAAATAATTAGTAACTAAAAAAAGAGTTACATGAAAACAAATCTTTTGGCTACTAAATAAAAAAAGAGTTAAATGAAAAAAAATCTTTTGGTGACTAAATATTTAGTAGCCATAAAAAATAAGACTTTAGGCAACTAATGATTTAGTAGCCAAAAAAAAAAAAGAAGAAGAAAGAGAGAACATTTTTGGTGACTAAAATATTTAGTAGTCAAAACAAAAAATATTATAGCTTAGGCAACTAAAATTTTAGTAGCTAAACAATTTAAGTTTTTGGCGACACAAAATGTTAGTCGCTGAAAATTTCATGTTAAATTTAGTTGAAAGCTTTTGGCGACTAATTTTAGTCGCCAATTGTGGACTTTAAGCAACTAAATCTTTTTTAGTCACCAATTATCTTTCCCGACAATCATTCAACGACAAAGTTGGCGACGAAAAAATTTAGTCGGCAAAAGGTTTGGGCAGCTAAAATGTGATTTTTGGCGACTAAAAATTTAGTCACCAAAAATGTCGTTGGTTGTAGTGGATGTATATGTCTTTGGGGTGATGTTATTTGAAGTGTTATGTGCAAGGCCATCGGTAGATATTGGAGTTGAGGAGCAATGTAGTCTAATCTTATGGACTAAAAATTGCGTAAAAACCGAAATACTTGATCATATCAGGATACATAATATGTATCGAAATCGAATATTGTGATTGTAAATTTTTTAAGAACATTAGTAACCTCTTTTTTGAAACTCAGTGATACCTGCTGTCACGCCCCAAAAATATTTCAACATGAAACCCCAAATGAACAGCATTCTCAATGCATTGACAATAACCTTTCCTTCTTCGTTCTTATAATAAATGAGTTTACTACAAAAGTTTCGCATGCAATATACATTCACTAAACAAAAGGAGATATGAATCTATAGCATGTGAAACACCTATCATCAAAATAATAAAGTGCCCTTACGGGCTTACATCTTCCAAGGCAATAGCCCGGTTACACAAAAGGGGTCTTTCGAACCCATACGTATTAGCCCTTGGCTTTACAAAAAGAAATCACAACAAAAGAAGAGCCATGTGCTCTTTACAATTTTCCATGCCCTTAACTTGGCGGAATCACCACATCCTTACCTGCATCAAAACCCATAGGAGTGAGCATAAAGCCCAGTAGAGAAATACCAAACAAAGTATATATATTTAGGTTAGATGTCCAAGAGTGAATGCATATGTATTAGGGATGCAATATTCTTTTCAAAATATCAATCATGTCTTTCTTGAGAAACACCATGCATGCCATGTATAATTACAATCTCATAAATTTCCAAATTTAAACTTTTTAATCACAAGGGGGCGGTAAATATGACATTGGTAATCCCTAGGCTGGTGCCTGCAAGTAGACTCTGCGAGTACTACCAAACTGTCATTTTAACCGGTATTAACCGGAAGGCTCGACACCTACCTGTAGCACGTCCGCGAGGGACCCCGCTATAGTTCGGACTCGATTTGTGTCACGGTTCTTAATCTGAACCAAAGAGTCCAAATCTGGCAAATCGTTTTGAGAAAACAGATTTTTAGAAAAAGAAGTGCCAAACATGGACTGCTTCGCCAGATACAGAGTCGCCACCTAAATATTTTTTATGGGGGAATTTAGGAAACCCTGACTCGGTGCCGAAGGCCACATGTCCGTCATCACCAAAGTTGTCTTCGCTCGGGAGCTTGGGTATGATCGGGGAAGGTTAGCTATGAGCACCCCCTTTCGCCCGGTCCGAAGACCGGCCTCTACTAACCATGATATCCGATTTTGAAAACGTTATGTGTTCTTATTCCGGTTATTAGCCTAGAATTACTATGTTATGCGCACAGCAAACAAGTATAGACTAGATTGCCTAATTTGGAAACAAGCATTGCATATCCGTTTATTTTGAAAAGCGCTTTGGAATTTGCTACTCGCAAGTAGGCTAAAATACGGATTTCAACGAGTTTTTCCAACTCAAACAATCCAACCTCCACCCACAAGCATTCAAACAGTTTATCTCATATAAGCACTTAGCCACATGGTAAGCATACTATCATGGCAACATTCACACGCATGCAATATGCTAAAGTGAAAATACTTACATCGTACTCCGTGCCAAAACAATAAACTAGTTAGCAAACATGCGTGATCCTAGTTCATGTTAGAGTGGCTAATGCAACGCATGCAAAATGCAATTAGAGTAGGCTCGGCTAACCTAAGCATGGCATGTGAAATGCAACCAATTAATGCATGTATTCGATTTGGAATTGAAGTACAAATGCAGTTAGCGTGATGCACCGAGCTCAGTGCATACAATACAAATGCATGAATGCACGCATGCATTGCATAAGGTATGTTAATTTAAACATGTCCTATTACTAACCATCAAAGTAGGTAAGTAAAAGGGAAGAAAGACGTGGGGTTGGGAGACATGCACACACTCACCCACACTTATTACAAGTTTGCCCTCACTCGGAGGGACCGAATAAATATTAAAAATTAATTAACTACGCAAGCTAATTAAATATTACAAAATTGCTTGATCAATTAACAAACTAACTAAGCTAGGAAAAATAGTAAACCGCCTCGGGAGGAGAGCCAGATGCATCGCATGCTCGGGTCCTGCTCGGAAGTGCACCGCCATGCATAGTCTGCCTCTGTTTACCCTGCTCTGCCTCTCTGAAGACTGCCAAAGTCTCAAGGATGCCTCTCTGGATACTGGGGATCACCACCGGCTGAGTAGAATTACCACCGGCAGCAAATTGTGGTCACCGGCACAAAATGAATCCACCGGCTGGTGATGTACTGCCGGTCGGCAATGTACACTACCGGTCGGCAAAGAATGCCTGTAGAACCTGCAACTCACAGCAGCAGAGGACAGAACTTGCATGGCAATACAATTCAAGGCATATATGCACCAATCATGTCCCTTATCATGTTAGTGACTCAAAGGGACATGCTCCTTGGTTCTCGGACCATCAATCACGCATTTCCACGCATGATGGCCCAAGGGACCAAGTGTGCACACTTTGATGAAAAAATGCATGCAACACACAAATGAGGACCAAGGCCTTATCATGTCGAAGTCAAAGGCCCCGGTGACCGAGAGTTAAGGCACGTTACATCACTTATAGTACGAACGCCCCTTAACCCTCACACTTGGTTTGACACCCCAAACCAAGTAATGCAATGCATGTTATGCAAACATGGCTCAAAATGCAACATGATATCAAGATGCAAGGCATGCCAAATACCATGCAAGTACTATGGCAAGTATGCAATGCTAGGCATGCAAGATACAAATGCAACGCAAACATGGACAATTTAAGCAATAGGGTCATCATGCTACAACACCTAATGAAGCAACCATGCAACAAACATGAAATAAGCATGCAATGGTAGCTTAAAATGGTAAAGGGGCAGACCTTGATCCACCTCAAAACAGTGTCCAGAAAGGTAGACAAACACTCATGCCAACATGCAAGCCAATGGATCTAAGGCTAAGGCACCAAAAGGGGCATTTTTCTTCCACCAATAAGACCAATCATAGCATGAATTAGACAAGTAAAAACAGAATTTTTACATGCAAAAATGGACTCCAAAACCTCCTAATATGGCAACTTAGGTGGCTCCAACGAAATGCATGCACCAAAACTCATTTCTAGGCATAAAAGGGCATATCCTCAAAGCATGAAAGAGGTCACACATGCACACATATAAACATGATTTATGGACTGAAATACGACCCTAAACGATGCCAAAATCATGAAGGTGGTCCAAGCTATACATGTTAGAGGTTAATATGCTCAAGGCTCACAAGCCAAAACACAAAGAGAGGACACCAAACATGGCAAGCATGACTGAAACAAATGGCCAACAGACCTTGAACATGGTGAAATAATGCCAATACCTCCATGAAATTAAGCCAATACATGCAAGAACCATGACCTAAACACAAGATGCACTTCTAGGCCAAAAAGAGGAATGTAAAGCAAGTATGTTAAGCATGCAAAGGGGTACAAAGCCGACCAAAAACAGAGGTTATATGTGACCTAAGGACACCCAAAAAGTTCTGAAATAAGGCAAAAAATCAATCAAGCATACATGTTGCCCTTTAAGCCAAAAGGCAAGGAAATGAGGCAATGAAGGGAGAGGGGTGTCCCTCCCTTATACAAAACTTCAAACCACCTTCCTCACCACTGAAAACCCACTGGTCAGTGGGTTTTCAGTGGTGAGAAGACCAAAACACTCAAGCAAACAAGGCCTTACAAAGAAGGCAACAAAAAGGACAAATAAGGCCTAAGAGGGTGAGTTTGAACTCGAATCACAAAATACCCTTAATGAAAGTTCTTAAGCATGAAAATACAAGCCTTTTTCATGTTATGCACAAAAACTAAATCAGCAAGCAAGATAGGTAAAAGACTAGTGCAAGTTTGGGAAAACTAAAGCAAAGTGCTCACCCTTGAAGCACACCTCAAGAACAGCCAATGCAGCCCTCTTCTTCTGATCAAAAACAGCCCAAAAACTCAAGAATCAACCCTCAAAGTCCCTCAATCTCAGAGCAAGGTGTAATAGTGTGTGTATTAGTGCAAAAGTAAGGTAAAAGCACACCTTTAGGCCAAGAAACACACACAAGGGAGGAGGGAGAGGGAAATATAGAGAGAGGGTGTATCTATATGTCTAAGCTCTGGTTTTGCCTTCAAAGTCTCTAACCTAGAACAAGGAGAAGACCTCTCCTCTTATAGAGGTCCCTCTTGCAAAGCTTACACAACAAGCTTGCTTAGAGGGATATCCCTCCATACACGTGTATGGAGGGAGGCAGAGTTGGTGCCAGCTATCACAGCTGGCACAAAATATCTACATAAAGTAGATGAACAGTAGTCGGCTGCCCAAAAATGTCATTTTGACAAAAAAGAGTGCCGACCGGCAACAAAAAGTGCCGACCGGCAGAAAATATTGCCGATGGCAGCAAAAACCAGCCAGTGGCCTGTGGCTGCGGCCGGTGGTGTGTGGGGATGCCTCACAAGGCATTCCCTGCCCTTCCAAGGCAAAACACAAGTGTTTGGTGCAAAACCAGACACTAAACGGTCGAGTTTGGAGATCCTAAGTCAAGGCCCGCGAGCCGAGACCTCCGGGAACTCCAAACGAACACAAACAAGGGGTAATCACCAAGTGTTCCAATGGTGACGTCCAAGTCTTGAGGACGGTCAAAAATGGGGTGTCTACACTACCCGCGCAGTTTTCTAGTCTTTCACCATGGACACTCAGGCCAACTTATCAAATTTGTTTACACCCCCTAATCGGACTTACCACCGTATTTACCCTATACAAAGTTCATAGTTCGCATTACAACACAATCTTTTCCAAAGAAAACATTTTTCAATTCATTTCGAGATGTGCATCGAAGATAAATTAAATGAGAACGTGATGCAATGTATAATAGCTCATAACATTCCTCTATTTCAAATATCTCTACAACAACATCAATTTACTACATTATCCATTTCTTCTTCTCAACGATATCCCACAATTTACCATGCCATCAAATCATAGCACTAATAACATCTTTCATGCTCATTTCATAACGATTGGCCCTCTTCAAGATTACATGAGATGCCTTTCAATTATCAATTCCAATGTTTAAAATTTTTTCTCACCAAGATGCACAACCATTTGTTGTTTTACAACAATACCCTTCAATATTCAACAATAATGTTAGGATAATAGCTCCTTTCTTATACATTAGGTAAATTACCACTATGCTACACGATGAGATGAAAGTTTCACCCTCTAGTCTTTGAAACCACAAGATATCTCTAAACATGACTTCACCTTTCAAAATTTTAAAACCAAATATATATAGATATATATATTCTAAGGTTTGAAGTCAAAAACTAAAACAACCATTTTCCCCCTCTTTTGAGAGGGTTTTTCTCTCAAAATAATACACCTATTATTTAGTGAGCTAAAAGCTTCAAGATGATGGTTTTAAGAAGAGAGAGATCAAAAGCCCTTTTTGAAACCCTAGTATTTATGAGGTAAATCTAAGCTTTTAATGCCATTAATGGAACCTCTTAAAGAAAACAACCAAATCTAACATAAATGTATATATAACTCATGGAAATTTTCTTACCTCAAGCTTGACGAAGGAATGATGAAACCCTAGTTTAAATGGACGGTCTTCCACTCTTCCACTACACCAAGAAGAACTTCTAGCTTTAAATCTTCAAGGATGGAGGATGGTGATGATCCTAGCCCAAGGAACCTCAAGGAAATCAAGGGTTTTTGAGGTTTGTAGGAAGTTTTTAGAGAGAAGGAGGAGAGAAAATGATTTTAGAGAGAGGGAGAGAGACATTAGAATGAGATACAAACAACCCCAAAATATGTAAAAAATAGAGTTTTCGGATTGGTCCCGCCCCGCACGTGCGGCACATGCCCCCGCACATGCGGCTACCCTCTCCCACACGTGCGGCACTGATCCCCGCACGTGCGGCTAGTTATAGCGATCTCAGTTATCCCTTTACTGTTCTATTGTATTCTGGACGCAGTTCTGTGGAGTTGGTAGTTGTACCTATCGTGTTGTCAACCTTTAAACCCTTTTTGTTTGAGTTTTATAATGTGTTGGGCTTGGTTGTTGCAGGTTGGTAGAGCTTTAGCTCCCATTGTTGTTGCCCAGTTTTTGAATGGTCCGCTCGAGCGGGTCTTATTACGCTCGAGCGGGGTTTACACACTTCTAGTATTTCGTGCCCCTGCAAAACTTCTGCAGGTGTGTTTTCTACGCTCGACCGGGTTTCTTGCGCTCAAGCGGGTCACGCTCGAGTGGGCTTGTTGGCGCTCGAGCGAGTAGTTCTTTTTCTGAAAAGTTCTGGGAGGTGAAAATCTACGCTCGAGCGGACTGGTTCTTCGCGCTCGAGCGGATGTGTTTTTCTTTTGTTTCTTGGTGCTCGAGCGGGCCTTCTTGCGCTCGAGCGTGACCAGATTTTTGTGCTTGACGCTCGAGCATTCTATTCTCCCCTCGAGCGAGTCATACCTATATGAGTCATCCGCTGGGTAATTTTAAATCACTTTTTACATTTCCTTTCTCTCTCTTACTTTCCGAAAATCAATTTTGAGAGCCTTTCTCTCTAGGACCTCCCTTCTCTCTACGGTTTGATCCAGTTAGAGTATCTCCCTATCCTTCGACCTTTGTAAAAAGTGTGTTGATCGTTGAGGGCTATATTTTGATCCAAGAATTTCGGGATTTAGAGCATCTTCGTTTCCTTCATCTTCTTCGTTGGGTTTCATCTTTGAGGTAGGGATTCCTACTCATCTTTATGGGCTTTGACCTAGATTGTGAACTTTTGTATAAATGGTTTTGGATTTCGGAAGTTAGGGTTTCAAATGTGTGATTTTGAAAAGAGTGGTTTTGTTTCTTTGAACCATAACTGTGTATTTGCGTTTTCAAAATGAGTATGTTGATGTTTTTGGTAATATTTGGACCCTTGGGGGTCAACATTGAGAAAATGGGGAGAAAGCCCTAAATTGTGTATAAACTAATTGGTATAATTAATTTGGAAAAGTTATGGATTTGTGAAATTGAGTTTAATATAATGTTGGTGGTTCATTATGAGATGGAATGGTGAAGTCAGATTAATAAATCGTTCACTTTTGAAAATGCGGATAATTTATCTGTTGGTGCTTTTATTATCTATTTAGAAATAATTGCCTTGGGCTACCGGTGGAGGGTAGTTTTGATTGTTGTAGACAATGCATGATGATTGGGCAAACCAAAACTAATCGATTGGATGTGTCATCGAATATGACGGTTGAAAGAATACATTAATTTTATGTATTGATTGAAATTGTATATGATAACTGTTTATATACGTTGCTTTGTGTGGGAGGAGATGGGGGATGGACCTCTAAACCGGAAATTGTTTGACATTGATACAGCACTACAATGTGTATCATTTGTGAAGTCTAGAAGTGTTTTGCTTGACATTGATATAGCACTAAAATATGTATCATTTGTATTGATTTATTGAACTTGTATATGATAACTGCTTTTATACATTGCTTTGTGTGGGAGGAGATGGGGGATGTACTCCACGGTTTATTGGAAGATGGGGGATGGACCTCTAAACCGAAAATTGTTTGACATTGATACAACACTACAATGTGTATCAAGTAGGAAGTATAGAAGTGTTTCTATGTTTATTTAATATAGCACTAAAATGTATATCATTTAGAAAGTATGGAAGTGTTTTGTTTGATTTGATATAGCACTATAATGAATATCATTTGAGAAGCATGGGAATGGTTGTCTGACTGTGATACAACACCAATATGTGTATCTATTATGAAGTATGAAATGTTTAAAATGAGTTATTATCTCACCTGAAATAGAAATACCGTAGCCATGAGATGTGATCTCATTCAAAATGATTGGCCTAGTTCTGAATCATAATTATAAATCGAGAAACTGATAGGAAATGGAAACTGGAATAGAACATGGATATATTAGTCATGGGATTGAATAGTGTTATAAGTTGTTGTGTACGAGTTAAACATTTATCAATCGCTGGCATTTTAGTTATCGTTCATACTATGTTTAGCATATCTCTACTGGGCGTTGGCTCACCTTATATGGGACAACATTTTCAGGTTCAGGTGTTATGCCGTCTCCGAGACCTTAGCTTGGACGGTTGAGGGAGTTGAAGATTCTTATTTGTTAATTTTGTTGTATTACATGTATATCAAGCCAAGGGCTTAATTTGTATTCTGAGTTAGTACTCTTCTTTTGTAACCCAAGTGTTGACTTGGAAAGTTATAAGTCCATAGGGCATTTACTTTTATTGTTAAGATGTAATACATTTTGTAAGAATACCCAGATGATCGTAATATAATATCTCTTTTCTGTACCTTGAATGTATGATATTATGGGTTTATTTTGAGGGCGTTACACCGCACCTGCCCCTCCGTACCTGCTTTTTAAGCAGAATGCAATCCACTCCAGCTCCTCTCTTCCCGCACGTGCGGCCCTGGGCCCCCGCACGTGCGGCCCTTGTTTTCCAGCCCAGATTTTCACAACTTGGCTCCCGGACACTCCAGACTTGCCTTAACGCGCTCCAGAACAAGTGAGATTCAGCCCCCACAAACAAAACATGAATAAGAGCTTTAATTTGAAATAACTTGCGGACGTTTCAAACCCAACGGAAACAAGAGAGGATGAAGCCAAAGAGAAAGAAAAGAAAATGAAGGAAACCCAGCCATTACACCTACTCTTGGATTATTTCAATCAATGTGTGACACATAAAAATATGTTCTGCTTATTGTATGAATAAAGAAAAATTAATGTTAATAAATGAAAAATTAGCCCTTTTGAGGTTTGTAGAAAGTTCAACATTCATCTTTTTGAGGAAAATTATAAATGCATCAATGTCTTGAGTGGTCCAAATGTACATTTGTTTCAATCACGATGTGAAGACAAACAACATACAATTGGATGATAAATGGATAGCCAAGGTTTCAGATTTCGAATTGTCAAAAAAATCCAAATAACATGTCCGATGCGCACATCCGTATCATGGTGACGGATAGTATAGGGTATTTGAATCCAGAATATTATGGCGTCAAAAGGTGATAGAGAAATTTCATATGTACTCGTTTAGAGTGGTGTTTGTTTTTTGTTTTTATTTATTTATTTTGGGCAAGTTACCAACACCTCCTCAATATTTAATTAAAATACGAATTTTTTCTGAGATTTAAAAAATTACATCTCGCCCCCTGAGGTTTATATTTGCATAATAAATTTTATTATGCAAATATAAATCTTAGGAAACAATTTATAATTTTTCAAATCTCAGGAGAAATCCGTATTTTAGGAGGAAGTTTTTGTTTTTTTTTTGATGGGATGGTTTGGATTATTTGAAATGTTGTGTGCTAGGCCTCTACTAAATAAGATGCTAGATAAAGATGGAAATGATGGGAAAAAAAATATTATTGGATGGGTACATCGTCATGTATTCTTTCTAATTCATAAGATAATTTTTTACTACACAGAGATCAAGTTAGCATAGCTGCGTGGGCTCGACTGTGTCATCAGGAGGGTTTGTCGCTTGATCAGATCGTTGATCCATTTTTGAATGGTAAAATTGCTCCTGACTGTTTGAAGAAATTTTGGGAGATTGTAGTGAGTTGTTCGTTTGCATGATGAGGGAATCGGACGGCTTTCTATGAATGATGTGGTGTGAACCCTTGAATTTGCATTGGAGTTGCATGAGAGTGCGGAGGAGGGAATCAAACCTGATGGGTCTCACAAAAAATTTGAGGACGAAAGTGCCCTTTTGTTCAACGATGGAATTGAGATGATTGAGAATAATAGTGGACAGGTGTCGAACAGTGAGATGACAATGACAAGCAATAGTGGCACGAGGAGCATTTAGACGGTGTTTGGCGTATAGCTAGAGAACTTACATTATTTTGTTAAGACTTGACTACTCTCCAGTTTCGGTATAACAGAGTTCACTATTGCTGGGCCTTAATCCAAGCCTATGTCGATAATTCAAACCGCTAAATATGTAAAATTTATCGAGTATATTATCCCTATGAAAAATCACGTTGATTGAATATCGATAACTATTTAATCAGATTGCATTTTTAAAATAATTTTTAAATATAATTTGCAAAGTAAATTGCGATAGAAATACGATCTGATCAAGCGATTATCAATATCCAATCAACGAAATTTTTTACAAGAATAATATACTTAACAGGCTTTACACATTGAACAATTTAAATTATCAACTTGAGTCCAGATTAGGGCCCACCAATACCGAACTCTCCTATTCAGTAATTAGAGAGGAGTCGGGTCTATTTCATTATTATTATTAATTGATTATATGTCACATACATGTGAGTGATGACTTACTTCTTGTTTGGGGAGAAATTTTTTTTGATTAAAATAATTAAAAAGTTATAATGTATATCATATATATTAATTAATTATTTCTTTCACAATTATCTATTTAATTAAAAAAAAAGATCTTAAATACAATAATTTTTTTTTCACCTCATGTTAAAGGCATGTTCAGTTATTTGAATTTAGAGTATTTCTTGACTCATAAACTAACCAAAAAATCAGATGTATATGCCTTTCGCGTGGTGTTGTTTGAAGTGTTATGTGCGAGGCCACCAATAGATACAGGAGTTAAGGAGGAGCAATGCAGTCTAGCCCTCTGGGCTAAAAACTGCGTAAAAAATGAAACAGTTGATCAGATCATTGATCCCTTTTTAAGAGGGCAAATATCATCCTATTGTATGAAAAAATTTTCAAAAATTGCTAACAAATGTTTACATACTCAACCAAAAGAAAGGCCTATGATGGCTGAAGTGGTCGAGAGTCTCGAGCCGGTGTTGGCATCACACAACAATGTTTGTTGGTGGAAGGAAATCGCCATGGTGATTTTATCTGTTGCAAGAGTAGTAAAAGATTTTGATCTTAGGCAAAGGTCGTGGAAGGATCATGGTTCTAAGAATGGACAGTCATAGAAGTCTTGGAGGGATCATGTCTAAATCACGACATTATGTAAAACTAATGGTCACGATGTAATGTTATGAGAAATATCGAGGGGTGTTTTAGGAAGTTAGTAAAAAGTTGATTTTTTTTAGTTTATTTGATGCAATGTTATTAGAAATATCGAGAGATGCTTTGGGAAGTTGGTAAAAAATTGATTTTTTTTTTTTTTACTTTTTTAGTTTATTTTGTCTTTTTGTGGATAAGTTATGTGAGAGGTGATGTGACCTAAAATAGGTAAAAAGCTGGAAGCTGGTTTTTTACCAGCTTCCCAAAAGACTCCCAAGTAATATGTATTAAAATCAAATAATGTGATTGTGAATTTTTTAAAAATATTAGTAAATCTCTTTTCCAAAACTCAATGAGACGTGTTCTTGGATTATTTGTCAATGTTATGACATGGAAAAATATGTTTTGCTTATTGTATGAATAAAGAAAAATTAATGTTAATAAAAGAAAAAAAACAGCCCTTTGAAGTTTAGGAAGTTCAACCTTCATTTTGAGGAAAATTATAAATGCATCAATATCTTGGGTGGTCCAAATGTACATTTTTTTAAATTGCGATGTGTAGTATTGGATGATAAATGGGTGGCCAAGTTTCAGATTTCAGATTATGAAAACTAAATTCGAACATGTCCAATGCCCACATCCGCATCATGGTAAATGGTGGTATAGGATATTTGAATCCAGAATATTATGACGTCAAAAGTTGACACAGAAATTTGCTGTGTATTCCTTTGGAGTGGTGTTTTTTTTTTGATGGGATAGTTTGGAGCGTATTGTTTGAAATGTTGTGTGCTAAGCCTTGTTAGGGAATTATTTTAGTAAATTTTTAAATTTTTGACTAAAATATGAGATAAAAAAATTAATATGTTTAGAATAACTTTTTGATTTTTTACGAAAACATGTGCAAAAAGTAGAGAGAAAAAGAAAATTTTGACGTTTTAGTATAGGTTATAGTTTTTTTTATTTTTTTAGTAACTTTTTTAACTTTTAGGTTAAAATACTCGCATGCCAAACGACGCCTAAATAAGATGCTAGACAATGATACAAAAAAAAAATAGATGAGAATGGAAAGTGAGGTGTGTAATATTCTTTTTGAAAGGATTGGTGGATGAAGTGTTGGTTGTCGAGCCTGGAAATTTACTTTTCTGTTAGTGTGAGTTTTTGGCGTTATATTGAAATGCTACATATGAATGCTACGTTTGAAAAAAGTATACTAAGGAATTTTTGTGTGTTACATTAATTGGAATCTTACGTTTGGAAAAAATACGCTAAAGAGTTTTTTTTTTTTTTTTTTTGAAATATCACATTGTTACATTTGTAAAAAGTGCACTAAGAAATTTTTTAGTGTGTTACATTGGAGTGTTACGTTTAAAAAAAAACACTAAAGAATTTTTTAGAGTTACATTGATTAAAGTGTTGCGTTTAGGAAAATTATTAAGAATGTTACGTTGTTACATTTGAGAAAATTACAATAAAGAGTTTTTTAGTGTATTATGTTTGGAAAAAATATACAAAAGAATTTTGTGTATGTTACATTGATTGGAGTTTTACATTTGGGAAAAGTACACAAAGAATTTTTTTTAGAATGTTACATTGTTACGTTTGTGTTGGCTTTTTGGCTTTCGAAGGTTACTTTTGTAATTATGAGCGTGCCAGCAAGGATCAATCAGTCCTTACAGAATTGTAATTGCCAAACAATTATTCAGGCGATTGTGTTATGGTTCTTTCGGCCTCAATAAAGAGGACTTTTACTGGTGGCTTACTAGTAATTTGACTTCGGAGAACTTGAGCATGAGAACAGTTAAATAAACTGAAGCATTTCATTAGTATGAAAAACTTACAATGATCTTAGTCTCGTAGAGAATTACAGCGGCAATATACTCGAAAACTACTCCTACAAATGAAGTGCAGCGCAGGAACTTAAAGTACAGAAATAGAAAGGATAGGAAATAACACTGGAATATGTAAAGTAATTCTTTAGATCTTTTCCTCGTCCTTTTCTCTGAAGTCCTTCCTGCTATTTTTACTCTCCGAAGATAACCATCGAATTGTACTTTAAACCGTCGAACTGCTCCTCCGTAGTCGCTGATCATGCTACCTTATAAGTAGTTCCACTACGCCTTCACTTGCGGTTAGGCTTCCCCCTTATATTTGAATTTGAATGTGAGCAACCGTTGAAGCCACGTCACCGTACATCTCTTTGTTGATCCGCTACTACTCAGATCTTATAACAACCAATATTAACTGCCACGTGTATGATCAGGATCGAAGACCTGCCTGGTCTCCCCGTATTACCCTTACTTTGCCACGCGTCGAATTGTCATTAGTTAGTACAAAATGTGTAGCCAACATTGCCCCCTACACTAATATACCCAAGACTTGGTGATATTAGTGGATCAGGGTCTCTTTTCCCACGTCTTTAGAACGTGCATGGGTTTTGCATCTTCCCAGAAATGCAACTGTCACTCACCATCTGTATTAATACTCTCGTCTTAATCCTTTAAGTACTTTCACTGTCTTATTATTCGAACAGACTGATACATTTCAATGGCTAAATTAATTTTCCCTCCAGTGATGAAGCATACGAAGAGTCATATGTTGATGCTATCTCTCATCGAAAGCATGCATTTATTGGCCACCTTTACCCACCTTTCTATATTCAGGTCATGGACGCCTTTGCAAATTACCGACCTTTGGATTACGAACACATTGCTCTTAATCCTTCGATTCAGAAGGCTACAAACGTAGACATAGGAATTTTCCCCTCTAACCTACCTTTACAGTTCGAACAATCTGCTCTCAAACCTTTGATTCAGAAATTTACAAATATGGATTTGAGCGACTCTTCTTCGCAAATTTCTGTATGGGATAAAGCTGCAACTTCTTCCTCTTCTGGGGGTTTTGACTGGACAAGCTGGTCAGTACCTGAGACTTATGATTTGAAGGAGCGAATCAACCACCATTTTGTTGAGTTCACTGACCCTTTAGAGTTTCCTTCCTATACTCGAAGTTCAGTTGTTTATCCCTATGTGCCCATTGACCATCGGCCTAGTCTGGAGGAGAATCTTCTTGTAGCATGGTATACATCTTCCATGCCTACAAAGATAGTGCACACTGCCCCTCGCCCAGAAGATGCATAAGGGTATAACCCATCATTCTTAGCCCGGAAGGCGAAGATCTGTTCTTCTGACTGGCTTGATTATATTAATGCCTTTGTTCCTTCTGCTCCCGTATCATCCCCAAAAACAGAAGCGTCCACACCTTCTTCTTTGTCTCCTGAAATTGAAGTATGCATACCTTCTCCCCCACCAATTCTTTCCTGGACAGAGAAACTGAAGATTGCCCTATCCATGGAGAATGTCTTTCCACCTTATAAACCTCTATCTCCTCCTACCCCAGCTGAGCGGAAAGAAGCCCAGCTTCTGCTTGCAGCCTTCTCTCACTTGCCTTTCAATGTACTCGAGGACGAAGTCTCTCTCAAGAACCTTCGATGGGCTTGTAATATTCTGACTAGGGGCCATGTCCTTAATCCCCTTGCTCAGGCAGAACTTCATATGTTTCTGGACCAACTGTAACGCCCTCAAAATAATAACAATAAACCCATCGAATAAGACTTATAAACTCACCACATTCTTTCATTCATTCGAGTTCAATTACATAAGTATTACATGTTAATCTCATAACAAAATGCCCTACGGGCTTACAGCTTTCCAAGTTAACACTTGGTTACAACAATCAGTTCTAACTCGTTTACACATTAAGCCCTTGGCTTGAAATTACATGTAATACATCAAAAGTAAAACGACAAAACTATGTCCGCCACTAGCCTCCCAGCTACGTCCTTGGAGGTGGCATGCTTCCTGCACCTGAAAATGATGTTCCCATATAGGGTGAGCCACAGCCCAGTAGAAATACACTAAACCAACCATGGACAATGACTAAAACATTAGCAATTGATAGTTGGTCACCACTGATTCAATCACATAAATTACATATTTATGTCAACGACTTACAAGTCCCAATTACTTTTCATTTTTCCCCTTTTCAACAGATAAGCATGCTAGCTCTATCATCATTTCCACAGATACGTATAAAAACTATATCTCACATTCAGATAAGCATAAAAGCTATATCCACATTCTCAACAGATATGTATATCAACAATATCCACAGATAAGCATACAAGCTGTATCCACACTTCATAACAGATATGTATATCAACAATATCCACAGATAAGCATACAAGCTGTATCCACACTTCATACTTCACAAAGATAAGCATATGAGCTCTATCTTCACTTCTCTAGACAAGCATATGAGCTCTGTCTACGGAGTACATCCCCTATCTCCTCCAAATACCTATCCGGTTTAGAGGTCCATCCCCTATCTTCCCCTAAACCGCGGAGTACATCCCCTATCTCCTCCTCTACACATAACGTATATAAACACATTGGTTCTATATACAATCACACAATACAAACAATTAATGTATTCTAGCAACTGTTAAGTTCCATCACACATTCCATTGATTAGTTTCAGTTTGCCTAATCAACATACATTGTCTACAACAATCACGACTATCCTCCACCGATAGCCCAAAGCAGTTATTTCTAAAACAGAAAATAAATGCACAAATGGATATTCAATCAACATTTCATTTCCTCATTTCTCACCAATTAATTATCCCAATTAATTAACCAATGTAATTAGACCATTTTCCATAATTACCATTTCTACCCTTAGGTCCCATTTTCGTCAATGATTCAACAATCATTCCATTTTTCTATGCCAAACATGCAACTAGGTTTATTATGAATAAAACCCCAACCTTTGTAAAATTACACAAAAGCCCCAAACCTTTACAAGATTACCAAACCAAGCCCAACATCTCAAAATACCAAAATTTAAAGACAAAACCCATAGAGAGGAGTAGGTTATCCCTACCTCAAATTCGGAGCCCCAAAGGAGATGAAGACCAAAACCAAAATGCTCCAAACCTCAAAATTTTCAGATCAAAAGGAAGCCCTCGACGATCAACACAACTTTTGTGAAGGCCAAAGGTGAGTAAATCACTCCTACTAGATCAAAACCTAGAGAGAAGGTAGTATCTAGAGTGAGAGGCTCAACAATGGTGATTTTGGAAAAGTAAGAGAGAGAAGAGAAAGCAAAAAGTGATTTGGAAAGTCACAACTTCGGGTCTTTAACCCAGGTCTCCGCTCGAGCGTAAAACACCCCGCTCGAGCGGCCACTCACAGACTTACGCTCGAGCGGCCAACCTCCCGCTCGAGCGCAGAATGCACTCGCTCAGCACTTTTGCAGAAACAGACCTACGCTCGAGCTCCCAACCCTACGCTCGAGCTCACAACACTGCACAACAAGATACTGGATGGATGTATTCCCCGCTCGAGCGCCAACACCTCCGCTCGAGCGGACAGGCCAAAAATCTGGGCAACTAGTTTTGGTTTCTAAACTCAACCAACCTGTAACAATCCCGCTCAACACATCCTATAACTCAAATACAAAGTAAGAAAGGATGTAAACAAGATAATAAACAACTACCAACATCCACGGACACATGTCCGGATCGCTATACAACAAGGGTAAATCCGGGATCGCTATAACCTCCCCCCCTTAAAGAATTTCGTCCCCGAAATTAAGCACAAGTTTTCAAAACGAGTTTTCCTCCATTTTAGACAATGTTACAATTTAACATTCAACAATTCGACCCATTACCGGTCATCCCATCCCTTTAACAAGAGACATATCACAATATGTAAAGAACATATGTACCATCAACATGCATCAACATTATGCATTAACTTTCCAATTTCAACAATATAATCAACATATATAATGTTATATTCAACTTCCATATGAGGCAAGTTCCCAAAACATATTTCCAATAACCAAAACATTTTCAATGTTTCACAACTTAAGACATATATAAAAGCTCTTAAGTTCAACGAAATGTAAAATTTAAATATAAGATTACATAACAACAAACAAGTCCGGATATTTCTCTCGGACTTCCAACTCACGTTCCCAAGTGGCTTCCTCCACTCCGTGATGTTTCCACAAGACTTTCACCAAAGGAATGGTCTTGCCACGCAGGACCTGATCCCGCCTATCCAAGACCCGAACCGGTCTCTCCTCATACGAGGCATCCTCATCTACCTCTAAATCAGTCCAATCCAACACATGTGATGGATCTGGCTCATACTTCCGAAGCATACTCACATGAAACACGTCATGCACTCCGGACAACTGCGGTGGTAAGGCCAATCGATAAGCAACCTCACCAATCCTCTCAAGGATCTCAAAAGGACCAATAAACCGAGGGGATAACTTCCCACTCTTCCCAAACCTCATCAGGCCTCGTCTAGGTGATATCTTCAGAAAGACATGATCACCCACCTCAAACGCCAAAGGCCTCCTCCTACGGTCGGCATAACTCTTTTGTCGACTCTGGGCTGTAACAAGCCTCCTACGGAAAAGCTCAACTTTCTCTGTCGTCTCCCTAACCAACTCCGGACCCAACAAAGGTGCATCACCCACCTCGGCCCAACAAACTGGAGACCTACACGGTCGGCCATACAAGGCCTCAAACGGTGCCATACCGATGCTAGACTGAAAACTGTTGTTGTAGGCAAACTCTACCAATGGCAAGTGCCTCTCCCACGTCCCACTGAAATCCAGGACACAACCCCGAAGCATATCCTCGAGGATCTGAATAGTACGCTCGGACTGCCCGTCAGTCTGAGGATGATAAGCCGTACTAAAGGTCAACTTAGTGCCCAAGGCACTCTGCAAACTCTGCCACAACCTAGCAGTAAAACGAGGATCTCTATCTGAGACGATCGTCACTGGGACCCCGTGCAATCTCACTACGTCCCGAATATACAAGTCGGCAAGATGATCCACCGAATCTCTCACGCGCATAGGAATAAAGTGCGCCGACTTAGTCAACCGGTCTACAACCACCCAAATAGCATCACTACCCCGCTGAGTCCTCGGAAGACCTACAACGAAGTCCATAGTGACATGCTCCCACTTCCACTCGGCAATAGGCAAGGGTTGCAACAAACCCGCTGGCCTCTGATGCTCGGCCTTCACTTGCTGGCAAGTAAGGCACCTTGATACGAAAACAGCCACATCTCTCTTCATACCCCGCCACCAAAACTGGCGACCCAAATCCTGATACATCTTAGTACCTCCCGGATGCACCGCAAGGCGCGAATGGTGAAACTCTCGGAGTACTTCCTCACGGCAAGCCTCCGGTACAAACAAACGGTCTCGGTATCTCACACTCAGGTCGGGATACACCGTCAAACCCTTCTCAACTTTCCCACTGGAGATCTTCTCTCGGAGGGACTCTACCTCAAGGTCACCTCTCTGTGCCTCTAACACTCTAATCACAAGTGTAGGCTGCGCAACAACAGAAAACAAGGCCGCAGCCTCGACAGATTCGCCCAGTAGCAAATCAAACTCGCCAAGTGCTCCCAACATCTCCCATTCCCGGATGGCTATACAAGCTACATCACTAATGGTCTTCCTACTAAGGACATCGGCCACAACATTGGCCTTTCCCGGATGATAATGCAACTCAAAATCATAATCCTCGATGAACTCCATCCACCTCCTCTGCCTCAGATTCAAGTCTCTCTGTGTAAACAGATACTTCAAACTCTAATGATCCGAGAATACCTCGAACCTCTCACCATAAAGGTAGTGCCTCCAGATTTTCAAGGCAAAGATCACAGCTGCTAACTCTAGGTCGTGTGTGGGGTAATTTTTCTCGTGTATTTTCAACTGACGAGAGCCATAAGCTACCACTTTTCCCTCTTGCATCAACACACAACCCAAACCCTCTCGTGAGGCATCACAATAAACCGCATAACCCAACTCTCTCTCCGGAATAATCAACACCGGAGCGGTGGTCAATCTAACTTTCAGCTCTTGGAACGACTTTTCACAAGTCTCACTCCACACAAACTTGATTCCCTTCCGAGTCAGTCTAGTCAACGGTGACGCTAACCTGGAGAAATCTTTCACAAACCGACGGTAATACCCAGCCAATCCCAGAAAACTGCGGATCTCAAACACACTCTTAGGCTGTGCCCAATCTTGCACTGCCTCAACCTTGGATGTATCAACAGACACCCCTTCCCCGGATACCACGTGGCCTAAGAATTTGACTTCCTCCAGCCAGAACTCACACTTCCCAAACTTGGCATACAGCCTATGGGCTCTAAGTAACTCAAGCACCACTCTCAAGTGTTCCTCGTGCTCCTCCTTAGATGACGAATAGATAAGGATATCGTCCACAAAAACAACCACAAAGCGGTCTAAGAGCTCCCGGAAAATCCGGTTCATCAAGTCCATAAAGACTGCCGGTGCATTGGTAAGCCCAAATGGCATCACCAGAAACTCGTAATGGCCATACCGCGTACGGAATGCCGTCTTAGGAATATCTTCCTCCCTGACCCTCAACTGATGGTAACCCGATCTCAAGTCTATCTTAGAGAAACAACGGGAACCCTTCAACTGGTCAAACAAATCATCTATACGGGGCATAGGATACTTATTCTTAACCGTAGCCCGATTCAACTTCCGATAGTCTATACACAATCTCAAGGCACCATCTTTCTTTTTAACAAAGAGGGCCGGTGCTCCCCACGGTGAAACACTAGGGCGAACAAAGCCCTTATCGAGCAATTCCTGGAGCTGAACTTTCAACTCAACCAACTCTGCTGGAGCAAAACGGTAAGGTGCCATAGAAATCGGCGCCGTACCAGGCACTAAATCAATAGAGAATTCTATCTCTCGGTGAGGTGGCAAACTAACAAGATCTTCGGGAAAGACATCCGAATACTCACAAACCACCCTCGGTAATACAACCTGGGTCTCACCACTCTCACCACTCTCAAAACTGGCAAATAGACTACTAAGTTCACTTCGCCCTCGCGAATCATACCCCGGTGGCAAAACACTACCAACCCGGTCTCCCAAGAAATGGAACCACTCCCCGCTCAAGGTACATAACGTGACCCTCTGGCGGTAGCAATCAATAACAGCCCGGTATGACGATAACCAGTCCATACCCAAAATAACATCAAAACCCTTCATGGGCATGACAACAAACGGAAAAGGAAGCCTATAGTCGGCGACCTCTATATCACATCCTCTAACACCCTGTTTCAGAATCAACTCACCACCCAAAGGTGATACCACACAAATAGGAGATGCTAACTGTGCTAACTCCAATTCCAAAACAGATGCAAATGCAGCAGATACAAAAGAATGAGATGCACCCGTGTCTATCAACACATTAGCAACTGAGTTGCAAAACAGAAAAGTACCTCTCACTACTGATGGAGCCGGTACTAAATCCTGCGCGGTAACAGCATACACGCGCCCCGTAGGCCCCTGGTCTACCTGCTCACCTCTCGGAGCAAAAGACTGCTGCACAGACTGGGATGACGAAGCTCCCGGATTGGCCCTCGAGGCCTGCACAGACTGAGCTGGCTGAAAACCCTGCGTCTGCCTAGAACCAGACGCTCCCGAAGTGGCACTCAACTGTGGGCAAAACCTCTTCATGTGCCCAGGTTGTCCACACTGATAACAAATCAAGAGCTGCCCCCCGCCCAAACTCTGACTCGGCGGTCTAGCTGAAGAAGAAGCAGCTTTCTGACCTCCACCCTTCTGCGGGCAAACAGAAACCTTGTGACCCAGCTGGCCACACTTGTAACAAGTGAATTCTCCCTGACTGCCTCTCCCCGAGCCTACACTCGGCACTGGGAAGGTCGATCTAACAACACCACCCTGCGACTGCTGAGGGTTAGAACCCCTCTGCCTCCTGCCATCACTCTGACTATCCTGGCTCCTCTTGGAGCCTCTCTGACCCTCATCCTCCTCCTGCATCATAAGCTCCATATGAGCTGCAGCGTCCACTAGGTGCCTATATTCTCGAATGTAAGACCCACCAATTCTCAACTTGAGGCCCCGCCTCAACTTCCGCTCAAACTCATAGCAACGGCGTTCCTCAGACGCCACCAGTTCAGGCGCAAACCTAGACAGACTGGTAAAAGTAGCCTCAAACTCGGCCACTGACAAGCCCTGCTGATTAAGCCGGCTAAACTGATCCCTCAGCTTCTCCCTAGCTGCTGCTGATAAGAACCTCTCCTGAAAAGCATTCACAAACGCCTCCCAAGTACCACCAACACGAGCTTCTCGTACTTCCACCATTGACCCGCATCTCCCTTCAGTTGAAAGGATGCCAAGGTCACTTTCAATGCTCCATCCTCGATGCCAAGCATCTCAAACGTCTTCGTTGTCTGTTCGAGCCATTCATCTGCCTTAAGCGGCTCTTTAGGATCCCCGATAAACTCGTCCGGATTACACCGAAAGAACTCCCTCTTCAAGAAGGAAGGCCCTGTCTCAGCTGCCTGATTCCCAGCTCTAAGAATACCTAAAGCTCCTGCTATCTCTCTGGCCAAGGCACCCATTGCCTGCTGACCTACTGGCTCGGCCACATTGGCCTGCCCAACTCCCTCCTGCACTGCCGGAATCTCACCCTGTAACGGTACTTCCTGCCTCGCAGGTCTACCACGCCTAGCACCTCTTCCTCGTCCTGACATCCTAATAAAGGCAACACAGAACGTTAGCACATTCATAGGTGTGCCGAAACTAATCACTCACGTCCTAATGCATGGACAACTGTAATTCACTCCACATAAGCACATAAACACATAAGCACTTACGAACTTCATTTCTGGATAATGATAGTCCCGAGACGTTACTAGAGTTCCGGTTAGAAACAGCATTGATCAAGTGCTTTTCCAACAAGACTCCCAGAAACTCAAGGATCCAATCAACATCCCAGAAATTAAATCCCATACCCACATAGTCACACAAGCATGTTATCAAATAAACACATAGCATATGGTACTACATCTACGTCTCTATCAAGCGAGACAAACCCATTGTGATCCTAATCACTTCCCACGTACCCAAAGTATTCGAACCCGATACGCTTTGATACCAAGTTGTAACGCCCTCAAAATAATAACAATAAACCCATCGAATAAGACTTATAAACTCACCACATTCTTTCATTCATTCGAGTTCAATTACATAAGTATTACATGTTAATCTCATAACAAAATGCCCTACGGGCTTACAGCTTTCCAAGTTAACACTTGGTTACAACAATCAGTTCTAACTCGTTTACACATTAAGCCCTTGGCTTGAAATTACATGTAATACATCAAAAGTAAAACGACAAAACTATGTCCGCCACTAGCCTCCCAGCTACGTCCTTGGAGGTGGCATGCTTCCTGCACCTGAAAATGATGTTCCCATATAGGGTGAGCCACAGCCCAGTAGAAATACACTAAACCAACCATGGACAATGACTAAAACATTAGCAATTGATAGTTGGTCACCACTGATTCAATCACATAAATTACATATTTATGTCAACGACTTACAAGTCCCAATTACTTTTCATTTTTCCCCTTTTCAACAGATAAGCATGCTAGCTCTATCATCATTTCCACAGATACGTATAAAAACTATATCTCACATTCAGATAAGCATAAAAGCTATATCCACATTCTCAACAGATATGTATATCAACAATATCCACAGATAAGCATACAAGCTGTATCCACACTTCATAACAGATATGTATATCAACAATATCCACAGATAAGCATACAAGCTGTATCCACACTTCATACTTCACAAAGATAAGCATATGAGCTCTATCTTCACTTCTCTAGACAAGCATATGAGCTCTGTCTACGGAGTACATCCCCTATCTCCTCCAAATACCTATCCGGTTTAGAGGTCCATCCCCTATCTTCCCCTAAACCGCGGAGTACATCCCCTATCTCCTCCTCTACACATAACGTATATAAACACATTGGTTCTATATACAATCACACAATACAAACAATTAATGTATTCTAGCAACTGTTAAGTTCCATCACACATTCCATTGATTAGTTTCAGTTTGCCTAATCAACATACATTGTCTACAACAATCACGACTATCCTCCACCGATAGCCCAAAGCAGTTATTTCTAAAACAGAAAATAAATGCACAAATGGATATTCAATCAACATTTCATTTCCTCATTTCTCACCAATTAATTATCCCAATTAATTAACCAATGTAATTAGACCATTTTCCATAATTACCATTTCTACCCTTAGGTCCCATTTTCGTCAATGATTCAACAATCATTCCATTTTTCTATGCCAAACATGCAACTAGGTTTATTATGAATAAAACCCCAACCTTTGTAAAATTACACAAAAGCCCCAAACCTTTACAAGATTACCAAACCAAGCCCAACATCTCAAAATACCAAAATTTAAAGACAAAACCCATAGAGAGGAGTAGGTTATCCCTACCTCAAATTCGGAGCCCCAAAGGAGATGAAGACCAAAACCAAAATGCTCTAAACCTCAAAATTTTCAGATCAAAAGGAAGCCCTCGACGATCAACACAACTTTTGTGAAGGCCAAAGGTGAGTAAATCACTCCTACTAGATCAAAACCTAGAGAGAAGGTAGTATCTAGAGTGAGAGGCTCAACAATGGTGATTTTGGAAAAGTAAGAGAGAGAAGAGAAAGCAAAAAGTGATTTGGAAAGTCACAACTTCGGGTCTTTAACCCAGGTCTCCGCTCGAGCGTAAAACACCCCGCTCGAGCGGCCACTCACAGACTTACGCTCGAGCGGCCAACCTCCCGCTCGAGCGCAGAATGCACTCGCTCAGCACTTTTGCAGAAACAGACCTACACTCGAGCTCCCAACCCTACGCTCGAGCTCACAACACTGCACAACAAGATACTGGATGGATGTATTCCCCGCTCGAGCGCCAACACCTCCGCTCGAGCGGACAGGCCAAAAATCTGGGCAACTAGTTTTGGTTTCTAAACTCAACCAACCTGTAACAATCCCGCTCAACACATCCTATAACTCAAATACAAAGTAAGAAAGGATGTAAACAAGATAATAAACAACTACCAACATCCACGGACACATGTCCGGATCGCTATACAACAAGGGTAAATCCGGGATCGCTATACCAACTTCCATTGCTTCTTTGCTGGCATCGAAATTCTGTGGCTACTACACAATCTTTAGACCAACTTTCGTCTCTTCGAATTCATGCTCAATACGAAGCAGAGAACTTTATTGAAGAATTCAATGATTTCAAGAATAAAGATTCTGCGTATTGGGATGACTTAGACATTGATGAATTGGAACAAGGATTACGAGAGGTGGCTTTCGAAATAAAGGCTGAAGAGCTCTACTACGAAGTGAGAGCACATCAACTTATGCAGCCAATGTTAGAAAATTTAGAAGATAGAATAAGGAAAGAACAAAAGTTCATTGATCATTGTTGGACTAAATTTCATGATCTTGTTATTTATTCCATTCCTTATTTTTATGAGCTCGAGTTCATACCGAGATAGGGTCAGCTGATGTAATCGCTCTGATCTTAATATAAACAAAATTTGTCTTTGTTTGACCCTGTCTTCACTTGTATTTTTACTTGTGTTTTAAAAGTCAACTCAGAGCTTCGAACTTCAAACAATTTCATCCTTTGAATCTGGACTTAATTGTTTTAAATAAAACACTAAATGAGCCAATTGTAAACCTTTCCAATTTGTAGAATAAAGTTTTGGCTGATTTTCAATTGGAAACAGTGCTTCGAATCTAGCAATCTTACGCTTAAAACCTGTTTTGACCATAGTCAACATCTAGTCATTGTCATTATTGCTTTTGATGTTTCGAACACCAAATCCCATCCTTAAAGAAACTCAAGTTTTGCTTCGAGGGACATTACCTTTGTTAAAAACTCTAAAAACAGGTCTTTAAGCTCTTTTAAGTGAACTAAATACTCGAGTATTTTTATATTTTGGGTATGGCAACCCACTTCGAAGCTGGCTTCTCTGTTTCGAAGCCGTTTGACTCGGCTTCGAAGCAAAATATCTTACTTCGAAGCTAGCCTTAACAACTGGGCTTTATTTTCCCTCCAAAAGCATCAATGTTGAAGGAAGCTTTTGTACTCGTACTTTTAATACTTAACAGCTCATGTAATATATTTTCAAATACAAAGGCTTTTAAAACCCTTTTGTTTTGTGTTCTGAAATCACCTGCTCTTCTAATCGCACAAACCCGTCTTATTACCGATCGTCGGCTTCTCTCTACTTCCTTTCCCGAAGAAAAACATACCGTCAATGGCTTCTCCTTCAGTTTCAGTCGTAGAGCGTATGAGCCCATCTGTGGCCCTGAAGAGGATTATTGATGTAGAATGCGAAAAGTACAAAGCTGGAGAGAAGAGCGCTATTGATGGACGCATCTTTGTCCCTCGTCGCCATGTGCAGTCAAACTATGTGCTCGGGCCCATATTCAAAGAGGTCCTCACTGAACTCCCAGCCCTGTATCCCCGACTGGAAAACCAATGTCTTCTCTATGAAGGTGGTCTTGACTGGAGGAACTGGAGGGTAAATCGCCCCCACCGATGCTGGCCCACGGTGAGACCAGAGTGGCAAGAATGGTATGATCGGGTTATTCCTGCTAGGACCCTGGACCTTCAAGAACTCTGCCTTCTCGATGCTCTCAGACTATCTAGGGTAACTATTTCAGAGGACCCTTTCCTTGTTCCTGCTGCCTTATGTTTTTGGAATCCTGTCTTTAACTTTTTTCAATTTAGATGTGGGATGATGGCCCCTACTGTTCTTGATATTTTCCATTTACTGGGACTATCTCCCATTGGCACCCTTTTTGGACCAGACTATTCTGATTTAACAGTCCCTTTCTCTCCCCCCTCCCTTAACTCATCTTATAGTGATTTCGCTAGGGCTGAGAATAAAAGAGAGGGCCCTGTGACTGATAGGGAATTCTTTTCTTTCTTATTGTATTGGCTTTGCAAATTCCTTTTTTGCACTTCCTCTCAGAGAATTATGCCTGAATTTGCCCCTCTTGCCAAAGCCTTTGTCTTACAGGAAAAGGTAGCCTTAGCCCCACATGTTCTAGGGCACGTATATAGAGTCTGCTCCCTTTTTTGTGAGAAACGCTTAGATGCTAATCAAGGGGGGCCATTCTGGATCCTTCAGTTTTGGCTTTTCGCCTATTTTACTGAATTACAATCCAAATGCCTTAAATTTTCCAAGCCAAACCCTCTTACTCATGGTATAAGGATGGCCAACACTTCACTTTACCCTTCCACCTTTGCCTTTTACTTCTCTTTCTTTCACCAGCTTCCAGCCTCTCTTCCTACTTACCGCTTTCGTCCATTCGAACCTTCCATTGGTCCATCTTGGTTGAGGAATTTTCTAAGTGACCAGTCTTGTACTTGACTTGTTCACAAGGATATATGGGCTTCCATTCTGATTGCTAGAGAGTTATTTATCAGGACTTTGAACCCGAAGGCCTACAAATGCATTGTTGAACCTTACTGCCCAGCTCAGTTTGCTAGACAATTTGGCCTCTCACAAGGGGTCCCAATACCCCTCTGTAGCAATACAAATCTCAGCCTTACCAGAAGGGATTTGAAAGTTCAGAAATCCAGGCTAGAAGAGGCAACTTTGAAATTTGTAGATGACTTAGCCACCTTTGAATACACCCCTTTCATTCCTCAAGGTACCGTGTTGAAGAGGTACCAAAACTGGTGGGTGACTAACATGGAGATTTATTTGGCCATTCCACCTTTAAGCCTACTAACAGTGTTAGATGTGACCAAGCCCAAAGAAACTGGGGTGGTCGCTTCTTCCACTGTTTCAGAATTAGCACATGCTGCTCCTGCTGCTTCAATTCCTCCCAGAGTCACTCGGGCTGCCTCGAAGAAAGGTATACCCTTGTCTCTTCTCCTTTTGTCTCTCATAATGCATTTTTCCTTATCTTTAATTCTTCTTTTGCGAAGGTGGTCAATCACAAAAGAAAAGGAGCCTCTTTGAACTCGAGAAGGGAACATCCAATATTCAAGGGGAAGAAAAGGAAGAATCAGACGAAGAGGAAGAGTTATTTTTGAAAAGAAAGAAGAAGGCGATCGTCTTTTCATCCAACTCGGTAACTGCTAGAGAGTCAGAAGATGAATTCATCTCTTTGGAATCTAGATCGCAGCTTAAAGAACTTGAGGGAAAAGTTGAGAAAGAAATTGAGAAAGAGCAGACCCTACCAATACAGAAGAAAAGGAAAAGAAAGGTGACTGTCTCTCCTTCTGATATGGTCGAAGACTCTGATTCTGAGACAATCACCAAAGCCATAGAGAAGAGAAAAAAGATGTCTGCTTCCGCTCCTATCTCAGTCGAAGATACCATCCATGAAGCAGCCGTCAAGACAATAGAGCAAGAACATCCTAAAGCCATGATTGTCTTTGAGAGAGCTGAGAAGAGACGGCAGCAACAGTTTCTGAGAAATGAACCTGCTGCTGCTGACATACTATAAACTGTAAGAAGGCAACAGACTGCCAGAGATTACACCCTTCGTAGTTCCCCTATTATCGCCGATACTTCTGGAGCAGGTAATTTTATGCTTCTGCGACTTTTCCTCTGTTAGCTTTTGGTATCGAGGTTTAACATTGCCTTACATTTCTTCCTCTTGCAGCGGCAACTTCTGAGTTCATCTTTCCGATGAGACCTCTCTCAGTTTCATTCGAGGTAAATCAGATGCAGGATGTAGGGACTACTCAGACCATACTTCCATCGCTAGGGGCTACGTTTTCTACACTTTTCTTGAGGCCAAGCATTCCTGCACCTTTTCCTCTTGGTTTGACTCCCTATCTTTCTTACTTGACTCTTGACTTTCCTCAATTTACTTCTTTACCGAGTCTTGCTCCTCTTTCTCCTTCCAAGGAGATTCCAAGTGCTACCTTGTCTTTGATGGGTGCTGACAGCTCTCCAATTCGTGACTTACCATCTTTACCTAGCTCCAGCCCTCCTTCTCTTGATTCATTGGTGACTAGAACCATGGAGACCATTAAAGATGCTCCACCCATTTCTCCTATCGCTATGCAATCTTTTGTGTCTCCCATGGTAACTCTCTCTACGCCCCTCATGTCTACTGATGAGATTGATATTTTTGAAGCAAAATTAGCTAGTCTTTTTGACATCACTTCTACTTCTCCGACATTTGATGAGGAGGCTGAGCCATTAGTTTTAGCTGATTCTTTGCTAGAAATTTTTGAGAGCTTTCCTTCCTCCAGTAGCCAATCTTCTGTGCCTTTGATAGACATGGACACCTGTCTGGACCTGCTAATTTCCTTTTCGAGGATTCCCTTCGAGGCTCTACAAAGGCCTGTAATTAAAAACGGGTTTCTTCAATGCTGTAAACTTGCTGAGCAGTCTGGTATGGATGTCTCTAACCACCTATCCCAGGCAGCAGCTACCATCGATTTTTACATCAGCATCTGTCATGCTGCCAAGGTCGCAGATGAGAAATTGGTCAGAGATCAAAGTTTTGTTTCTCAAGTGCATACTGAAGTATCGACGCTTAAGGAACAACACTCCTCTGCCTCTCATTTCCGAACTCAACTGCTGGAGAGGAAAGCTCAACTCGAAGAGGAGCTTTCTGCAGTGAATCAAGCCTTACTCCGAACTGACCTCAAACTGCAAATCACCAATCAAGGACTGGCTGATCAAAAGAAAGATATGGCTGCAGCTATTCAACTGTTTTCGTCGTTTACCAATAGGAAATCTGTTGTACAAAAACAGCTAAAACATTGTAATGATTTTTGGGCCAACTTGTGGCACAATGTACTTGACTCTTTATAAAACATTTCTTTGTTTACTATTTTATGTTCTTGTACTCAGTGTTTATTTATTCCCTGTGTTTCCCAAATAGTTGGAAAATATGGTTTTAAGTATTTGCCATTAATCTTTTTGGGATGCACATAACCACTCAAATCTTTCAAATGGTATGCCCCAAAAGGCAAAACTCTATAAATTTGATATGGTCCTTCCCAGTTAGGTGACCATTTGCCAAACCTATGGCTTCTAATCCCTATTGGGAGTATTGTCTTCCACACCAAATCACCTTCATCGAAGCCAATATGTTTGACTTTCTTGTTATAATTTTTGGCTGCCTTCTTCTTCTGAAAAAGAATGCTATTTAATGCCAAAATTCTAGCTTCATCTATATCTTCTAACTCCAAGCACATACTCTGATAGTACTGCTCAGGATCCAACTGGTCTTCGCATCTTACCCTTAAGGATTTAACATTGACCTCCACTGGTAACACTGCATCATGCCCATAAAATAAAGCATAAGGAGTGACTCATGTGCTTGACCTTGGGGAAGTTCTATAAGCCCACAATACATCTAACAATAAATTGTGCCAATCTCTGGGATTATCTTCCACAACCTTTTGTATTCCCTTTTTTAAGGACTTGTTAGATGACTCAGCTTGACCATTGGCTTGTGCGTAATATGGAGTGGAATTGACAAGGCTAATCCCGAACTCACCCACAAAAGCCTTTACCATTTTCCCATCAATAACAGTCCCATTATCGACCGTTATCGTTTGTGGGATGCCAAATCTATGGATCAAATCTTTAATGAACCCAATAACCTCCGTCTGATCTACAGTTTTATATGGTTTGGCTTCGACCCATTTGGTGAAATAATCAGTAGCTACCAAAATAAAACAATGATGCTTCGAAGAGGGAGGGTGTATTTTCCCCATCATATCCATGGCCCATCCTCTGAATGGCCAAGGCTTTACTACTGCATGTAGATCAGTTACGGGCACATGCCTTATTGTACCATGCTTTTTACATGCCTGGCAGCCCTTTGCATATTCTATGCAATCTTTAAGGATAGTCGGCCAATAATAGGAATGTCTTCGAAGCAGCCATCTCATTTTTACACCAGGCTGATGTGCACCATAGATACCTTCGTGAACTTCAGCAATAGCTATTGTAGAGATCATTCTAACAATAGACCATCTCCCCCTCTTTTGTAGAGATCATTGTTGTATATGATGTATTGCACAGATTGCAATTTAACTCTTCTGCTGGCTTTCGAGGATGGGCCAACCAAGTATTGTATTATTGGATGTCTCAAATCCTGTTCCTGCAGATCATTATAATTGATTTCTAGGACCATGTTCCTCTTACTTAAAGGTGGTATAGGTTTTTGATATGTCGTTTGGCTTATATCCCAATGGGTATCATCTTTACTCTTGAAATTCGAAGCTTTCTGCGCCACATCGTTAGCTCTATTATTCAAGAATCTCGGAACATAAGTTATATTTACTATTTCAAATTGAGAGAGCAAATGTAATGCGACGACATAATATGGCAGCATACTTATACTTTGACACTTGAAAATCCCTTTTACTTGGTTAACGACCAATTGGGAATATCTAAATATGTCAACTGCATGTACTTGTAATCCAATAAGAATTTCCAATCCCACTATCAAAGCTTCATATTCAGCTTGATTATTAGAACAAGCAGTTTCATCTATTCTGAAATCATGTGTGGTTTCTATTCCTTGGGGTGACTTGATTACTATACCAATTCCAATTAGGCCATTGACTTTCGATCCATCGAACCACATTTGCCATGGTTCGACACTAGCCATACTGAGTTCCATTATTTCTTGACTCTCTGTTTGAGATGGATGGTCTGCCAAAAAATTGGCTAAAACTTGTCCTTTCACTGCCCTTTGGGGCACATATTCTAAGTGAAATTCTGACAAGGCTAATATCCATTTGCCAATTCTTTCCCTCAACATAGGTCTAGATAACATGTATTTAACCAAATCTGTGGTTGCAATTACCAAGACAGTTGTAGGCAAAAGGTAATATCTTAATTTCATTACAGCAAAATACAGCGCAAGGCAAAGTTTTTCTACAGCTGAATATTTACATTCGCAAGAATTTAAAAACCTACTAAGGTAGTAAACAGCTTGCTTCTTGCCTTCCTCATTGTCTTGAGCCAAGAAAGCTCCCAATGAATCTTCTGCTGCGGCTATGTACAATTTCAAAGGTTTAACGCCATTTGGTGGCATCAGTACCGGAGGATTGGCCAAGTAGGCTTTGATTCCATCGAAAGCACTTTGATGCTCCGTTGTCCACACAAATTCCTCTTCATCTTTCAGCCTTAATAAAGAAGAAAAAATTTTAGTTTTCCCTGCAGTGTTAGAAATAAACCTTCGAAGAAAATTAACCTGACCAAGGAACTTTTGTAATTCTTTCTTACTTGACGGAGGCCTGGCTTCAATGATGGCTTTGGCTTTATTCTGGTCGATCTGTATTCCTTTCTTGTGTACTACATAGCCCAAGAAGTTTCCAGATGATACGCCAAAAGCACACTTAAGAGGATTAAGCTTCAATTTGAACCTTCTCATTCTTTCAAAGGCTGCCTCTAGGTGAAACAAATGTTCCTCCATGGATTGGGATTTAACCACAATGTCGTCAATATAACATTCTAAATACCCACCAATAAGGTCATGAAAGATAGTGTTCATAGCCCTCTGATACGTGGCCCCGGCATTCTTTAGGCCAAACGGCATTTTAACCCATTCGAGGTCCCAATATTCCCAGGGCATCTAAATGCTGTCTTGTGAACATCTTCCTCCGCAGTGCAGATTTGGTTATAGCCTGAGTGTCCATCCATCATTGATAAAATGTGATGTCTTGCTGAGCTATCCACCAACAGATCTACTATAGGCATAGGATATTCATCTTTTGGAGTTGCCAGATTTAGGTTTCTAAAATCAATGCATACTCTCATTTTGCCATTTTTCTTGACTACAGGTATAATATTAGATAGCCACTCAACATACCTGGCTGTTCTGATAAAGCCTGCCTTGAGTAGTCTAAGAATTTCTTCCTTGACTTTCTGGATCACCTCTGAACCCATTCTTCTTGGTTTTTGTTTGTATGGTTTGAAGTTAGGCTTCATGGGAAGCCTATGTTCCACTAATGACCTATCCAATCCTGGTAGTTCATTGTATCACCACGTAAAACAATCTTTATATCTTCTCAGAATAACCAATAACTGGTCTCTATCCAGAGAACTCAACCAAGCACTCATATAAATGGGTTGTTGTACAGAATCTTCCCCTAAATTTATTTCTTCTAAGGGGTCTTGTATTTGAGTACCTACTGGAACCCCTTCTTTGATCTTCTCTGACTTCGCAGGAATCTCCTTGCTGTGTTCTGCTTCCAGGCTCTTTGATTCCTCCTCTTTATTCCCCTCCTCATAGACAAAATCTGTCTACAAGGTTTCTTCTTCCTGTATTTCTTAGACTTTTGTTTCTATGTCCAATGCACAGTATTTATCAAGAGTCAAAACTCTGGCTTGTTGTTGCTCCCGCTTGCAGCCAATCATCATGACTTCTTTCTCCTACTCTCGAACTTTCTGGACTATTGACTTTATATCCAATATTGAAAATTTGATTAAAGCCAAAGACCTGGCTTCTGGTGCTTCATCTTGCTGCCTATAACCAGGCATCATTGTCATCTTTAACCTCTAGCTCTTCACCAGCACTCTCCTGGACTAAATGCTTCAGGTGTGCTACTTCCTTATCAGCCGTTTCTTCAGCTGAACCATCGAATTCCATCAGTATACTGAGCAATGCCACGCCATCAATATACAACTTGGCTTCTGCGAAATCAGCACAGGCTATGAAAGGTTGAGGATTTGCATTAATTTCCTCCGTCTTCCCATTGCCTAGGGCTATTATCATTTTCTGATGCAAAGAGGAAGGCACACATTTATTAGTGTGGATCCAATCTCTACCAAGTAAAGCATTGTACTTCGCATTGCTATCGATGACGAAAAACGGCGTCATACAGTCCTTGGTTCCCACGCTCAGGTTGATGGGTAGAATTCCCTGGGCCATCTGCTTGTCTCCAGCAAAACCAGCGATGTTGTACTGGTTGGGATCAACCTGGGATTCCTCTTCCCTAATTTCTTCAAGGAGGACTTCGGTAATAAGTTCACCGCTGCTCTATTATCCACCAAGACTCGGTTTAACTGAACCCCATCGAAGAAGGCCTTAATGTACAAAGGCTTAACATGCTGCGTCATGGAATTCGAGGGATACTCGAATGGATACGAGAGGTTAATGCTTACCACTTCCTCGCTTTCATATTCAGCTTCCATTGGGGTGACCATTTCGAAATTATCTTGTACCATACTCGCTTGTGAATCTTCACTAGAGATCGGAATTGGATCAGCTTCCTGCCCCTCTTGATTCTCATCTCCAGCTTGGAATTCTTGTGGTAGTATGTGTACCATGTTCACTTATACTAGGGGAAACGAGCCAAACTGGATGGCTGGCTGTACCTGTTTCCCCTCTTGGTCACCTTGGTCAATTACCTCAGAAACATCCTGCATGATGCATTCTGGTATTTCATTGGTAACGGGTCCCTTCGAATGACTTTCCTCAGCTGGTTTTCCAACCAGAAATGTTTGCTCAGCCATGAAAGCTTCGAACATTTCTTCTTCCACAATTTCTTTCTTCTGGCTTACGCCAATATCTTCTTCCGTTTCGCTACCACTCTCCATCAGAGCTTTCTCCAACCCTGCTAGACTTTCCTTCTCTCTGACCTTTAGTTCAGAATGAACCTTGGCCAACTGTTCTCTGCTGCGATCCACCTCGTTTTGTAAAACTGGCTTTGAATTATGGTCTGACTTTCGATTCTTCTTTTCTCCAGTCTGGATCATTGAAGAACTCTCTCCACTTTCTTTCAGGTCTCTCTGGTATTGGGTGTACCTACGCTGAATTTTCCTCCTTTGTGATCTGGAAATAACGGGGACCATATCTGGTTCCCTCGTTCTTGGGTGTTTCAGCAATACCCAGTTGTTGGGGGCCACCAAAGGAGGCTTAACCATCCTACTTTGATTTCTAAAATTCCTTTGGGAAGGCATTTCCCTAGGTTTGTTTTGCATCACAAACCAATCTGGGACTCCAGGTACCCACGAACTTACTGACCCAGATGTTGAACCGCCTCTTTCTTCTTTTGAGGTCACGTTCGAGGCTGGCTGTGAAGACAATTGTTTGGCCCTGTCTCCAAGCTTTGAGCCTGATTCAGGTTCACGATGATGGTGATCATTTTCTGTCCTTCGTGAAGCTGGCCCAAGGGGCCAATTCCTGGCTTTGATCCCAAAACCTGAACTCTTCTCCAGCCTTCTTTCAGAATGACTACTCTCCAACCTGTAATAGTTAGGTGATCTGGACTCATATAAGGGCCTCTTGCCTTTAGCATGCATTCTATCAACTGCAGGTTCAACCACTAATGGCTGCCACCTAACATTAGCCGGATACGGCCTTTTATTATAAGCATTGGTTGGTTTGGGACGCCTCTGTACATCCCTGTAATACTGCTTCCCATTGACTGGAAAGCCTTTCAACCACTTATAACTCAGTCTGCACCTGGGACACATTCGTTGCATTACGACTGCCTCTAGGGAGTCATCATCCAGTGCTTCTTCATCAGAGTCTTCCCTCTGATGTGGGAAATCTCGTCCCATGGCTGGTGGACTTCTAAGGTCTTTTTTGGTTGCTGTCTGGTTGGCCACATGCATCTGTACATTGACTTCCTCCAATTCTTTCAAAGATAGGTTCTGAAAGTCTGACATAATGACATTGGCTGCCACCTCTCCAATTTCTGGAAATGGATTGCTATCGATCCCCATGGCTTTTTCAACTTTGGCTGGGAACTTCAAACTCCCTTTCCGAATTTGTTCTTGGATCCTGTCTCGAAAAATAACACAGTTTTTAGTCGAGTGAGACCAAGAATTATGCCATTTGTAATATATTTTTCCTTTAAGTTCATCAAGAGATGGAATTTTAACACCTTTTGGTAACTTAAGGAAGTTGGCCGCAAGCAAATGATCAAAAATGTCATCTGCCTTAGTTAAATCGAAAGAATATTTCCTGTGGAGATCTTTCTTTTTAAACTGCTGGTCAATTGTTGTATCTTTATGAATTAATGTTTCACAGATCATAGGCTCTTTTCCCACAATCTCTGCTGCATCAATCTCATAATTAGGATCTTTATAGTATGTCCTATATGATGCATTATTTCGATCCTGTTCCTCTTCTAGTAATGCTTCATATCTAGATACTTTATAAGTCAGTTTCACTAAATCTCTAAACTCTGTTGAATCAAACTTCTTTCGAAGCCTGAACTCTAGGCCATTTTGGGCCAATCTTACAAATTCAGTTTCTGGCAAGATTACTCTACATTTATTTCGAGCCCTCTTAAATCTGGAAATAAACTGAGTAGCCTTCTCTTCAGGCCTTTGACTCAATCTGGCCAAGTCTGCCATGGAAACTTCTAGCTCGGATTGGAAGAATTGGGCATGAAATGCCTCTTCCATTTGCTGCCAAGTCTGGATGGATCCAGGTGGAAGATTAATGTACCATACAAACGCTCCCCCAGTTAAGGAATTCGGGAATAGTCTCAATTTCATATAGTCATGATTGGTAAATTCACCACATTGAGCGGCAAACCTAGCAATATGCTCTACTGTTGATTGGTTTCCGTTCCCATGAAAGAGGACAAAATCTGGTACCCTGAAACCTCTTGGATATTCATGTATCCTATCGACCCATTCTGGGTATGGTTTTCTATACACAGGAGTTTGGACCCCCCGAGCCATTGGCCCACACAACTCCCTAACTATCTCAGTAATTTGGCCCCTAGGGACCATATTTTGTGCCTGCTGAACCACTACTGGGGGAACAAACACAGGATTTGGCGGACAAACTTGTGCTTGTGGTCTCCTTGGTCCATAAGGTGGTACATTTGGGACTGGCTGTCCCTGTGGTAGAGGGTGCTGTTGGGGGTGTAGGTAACCTCTTTGAGCCTGTCCTGCGAAAGGACCCACGAAAGGTGCTGGAACAGGTATTGTATCCCTTCCACTTGTAGGAAAACCTTCCAACCCCCCGGGTATAAATTCGAATAAGGGATTATTGTACCCCCTGGTGCCAGGTATGGCTTCGAATGTGGGATTTGGAATCATTCTTATGCCATTTTCTTGTACCGGGCCAGATCCACCAATTTGCATGGCTTCACTGTTGAACATTGAGGCATTCTGGCCTACTACAGGCCTCGAAATGGGTTCGTACCAGGACTGAGGTGGTAATCTTTCATGAGTCTGATTACTGGTTTGACCATTAGAATGTCCATTAGCTTGCATAGGCTGTTTGTCTCTAGCCAATCTTTGCTGAGGGACATTCACTTCCTCTATGTGTCTTACATTCGTTGGTTGGTGGTTATTCATTCGATCCAAAAGGATACTGCCCACCTTTCCATTGTGTTTATTAATTGCTGTCCCATGGCATCTACCAAGCCGCCCCACGGAGTGACTGGCTGAGTAGATGGGACACTGGATGGTCCAATTCCTTGGTCTCGTCCACTATTACGAACAAATGGTATTTGCTCTGAAGTATTGGTCTGTTCGACCATGGGTTCCGATAGGATAGGAGTCTCCACAGGATGTGTTATCACATTATCCTCTGGATTGGATGTCTCCACCTCTCCTTCCACGCCTTCTTCCAAACGTTCATTTTCTCCTTGTCTCCTACGTCTAGCCATTTTTTAAAGAGTCCCACTGGGCGTGCCAAAAATATATGTTGGCTTTTTGGCTTTCGAAGGTTACTTTTGTAATTATGAGCGTGCCAGCAAGGATCAATCAGTCCTTACATAATTGTAATTGCCAAACAATTATTCAGACGATTGTGTTATGGTTCTTTCGGCCTCAATAAAGAGGACTTTTACTGGTGGCTTACTAGTAATTTGACTTTGGAGAACTTGAGCATGAGAACAGTTAAATAAACTGAAGCATTTCATTAGTATGAAAAACTTACAATGATCTTAGTCCCGTAGAGAATTACAGCGGCAATATACTCGAAAACTACTCCTACAAATGAAGTGCAGCGCAGGAACTTAAAGTACAGAAATAGAAAGGACAGGAAATAACACTGGAATATGTAAAGTAATTCTTTAGATCTTTTCCTCGTCCTTTTCTCTGAAGTCCTTCCTGCTATTTTTACTCTCCGAAGATAACCATCGAATTGTACTTTAAACCGTCGAACTGCTCCTCCGTAATCGCTGATCATGCTACCTTATAAGTAGTTCCACTACGCCTTCACTTGCGGTTAGGCTTCCCCTTTATATTTGAATTTGAATGTGAGCAACCGTTGAAGCCACGTCACCGTACATCTCTTTGTTGATCCGCTACTACTCAGATCTTATAACAACCAATATTAACTGCCACGTGTATGATCAGGATCGAAGACCTGCCTGGTCTCCCCGTATTACCCTTACTTTGCCACGCGTCGAATTGTCATTAGCTAGTACAAAATGTGTAGCCAACAGTTTGAGAAAAACATAGTAAGCAATTTGTTAGTGTGTTACATTGATTGGAGTGTTATATTTAGAAAAAAATACATTAAGGAGTTTTTTTTTAGGATGCTACATTGTTACGTTTGAGAAAAGTATACTAAAAAAATTTTTAGTGTGTTACATTAGAGTATTATGTTTGACAAAAATACACTAGGGAGCTTTTGTGAAATGTTATGTTATTACGTTTAATAAAAGTACACTACGAAATTTTTTAATGCGTTACATTGGAGTGTTAAGTTTTCAGAATGTTGCATTAAAATATTACGTTTGAAAAAAGTACACTAAGAAGCTTTTTTGAAGTGTTACGTTTAGTAATTTCAATATTATGAGAAAATCTACATTTGTCCCTCAACAAATAGTACACGTGCATTTATACTTGATTATTTATGTAATTCACACTAGAATGAGACTTTTGAGTCTATAAAAAAAGAAGATCATACAATTCATAAAATCACTATTTAAAATTTATTAGTGTTTCAATCTAAATTTTTTATTACTTAATATTTATTATTGGCAACCTTTAAAATTAGTAAGACCCTTAATATTAATATATTACTAGCATAATTACCGTGCGTATGAATAAATAATCAAAATTAAAATTTTAAAATTAAATAATAATTTAAAAAAATTATCTACAATATGTAGCAAAAATGATTAGAATTAATTAAATTTTATTTATTTTTATCACAGTTACATATAAGAGAATTTTTTTTTTTAATTCTTATGTCATTAATTGTGTGCTTTAAGTTCTTAATAACAAATATATGTCATAATTTAAGTGCTAAAAATTAAAAAATAAATCACAAAAATTATATTTATGATAAAATATAAATACATTTCATCTTATGAGTTTCGTAAATTTAATTTATCATATGATAGTAGTAAATTACATTTGTCAATAAGCAGTCGCTTTAGTCTAGTCCAAGATCGGACTAGACCGTGCTGTTGGGCCTGTGGGGGCCCGCCATGGGTTCCGTTTTGATAATCCAAACTGTTCAATATGTAGAACTCGTCGACTACTATATGCCTGTAAAAATTCACATTGATCGGATATCGATAGTTATGTGAACAAAACAGTTTTTTATCAACCGTTAATTGTTTCACCGTCTATTTTTTTTATATACAAAACTGATTTGATCACATAGTTATTGATATCCGATCAACATGATTTTTTACAGGCATGTAGTACTCGACGAGTTCTACACATTGACGGTTCGGATTATCAAAACCGGCCAAAAAAATGAGCCCCATGGGCCGAACTGGACGGGTCCAGTCTTGATCTCAACTTGAGACAAGCTGGACCCTTGTCAATATAGTAATTGTTATCCAAAAGACAACCTAAGATGGGGTGAATTAAGTTTTTACAAATAAAAATAATAATACCCTGATAAAAATTATGACTAACACAATAGATAAATATAGTTAATGAAATAAAAATAATTAAAACAAGTGCTCTAACAACTATGTCAGTTAATGATTTTAGCACAGTGAAAGTGTGAAATATAGTTATGGCAATTTAAATAAAATAAAGAGATAAGGGAGAGAGAGGCAAACAAATTTATAATAGTTCGGCTTCAACTCGGCCTACATTCACTCCTCAAGCTTCACTTGAAATTTTCTACTATACTCTACCTTCACAGGGTGCTAGCAACCTTTTTACAGATGGAGATATCCTCCACAGATTTTACGTAGACTTTCTAAGTCAAGAACACTGAGTGTACTACACTCTTACAAAGTTGAAAAGAATGTGTTTTTGCTTTCACAGAAAGCTATAAGAATTATCTTTCAAAGATAGATATAAAAATGAAGCTCTGGTTTTTCTATAAACCTCACATAGGAAAGATGGGTTTAAAGCTATATGTCTCAGTGTATAATTTCTGAAAGAGGATGTAAACAAAAATTGAAGAACACTTCTCAGAGAATTTTTCAGAGAATAGATGTGAGTGATTATAGATCAAAGAATATATATATATATATATATATATTTTTTGCTTGCATTAGAGACTTTGGTATATATAATGAAACTTATAGCTGTTTATAGCCGTTGTATTCATTTGAATATTTTCCACTCCATCATTACTAATTTGAATATCCTCCACTCTATCATTACTAATTTGAATATCTTCCACTTGAACCTTTTGGCCTGCTGCTGTGCTGGGCTGTTTGAACCTTTGTTTTGGGTTGTTTGAACCTCTGGTTTGGACATTATTTTTGGGTTGAAATGAACTCCTGATTTAAGCAAATATTAAATACATTCAAGCAATATTTAGGATAAAATTTTAGGTGAGAAATAATGGGACAAAATAAATTTTGATTCTATTTTTCTCTTTCAAATAAATAAGGAAAAATTACTCATAAATCCCATATTGGAAAATGTAACGCCCTAAAAAAAAACACATTAAACCCATTATATAGAGACATGCATTTATATATAAAAGCTCCACTTTTCTATTCATCAGAGTTCCATTACAAAAGTATTATATGTTGACAACAAAAGCAAATGCCCTACGGGCTTACAGCTTTCCAAGTCAACACTTGGTTACAACAAAAGAGTGCTAACTCATTTACACATTAAGCCCTTGGCTTGAATATACATGTAATACATTAAAGAAATAAGACAACAAAAGTCCGCCTGCCTCTAGCCTCCCAAGCTACGTCCTTGGAGGTGGCATGCTACCTGTACCTGAAAATGATATTCCCATATAGGGTGAGCCACAGCCCAGTATAAACATACTAAACCAAATATGAACAATGACTAAAATATTAGCAGTTGATAGATGGCCAACACTGATACTTTCCCTTATCATACTTTACAGTTTCATGACATACAAGTCCATTTTTCAATTCTTTTAAATTCTCAATTTACAACCATGGCTCAGAACCTGGCCAAACAACTCATATGAGACAGTAACTCATATTAAACACCTTCCCATTTCATAACAGATAAGCATACTAGCTATATCACATACCAACAGATAAGCATACGAGCTATATCACACATCAACAGATAAGCATACAAGCTATATCATCACTTCCACAGATATGCATAAGAGCACTATCACACTTCCAATGACAAGCATATGAGCTCTGTCAACACATTACTAGATAAGCATATGAGCTCTATCTATGGAGTCCATCCCCTATCTCCTCCCAACACATCCGGTTTAGAGGTCCATCCCCTATCTTCCCCTAAACCGTGGAGTACATCCCTTATCTCCTCCAACACAACACAATGCATATATACAATAATTATACACATCATCACACAATACATAAATTTAATGTATTATTTCAACAGTCATACTCAATGACACATTCCCGTGATTAGTTTCAGTTTGCCTAATCCTCATGCATTGTCTACAACAATCAAGACTATCATCCACCGATAGCCCAAAGCAGTTAATTCTATACAGAAAATAAATGCAACAATGGATATATAATCAACATTTCAACTGGGTGAGTGATCAATAATCCAACTACACCCTTTAATTCCATAACTTTCTAAATCAATTCCTCATTTCTCATAATTAATTAGGCAAATTAATTATCCAATGTAATTAGGGCATATTCCATAATTAACATTGCAACCCTTAGGTTCCATTTTTATTAATATTTTAACATTAATTTTGACTTTTCCATGCCAAACATGCATCTAGGTTTCATATAGCCAAAACCCCAACTTTTGTAAAAATTACACAAAAGCCCCAAACTTTCACAAAATTACCAAACCAACCCCAACATCTCAAAATACCAAAATTTAAAGACAAAGCTCATAGTAAGGAGTAGGTTATCCCTACCTCGAAGTTAGAGCTTGGATGGAGAAGAGACTCAAAACCAAAATGCTCCAAAGACCAAGATGCTCGGATCAAAACGACGCCCTCGACGATCAACGCAACTTTTACAAAGGCTAAAGGTGAGGGACTCACCCCAGCTAGATCAAAATCTAGAGAGAAGGTAAGATTTTAGAGAGAGGAGCTCTCAAAATAGCTTTTAGAAAAAGTAGGAGAGAGAAAGAAATGTGAAAAGTGATTTAAAATCACCCAGCGGATAACTCATATACGTATGACCCGCTCGAGCGGAGAACACAACGCTCGAGCGCCAAGAACAAAAATCTGAACACGCTCGAGCGCAAAAAGGTTCGCTCGAGCGCCATGACACAAGAATAAAGCACTTCCGCTCGAGCGCGAAACCCAGTCCGCTCGAGCGTAGATTTCCATCTCCCAGAACTTATACCCAGAAAGTACTACCCGCTCGAGCGCCAGAAGACCCGCTCGAGCGCCACCGCTCGAGCGTAAACAAACCCGCTCGAGCGTCAAAATCACATCTGCAGAAGTTTTGCAGGAACACGAAATACTGGAGGAGTGCAATCCCCGCTCGAGCGCAAGAAGACCCGCTCGAGCGGAACGCCTAAAAACTGGGCAACAAGGAATTGAAACCAAGGCCTAACCAACCTGTGACAACCCTCCCCAAGACATCCTAAAACTCAATCAAGTGGAATTAAAGGACGGCAACCAGATAGATACCACTACCAATTTCACGGAACCGAGTCCGGAATACAATAAAACAGTAAAGGGACAACCGGGATCGCTATAACCTCCCCCCCTTAAAGAATTTCGTCCCCGAAATTAAACACGAGTTTTCTGAAAAACAGGTTTTCTCCATTCTCAACAATATTACAACATAATATTAAACAACCCGACCCATTACCGGTCAATTCCATCTCTTTTCAAGAGGCATTTCTCAACATGTATTACAAGTGCATTATTAACATGCAATTTTCTTCCATTTCCAACCATTTCCAACATACATGGTTCACAGTTCATATCATAATCAATAAACATGATATAACTCCAATTCTACAATATAGCCAACACATGCAATATTATAATCAACTCCCATACCAAGGCAAGTTCTACAACATACTTCCATTAAACCAAAACATTATCAATGTTTTATAACTTAAGACATATACAAAGCTCTTAAGTCCAACAACATTACAAAATTTAAATACAAGATTACTCATCAATAAACAAGTCCGGATATTTTTCGCGGACCTCCAACTCACGTTCCCAAGTGGCCTCCTCCACTCCGTGATGTTTCCACAAAACCTTTACCAAAGGGATGGTCTTACCACGCAGGACTTGATCCCGCCTATCCAAGACCCGAACCGGTCTCTCCTCATACGAGGCATCCTCATCTACCTCCAAGTCGGTCCAATCTAACACGTGCGATGGATCCGGCTCATACTTCCGATGCATACTCACATGAAACACGTCATGCACTCCGGACAACTTTGGCGGCAACGCTAAACGATAAGCGACCTCACCAATTCTCTCAAGGATCTCAAAAGGACCAATAAACCGAGGGGACAACTTCCCACTCTTCCCAAACCTCATCAAACCTCGCCTAGGTGATATCTTTAGAAAGACATGATCACCTATCTCAAACGCCAAAGGCCTCCTTCTACGGTCAGCATAAGATTTCTGACGACTCTGGGCTGTAACAAGCCTCCTACGGATAAGCTCAACTTTCTCCGTCGTCTCTCTAACCAACTCTGGACCCAACAAAGGTGCATCACCCACCTCGGTCCAACACACTGGAGACCTACACGGTCGGCCATACAAGGCCTCAAACGGTGCCATACCGATGCTAGACTGAAAGCTGTTGTTGTAGGCAAACTCCACCAAAGGCAAGTGCCTCTCCCACGTCCCACTAAAGTCAAGGACACAACTTCGAAGCATATCCTCAAGGATCTGAATAGTACGCTCGGACTGCCCGTCAGTCTGAGGATGATAAGCCGTACTAAAGGTCAACTTAGTGCCCAAGGCACTCTGCAAACTCTGCCACAACCTAGCAGTAAAACGAGGATCTCTATCCGAGACGATCGTCACTGGGACCCCGTGCAACCTCACTATGTCCTGAATATACAAGTCGGCGAGATGATCTACCGAATCTCTCACGCACATAGGAATGAAGTGCGCCGACTTAGTCAACCGGTCCACAACCACCCAAATAGCATCACTACCCCGCTGAGTCCTCGGAAGACCTACAACGAAGTCCATAGTGACATGCTCCCACTTCCACTCAGCAATAGGCAAGGGTTGCAACAAACCCGCTGGCCTCTGATGCTCGGCCTTCACTTGCTGGCAAGTAAGGCACTTAGACACGAAAGCTGCCACATCTCTCTTCATACCCGGCCACCAAAACTGGTGACCCAAATCCCGATACATCTTAGTACCTCCCGGATGCACCGCAAGACGTGAATGATGGAACTCTCGGAGTACTTCCTCTCGGCAAGACTCCAGCACAAACAAACGGTCTCGGTATCTCACACTCAGGTCGGGATACACCGTCAAACTCTTCTCAACTTCCCTCTAGAGATCTTCTCTCGGAAGGACTCTACCTCAAGGTCACCTCTCTGTGCCTCTAACACTCAGGTCACAAGTGTAGGCTGCGCAACAACAGAAAACAAAGTCGCAGTCTCAACAGATTCGCCCAGAAGCAAATCAAACTCGCCAAGTGCACCCAACATTCCCCATTCCCGGATGGCTATATAAGCTACATCACTAATGGATTTCCTACTAAGGGCATCGGCCACAACATTTGGCCTTCCCCGGATGATAGTGCAACTCGAAATCATAGTCCTCCATGAACTCCATCCATCTCCTCTGCCTCAAATTCAAGTCTCTCTGTGTAAATAGATACTTCAAACTCTTGTGGTCCGAGAACACCTCGAACCTCTCACCATAAAGGTAGTGCCTCCAAATCTTCAAGGCAAAAATCACTGCTGCTAATTCTAGGTCGTGTGTAGGGTAATTCTTCTCGTGAATTTTCAACTGACGTTAGCCAAAAGCTACCACTTTCCCCTCTTGCATCAACACACAACCCAAACCCTCTCGTGAGGTATCACAATAAACTGCATAACCCAACCCTCTCTTCGGAATAATCAAGACCGGAGCGGTGGTCAATCTAACCTTCAACTCTTGGAACGACTTTTCACACGTCTCACTCCACACAAATTTGACTCCCTTTCGAGTCAATCTCGTCAACGGCGAAGCTAGCCTGGAGAAATCCTTCACAAACCAATGGTAATACCCAGCTAATCCCAGAAAACTGCGGATCTCAAACACACTCTTAGGCTGTGCCCAATCTTGCACTGCCTCAACCTTGGATGCATCAACGGACACCCCTTCCCCGGATACTACGTGGCCTAAGAATTTGACTTCCCTCAGCCAGAACTCACACTTCCCAAACTTGGCATACAGCCTATGGGCTCTAAGCAACTCAAGCACCACTCTCAGGTGTTCCTCGTGCTCCTCCTCTGAAGGCGAGTAAATCAGGATGTCGTCCACGAAAACGACTACAAAACGGTCTAAGAATTCTCGGAAGATCCGGTTCATCAAGTCCATAAAGACTGCCGGTGCATTGGTAAGCCCAAATGGCATCACCAAAAACTCATAATGGCCATACCGCGTACGGAATGCCGTCTTAGGAATATCCTCCTCCCTGACCCTCAACTAGTGGTAACCCGATCTCAAGTCTATCTTAGAGAAACAACGGGAACCCTTCAACTGGTCAAACAAACCATCTATACGGGGCATAGGGTACTTATTCTTGACCGTAGCCCGATTCAACTTTCGGTAGTCGATACACAATCTCAAGGCACCATATTTCTTTTTAGCAAAAAGGGCCGGTGCTCCCCACGGTGAAACACTAGGGCGAACAAAGCCCTTATCAAGCAATTCCTGGAGCTGAACTTTCAACTCAACCAACTCTGCTGGAGCAAAACGATAAGGTGCCATAGAAATCGGTGCCGTGCCGGGCACTAGATCAATAGAGAACTCTATCTCTCGGTGAGGTGGCAAACTAACAAGGTCCTCGGGAAAGACCTCCGAATACTCACAAACCACCCTCGGCAATACAAGCTGGGTCTCACCACACTCACCACTCTCAAAGCTAGCAAGTAGACCACTAAGCTCACTCCGCCCTCGCGAATCATACCCCGGTGGCAAAACACTACCAACCCGGTCTCCCAAGAAATGGAACCACTCCCCGCTCAAGGTACATAATGTAACCCTCTGGCAGTAGCAATCAATAACAGCCCGGTATGACGATAGCCAGTCCATACCCAAAATAACATCAAAACCCTACATGGGCATAACTACAAAGGGAAAAGGAAGCCTATGGTCGGCGACCTCTATATCACAACCTCTAACACCTCGTTTCAAGATCAACTCACCACCAATAGGCGATACCACACAAATAGGAGATGCTAACTGTGCCAACTCCAATTCCAAAACAGATACAAATGCAGCAGATACAAAAGAATGAGATGCACCCGTGTCAATCAACACACTAGCAACCGAGTTGCAAAACAGAAAAGTACCTCTCACTACTGATGGAGCCGGTACTAAATCCTGCGCGGTAACAGCATACACGCGCCCTGTAGGCCCCTGATCCACCTGCTCACCCCTCGAAGCATAAGACTGCTGCACTGACTGGGATGACGAAGCTCCCGGGTTGGCCCTCGAGGCCTGCACAGACTGAGCTGGCTGATAACTCTGCGTCTGTCTAGAACCAGACGCTCCCGAAGTAGCACTCAACTGCGGGCAATACCTCTTCAGGTGCCCAGGCTGACCACAATGATATCAAGACAAGGGCTGGCCCCTGCCCTGACTCTGGCCCTGAGGTCTAGCTGAAGAGGAAGCAGCTCGCTGACCCCCTCCCTTCTGCGGGCAAACCGAAGACTTGTGACCCAGCTAGCCACACGCAAAACAAGTCAAGCCTCCCTGACTGCCTCTCCCCGAGCCTGCACTCGGCACCGGAAAGGTCGATCTAGCAACTCCACCCTGAGACTGCTGAGGGTTATAACCCCTCTGTCTCCTGCCATCACCCTGACCCTCCTGGCCCCGCTTAGAGCCTCTATGTTTCTCCACGTCTTCCTCCTGCATCATAAGCTCCATATGAGCTGCAGCATCCACTAGGTGTCTATACTCTCGGATATAAGAACCACCAACCCTCAACTTGAGGCCCCGCCTCAACTTCCGCTCAAACTCATAGCAACGGCGTTCTTCGGACGCCACCAACTCAGGTGCAAACCTGGACAAACTAGTAAAAGTGGCCTCAAACTCTGCCACAGACATACCCTGCTGATTAAGCCGGCTAAACTGATCCCTCAGCTTCTCCCTAGCCACTGCAGATAAAAACCTCTCCTGGAAAGCATTTACAAACGCCTCCCATGTACTACCAACACGAGCCTTCTCGTACTTCCACCATTGACCCGCATCTCCCTTCAGCTGGAAGGATGCCAAGGTCACTTTCAAAGCTCCGTCCTCGATGCCAAGCATCTCGAACGTCTTACTCATTTGTTCTAACCACTCGTCAGCCTTCAGTGGCTCCTTTGGATCCCCAACAAACTCATCCGGATTGGACCGGAAGAACTCCCTCTTCAAGAAAGAAGGCCCTGCCTCAGCCACCTGATTCCCAGCTCTGAGAATACCCAAAGCTCCTGCTATCTCTCGTGCCAATGCACTCATAGCCTGTTGACCTGCTGGCTCGGCCACGTTGGCCTGACCAACTCCCTCCTGCACTGCCGGAACCTCCTCCGGTAAAGGCATCTCCTGCCTACCACGCCTGCCACGCCTACCGCGTCCTCGTCCTGACATCTTAATAAAGGTAACCAAGACTATTAGCACATTCAAAAATATGCCGAAGCTATAACACTCGCGTCCTAATGCATGGACAACTGTAATTCATTCCACGTAAGCACATAAACACATAAGCACTTACGACTTTCATTTCAGGATAATGATAGTCCCGAGGCGTTACTAGAGTTCCGGTTAGAAATAGCATTGATCAAGTGCCTTTCCAACAAGACTCACAGAAACCCAAGGATCCAATCAACATGCTAGAAACTAAATCCCATACCCACATAGTCACATAAGCATGTTATCACTTAAGCACATAGCATATGACACTACATCTAAGTCTCTTATCAAGCGAGACAAACCCCATTGTGATCCTAATCACTTCCCACGTACCCAAAGTATTAGAACCCGATACGCTCTGATACCAAGTTGTAACGCCCTCAAAAAAAACACATTAAACCCATTATATAGAGACATGCATTTATATATAAAAGCTCCACTTTTCTATTCATCAGAGTTCCATTACAAAAGTATTACATGTTGACAACAAAAGCAAATGCCCTACGGGCTTACAACTTTCCAAGTCAACACTTAGTTACAACAAAAGAGTGCTAACTCATTTACACATTAAGCCCTTGGCTTGAATATACATGTAATACATTAAAGAAATAAGACAACAAAAGTCCGCCTGCCTCTAGCCTCCCAAGCTACGTCCTTGGAGGTGGCATGCTACCTGTACCTGAAAATGATATTCCCATATAGGGTGAGCCACAGCCCAGTAGAAACATACTAAACCAAATATGAACAATGACTAAAATATTAGCAGTTGATAGATGGCCAACACTGATACTTTCCCTTATCATACTTTACAGTTTCATGACATACAAGTCCATTTTTCAATTCTTTTAAATTCTCAATTTACAACCATGGCTCAGAACCTGGCCAAACAACTCATATGAGACAGTAACTCATATTAAACACCTTCCCATTTCATAACAGATAAGCATACTAGCTATATCACATACCAACAGATAAGCATACGAGCTATATCACACATCAACAGATAAGCATACAAGCTATATCATCACTTCCACAGATATGCATAAGAGCACTATCACACTTCCAATGACAAGCATATGAGCTCTGTCAACACATTACTAGATAAGCATATGAGCTCTATCTATGGAGTCCATCCCCTATCTCCTCCCAACACATCTGGTTTAGAGGTCCATCCCCTATCTTCCCCTAAACCGTGGAGTACATCCCCTATCTCCTCCAACACAACACAATGCATATATACAATAATTATACACATCATCACACAATACATAAATTTAATGTATTATTTCAACAGTCATACTCAATGACACATTCCCGTGATTAGTTTCAGTTTGCCTAATCCTCATGCATTGTCTACAACAATCAAGACTATCATCCACCGATAGCCCAAAGCAGTTAATTCTATACAGAAAATAAATGCAACAATGGATATATAATCAACATTTCAACTGGGTGAGTGATCAATAATCCAACTACACCCTTTAATTCCATAACTTTCTAAATCAATTCCTCATTTCTCATAATTAATTAGGCAAATTAATTATCCAATGTAATTAGGGCATATTCCATAATTAACATTGCAACCCTTAGGTTCCATTTTTATTAATGTTTTAACATTAATTTTGACTTTTCCATGCCAAACATGCATCTAGGTTTCATATAGCCAAAACCCCAACTTTTGTAAAAATTACACAAAAGCCCCAAACTTTCACAAAATTACCAAACCAACCCCAACATCTCAAAATACCAAAATTTAAAGACAAAGCTCATAGTAAGGAGTAGGTTATCCCTACCTCGAAGTTAGAGCTTGGATGGAGAAGAGACTCAAAACCAAAATGCTCCAAAGACCAAGATGCTCGGATCAAAACGACGCCCTCGACGATCAACGCAACTTTTACAAAGGCTAAAGGTGAGGGACTCACCCCAGCTAGATCAAAATCTAGAGAGAAGGTAAGATTTTAGAGAGAGGAGCTCTCAAAATAGCTTTTAGAAAAAGTAGGAGAGAGAAAGAAATGTGAAAAGTGATTTAAAATCACCCAGCGGATAACTCATATACGTATGACCCGCTCGAGCGGAGAACACAACGCTCGAGCGCCAAGAACAAAAATCTGAACACGCTCGAGCGCAATAAGGCTCGCTCGAGCGCCAAGACACAAGAATAAAGCACTTCCGCTCGAGCGCGAAACCCAGTACGCTCGAGCGTAGATTTCCATCTCCCAGAACTTATACCCAGAAAGTACTACCCGCTCGAGCGCCAGAAGACCCGCTCGAGCGCCACCGCTCGAGCGTAAACAAACCCGCTCGAGCGTCAAAATCACATCTGCAGAAGTTTTGCAGGAACACGAAATACTGGAGGAGTGCAATCCCCGCTCGAGCGTAAGAAGACCCGCTCGAGCGGAACGTCTAAAAACTGGGCAACAAGGAATTGAAACCAAGGCCTAACCAACCTGTGACAACCCTCCCCAAAACATCCTAAAACTCAATCAAGTGGAATTAAAGGACGGCAACCAGATAGATACCACTACCAATTTCACGGAACCGAGTCCGGAATACAACAGAACAGTAAAGGGACAACCGGGATCGCTATAGAAAATGTTGCTCTATCTAGTCCTGAGTGTTTTTTTATAAACTATTTAGTCTTTTTTATATTTGGTATGGTATCTTTATTTATTATATTGTATAAACATCAAGCAATTTCAATATAACAGAACGTTGATGTTTATACAATATAACAGAACATTGATGTTTGATTACGTTGATGATGTTTTGATATATATAGAACGTTTCTGATGTTTGATGATGTTTGTTTTGGTAAAAACATATGAACAGAACATTGCTGATGTTAAATTGCTTGATGTTTATACAATATAACAGAACATTGATGTTTGATGACATTGATGATGTTTTGATATGAACAGAACGTTGCTGATGTTTGATGATGTTGGTGATGTTTGTTTTGATAAAAACATATGAACAGAACGTTGCTGATGTTTGATGATGTTGATGATGTTTGTTTTGATAAAAAAATATCAACAGAACATTGCTGATGTTTGATAACGTTTGATGATGTAGTTGATGTTGCTGATGTTCGGAAAGGAGGGAAATCTAAAAAAGGCTTATAGTGAGCTTTTAACATTCAAATAGGACTTATTAGTCTACAAAATAAAAGGCAGGACCAAATGGTTTAACAAATTAAAATTTGGGATTTATTGGTGTTTTGCCCTAGAATATGACCTACAATTTAGGGCGGCTTTATCTTAAATAATTTTTTTTATACATAAATATATATAACTATTCATTTAATTGTTTTAAACATAAATGAATAGTTTTTTTTTTTTTAACTATAGTTCAAACTTTTTAATAAGTATGCATAAAATAAGCCCATATTTATTATTTTTATTATAAAAAAATATTTACAAATATTTATTTACTAATTTAATAAATAGATAGATCAAATGATTCGTATAAGTTGGGAACAGAACAAGACAATTTTTAATGAACAAATCAAAACACCAGTAAATCCCAAATTTTAATTTGTTAAACCATTTGGTCCTGCCTTTTATTTTGTAGACTAATAAGTCCTATTTGAATGTTAAAAGCTCACTATAAGCCTTTTTTAGATTTCCCTCCTTTCCGAACATCAACAACATCAACTACATCATCAAACGTCATCAAACATCAGTAACGTTCTGTTCATATTTTTTTATCAAAACAAACATCACAACGTCATCAAACATCAGCAACGTTCTGTTCATATGTTTTTATCAAAACAAACATCATCAACATCATCAAACATCAGCAACGTTATGTTCATATCAAAACATCATCAACGTCATCAAACATCAATGTTCTGTTATATTGTATAAACATCAAGCAATTTAATATCAGCAACGTTCTGTTCATATGTTTTTATCAAAACAAACATCATCAAACATCAGCAACGTTCTGTTCATATCAAAACATCACAACGTCATCAAACATCAATGTTCTGTTATATTGTATAAACATCAACGTTCTGTTATATTGAAATTGCTTGATGTTTATACAATATAATAAACAAAGATACCATACCAAATATAAAAAGGACTAAATAGTTTACAAAAAAACACTCAAGACTAGATAGAGCAACATTTTCCAATATGAGATTTATGAGTAATTTTTCCCATATTCTAATCCTAATAAATTTAAATTTTATATTTAAATTATATCATAATTTATCAGTTCGTGATTGATATGAGCTAATTTGAGAGTTCTAATATTGGATTAAACACCAAAAAGTAGTCAAGAAAATTTAGTTCAAGTCGATTTTTTTTGCCAATAATTACGCCTAGTCTTTAGAGAATCGTCTAGTTCATGTCCGATCCATGAGTTAGTATACCTACCTATATATTTAATTTTTAATTAGTAAATATATATATATTTTAAAAAAATTAAAACAAAAATAAGAAATATGTACATATTTGTTTGGTATATTTATTAACAATTTGAAAATTAATTAAGAAATTATGTTGTTATTCTTAGAAGGATAAATTATATTGGTAATTCTTATATTTTAACTCTTGTGTTATTTTTATCCTTCTAATTTTAATTTGCTCAATTTTGACCCTAAATTTATAATTTTGTCTCAATTTGATCTAATTGTTATAATTGCTGGTGTTTTCTTTTATTGAGGATACACACGTGAGTAGCATCTGTTATACTTTTATAGACAAAATTATAAACTTGTTCAACTCAATAAGTTAATCTCAACCAACTCAATAACTATTTTCTTTCAAAAATCTTAACTGGAATTATCAATTGGATCAAATTAATACAGAATCTAAAATTAGGGGTAAAAATCAAATTAATTGAAATTACAGAGACCAAATTGACACAAGAGATAAAATGTGAGACTATCGATATAATTAATCCTTCTTAAAATATATCTAATATTGATTGTATCAATATTAAGATATATTTATATCTGAAAAACTATTTAGGATCAGATCAGGTTAGAACCTGAATAAAAAATTAATGACTTATCAAAAATATTTAATAATTATAAAATCAAATTTGATCAATTTTTCATTTAAATTTTTTCGTAGAATTAGGTTGTTTGATAATTTTAATTTATAGTTCCAATTTTTCCTTGTATTTTTCTAAAAATATTTTAAAATTATATATGATTATAATTTCTTTTCAAATTTCCTTTTCAATCTGAAATTAGTTATAACTTGAATTTGGTTAAAATTTATTTTTGACTTCTCATTTACAAAAACTAACAATAAATATAAATTAATTTTTTGAACATTGTAAAAAGGTAAATAAAGAAATATATTATCAATAATAATAATAACATAACATATTTTTATTTATCATGTGACGTCTCACCACTGCATTGATAATAGACATTAATAATAAAATTCATTTCGATAATACAACAACAATATATCAAATGATAAGTAACATGTGATCATAATAATTTTTGATAGTTATACAAAAGTATCCAAAATTATATATATAAAACAATATATGATCCATATTCAATTTTTATATGGTAAAATTCACACTTAATCTTAACCACATATTAGTTTTCTAAATCAATTCATCACCTAAACTATCTACTATTCTTTTAATATTCACATTTTTAAAATCTACCCAAACAATCCTCTGGCTGAGCTTATCATTACCCTTGTTGTTGCCATGCTCACCACCTTCATTAATCATTATGCAATTTTGGTCTAGTTTTTTATCTTTGTAAATATAAAAAGATAATGTTGTGAAAATAAAAAAGTACTGTTAGAGTTTTAAAGAGTTAAAAATGAAAAATAAAAAAAAAATGCGTGATTTTAGATTTTCTTATTTCATATATGGGTGTTGAATTTTTTTTTTTTTTAAATACATAAATTATGGAGTAGTGTTCATTATTTAAAATTTTATTTATTGATAGGCAACTCAATTAAATGTTTTAATTTTTTACAAATAAAAATTTTGAAAATTTTGTTTAAAAAATGGCCAAATCATAAAGAACAATATAAGATGCCTTACCCTATATATATATATATATATATAACTCACAACTATATTATCAATTTACATATATCAAAAGAAATAAGAACAACAATATAAAAAATACACAAATATCCACCTAAAAAAAAAAAAACCCCCTTCAAATCAACTCCAAAAACAAAGATAATTAACAGATATAAATTTATTATCAATTTAGTTGGAAAAAAAATACATTGGAACAAAAAATTCATATAGAGAAAAAAAAATACTCACACGAAAATATAAATTTATAAAAAAAAAAAATACAAACAAACAAACTTGAAATAAGTTTGAATTATTGGCAAAGAGAGAGAATAACCATTGCATCATTACATTTGGGATTTTTTTTTAAATATTCCAAAAAAAAAAACTAATTAGAGCATTGACTCACTTTTCAAACTATTTAAGAAACTAACATACTTTTTGAAATCCATTTTCAAAATGCGATTTTGAAATTGAAATTGCATTTTCAACATGCAATTTCACCTTAAAATCGTAAGTTGAAAATGCAATTTAAGATATAGCGATCCCGGTTGTCCCTTTACTGTTCTGTTGTGTTCCGGACTCGGTTCCGTGAAGTTGGTAGTGGTATCTATCTTGTTGATGTCCTTTAATTCCCCTTGATTGAGTTTTAAGATGTTCTGAGCAGGGTTGTTACAGGTTGGTTAGGCCTTGGTTTCAATTTCTTGTTGTCCAGTTTTTAGGCGATCCGCTCGAGCGGGTATTATTGCGCTCGAGCGGGGATTGCACACCTCCAGTATTTCGTGTTCCTGCAAAACTTCTGCAGATGTGATTTTTACGCTTGAGCGGTGGCGCTCGAGCGGGTAGTACTTTCTGGGTATAAGTTCTGGGAGGTGGGAATCTACGCTCGAGCGGAAGTGCTTTATTCTTGTGTCTTGGCGCTCGAACGGGCCTTATTGCGCTCGAGCGTGTCCAGATTTTTGTTCTTGGCGCTCGAGCGTTGTGTTCTCCACTCGAGCGGGTCATACGTATATGAGTTATCCGCTGGGTGATTTTAAATCACTTTTTGCTTTTCTTTCTCTCTCCTACTTTTTCTAAAAGCCATTTTGAGAGCTCCTCTCTCTAAAATCTTGCCTTCTCTCTAGATTTTGATCTAGCTAGGGTGAGTTCCTCACATTCGGTCTTTGTAAAAGTAGTGTTGATCGTCGGGGGCGTTGTTTTGATCCGAGAATCTTGATCTTTGGAGCACTTTGGTTTTGGGTCTCTTCTCCATCCAAGCTCTAACTTCGAGGTAGGGATATCCTACTCCTCTTTATGAGTTGTCTTTAAATTTTAGTATTTTGAGATGTTGGGGTTGGTTTGGTAATTTTGTGAAAGTTTGGGGCTTTTGTGCAAATTTACAAATGTTGGGGGTTTTGGCTATATAAAACCTAGATGCATGTTTGGCATGGAAAAGTGAAATTAATGTTAAAACATTAATGAAAATGGAACCTAAGGGTTGTAAATGTTAATTATGGAATATGCCCTAATTACATTGGTTAATTAATTTGTATAATTAATTATGAGAAATGAGGAATTGATTTTGGAAAGGCTTGGGATTAAAGGGGTGTAGTTGGATTATTTATCGCTCACCTAGTTGAAATGTTGATTATATATCCATTGTTGCATTTATTTTCTGTATAGAAATAACTGCTTGGGGCTATCGGTGGAGGATAGTCTTGATTGTTGTAGACAATGCATGATGATTAGGCAAACTGAAACTAATCATTGGAATGTGTCATTGAGCATGACGGTTGAAAGAATACATTAAATTTATGTATTGTGTGATGATGTGTATAATTATTGTTTATATGCATTGTGTTGTGTTGGAGGAGATAGGGGATGTACTCCACGGTTTAGGGGAAGATAGGGGATGAACATCTAAACCGGATGTTGTTGGGAGGAGATAGGAGATGGACTCCATAGATAAAGCTCATATGCTTATCTAATAATGTGTTGACAGAGCTCATATGCTTGTCATTGGAAGTGTGATAGTGCTCTTATGCATATCTGTGGAAGCGATTATATAGCTTGTATGCTTATCTGTTGGTGTGTGTGATATAGCTAGTATGCTTATCTATGATGAAATGGGAAAGTGATTAATGTGAGTTATTGTCTCATATGAGTTGTTTGGCCAGGTTCTGAGCCAGGGTTATAAACTGAGAATTTGAAAAGAATTGGAAATGGATTATAACATGGACTTGTATGTCATGAAACCGTAAAATGTGATAAGAGAAAGTATCAGGGTTTGCCATCTATCAACTGCTAATCTTTTAGTCATTGTTCATATTTGGTTTAGTGTATCTCTGCTGGGCTGTGGCTCACCCTATATGGGAATATCATTTTCAGGTACAGGTAGCATGCCACCTCCAAGGACGTAGCTTAGGAGGCTAGAGGCAGGCAGACTTTTGCTGTTTTATTCTTTTTGATGTATTGCATGTATATTCAAGCCAAGGGCTTAATGTGTAATTGAGTTAGTACTCTTTTGTTGTAACCAAGTGTTAACTTGGAAAGCTGTAAGCCTTTAGGGCATTTGCTTTTGTCGTTAACATGTAATACTTTTGGTAATGGAACTCTGATGAATAGAAGAATGTGGAGCTTTTATATTTATCAATGCATGTCTATATTGATGGGTTTAATGTGATTATTTTGAGGGCGTGACATAAGATGACACGGTGAAATTGCATGTTCAATATGCGATTTCAATTGAAATTGTATTTTTGACATGCAACTTCACCTTGAAATTGCATGTTGAAAATGCGATTTCAATTTAAAAATCACATTTTCAAAAGGCAATTTTAAAAGTAAGTTAGTTTCTCAAATAGTTTAAAAATTGGGTTAATTCTCTAATTTATTTTTTTTTATAGAATATTTCCCAAAAAAAAAAAAAAACTCTTACATTTGGGAAGGAGTTGGCCGGACTGAAAAAAATATTAAATATTGAGTATTTTAAAAAGACAATTGTATTAAATTTTTAATTTGATTGGGTTTTTAAAATTTTAGATTTATATTATTTTCGAAAAAGGTGAAAGTGAGATGAAGGCGGCTTACCATATTATTTTGAATTTTAAAATTCAAAATAATAGATTATTAGTGTCTTTATTTTATTTTTATTTGAATTGTTTTGATCAACATTATTTTTGGAAAGAGTGAGGGTGACTTGTCATATTATATTTAATTTTAAAATTCAAAATTATAGATAATTAGAATTTTTTTATTTTTGAATTTTTGACTTAAGGAACTAATCAATAGATTTTTTTTAATTTCTTTAAAAATTTAAAAAATTAAAAAAATTAATTTTAAAATTCGGAACTTTCATAATTATTATTCTTAAAAAAATCATTTTTCATATATATATATATACATATAGATGCTGAAAAATTCATTTTATAGTAATTTATGCATTTTTCTATGGCAGACCATGTGCACATTGGGCCCGATTTAGGCAATAATGAAATTATTGAGTGATTTTGGAGTATCACCGGCTAATATCTATTCACTTGGTGCTCATAATTAATAATAAAAGTTTTATAGATGAAATTTAGATTTAAAAGTTGGATTTACTTTTTAAATTTAGTGATATGTTAAAAAAGGATAATGAATTAATAATTAAATATTTTTCAATTATCAATTAATGTCTTCTTCACATATCACTTATCTATCTAGAAAGTAGATTTAAAAAGTAAACTTTCATATAATTTTTTTTTTTTTTTTTATAACCATTATTAGGTAAGTATGAGACAAAATTACTCACTTAATACATGTTGTAATTTTTCATTATTCAACATGTAAATAATACAATTTAGGATAAACTATAATTAGATTTAATTCTCATCAAGTAGTATTCAAAATAAGTTTTAGTATAATCATCGTTACAAATAATTTTTTGTGATAATTTTTTATATATGTCGATAAAAATTGACAATTAGTGACTTTCTTTTGTCACGATTTTTATAAATTATTGTTAAAAACTTACAATTAGTGACATTTTTCTGTGATGAATTTTTCAAACTGTCACTAAAAATTAAAAATTAGTAATTTTTTTGTGATAATTTTTTTAAATTATCGTTAAAACTTATAATTAATTATATTTTTTATAATAATTTTTAAATTGTCTTTAATAATTAATAATTAATAATAAAATTTTGATTTAAAGAACGCTGCCCCATCCTAGAGGGCAGAGTCTGGGCCCAGATTTTGACTTGGGCAGACGACCTACATCAATTAACAGCCTCGATAGGACAAGGGGTCCCTGTTGTGCTTAAGCACAGCAGGGTGTGTCGTGCATGCAAAAATGACAGAGTTTTGTTTTTTGTTTTTTTTTTTTTTTTGTGCCCTTTTGGCGCACAGCAGTACCTGCTGTACAACAGGCACCCCTTTCCCGCCTCGATACATACCCTCAGACCCTCGTAGCCCCCACACACATCTCCTCACAATTTAATACTCTGCTCGCTACCAATTAAAATTTTGATTTAAAGAACTCTGCCCCATCCTAGATGGCAGAGTCTGGCCCAGATGTTGACTTGGACAAACGACCTACATCAATTAACAGCCTTTACATACCCACCCCCACACATATTTGTGAGAAAGAGAGAGAGAGGAGAGGAGAAAAATAATAATAATAAGTAGTCATAAATTAATTGAGAGTTGTTAAGGTTATAAATTTTTAGGGTCTTAGAGCATCTCCAACGCTTAACTTCTTTTTTCATCAAATCTGATGAAAAAAATGACGATTTTTTCAATTTGATACGAGGCGCTCCAACGGTGAGCATCAAAGCAGAATTGGGGAAGTGGTCGACCGGTTGGTCGACCGGTCGGTTGACCAACCGGTCGACCGGTTTGGGCAATTTTTTTTTTTTTTTACCTGTTTGAACCTTTTTTGACCGGTTTGAACCTAGTTATTTCAAAGGGAACCGGTTGACCAACCGGTCAACCGGCCGGGCAACCGGTTGGTTGACCGGTGTACCACTTTCAACGGTCAGTAATAGTGATTTGGTAAAATCTGTATCATGGTCTCAGTTTGATGTTTTGTTTGCTGAATTCTCATTTTGATATGACTTTGGTGCAACGGTTGGAGCTTGAAAAAGTAGGTTTTTCATCAAAATTTGAATTTGATGCTGGGTTTGGTTCACCGTTGGAGATGGTCTTAAGTATTATTCATCAATTAAAGTAAACAGATAACGTTATGGTATAGTAGTGATAGAGACTGCATACCCTCACACAAACACAAAGATAGAAGAGAGAGAAAAATAATAATAATGAGTGATTACAAATTAATCGAGGTTGTGACGGTCCGAAATTTTAGAGATCTCAAATATTATTGGTTATGGTATAATTTATTTTTTTAATGTATTTTATAATGTATATTATATATATATATATATTAATTATTATATATTATTTTTGATAAAATTATGACAATTTATATTTTAAAAATGAGATTACACATTTTTTTTTTTTGTAATGCTATATATTTTTTGTTAGAAAATATTTGGATAAAAAAAATATATTACATTACCACAAAATAAATAACTTTATTTCTCACAAATTATCATAATTCTATCAAAAGAAAAATTATTTACTATAAAAATACATAATGTACATCACAAAAATACATAATTGGTACATATAGAATTTTCCAAAGAAAACACATGCAGACCCAAAAAAATAAAATAAAATGCACAGCCATGCATGACCATTGATTTCTTATCCAAGGCTTTTTTTCTTGCTGCAAATGCCAGATTTGTCCTAACAAAGATCAAGAAATTGAGATGTTAATTCAAGAGAAGAGAAGAAGCCCAAAGGGAGAGATGAAAATTGAAATGAAGATCAAACCACCACCTCTATTTATCTTTTGTCTTGCTTTTGATGATTTTCCTCCATTTCTCTATATGTGGAACAGCTTCGGCTAATAAGAGCAACTTAATGATCTCGGGGGGAGGGGGGGTGTAATGGCACCATTGTTGAATGCTTGCCAGATGAAGGGGAAGGAGAATGAAGAGAAGAAGAAGAAGAGTTCTTAAATTAAATTAATTGTAAAATAGAAGAGATAGAATGAGAAAATAGAACGAAAAAGAAAAGAAAAAGAAAAAGAAAGGTATTCACGTCATTTAATATTTTTCGTTAACAGTGTTAGTATTGCACTTTAGTCCAAAATTACAAGGGGATAAGTGACTATTTCCAAATGATAGGGGGGTAAAGTGCAAAAGGGCTAAACCACAAGGGGTAAAGCGGATTTTGCCCTAAAAAAAAATGACATAACATTTGTGAAGAAAATACGAAACATATATATATATGTATATATAATTGTATAAAATAAGAGTGTATATGGTTCACAGTGTATGAAACATATATTAAAAAATTGCGTAATAAAGGTGTATATGGTTCACAGTGTGTCAAATGTTATGTCACTTTTTCGGTGAGTTACGACATTTTCTGTTTCAAAAACTAAGTTAAGGTTACATATTTTTTTATTGAAATATTTTTTAATCATAAAATACGTAACATTACAACAAAATGCATAATTTTATTTCTAAATCACAAATTGATGTAACTCTATCAAAAAATTGTATAATATTTGTTACGAAAATACATATATATATAACATGTACAAAAAAATTACATAATAAATAAATAAATTAACTGGCAAAAAAAAAAAGGGAAATTTTATAACATACAATTGCGTTTTTCCCTACCCATTGACATAGAACAAACCAAAGCATTATACTTGTTAAACCAAAAACACATAAAACAACGTCACTTTTGTCCTCACAACAGGCACAAGGAGGGGCTAACAGCGGTGACCCCTCCTTCGGGTAGATTGGGGAACATTAAGGCATGGTGATTTGTGATTGGTCAAGAATATGATTACATGGTGTCCCTGAATCAACAAATAATTTTTCGATGACTTGGGCCAGTATGGGGATAAGTTTTTTATTTTATTTTATTAAAATAGTTAAAAAAATCATAAAAAAGTCAAAAAAATAAAATGTCACATCTTACATCGATAAATCATATTCTCTCTCACAATCATTTATTTAACTATAAAAATTATCCTAAATATGCTAACTTCTTTCATGTCATTAAAAAATCAAAAAATAACTAAAAAAGCCAAGTTCCAGTAGCATTAGATGTTAGTTATACTTATGCCATAACTTAATTCTGTACTAATTGATGACGATGTATATTAATTAGGGGAAATTGTGAATAGGTATGACAATCACAAAATAATTACACTACAAATAAGAATATTTTTTGATACAACTTTGACACGTAGGAAGAGTTACACAAAGTATAAGAATGAATTTGCACCATGCACAAGTGAATTGCACCATCATAAAAATGTAATTTTTTTATCACTACTTAATGAAATGTAATTGTCACGACCCCAAACCGCCCCTAGTAGGATGGTGCCGTGATGGCCAGTAATCCGAGATTACCGAAGGCCACTTACAAAGTTCACACACAATCAGAGTATAAATATATGGGGCTCATAAGTGCGGAAGCAAAATATGCAAATCTTAATTAGTCCATAAGAGCTGTGCATAAGTCAAATGGAATGGCATACAACTTTACATAGCTTTACAACTTGAATACAAATAAAATGAAGTACAAAAATACATATTACATCTTAACAAAAGGGCTTCACAAGCCGACATAAACAAATTACATGAAATACAAAGTCAAGAAGCATAATCATCCAGATTGCCGACATCCTCACAGCCGACATGACATACATACAAAACACACATCTCGGCGTAGCCGACTTCTTACTTATTACCTACAGACATACATAGGGAGGGTGAGCTTGGATACTCAGTGAATGGTACAAGCAATAAAGGGGTTAAATGAATGATACCCGAGGTCTTTGCAAAACATACATAGTATATCTTTGTCAAAACCATACATAACATAGCTTAGCTTGGCTTGAAATAAAACATCAATCGAACCTTGGTCTTTCAAAACTTACTTACTTACTTACTTAACATACGTCAACTTAAAATATGGGGTGATGACATTCCGGGCAAATCAAAAGCATAACCTCAGCATCGAGCACACCAGTTCATAGTCTGTCGGTGGCCGATATCTTAACAAGGGTGCTACTTAGGCTTAACATCCCCTAGCACGAAAGGACGGTGTTACTTAGGCTTAACGTCCCCTAACACGAAAGGACAGTGTTACTTAGGCTTAACGTCCCCTAACACGAAAGGACGGTTCGCTTACTTACTTACAAGACCCATGCGGTAAACCGTCAGTGGCAAAACAAGACAAAGCAAGGGAGATATCTCAAACAAGGGTGGTACAAAAGTTTAGAGTCCTCTAGCACAAAGGACCTATGTTACGAAGGCCCGTAGCACCCTAACACGAGAGTACTGCGAAAGTTTAGAGTCCTCCAGCACAAGGGACCTATGTTACGAAGGCCCGTAGCCCCCTAACACGAGAGCACTGCGAAAGTTTAGAGTCCTCCAGCACAAGGGACTTTCAAAACAAGATGTGCAGTTACATTATAGTCCCCTGGCACTAAGGACTTTCCGAGAATGTCATCAAAACAAAGCTTACTTGATACATAAAAATAGGGATATCATTCATGCTTAACAAATACTTTTATCAAAACAAGGCAAAGCTTTATCAAAACCTTACAACATAGCTTTATTAAAAATACCACTCACATAGCTCTTCGGACGTCGGGGTCAAGGCAAGGGTCCAAGTCCTACAAACACATGGCAAAGTCTACTGAATGCACTTCTCAAAACAAGTCTTACATGCATGCAAATGATCTCGGAAAAACATGTTGGAAGTCAAAACACTGTTTTACATGTCAGGATGACATGCTGGGTACCAACCAGGTCTTTGCCGAGGTCCCACACCTCCTGGCCGAGGTGTGGCTACCTAGGCTTCGGCATGCGGCTGCATGCCGAGGTGCGCACAAGACAAACTAAAGGTGTAAGTGATCATGCAAGGTAGGCCAAGGTGAGATACGATGCTTGGCCTAAGTGTGAGGTCTAGGTGAGAGTGACCTCGGCGACTACACTCCGAGAAGTGAGGTCTGGAGATCTGGGTTTCCACCCGTGAAGAATAGGAAGAACATGAACATGAAGATCATGAAAAATATGAATGCCAAAATCATAACTTCTTTGTTACAAAAATCTGGGATTTCATGCTATGAGTTCGAAAACATAGACCTGGGTACCCATACTTGAAAATCATATGAAAACAAACACAAAAACATGGATCTAGGCATGAGCCTTCAGATCAAACATGACTTTTCTTGAAGAACACATGAATGCCATTTTCTCTTTCAAAAATCGAACTTCAAAGCAATGCATGGCTTACAAATCATATTCAATCATGCAATGTAATAACATAAACATAAAGAACAACAAGAGTAGATCAAGAATCTAACCTTAGAACACGGATCTAACGGTTTGATCTCTAGAGATCAAGCTTGGAAATCTACTCTCCCTCAAGAACTCCTCTCCCTCTTCTAGAGCTTCTCTCTCTCTTCTTCAAAAACAAGTATAGAAAATGATAGGTTTCTCCCTCTGTCGGCTGACTTAACACTCAGCTCGGACACGTGGCAACGGCTGGTTGGCTCTCCTCAAAAAGGTTATAGATTGACAAGACAAGACTATGACAAAGTGTATCTAACAAGCTACTCGGTAAGGCACTCCGGCAAGTGATGACATCGGCTAAGGACTAAGCTTCGGTAACTAAGGTGACAATGACCTCGGCTAAGAAGGACAACACTTGACTAAGCTGTGCTACACCTTAGCATAGATGTGCCACACCTCAGTCTAGGTCATACCACTCCAGGACAAGATCACTTAGGTGCAAAGGTAACATCTCGGCCTAGATAATACACATCTCGGCCTTGGTGATGAACAACTCGGCCTAGATAATGACATCTCGGCCAATATGTCAAGGCAAAGGTGGTAGACTGAAGATAACCTCTGCTTAGAATGATCTAGGCGTAACGTGACCTAGGCTTGGCATGACGTAGGCTTAACATAACTTAGGCTCGAGACACCAGGGAAGGAACAAAGCATGCACACAACACTTAGGCAAATCACATAAGCACAAAATGAGACATGGACCTTACCTAGGCAAAACAAGTCATAAACATACAAATGCAAGCTTAAGGAGTCATAATCATACAAATGCTCATGAACATGACTAAGACATAAATGTGGGTTGTTACAGTAATTTTCCCTATTAATTAGTTGCAAATTACATATTACTTGTGTTCAACATTCAAGTTGCAAATTACAATTAATAGCCTGAAGTAATGACTGGTAACTACCAACATCACTAATAAATATCTAGAAATTTCAATGCCTACCTAAAGAGTAATCAATAACCATGCATTCATGCTGTTTTATAATTATTGATTTAATATTTTTTTAAAAAATATGTATAAAGAGTTTTGTAAAATGAAAGATTCATATAATTAAAACGGAACTTGTGATAGGTCCTATGAGCTCAAACAACACTCTCTACTCTAGAAGAACTTGTTTATGACATTGCCACATATGACATGAAATAATTTTTCCATCCAAAATCATTTCCCCTCGCTTTCTTTTACCTTGGTGATCTCTAGTGTCCTTGGGTTATTCATGTAACTTGTACAATACTAGTTCATTCTCCCTGTTTTCTGGCTACAAATGAAGATGCTTCCTAATTATTGTATGAAACCACAATGCATATGCCCAACTTGATAAAACTGAATTTTGTAATCAGCTTTTTCTCTTATGTTTAGATTTTGAAAATGTGTAAAGTTATGTTATTGCGTTTTAGCAAAGTTTATTGTTTCATAAAACTAATATTTCAAATAAATTTTCCTGCAATATGCGTTACTTTTCTTACAAAACTATCACGTTAGTTTATATATATTAAAAAAATAGCAATATTATTTATTTTTATAGCACTACTCAGTGAAACCTTAGTTAATGATAGGAGAGACATTAGGATTGTTTTTAGTGTTGACAAAATATATAAAATGTATTGAAATATGTGGATTGTTTTTAGTGTTGACAAAATATATAAAATGTATTGAAATATGTAAGAATATTTAAAAATATATGAATAATATATTATATTATAATTTTTTTTTTGTTATTTAGGATTTTGTTTTTGATGATCGGGTGTTTGGATTAGTTTATGCGCATTTCGACTAATCTTGAAGCCCACGCAAAATGCCTCCTCCATGTGGATTGGGAAAATCTTGAGCAGAGTTCGTAAACATAGCCTCAAGGAATTGATAACACCTAGTGAAAGTTGAACTGAAACTTGGAGCACACTTTTAAATCTTAAGTTGCACCCACTAGCCAAATCCTTTAAGGTTTTGTTATTTTAGTATTTATTGTTGACAACCTTCAAAATATCATTAGTATGACCCTTATTAATATATAAGACATTATGTTGGAAAAATTCCTTTTGTAGTAATTTATGAAATTTTCTATGGCAGACCATGTGCACATTGGGTCCGACTCAGGGAACAATATGTATTTACACGCTGCTCAGAACTAATAATAAAAAGTTTTACTGATGAAATAATATATTACCGGTCTTATTAGCTAGGTAAGAGACACAAAATTATTCACTTTTATAATTTTTCATTAATTAAGAACATGCAAATAATGCAACATACTTGGCCTGAAAATCGTGGGCGGCTTGAAGTCCCCTTCGGCTCAAGGTGGGCTCGAGCCGTTTAGACCCAGCTCTTGAGTTTGGGCCATTATTTTGAAACTCGGTCTGTCAGCCCGGCTCGACTGTAGCGATCCCGGTTCCGATCCTTCTTTCATGTTTTGCTACTTCGACTGGGCCGGTCGGGGGTCGAACTGCTCGGTCAACTCACGGGGGTCCAGGGGGCAGCGCCCTGGCAGGGGTCGAGCTGCGGGAGAGGGAGAGGGCCGCACGTGCGGAAAATAGGCCAGGGGGCTGAAGCACACTGCTAAAAAGGCAGGTGCGGCTGGAGGTGCGGGAAGGTAGGTAGATTCGGAATTTTTTTCATTTTCTTCTCTCTTTGGGCTGATTGAATGTCACTTTCTGTATATCTCTCTTCTAAAAACATTTCCTCTTCCTTCTCTCTACATTTCCTACCAAAACCTCACAAGATCTTTGATTTTTCCAAATCCAATGGGATTTAGATCCAAGTCCTTCATCAAAGTTGGTAATCTAGGCGAGGGCTACGTTGTGTGCGTTGGAGATCGAGTTTAGACATCGTTGATTTTGGGGTTTCAACTCGTTTCTTCTTCAAACTTGAGGTAGGGATTTTCTACACTCTAATATATTTTTTAGCTTAGTTATTTGCTATTGTGTATAGATGATGAGGTTTGGTTGTGGTTTGGACAAATCTAGGATTTGGGTGTGAAATGAAAAGAGGGATATTGATGAATATGAGGTAAACGAGTATGAGGCTTGAATATAAGATCATGTTGTGCCAAAATAGTTGATTTTGGTGTTTGGGTTGATATTTGGTGAAAGGGGGATTTTGCCCTAATTTTGATTAAATTATTATTTTGCATAAATAATTAGGATTAACATTGAAAACGTGAAATTGGAAGGTTGTGATTATAAATGGTGATATTGAATATGTATTATCTCACCTATGGAAGTTTTGAATAAACTATTTATTTTGATGTTGAACATCTCTTTAGAAATAATTACATTGGGCTATCGGTGGAGGATATCTATGATTGTTGTAGAAATTACATGAGGATTAGGCGATTTAATGCTAATCTATTGTTGGTGTCATTGAATATGACCATGTTATAGATACATTGTATATGTATGTTTATTGGGAGGAGAAAGGAGATGGACTCCATATGTGATTATATTTTTAAATACATTGCATATGTATGTTTGTTTGGGAGGAGAAAGGGGATCGACTCCATTTAAAGCAAGTTGGCCGAAGTGTCCTGGGTGAAAGACCCGAAATTTTATATATAAATGGGTGCCGATTCCTTCGGACGAAATATCCGTAAAATGGCAGGTTTGAAGTATTTATGTGAGTTTTGCATAATTGGAAAATCATTGAGTTGTAGTTTTATTTTGATTGATGAAAGATAACGAATTTAACTCATGAATTGAGTAGCATATATGAACTGGAAATGAAATCAAAGGAAAATGGAATAAGGTTGGTCTTAGTGGCATATGGTTATGCAGGTCTTGTGGATGTTTCATGATCGATATTGTTTATGTACGTGGTATTTATACCTTTGCTAAACCTCACAAATTGTGTTAGATTATTTTCTACTGGGCTGTTGGCTCACCATATATGGAAATACCATTTTCAGGTACAAGTGAGATGCTTCCTCTAAGGCAATAGCGTAGATGGAGTTTTGGGAAGCAAGAGCTTCTTGATTATGCCTTATGTGTGTATGTTTGTTATTTGTAAAGCCAAGGGCTTAAGATATAATGAGCGAGACTCAATTTGTGTAACCAAGCAATGACTTGGAAACATGTAAGCTTACATGGCATTTAACTGGTTGTTAAACAATGAACTTTGATATATGAAAGTATGTTGTTTCTCATATTTATTCCGCATATGAGTTATCTTTATTGTATTATTTTGGGGGCGTGACATAGACCCGCTCAAAAAAAATTCTGCTAACTCGGCCCTCCAACTCACCCCTCCCTCAACGGCTCATTGACTAACGGTCAAAATTCAAAAAATAAAAATAAAAATAAATATTCAATGCTCTGGTGCAACAACAGTAAAAAATAAATAAATAAAAATTGAATTCAATGCCTGCTACGCATGCAACAACAGTAAAAATATATATATATATATATATATTTGAGCAAAAAAACTATATATTAATTAGTAGAAGAACAGACATCCAGGTGAGCCAAACATGACCGTTTAACACCAAACGATCCAAAAAAAATTTAATTTACAAATTGACCCTATCCTCGCGAATTCCTATAAATATACCCATTCTTCCATTTTATTTCCCACAAACAATTCTCTCTCTCAAACTCTCAATCTCTCTCAACCCTTAACTGTCAACTCTCTCGATTAATTTTTGAAGTCTCATCCCTAAGTGACAATTATAATTGTGCAAGAAGAAACTTTTATCAGAAAAAATTAATTTTTGTATCGCATTCGCCAGTCGGTAACATTAATTAGTTGAATTAAATTTATTAGTTATTCATTTTTTTACATTATTATTTTTTAACATATATTAGTTGTTATTGTTTACTCAATATTGAAATTAATTATTAGTTTTTATATATTTTTTTACTTACATTACTACGGATCCTAATATTCCTAATGTTTTTATAACGCTTTGTATTTTGGGTTTAGAATTGAAGTGAGGTGTAATTGAAAGTTGTCAAGGTTTGGTGGATATTTGTGGATGTTCTCATGCTTTATTTTTGGACTAGGGGTTGTTAAGAATTGGTGAGTATAAGGTTGTTGCTATTTTGTTGGAGCGGATGCAATTTTGGGGACGAAATTTCTTAAGGAGGGAAGGATGTAACGATCTAGAAATTTTTCCTTCTGCTCGAGCGGGGGAGTTAACGCTTGAGCGGACTTGTGGGGTTCCCAACATTTTTGCAGACGGCCTGAGATTTTGGGAGTTGTGAATCTCCGCTCGAGCGGGGGAGTTGACGCTCGAGCGGACGACTTTGTTGGTCTGAGCGCCCGAGTGCAAGTTTAGACGCTCGAGCGGGTCGCCTAGTTGAGTTTGAATTTCTGAGGCACGTGAATTCATTTTTGGCATTTTTATTAGTGTATTTGGAACCTCCTTATTTTATTTAGGGGCATTGATTGAGGTGGTAATATGATGGTAAAGTAAGATTGGACCAAAAACTTTAATTTGAATAATTCGCCTACGATCAGCCGTCACTCTTTTGCCCTTTTCTTTTTCCACACTTTGAATTTGGATGTGAGGTTAGAACCATTGGAAATCTTATTTTTGGGGCTTCAATTTGGACACAAGAACGACCTAAAACGGAGTCCGGATGAGAGAGTTATACTCGTTTGAAGTTTTCATATTTGTGCTGGAAGCAAGACTGCACGTGCGGGAAAAGCGGCGCACATGCGGTACTGTGCGGGACAGCAGCTCAAAAACATGATTTTTGGATCATTTCTTACATTTTCTTTTCCTCTCTTCTTCTCCCCTCCTCCATGTCCAAAACCCTAGCCCCCAAAACCTTGATTTCCTCCACTTTTATCAACAATCCACCATGGTTCTTGCATCAAGGGTGGAGAACAAGAGAATATCAACATTTTCAACCGATTGGAACTCAGATTTGCGAAGGATTCTCATCAAAGCTTCGTTCTCTTGCTTGATTCTTGAGGTAGGGGTCCTAGTCCTCCTTCAATGCTTACATTAATAGATAGATTTGTGGTATTTTGGAGTATATAAATGTAAAACCCACATTTTTGAGCATATAGTGTATATTATGAGAATTGGGGGTTTAGGGTTTGAGATGTTGGTAGTTCAATTGATGGGTTAAAATGATGGATTGTGAACCCTAGGTGTATAATCAAAGGGAAAGTTGGAATAAGAAGTAATGGGTTAAGAAGTTTAAAATTTTAATTGAAATTTCTAGATTTCCTAGAAACCCTAGGTTGATTCTTGATGATAGTCAATGATTTGGCCCAAATTGAAAGTAGAATCATGAAATTGGTAGGTTGAATTACATATCTACAAGTTTAATTGGAATTTGGTTATACTTGAAAATTATGTTTAAAATTTGCGAATGAACTTTGTTAAGAACATTGTAAATCATGTTTTAATAAAAAGGAAATTGGGGGAAAAGATTTATTAATGATATAAATGACATAAACTCGGTTATGAAATGTTGAAATGGGATTTAAGAATTTCTCTTGAAATATGTTGAATTATATTAATGGTGTTGAGTTGAATCATGTTGATTTTGGTTTTTGTGATCTAAAATGTAGAGTTTCCAAAATGGGTTTAATCTCAAATTATTTTATTAAATTCCTAGTGGGTTTGCTTAGTTATTTTTGAAACTCAAGTGGATGATTTAATGGGGTTTCTTTATGGGGATGGGAAATGTTTGTTTTTTGGTGAAAACACTAGAAATTTTGAGATTTTTGGAGAACATGGAAATGTTCATAAAACTCATTTCTTTTTTTGAATAGAAGATGAATGGGTGTAAATTCCATAATGTGTTTTGCAAGATTGGTAATCTTTTAAATTTATTGAGTTGGAGAAATGGTTTTGAAAACTTCATGTGTAGTCCTTGGTGGGACCATGTTGCTTTGACTTGTGAAATGACGAAGTTGATGGTATAGAGTTGATTTGAGAAGGAATGTTATGAATCATGGAGATTTTTGCATTTGCATATCATATCATTTATCATTGTGCATCGTGGTTTTAAATCCAAGAGATTTGCATTCATGACAAAAAATGATTTGGATAAGAAATATGGAAATGTGAATGGGGTAAATACGTGATAAGTCCGGATAGGGGGTGTAGTTGATTTGATAAGTTGGCCATGAGTGTCCAGGGTGAAAGACCCGAAAGCCGCGCGGAGAAGTGTCGAGCCTTCCGGTTAGCACCGGTAAAAATGACAGTTTGGTAGTGCTGGTTAAGCCTACTTGCAGACACCAGCCTAGGGATTACCAGTATCGTATTTACCGCCCCTTTTGAATTAATATTGGAAGTTTAAAATTTATGAGATCACATGATGACATGGAGAACATGGTGATTTTGAAACAATGCATTGAAACGGGTGTTTTTCCTCATTGATTTACCTTGGCATAGCATCGCATTTACATTTACTTTGTGTTGAAGAAAAAGCATAACTATATACATACTTTGTGAGAATTTTCTACAGAACATAGAAATTAATTACAAAAAGGGTTGGTTTTCGAAAAATGTTTTTGGGAGTTCACTTCCCGCCATATGGTAGCCGGCGAAAGGTGAAAAGTGTTATGAATTGGGTGCCCGCTGTCTCGCCGTAGTAAGTTGGCAAAATGTGGATTGTGTTGAGCTATGTGTTGAGAAGTATGTTGAGTTGATGATGTTATTTGTTGCTTGTGATGAATTTGTGAAACTTCATACTGATGTGTAATTTGGTTTAAAGAGGAAATGTGCATAGGCGTTAATTGTGAATAATGGGAATCAAAAATAGATATGAGGATTATAGACTATGATGGTAAATTTAATGTAGTAGTTTTGTTAATAAAAGGAAATTGTGAGCGTTGTTCTATAACTAAATAAGGGATTGGATTGAAGTTATGGGGTTTTAAATTAAAAGTGAAGAGTAGAAAAGAAGAATGGAAGGAAAAGAAGAGGATTAACAATGGAAAATTAATTGAGGAATGTTTTGGGAATTGGTTAATAACCTTTAAATGATGTTGTTTCTTAAATATGGTTGCTTCACAAGGATCTATGATTTTCTAAAGTTAAGGGGTGATTTTAAGTGTTGAAGGTTTTTCTTAAAAATGTTTAAATAGTTTTTGGGAAAAAGATACCTTACTTATGATATTATGATATTTTGAGATTATGAAATGTCACCCTACTATATGGTATCGCCCTGCATGCATGATCATTTCTATCTGTGTGTTAGTTATTGATTTAGAACTATGAGATTCCTACTGGGCATTAGTGCTCACCCCATTGTTGTTTAATCTTTTTTACAGGAAGAAAGTTTGGATTATTTGATTGAAGATGTATGGAAGTCTTGAGTCCATTTGTATAACTTCATAGTAGATGTAAAGGTAGTGGAATTTGTATTTGTATATATTTATTTGTAGCCTCGCGGCAGAAGCTTGGCATATATTATTGTTGTTGTATTTATTGAGAGAGGGAGAACATGTATCATTGTGATTCTATTACTCAAGTGTAATAGTTATTTGTAAATGTATAAAAAAAAATGGACCTAAATTTACAGGCTTTGATAATATTTCCAAGTAATTAAAATTGGGGCGTGACAGTTTTTGTCGATATTAATGCATATAATACACAATATGAATCTGTTGATTCTCTTTCTAATGTACCTAATATCCCTGTTCCAATAGATGGATCATCATCTAAGGGCACGACTAGTGGTGTTTGGGAACATTTCAAAAAAATATCTATAAATAATCATGATGGTAAAATTACATTTAAAGTAAAATATAAATATTGTGCACATTATTTAGTGTTGCATTTGTAGGGATACTAGTCATCTAAAAAGGCATGTTAACAAATATTTACAACGTCAACAACCTGATATTGAAAATCAAATGCAGTTAGGGGTTCCTTCAACTGGTCATCTGCAAACATTTTCATATGATCCTATACGTGCACAAAATTCTATAGTTGATTATATTGTTAAAAAAGAACAACCTTTTACTGCTAGTGTAACAATCCACATTTTATGTCCTAGTCATGTTTGCATGCACTTGTATGTTTTGCCATGTTAAGTTGCTGTAACAACCCATATTCATGTTCATTTACATAACTTTGTCTTGTTAAGTTTGCATTCATGAATCTTGTCTTGTTTGCTTAAGTGTTGTGTGCATGCTTTGTTCCTTCCTTGGTGTCTCGAGCCTAAGTTATGTTAAGCCTAGGTCATGCCAAGCCTAAGTTGTGTTAAGCCTAGATCATTCCAAGCTGAGGTCATCTTTAGTCTAGATTTATCTTGGAACCCCTTTGTTTGACCTCCATCTTCGCCCTGACATATTGGCCGAGATGTCATTATCTAGGCCGAGGTGTTCATCACCAAGGCCGAGATGTGTATTATCTAGGCCGAGATGTTACCTTTGCACCTGAGTGATCTTGTCTTGGAGTGGTATGACCTAGACCGAGGTGTGGCACATCTAGGCCAAGGTGTGGCACAGCTTAGTCAAGTGTTGTCCTTCCTAGCCGAGGTCATTGTCACCTTAGTTGCCGAAGCTTTGTCCTTAGCCGATGTCATCACTTGCCGGAGTGCCTTGTCGGGTAGCTTATTAGATACACTTTGTCATAGTCTTGTCTTGTCAATCTATCACCTTTTTGAGGAGAACCAACCAGCCGTTGCCACGTGTCCGAGCAGAGTGTTTAGTCAGTTGGCAGTGGGAGAAAACCTATCATTTCTATATCCTTGTTTTGAAGAAGAGAGAGAAGCTCTAGAAGAGGGAGAAGAGTTCTTGAGAAGAGTAGATTTCCAAGCTTGATCCCTAGAGATCAAACCGTTAGATCCCTAAGGTTAGATTCTTGATCTGCGCATGTTATTCCTTATGTTTATGTTATTGCATTGCATGATTGAATATGATTTGTAAGCCATGCATTGCTTTGAAGTTCGGTTTTAGAAAGAGAAAATGGCATTCATGTGTTCTTCAAGAAAAATCATGTTTTGATCCGAAAGCTCATGCCTAGATCCATGTTTTTGTGTTTGTTTTCATATGATTTTCAAGCATGGGTACCCAGGTCCATGTTTTCGAACTCATAGCATGAAATCCCAAATTTTTGTAACAAAGACGTTATGATTTTAGCATTCATATTCTTCATGATCTTCGTGTTCATGTTCTTCCTGTTCTTCACGGGTGGAAACCCAGATCTCCAAACCTCACTTCCCGAAGTGTAGTCGCCGAGATCACTCTTACCTAGACCTCACACTTAGGCCAAGCATTGTATCTCACCTTGGCCTACCTTGCATGATCACTTACACCTTTAGTTGTCTTGTGCGCACCTCAGGGCAGCCGCACGCCGAAGCCTAGGTCGGCCAGGAGGTGTGGGACCTCGGCAAAGACCTGGTTGGTATCCAGCATGTCTTCCTGACATGTAAAACAGTGTTTTGACTTCCAGCATGTTTTTTCCTAGATGTTTTCCAGTATGTTTTTCCCTAGATGTTTTCCCAGCATATTCCCGAGATCATTTGCATGCATGTAAGACTTGTTTTGAGAAGTGCATTCAGTAGACTTTGCCATGTGTTTGTAGGACTTGGACCTTTGCCTTGATCCCGACGTCCCAAGAACTATGTGAGTGGTATTTTTAATAAAGTTATGTTATACGGTTTTGATAAAGCTTTTCCTTGTTTTGATAAAAGTATTTGTTAAGCATGAATGATTACCCCTATTTTGTATATCAAGTATAAGCTTTGTTTTGATGACATTCTCGGAAAGTCCTTAGTGTCAGGGGACTATAATGCAACTGCACATCTTGTTTTGAAAGTCCCTTGTGAAGGAGGACTCTAAACTTTCGCAGTACTCTCGTGTTAAAGGGCTACGGGCCTTTGTAACATAAGTCCCTTGTGCTGGAGGACTCTAAACTTTCGCAGTACTCTCGTGTTAAAGGGCTACGGGCCTTTGTAACGTAGGTCCCTTGTGCTGGAGGACTCTAAACTTTTGTAGTACCCTTGTTTGAGATATCTCCCTTGCTTTGTCTTGTTTTTCCACTGACGGTTTACCGCGTGGGTCTTGTAAGTCCATCCGTGCTAGGGGACTTTAAGCCTAGGTAGCACCGTCCTTTCGTGCTAGGGGACGTTAAGCCTAAGTAGCACCCTTGTTAAGATATCGGCCACCGACGGACTATGAACTGGTGTGCTCGATGCTGAGGTTATGCTTTTGTTTTGTCCAGAATGTCATCACCCCATGTTTTAAGTTGACGTATGTTAAGTAAGTAAATTTTGTAAGATCAAGTTGATGAACTAGATTCATTCCATGTTTTGAACAAGCTATGATATGTATGTTTTGCAAAGACCTCGGGTATCATTCATTTAACCCCTTTATTACTTGTACCATTCACTGAGTATCCAAGCTCACCCTCCCTATGTATGTATGTAGGTAACAAGCAAGAAGTCGGCTACGCCAAGATGTATGTTTTGTATGCATGTTATGTCGGCAGTGAGGTGTAGACGTCCCCGAACGCCCCGGGAGGGAATCCCCCCCCCCCCCCCCGGTTCTGTTCGTTTTGGGTTCACTACAGTTCAGGACTCTCAAATTGTCACGGTTCTTAATCTGAACCAAAGAGTCCAAATCCGGCAAATCATTTTGAGAAACAGATTTTTGAAAGAAGTGCCAAACATGGACTGCTTTGCCAGATACAGAGTCGCCACCTAAATATTTTTTATGGGGAAATTTAGGAAACCCTGACTCGGTGCCAAAGGCCACGTGTCCGTCATCACCAAAGTTGCCCCAGCTCGGGAGCTTGGGTACGATTGGAGAAGGTCAGCTATGAGTACCCCCTCTTGCCCGATCCGAAGATCGGCCTTTACTAACCATGATATCCGATTTTGAAAACGTTTATGTGTTCTTATTCCGGTTATTAGCCTAGAATTACTACGTTATGCGCACAGTAAACAAGTATAGACCAAATCGCTTGAATTGGAATGAAGCATTGCATATCCGTTTGTTTGAAAAATAGTTTGAAATTTGCTACTCGCAAGTAGGCTAAAGCACGGACTTCAACGAGTTATTCTAACTCAAAGAATCCAACCTTCACCCACAGGCATTCAAGCAGTTTATATCACATAAGCATCTAGCCTCATGGTAATCATGCTATTATAGCAACACTCACACGCATGCGGTATGCTAAAGCATAAATGCTTACCTAGTACTCCGAGCCAAAACAAAAACATGTTAGCAATCAATGCATGATCCAAGTCCATGTTAAGTGGCTAATGCAACGCATACAGAATGTCACTAGAGTAGGCTCGGCTAGTCTATAAATGATATGTGAAAATGCACAAGTAGCATGTATTCAAGTTAGATTTGAAATGCTTATACAGTTAGTACGATGTACCGAGCCTGGTGCATGCAAGACTAATGAATGATGCGCGCATGCCATCATACTGTATGCTAATTGAAACATGCCCTAGGCTAACCATCGAAAGCTAGTAAATAAAAGGGAAGAAAGACGTGGGGTTGGGAGACATACACACACTCACGCACACTTATTACACAATTGCCCTCGCTCGGAGGGTCCGAATAAATATTACAGTCCGAATAAATAATACTAAATTAATTATTACAGAATTTCTAATTAATTAACAAATTAAATACAGAAAGAAGGTGGCCACAGCCCCGTCTCGGGATGCGTGGATGATGCATGCTTGACTCGTCTCACCCGGAAACTCGCTGCCATAGCACTGTTGCCTCCGTTTACACTGCCTCACCCCTCTGAAATTTATGAAAGTCTCCAGAACTGCTCTGAACTTCATTCTGAGTGCAGTGGAGTGCCACCGGCCAGATCAAAAGGCCACCGGCCATGGGAATGAGGTTATCGGCTAAATATTGTGCTCTCAGCCAAAATTCTTTGCCGGTCGGCACTCAACACTGCCGGCCGGCCAAATCCTCCTGCTGAAACCTACAGTTGACAGCAGCAGAGGGCAAGTAGTGTATGACATGGAATTCTCAAGCAAATGTGAGCATGGGCACACTCCCTATCATGCAAGGGACTCAAGGGAGCATGACCCTCGACCCTCAGGCCATCAACTATGCATTTTTGATGCATGATGGCCTAAGAGGCCAAGTTAGCAACTTTGATGTAAATGCATGCAAACAAAACACATGAATGCCAACACTCTATCATGTTGAGGTCAAGGGGGGGTCGGCGACCGAGGATTGAGACGTGTTACGTCACCTTGAGTACGAACACTCCTCAATCTTTGTGCTTGGTTTGACACCCCAAACCAAGCAATGTAATGCATGTATACAAACATGGCTCAAGTGTACAAAAGACTAATGTTACAAAACATGCCAAATGCAATGTAAGCTACTATGCAAGTGTGCAATGTGCCAAGCATGCAATGCTACAATACAACCTAGAATGTAATGTAAACATGGCACAATGCAAGCATGCAACATGTAAACATGGCACAATGCAAGTATGCAACTAAAGGTAACAAGTCAAGCATGCAACCACATACAAGAGTGGACTTAGGCTGAAATGGGAGGCCCCGACCACACCCCAAAACAGTGGCCAAAGATGCCAAAATGATGGACAACAAGCATGCCAAACAAGCAAATCAAAGGGGCCTAAAGCTAAGGCATGGAGGGCCATTCTCAAGAGCACCCAAAGGTGAGGTACATAGTGTAGACGTCCCCGAACGCCCCGGGAGGGTGAGCTCCCGTTCTGTTCATTTTGGAGGTCACTACAGCTCAGGACTCTCAAATTTGTCACGGTTCTAAGTCTGAACCAAAGAGTCCAAATCCGGCAAATCGTTTTGAGAAAATAGATTTTTAGAAAAGAAGTGCCAAACATGGACTGCTTTGCCAGATACAGAGTCGCCACCTAAATGTTTTTTAATGGGAAATTTAGGAAACCCTGACTCGGTGCCAAAGGCCACGTGTCCGTCATCACCAAAGTTGCCTCGGCTCGGGAACTTGGGTACGATTGGGGAAGGTCACTTCGTGAGCACCCCCGCTCGCCCGGTCATAGACCGGCCTCTACTAACCATGATATCTATTTTTGAAAACATTGTATGTTCTTATTCCGGTTATTAGCCTAGGTTACTATGTGATGCGCACAGCATACAAGTATAGACTGAGTCGCCTGAATTGGAACAAAACATTTCATGTTTGTTTGTTTGAAAATGGTTTGATGGTCCTACCCGCAGGTAAGCTTAAAATGCAAATTTTGCCACCTTCGGGTGGGCTTAGAAAAGATGGTTTTGCCACTATCTAGTGGGCTTAAAACAAACATTTGATGAATTATCCCAATTCAAATAACCCAACCTTCACCCACAGGTGTTCAAGCAATTATATCACATAAGCAATTAGCCTCATGGTAAGCATGCTATTCATGGCATTCACTCACACGCATGCAAGGATGCTAAAGCATAAAACTTACCGAGTACTCCAAGCCAAAACAGACATTCATTAGAAATCATGCATGAATCCTAAGTATACAGAAATGCCTAATGCAACACATGCAAAAATGCAACTATAGCAGGCTCGGCTATTCTAGATATGGCACATGAAATGCTACAACTAACATGTATTCAATTTGGAATTGAAATACAAATGCAGTTAGTATGATGCGCCGAGCTCGGTGCATGCAAAACAGATGAATGATGCAAACATGCTATCATACTGTATGCTAATTGAAATATGCCCTAATCTAACCATCATAAGCGGATAAATAAAAGGGAGAAAGACGTGGGGTTGGAAGACATACAACACACACACGCACACTTGTTACAGTTATGCCCTCGCGCAGAGGGTCCAAATAAATAGTACAGTCCCGAGTAAAAGAATATTACAGTCCAAATAATACAGTCCAAATAATATACAAATTCCTAATTAATTAATCAAATTAACTAAGAAAGCTGTAAAACTGGCGTGCAAGCCAGAGACTGCCTTGCTTCTGACGAATGATGCATGTCTGGGCTGCCTTGCGCGGAAATCCACTGGGATGTCCCAATTAGCCTCTGTTTACACCTTTTCTTGAAATGCACGCCAAACTCCAAGAAGTTGCTGATTCTTCATTTTGCTGCAACAGAGAGCAGGAAAGGGGCATAGCAATGTATTTTCACAAATGTATGCATGCCTCGATCCTCGTGCCACCAATCACGCATATCGATGCATGATGGCCGAGGAGCTGAATTGCACAATTCAATGTAGAATGAACGCACATGAAAACACAACAAAACCTAACTCCATCATGGATGATCCGGAGTGTCGGTGACTTGGAATTGAGACACGTTCCGTCACTCAGAGTACGAAACGTACCTCGTTTCCCATGCCCGGGCTAACTCCTATCCCGAACACGATGCAATATGCATGACATGCA